>NW_023425357.1:28087179-28687179 GCF_014108415.1 Molossus molossus
CCCATGGAGCAGCAGGATCTGGATGGTGAGACGGTGTGGCCAATGCTTCAAGCAGGAGAGATGCCAGAATGAGAAGCAGAAAGAGAAGAACGTTTACGCTCATGCACAGTGTCTCCGTCTGTTCCAGCTGCTGTAACAAAACGCCACGGACTGGGTGGCTTGAACTCAGAAATGTGTTCCTCCCAGTTCTGGAGCTGGAAGGGTGTCCGCATGGTCGGGTTCTGGCCAGAACCTTCTTTCAGGTTGCCAACTGCGGACTCCTTCACCATAGCCTCACATGGCGGAAGGGCTAGGGAGCTCAGTGCGGTCTCTTTGATAAGGGTGCTAATCCCCTTCAGGAAGGCTCTGCCCTCATGACCTAATCACCTCCCTGAGGCCCCACCTCCAAATACCATCCCCTGGGGGGTTAGGTTTCATCATATGGATTTGGGGGACACAAACATTCCAACCATCACACACATAAAGGCTGAAAATTATGCTAATGATAATGATTGATGTGACTTAACAAAGACTTTTCTAGGAAAGAAAAATATGTTTTGCTGGTGATGACCCATGTCTATATTTGATTTTTTTTAATGTTTAGAGAGATCATTTTACTGATCAATTATTCTCACGGCTGATGGCGAGGAATGGTATGACAAATCTTTATTAACTCATGTTCACCACTCTCAGAAGTGGCTGCTTGAGATTTCATCAGAGTTTGGGGGTTTTAAGGTGGGTTTAATATTCTAGCCTCATTATAATTCTCCATTGCTGTATTTTGCCTGAAGTCTTAGTCCTGTCATTTTGGTGAAGAACAACCTCATGTAGTAAAACATGGAAAAGTGGAAAACCCATCTCTGATAATAAACTGAGCCTGTTTCATGACCTCAAAAGCTGCAGAGACCCTAGCAGACCCGAAACCTCTGAGGCCCTGCAGGAGCCCAGAGACCACACCTGTAAACCATTGCCTCCGAGATCACCACTCGGAAACCAACAACAGTGCAAACCCTCAGAAGAGCTTTGTCTAATGTTGGCCCCTGGCAAAAGCCAGACTTGAACGAAAAACATAGAAGAGAATCTATTTATCAAAAAAAAAAAAAAGAGGCAATTCTTTCCAGCGGGTGCAAATAATCAGAAGAGCGTGTCCTGACACCTTGAGTATCGCTCAATTCCTCAACTCTGATAATGGAGGGGATGATGGAAACTTTAAAGAATATCAGTGTCAATTCCCAACCTCACCGCTCAGCTGTCCTGGCTGACATGGGAGTTCATAACAAGGGATTATACATGCACATATACAATATGCATGATTTATATACAGGGAGGAGCAAACTTAGGTTTACAGTTGTTTGTATGGAAAATAATACAATAATTTATAAATAATAATACAAGAGTAAACTCTGTGTTTCACGTACTCACAACTGTAAACCTACGTTTGCTCCTCCCTGTATATTTCCTAATTAGTTGCTCAGTATTTGGAAGTCAATAAACTAGGAATGTTTTCAAAGACAGGTGGAGAAAAACATTTATTTATTTTCCTAGAACCGGAACTGCCAGTTCAATCTGAATAGTCAGAGGTCTGTCTACCTCTTGATCTGTAAAACCATGTACATATGTAGGAGGCTAATATGCCCAAAGAAAGTTGAGATCCCATATTCTAAATGGCACATATTGTTAAAACATTTATAGCAACTAACTATTTTTCTTGGTACAGAGTAAACAATAAAAAACTAAAGAACTAAATTTTCAAAAGTGACTAGGTTTCTATGAAAAAAATCTAACAGTACTAAATGGCAAAATATGTTTATGCAGTGTTTATTCTTATCTAACATTGATACTTCCCTGATAAATCTGCCTTTTCTTCTAATTAAATGATTAACTTAATAATGCTTTTCAGAGTTACCAATATTTATGGTATAATCAAGAATTATTTGAGTCAACTTCCTTTCTAGATGACAGGGAATTTTAAAAACTGGTTCATTCATGTCTGGTCATTTATATCAAGATGTAATTGCTTCGCTAAAATCCCAAAGATGTAAAAACCTGCTTCCAGTTCTTTTTATTGCCAAAATAGGGCTCATATTAAGAATAGTAAAAATACCATAGAAAGAATGAAAGACTGATAGAAAACATCTTTTACAAAAATATAAGCAACAGGGTGCTGTGATTAAAAACAAAAGTAAGCCCTGGCCGGTTTGGCTCAGCGGTTAGAGCGTCTGCCTGCGGTCCGGAGAGACCCGGGTTCGGTTCCCGCTAAGGGCATGTACCTCGGTTGCAGTTTGTCCCCGGCCCTGGTTGGTCGTGCGGGTGGCAGCCACTTGATGTGTCCCTTTCACATCGATGTTTCCCTCTCTCTCTCTTCCTCTCTCTCCCTCCCACAATGTCTGTACAAAAAATGGAAAAATGTCCTCGGATGAGGATTAAAAAAACAACATAAACAAACAAAAAAACCCAATTATGTCTAATGACTTGCAAAAATAAAAGCATTCACCTACATTAACCATCATGAGTTGAAACAAGACACTAAGATGGTTAACAGGTGGAGAATTAGAAAATGGAAAACTTACTGTTTATCAAGAAAAAGATTACCACATCAACTGTTTCTCTTTCTTTTTTGAAAATAATATCTTCATGTAAGATCTTCGATGGCAATCATTTGGAATGGGTAGAAGTGCCCTGACTGTAGGGAGGGGTATGATGGGTGGAGGAGCTGGATCTCTGGATACTGGACCTCCCTCGTATCCTTCTAGGTTGCCCCCAAAACAACTCCAGTTTTTAAACAGTGTTCCTTGATAAGGACAACAGATGGAGAAACCAATGGTGACAATTCACCACAAACAACACTGAGAAAAAATCCACGGTGAAAAACATGACTTTAAGGGCCTTCCACACCTGTTTGTACTTTCTCCTCTCTTACTCTCCCCCCACTCTTATCTACAGTGGGGCTGACAGGCTGCCCAAGCCCACGACATGTCACCTATGTACCTGCGCACCCACAAGGCGGGTATTGTGGAGATCACTATTAACACCTTTCAATACAGAAAAAGCTTACTGGACGGCTACTTGCTGCAAGGTAATATGCTCAAGACCATGGAAAATATTAAGGATGAGACACCATATAATCCACTCCATCTAACCCGAGGCAGCGCCACTACTTTTTACTGCCCTCTATCACCTCCATAGGAGGGAAGGATGTTCTCTAATAACAACACCTACTATTTAATGAGAACTCTCATACACTGTTAGTTGAGGTGCAAATGGGTACAATCACTTTGGGAAACTGTTAGGCAGTATATACTAAAGCTGAACATATGCATAACTTCCGATCCAGAAACTCCACTCTTGGGTGGGTGAGTGTGTGTGTGTGAGTGTGAGTGTGTGTGTGTAAATTCAAAGTAAATTCATACAGTCAAAGGGACCTGTCCAAGAATTTTGATATACACACTGAACATAACAGCCAAAACAATGATGCAAACCAAGTGTCCATAAACAGTAGAATGGGAAAATAGATTGTCACATATTCATACAATGGAACACTATCCAGCAATGAGAATAGACTAACTACAACTACTTATAATAAAGATTAATCACGCAAACAATTTTGAATGAAGGAAGCCCGATGACCCCCTGCTTTCCTCTCAAAATAAAGCAAAATTGATCTGTGGCATTAAAAGTCAAGAAACTGGTTACCTAGTCTCTATACTGAAAGGTATCATGGAGTTTACAGATGTCATAGTAATGGCTTGTTTCTTCATGTGAGAGTTGACTCTTGTTTTATTTGTCAAAATTAACTGAGCTATACATTCATGATTTCTGCACATTTTCTACCCAAAACAAAGAAAATAAATTTAAAAACTCACTACATTGACCAAATAATGGAGAAAATAAAATATTCCCATTGATGCAGAAAAAAACAATCTACAAAAGTCAGCCTCTATTAATATAAACTTGCTTAGCAAACTTGGAATGAAATAGAACTTCATTACTCTGACAGAGAATCTAAGAGTTTTCCAGCAAAGCTCACAGTTCACTGTGAAACACAGAAGCGTTCCCTTGAGATCAGAAATGAGACAAGCATGCAGCTCCCACCAATTCTCTCTGACACTTCGCTGAGAGTCCTATGCAATGCAATAAGGCGAGCTGAGGAAATAAAGAAATATAATTGCCATTATTCATAGATGACTTGGTACACAAAGAACATCCAAGTGAATACAGACATAAGCTATTATAACTAACATGTCGTTGGATAGCAGGAAAATATAACAAAATCAACTTTAATTCTAGATATGCACAATAAAAATAGAAAAATGTAGAAATACGTAGAATCAAAATACATCCAAACTTAGTCATCAATCCATTACAAAACCACTCAACAACTCTACACAGAACATTTCAAACCATGATTTTAAAGAAATGAGAAAACATTTAAGAAAATACTCTGTTTAACAACTTCCTACAATAGTAAACTTCGGACTCAAGTTCCTTATTTTAACAGTGTTGATCAATGCATTTATGGACTTTTTCCTAATTTCATTTAGAAATGATTCATTACAATAGAGTTTCACTTTACAATTAATAAAATATAGTCTACTTTTTTTTTTTTTTTTTTATCCTCACCCAAGGACATTCCTCCACTTCCTACTCAGATAGAGCGGGAAGGAGAGAAAGGAAGAGAGAGAAACATCGATGTGAAAGGGACACATCGAGTGGCCGCCACCCACACGACCCAACCAGGGCTGAGGACAAACTGCAGCCAAGGTACGTGCCCTTAGCGGGAACCGAACCCGGGTCTCTGTGGACCGCAGGCTAATGCTCTAACCGCTGAGCCAAACCGGCCAGGGCTACTTTCAGCTTCTTACAAAACACTAAACTTTCCATTTAAGGAAGAAAAATAAGATACTGCCAAAAAGACCCTGAATAGCCACAGCAATCTTGAAAAAGGACAAAGTAGGCGGGATCATAATACCAGATACCAGGTTATACTACAAAGCCACTGTAATCAAAACAGCCTGGTACTGGCACAAGAACAGGCATATAAGTCAATGAAACAGAACAGAGTACTCAGAAATTGACCCAAGTCATTATGCTCAATTAATATTTAACAAAGATGCCCTGGCCGGTTTGGCTCAGCGGTTAGAGCGTCGGCCTGCGGTCCAGAGAGACCCGGGTTCGGTTCCCGCTAAGGGCATGTACTTCAGTTGCAGTTTGTCCCCAGCCCTGGTTGGTCGTGCGGGTGGCAGCCACTCGATGTGTCCCTTCACGTCGATGTTTCTCTCTCTCTCTCCCTTCCTCTCTCTCCCTCCCACTCTATCTGTACAAAAAATGGAAAAATATCCTCGGGTGAGGATAAAAAAATATATATATATTTAATAAAGGGGTCAAGAGCATTCAGTGGAGTAAAGACAGCCTCTTCAATAAGTGGTGTTGGGAAAATAGGACAGCTACTTGCAAAAAATGAAGCTAGACCACCAACTTACACCATACACAAGAATAAACTCAAAATGAATAAAAGACTTAAATGTGACTCATGAATCCATAAAAATCTTAGAAGAAAAATGTAGGCAACAAAATTTCAGACATCACATGCAGCAGAATTTTCAGTGATAGAACACCTAAGGCAAGAGAAACAAAGGAAAAAATGAGCATGTGGGACTACACCAAACTAAAAGTCTTCTGCACAGCAAAAGAAAAAACCACCAGAATGGAAAAAACCCCACTCTATGGGAGAGTATGACTGCCAACAATACAAAAGATAAGGGGCTAATTTACAAAATATATCAAGTACTCATACAACTCAATGAAAGGAAGACAAAGAACATAATCATAAAATGGGCAGAGGACCTAAATAAACACCTCTCCAAACAGGACATACAAATGGCCAAGAGACATATGAAAAAATGCTCAATGTCACTAATCATCAGAGAGATGCAAATTAAAACAACAATGAGGTATCACCTCACACCTGTCAGAATGGCCGCCATCAACAAATCATCAAACAACAAGTGTTGGCAAGGGTGTGGAGAAAAGGGGACTCTAGTACATTGCTGGTGGGAATGCAGACTAGTGCAGCCACTATGGAAAACAATATGGTGTTACCTAAAAAAGTTAAAAATCGAACTTCCATTTGACCCAGTAATCCCACTTCTAGGAATATACCCTAAGAAGCCTGAAACACCAATCAGAAAGAATATATGTACCCCCATGTTCATAGCAGCACTATTTACAATAGCTAAGATCTGGAAACAGCCCAAGTGTCCATCAGTAGATGAGTAGATAAAAAAGCTGTGGTACACATACACAATGGAGTACTATGAAGCTGTAAGAAAGAAAGATCTCTTATTCTTTGAGATGACATGGAGGGACCTGGAGAGTATTATCCAAAGCAAAACAAACCAATCAGATAAAGACAAATATCACATGACCTCACTTATTTGTGGAATATAATGAACAAAACAAGCTGAGGAACAAAATAGACCCAGAGACATGGAAGTGGGGTGCAGACTGACAAATCTCAGAAGAGGTGGACGTGGGGTGAGGGAACCACAGAACTTATATGCATGTATGTGTAAGCAAGGACATAGATAATAATACTGGGGAGGGGGCGGGATTGGGAGGAGGGTGTCAATGGGGGAAAAGGAGGATCATTTGTAACACAAATAAAAAAAATAAACATTAAAAAAAAGAAAATAAGATACTGCCCATAATTGGAACTATTCAAAATAATGAATGTCAGATTCCCAAATAAATTTAAGAATTTGAAAGGGTCGGGGTTTGAGCACCATCTTTGCAAAATTTGAAGGGATTGGGACTCCTCTGACCAGCCATCTAGCTGATTAGGAATATTGCCATCATTTACAGTCACCCTTGACCAGTGATGTTCTCTTGTACTTGAGTCATCTTTTGATCAGTCATTTATTCAACACATACTGTGTGTGGTTGTCTGTGATGGGCACTATGTTAGGAATTGAAGATACAATTGTAAGTCTGGCTTCTCTAAAATCCTTGTTCTCTGTCCCTCCCTTTTTACTTACTTTTTCTCTCACACACGTTTCAATGTCCACAAAGGGCTCTGTTGTCATAGAGCAATGTTGTTTAGCCACAGACATCCCTCACGAGTTTCTATGTTTTGCATCCAAATGAAGTAAGACATTCAAATTTAGTTCCCACTAACAATGTAATTACAAAAGATATAAAGAAACTTTTTCCAAGAAACTGAAATTATGATAGAGCAGGTATTTATTTTATTGGATTATTTGATTGCTTATTAGATTGAATGATTAAAATACTGTCTTTTTAACAAACCGAAGCCCAGAAGTGATTTACATTGTTGCACTGAGCTAACTTTCTGAACCGTATATAACAAAATCAGGAACAAAAACTTTTCTAGGGCAGAGAAAGAAAAAATACCACCACTTTATCTGAGGTTTCAGAGACTGTACGCAGCTCGCTGGCTGTCAGACCACATCACCCATGTCTCAGTGTTCCCTCTGTCAGACTGACGGTGTCCTGTGCGTGTCAGTCATGTCACTGGACTGCTCAGGATGGGGTGTGTCCTGGCAATCTGCCAGCCTCTTCCACATCTCCCCAGTCCCACTCATCCCTTCCTATTTCAAATCACAAGATTACTTTTTCCTGACTTACCTCCCCAAAGAAATAATAATATTTAGAATCAGAGCATCTGTAAAGCACGGACACGCAATACCGTTTCTTTCCTGGCTACTTGCCTGGGGAGAGACTGAACACACCACAGACAACGGCCAGAGCCCAGGTGCAAACAGCACCGAGCCCCCAGCTGCAGGACCACAACCTGCAGCCAGCCAACCTGCAGACCTGCGAACGCAGCAGCTGGGCCAGCAAGCCGACGTCACCTGCTTGAGCAACTGTCCCAAGGTGGCCAGGACTTGATCAACAACAGACAGTTTCCCTAATTTCTGTCATCACGTCCAACGTAGGAGCCCCAGGAGAACGCCTTACCCAGTGCAACAGGAGAATGCGCCCCTCAGCAATGACACAGGGCACCTGCTAGCATGCCCCCCAATTACAGCTTCCTGTGACAACAGCCTGGGGCCTGGGCACACCAGAGGCCATCTCTCTTCTCCCCACTACAAAGCGATCCTTCTCGCCTGCCGGCCTGAGTCTCTACCAAATGCAAAGGATGGCGGCGGGCCCTGGTCTAGTGACCTCTGAGCAGGCAGCCTTTGCTGCTCGCCCTGGGGTGGCCTCACTGATGGCCCCCGGGGACCGAGGGACACAGCTTTCTGCCCGATTGGCACTGCAAAGCACATGTCAGTGTGACTGTTCCCTAAGCAGAAACGACTCTGCTGTGGCCGTTTGCAGGGGCTGATCCTCCTCAGTGACCTGGGCCTTTACAATGATTTGTCCTGTTTTTCAATACATGTTCTCTGTCCTCAGAATCCAACTTCATCAATATCTGCACAGGGCAACTTGACTCCTCTGATGTGTTACTTGACACATGGGTTTCCTTTTACTAGGTTCTCGCCTTTAATACTTGCTTGTGTGTTTTTCCTACTCTCCCATGTGGATTCCCACTTATCCATGATGCCAACAGATTATGGATCAAATGCAATCCCGTAAGGACTGATGTTTGTGCCACATTCCCAGAGAAAACTCAGGGGTTATTTCCCAGCGATCCTCTGTTGTCTTTGCCCAGATGCCTTACAACGTACAAATCAAGGCTTAAAAGAGAAGGAAAGATGTCAGTTGCACTGTCTAAAGGGGAGATGCGATCCCAAGCAAAGGAGAGAGGGAGGGGCGAGAGGGAGCCTCAAGGGACGCTGGGAAGCAAGGCCAAGCAGGGCACCCCTGGGGTGGGGCTGAGTCACAGGGGGGAACGCTGGTCCCTCCGCCACGCAGGACCGTTCTGGGCCGTCTGCACAGCAACTCCCTGCCTCAGGCCAGTGCATCAGGGGACAGACAGTGTGTCTCCAGCTCCCTCTCATCAGCCACAATGTGCCCCACTAGCAGTTAACTCCTCATTTCCAGCTGTGCCACCGAGCTCTGCAGACAGCCCCTGGGGAAGCCACAGGGCACCCCCTGTGCCAGGCACTTCATCCCTGCCCGGAAGTGCTGGGGGATGGGGGGCCCAGAGCCTCAGGGTCCACCAGGTCAGGGCTGTCCGGCTGTCCGCTGGAGTCTGTGTCTCCCATCCGGCGGTGACACAGGTCCTTCAGATGCCAGCACTCACCCTCGGGGAGGACGGGATACCTGTGCTGCTCTTAGAGGAGGTGGCAGCAAAAGCTGGGACTCTTTCCACGAGCAAGCAGCGAAAGCCTAAGACACAAGAAGACCGTGACCCAGACACGGTCCCATGGGAAGACTCTGACAAATGAGGTGCGAGCACAATAAAGCTCCCGGAGAACAATAAATAAAGTCTGCCAAAACTGGAACTGGAAAGCTGTAGGACCCAGAATTCAGTGATTGGGATATGTCGCCCCAGTCCTCCCAACAGAGTAAGCAGAATAAAATCATAACATGTACTAACAGGGTCCCCAGACCACTGGTCCTCAGCCGTTGTGAGTACAGAGAAGCAACCATGAAAATCAAATGAATCCCCCC
Source organism: Molossus molossus (assembly GCF_014108415.1). NCBI lineage: Eukaryota > Metazoa > Chordata > Mammalia > Chiroptera > Molossidae > Molossus > Molossus molossus. The sequence continues at coordinate 28,096,738 of NW_023425357.1, forward strand.
GAGACACAGGACGTCAGTTAGGCTGACCAGGACTAACACACGATACAACGAGAACATGAGACACTGTTTATGCCTAGAAGTGGTGATTTCCAGGGGAAAGACCGATATCATCTGTGACATGTGAACAGGTTCCCGCACACAGGACAAGAACCTTCACCGAGGGAAACAACACATGGGCCGAGAAGCTGTGATGTTTCAGCTGTTTAATTGCACAACGGATACTGGCAGCATTATTTTAGTTCGTGTGTGTTTGTGCTGCAGGAACTTAGACATTTCAGTGGAAAACGATGGCAAAGCCCGTCTGTGTCTGTCTCTGAGCTCCGAGTGAGTCGGGTCCTGGGCACGAGGGGTCTGGAAGACTCATCATCAGAGTGCTCCTGAGGCGTGTTGACATGAGGACGTGAACGCGCACACGGGTGGGCGCACATATTGGGACACTGGGCACCTTTGCCTTGTATTCCTGTGACCCCCCTGGCACACGGCACAGCGGCGAGTCCCCTCTTCGTGTTCAACAGCGTGGATGAGACAGGGCACTGCTGCCCCCTCTGCCCTCCCCTGACTGCCCAGCCAGGGCCCTCCTGTCTCCCCGTCACGGGTGGCCTTCTCCAACTCCATCATTTATTTAACACTAAAACATTTCCCGAGCTAAGACCACTCGGGCCTCTGTTAAGTCCCCAAGCTGGCCGCCTGGCACTGATGAATGAAGGGCTGACGGAGGGATGTGACCGGCGGCAGGAGGTAACGGGAATCACCATGGACCTGGAGTTAAAGACGCGGCAAAAGTGCTAAGATGAGACTCAGCCTGTGATGTCGGGAAAGTGATTCTTCCTCTCTAAGCACTGGTTTCCTCAGCAAACAGGCATTTCTATTATCTCATCAGAATAGAGCCAATTGTAACAAATGCTCCAAAGAGGAGCAGCTTAAAGGAGGTAGAAGTTGGTTTCCCCTGTGCCTAATGAAAGGAGCAGAGAGGTCCAGGCCTGACTGGTGGCCGCGGTGCTGGGAGCTCAGGCTCCTCCTTGCTGGCGGCTCCCCCACCCCCGAAGGCGCGGTCATGTCTGCTGGTGAAAGGTGGCCCCTGATCATGTCTGCTGGGTCCCCCGTCAGGCGACAGGAGGGAACCTGGGAGAGGAACACAGACCTCTCTCTCTTCAGGGACGAGCAGTGTTGTGCTGGAGGTGGCTGGGGCCTGCTCACGAAGCCGGCTGCTAACTTTTCAGGAATTACATGCATTGTTGTTCAACACAGCCTTGAGAAAAGTAAACTACAGAAATTCACAATTAAACAAACTGTATGAAAAACAAAGGCAGCAGATACTCAAAACTCAGCGTCCTTAATTATATCCGTAGATTTCACTATTATCTATGCTCTCATGGTTATTTACTCCTGTTGTTTACTGGTAGAAACACCACATAATGGATGCGACTGCGTATCTTTTCCTGACAGTGAAGACAATCACGTTGGCAGCTGAACTCAGCCATGGTGTATTTACACTGCAGGAATTGGCAGACACTGCCAGCCGGGCCTTAGTTTACTTTAATTGATTGTCTACACCAGAAGCTGGTGAACCAGCCCACAGCCTGTTTTGGTTCAGTCCTTAAACTAAGATTTTTTTTTTTTTTTACATTTTAAATATAGAAGGAAGAAAGGGGAGGAGAGGGGGAGGGGGACAACATGTGACAGAGACAAGCTGCCTGTGGCCACCAGGCCTGAAACATTTCTACCAGGCCTTTACAATAAATGTTTCACAAACCTGATGGGAAAATTTTAATAATTCAATGAAACTGAAACGCTTCCTCGCTGGCTGTCAGCTGGATGTCACCTTCAGTTCATAGAAGCAGCTGGGTCCTGGTCGTGGGCCCCCTCGGGCTTCAAAGCCAGAAAGGAGAACAGCCCTGTGTTGAATCCTTCCCAGGCCTTGAACCTCTTTGGCTGGAAGCACGGGGCCTGCTAAGGGCTCATCTGAAAAGGTCAGGCCCACGGAGGCTCGTCTCCCTTTCTTGTCAGCTGTGCCCACAGCGCCCTCTAACCACAGTGAGGTCCCAGCACAGGGCCCTCCGCCCCAATCAAGAGGATGGATGACACGTGGCTTGGGAGTGCCCGGCCCTTCCAGGATTCCTCCTACTACCAGGAAACCTCTCAGTTTCTGTCACATCTACCTCTCATTTACTTTACTATTTTATAAATTTAATGATATCACCAATATATAATGAAAATATACATACACCAGAATCACTCATGCTTCTTCAGCAGAAAGAATTACACCATCTGATTTGAGCTTCTTTATGAGTGAAAGCAGTATTTTAAGACTGACAGTTAACAAGAACTTACTTCAGGTGCAGAAATAAAGCAAGAAGCAAAAGCATTTTGCACACATCTGCAGAAACACTGGAACCCACATACATACAGATGACACACACAGAAAACTCTGCATCTGCCCTGCACATGCCCAGGATGCCACCTCCAGACTATCTTTCTAACAAGGAAAATGCCCCTCGCCTTTCTTAAAAACAAGGCCCCTGTCACCAAAGCAGATGTAACTGGATTACACGTCAGCTCTCCCAGAAATGAAATCTTGAGCCAGTCAACCTGGAGTCACCTGAGTGGCACCGGTGAGGCCATCTGCCGGACAGACCACTGCCACCGCCACCGCCAAGGGAAGGGAACTTTGCAATAACCAACTTGCTGTTTCACCCAGTAAACTTCCATGCTCTCTCCCTTCTGCCCATAAAAGGCGCTCATTTAAACAGCTCCTCGGAGCTCCTTTCCATCTGCCAGATGGGACACTGCCCAATTAAAATGGAGTTTTGCTCAAATAAACCCTTAAAATGTTTAATATGCCCCCCAGTTGATCTTTTAACAGCTCTGGCCTCAGAAGAGGGAACCGAAGGAGACACCCCACAGCCCCCCAGGGTCAAGGAGCAGCCAGGAGAAGGTACCTGCTGAGCCCCTTGGTGCTGCTTTCTGGCTGCCGCTGGAGGTGCTGGGCAGGCCCTCGGGGCTCCTGGGTCTCAGCTCCAAGCTTTCCGTTAGGAGCTTTCAGACTGGGCACTTCGTGTCCTGAGTGGGGCCAGAAGCCTGCAGGAGTCGGGCTGGACCAGACTTAGACACCCACTGGGCCCAGGGTCGGACTGGAGTGGAGCCAGCGTGAGGCCTCAGGTGAATACAATTTTGTTTGAAGGCTGAACAAGCAGGTTGAACTGATCAAAGATAATCAAATTAGAGTAGCCACAGGGAGAACTTTTAACCTAGATAAGCTGATCCCTTATGAGGTGCCCAGAGAAAGAGGGGTCTCAGCCAGGCGCTCACCATAAAGGGTAAAGAGGAAATTAGTTTTCCTCCTCCCCAGTTTCAAGGGACTGAAATGAGACCTCTGGGACACCCCTCAGTCCATAACCTGCAGAAGTGGCTCTGGGAAAGCTGGCGGAAGCTGGCAAAGGTGGGAATTCTTGCTAAAGTCAGCTCTCCCAGATCTCTCTCTGTGGTGCCTGTTCAAAAGAGAATAATATTTCACATCGTCCTTTGTCCACTCAGACTCCTGTGAATTTGATTTTGGGGTACCCATTGGTTGTTGAATCTTTCTCTCCCAGGACAGCTATTGCCTTCTTTTTTTATATGAAAAATAAGGCTTTTTTTATATACCATTGGAGGATGTGTGTGTGCCTGTGTTTTCATGTATGCACGTGCATGTTGTAAGCATGTGTCATACGCATGTGTATGTTGCATGCGTGTGTGCACACTGTGCATAAGTAACATGCATGTGTGTTGTGTGCATGTCTATGTTTTGTGCCTATGAGTTATATGCATGTGTATGTGCAGTATGCACGTGTGTGTAGCCTGCATGGGTATGTTGTGTGTGTGTCTGTTGTATGCATATGTGCATGTTGCATGCATGTGTATGTCATATGCATACACAGCACACACATACATTTCACCTGTTATCTCCACCAAATCTATCTTCTCATCACTGATATTTAAAATCTAAATACCGGGACTTCTGGTCAAGATGGCGGGTTGGTAAACGCGGTATCGAGTCCTCCCACAACCACATCAAAGTTACAACTAAACTACAGAACAACCATCATTCACAACCGCCTGAAATCACGCTGAATGGAAGTCCTACAACTACAGAATTAAAGCAGCAGCCACATCCAGACTGGTAGGAGGGGCGGAGGCGGAGGGGCTGGTCCCACACCCACGTGTGGCGGATAAAAATCAGGAGGACACCTCAGCTAGGAAGGTCCTTCCTGAGGACTGAGGGGTCCCCGTCCCACACCAGGTGCCCCACTCAAGGTTCCAGTGCCAGGAAGAGAATCCCCATCACTTCTGGCTGGAAAAACCAGCGGGAACTGAGGCTCAGGGAGGCTGAGGCGGCCGGAGCCCCAGGCAGCTCCTTAAAGGGCCCGCGCACGGACTTATCGGACTCTCTCCCTCTAAGCTTGGAGGGGAGGCAGCTCGAGGGGCACCAGAGACATACAGGGAACAACTGAGCTGTTTGGCACTGGAGCAAGGGCTGGAGAGGGGGCTTTCTCGGGGACAGATGTGCTGTCAGAGGCCTTTGTTCCTTTGGTGAGCCCTTCCTCGGGGGCGGCAGACAGTCGTCATATCTGGGACTCCAGCAACCTGGCTCACACTGGTAGCCCCGCCCTGCTGACTCCCTGAGGCCCCGCCCCACCCAACGTTCAGGCCCACCCAAGCTGTTGCCAGGTTCTTAACCATAGGATTGGCCTGTCTTGGATCCTGCTTCAGGTTTTTCCTAAATTCTTTCAAACGAGCAGCATCTGGTCTCAGCGAGCCCCATACCTCTTATTAAGTAATACACTGAAACAAACACAGGGAGGCAGCCAAAATGAGGAGACAAAGAAACAGGTCCCAAATGAAAGAACAGAACAAAACCCCAATAAAAGAACTAAGCGAAATGGAGATAAGCAACCTAACAGATACTGAGTTCAAAATACTGCTTATAAGGATGCTCAATGAACTTAGTGAGAACCTCAGTGAACTTAGGGAGGGCCTCAAGAGCATAAAAAAGGACCAGTTAGAAATCATGGATACACAGTTCGAATTGAAGGAGGCATTAACTGAAATAAAGAACAATTTACACAGCTTCAATAATAGAGTACGTAAATCCAAGGAGCAAACCATCGATTTGGAGTATAAGGAAGCAAAAAATGCCCAATCAAAACAGCAAAAAGAAAAAAGAATCCAAAAAATGAGGATAGTGTAAGGAGCCTCTGGGACAACTTCAAGTGTGCCAACATTCGCATCTTGGGGGTGCCAGAAGGAGAAGAGAGAGAACAAGAAATCGAAAACCTGTTTGAAACATTAATGGCAGAAAACTTTCCTAACTTGGTGAAGGAAACAGACATACAAGTCCAGGAAGCACAGAGAGTCCCAAACAAGATGAACCCCAAGAGGCCCACACCAAGACACATCATCATCAAAATGCAAAAGGTTCAAGACAAAGAGAGAATCTTAAAAGCAGCAAGAGGAAGGCAGCTAGTTACCTCCAAGGGAGTTCCCATAAGGCTGTCAGCTGATTTCTCAAAAGAAACTTTGCAGGCCAGAAGGGAGTGGCAAGAAATATTCAGAGTGATGAAAACCAAGAACCTACAACCAAAATTACTCTATCCTGCAAAGCTGTCATTTAGAATCGATGGACATATAAAAACTTTTCCAGACAAGAAAAAGTTAAAGGAGTTCATCACTACCAAACCGTTATTATATGAAATGATGAAGGGTCTTTTTGAAGAAAAATATAAAATCTATGAACAAACAAAATGGCAATGAGTACATATCTATCAACAATGGAATCTACAAACAAAATGAACAGGTAGAACAGAAACATTCTCATAGATACAGAGAACATTTTGTTGGTTGCCAGTTGGGAGGGGGGTTGGGGGAATGGGTGAAAAAGGTGAAGGGATTAAGAAGCACAAATTCATTGCTAGACTGAAAAACCTCAAAGGGAAAGGGGTCGGGGGAGTGGGAAGAAATAAAGCAAAGAACTTATATGCATAACCAATGGACACAGACAATAGTGTGGGAAAAGGTGGGAGGGGGGCTGGAGTGGGGAGGAGGGGGTCAATGGGGGAAAAATGTGGAACATCTGTAATACATTTTACATCCAACAATAAAGATTTGAAAAATAAAATAAAATAAAATCTAAATACTGTAGCAATGTTAATTTTATTATCTTGACAGAACTTGTTTTCCCAATAATTGCTCTGAGATAATTAATGCTAAGTCAGCAAATATCTAGGATATTCAGTCAATCTGCTATTATGCAAGAGTATGCCATTTCCATTAAGTGGTTCCCAGAGTCTTACAAAATAAGTTAACTTTGTCCTAAATCAATTAATTTCTTTTCTTATGGTTTTATTCACATATATTATGAAATGATTACCACACTAGGTTCATCTACCATCCATCTTCTCATATAGATACAATAAAAGAAAAGAAAGAAGAATAAAGGGAAAATTTTTCTTGTGATAAGAATTCAGGATTTACTCTCTTAACTTTGCAATGAATCAACAGCAGTATTAGTTATCGTCATCATGTTGTACATTACATCCCTAGCATTTATCTTAAACTGGAAGTTTATATCTTTGGACTATCTTCTTCCAAGTCCCCCTACCCTCACCCCTGCCTCTGGTAACCAAAAGTCTGATCTCTTTTTTTGTGAGTGTTTTATTTATATACCACAAGTATTTTTTTACAAAGTCACTCCTAAAAGAATAACATGTCTTTAACAAATTTTGCTGTGTTTTAGAGTCCATATATAAGTGAAATCATACATTAGTTGACTTATTTCAGTTAGCATAATGCCTTCAAGGTTCATCTATATGGTCCCCCAAAATGTAGGATTTTTTTTCTTTTATGGCTGGATAATATTTTATATGTAGTTTCCCGCACACATACATACATAGTCACACAGCTAGTGCGCAGCAGAGCTGGGATTCCAGTGGAGGCCGACTGGCCCCAGGTGATCCTGCCCAGAGGGAGGAATCACTGCCTACCCGGAGAGTCTGATGAAGTCCCTTGGCCATGCCCTCTCGGTCTGCACACTGCATTCTACGTGCATCTTCTCCAGTCCCTCCTCGGGCTCCTGTTTTTACAGTTGGTTTCTTTCGAGCTCAGGTCTTTCAAGCATACCCTTCCATCTTTTGGCAATGCTGAGTCACAAAGAAGCAAAGTTCTGAGAACAAATGGGCACTGAACACAGGAAGTGAAGACATCTTGAGCTGGATGTTCCTGGGCTGTCTAACATATCACAAGGGTCCTTACCAAAGAGAGTCAGGAGAGTCACCGAGATGTGATGATGGAAGCAGAGGTCAGAGTGATATGAGTCAAGGATTTCAGGCAGCCTTGAGAAGCCGGAAAAGGTAAGGAATAGGTTCTCTTTGAGAGCGTTCAGAAGGAACACAGCTCTGATGACACCTTGGTTTTAGTCCTCCAGAACTGTAAGGTAAGTCCTCCGGAACTGAGGCTTCTGGCCTCCAAAGTGTAAGGTAATACATCTATATTGGTTAGCCGCCATATTTAGGTAATTTGTTACCACAGTAATAGGAATTCTTACTGTTCTTTTTTAAAATTTTTTTTATTTTTTCCTTTATTGATTTTAGAAAGAGAGGAAGTGAGAGGGAGTGAGAGAAGAAACATCGACGAGCGAGAACATGTATTGGCCGCCTCCTACATGCCCCCCACTGGGGATAGGGCCTACAACCTGGACATGACCCTTGACCGGGAATCGAATCGGTGACCTCTTGGTGCATGGGTTGACACTCAATCACTGAGCTACACTGGCCGGACATTTTCTTCTATTCTTCACGACAGTGACTCCTTTCTGGTTTCCAGGGCAATTGTCCCATGGAACTTCTCACTGTGTCAGTATCCTATTGGTTAAAGTTAAACATTTTCATCAAGAGCCCCACATTGGTAATGAATGTGTCTCTCACTCATCACATCAACAGGAAGATAAGGTCAAACTGTCCCCCAACTGGTAATGCTAACCTTGGCCCTGGTTCAGGGCCCTCTCATCTCCCCACCGCAAAGGCATATTCTTTTTCAGTATGAATAAATAAACTGTAGGATATAACTTTTTTTTAAAATTTATTTTTGTTACAGATGTTTCTCCATTTTCCCCCATTGACACCCTCCTCCCCATCCCCCCCCACCCCATCCCCAGCTTTGTTGTCTATGTCCATCGGTTATGCATACATGCATGTAAGTTCTGTGGTTATAACTTTAAGAGCACGTAATTACCCTGCTCCTTGACAGCCATTTCAACAGTTTTGGCAGCACGACAGTTGAGTTAAAAGCATTCTGGAAGCACCTTTGCTTGAACTACTGAGGAAACCTGGTTTCAGTGAGAATTTCCAAATAATGTCCTGCAAATCCACTTTTTGGAACATTTTCTGAAATGCAAGACTATGTGATCTCTTCATCCACAAATTGAGATACATGCACAGAGAAGGGATCGGGATGCAGATGCTTGTATGTGTGCCCTGCAGACATGTCCATCCATCTCAGAATCAATTTTAATAACTGCAGCTCCAGCCCTGGCTGGTTTGGCTCAGTAGTTAGAGCGTCGGCCTGCGAACCAAAGAGTTGCAGGTTTAATTTTGGTCAAGGGCACATACCTCAGTTGGGGTTCAGTCCCCGGCCCTGGTCGGGTTTGTGCAGGAAGCAGCCAGTCGATGCCTCTCTGACATCCATGTTTCTCTCTCTGTCTGAAAATAAATGGAAAAATACTCTCGGGTGAGGATTAAAACAAAAACAAAAAACAAAAACTGCAGCTCCATTCTTCAACACTGAGTTCATGGCACCAGGGGGATCAAGTGAGATCAGGACATTAGATGGTCCAGGAACTACGTGGCCTGCATGCAGATAACGGCTACTAAGGGGCCAGGAGCACAGGAGAGGCCCCGTTGCCTTCAGCACCCTCTATTCAAGTCAGTGCTGTCCAATGGAAATAGAATGTGAACCACATATGTAATTTAAAATTTTCTACTAGCCACATTTAAAAATTTAAAAACAAGACAAAACTAACTTTAAATTTTATTTAAGCCCTTATAGTCATGAAGTATTATGAACACAATTATTCACAAAATATTATCAGGTAAACATGTAATCGATATAGAAATTACCGATGATATATTTTACATTTTCTTGTACCCAGTTTTTTTTTGTTTTTTTTAATCCTCACCCGAGGACATTTTTGCAATTTTTGTACAGATAGAGTGGGAGGGAGAGAGCGAGAGAGAGAAACATCGACGTGAAAGGGACACATCGAGTGGCTGCCACCCACACGACCGACCAGGGCCGGGGACAAACTGCAACCGAAGTACGTGCCCTTAGCGGGAACCGAACCCGGGTCTCTCCAGACCGCAGGCCAACGCTCTAACCACTGAGCCAAACCGGCCAGGGCTGTACCCAGTTTTTGAAATGCAGTGTGCATTTGCACTCAGGGCATGCCTCCCTCAATTTGGATCAGCCATACTGCACGTGCTCAGTAGCCACACGTGGCCAGTAACTGTCGTAATGGACAGCACTGCTCCAGTCTAGGGCTTAGTCTTTTAAATGTGCAATTCTCACATTCTCTTCCACATTGCCAGATACCAGTCTCCTGTCCTTTTCATCTCCCCTTCCAAACCCACAATCCCAAATAAATAAACTTTTAAATAAACTTTAAAAGGCTGAAAAAAAAAAATCCCCTGACTAGAACATCATTTGGTTCTTTCCTTTCTGGGGAATATACTTGATAACTGCTCTTAACTCAAAAGCAGACGAGAGAGAGGGAAATGTATGCAGTAAAAGGGTAATCACCCAAAGTGTAAGCATTTGGGGGAACTCCAGGAATATGGAATAAACCGATTTCAGATGAAAGAAGGAAAATGGTTGAGTAAGAACCATCATCCTGGCCGGTTTGGTTCAGCGGTTAGAGCATCGGCCCACGGACCGGAGAGTCCTGGGTTCGGTTCTTGCTGGGGGCACATACCTCGGTTGCAGTTTGTCCCCGGCCCTGGTTGGTGTTGTGTGAGTGGCAATCACTCGGTGTGTCTCTCTCTCTCTCTTCCCCCTCTCTCCCTCTTGCTCTATCTGATGATAAATGCAAACAATAAATCATCGTGTAGCCTTCAGATCCAAGGAACTCCACTGCCATTTCACACACGAAAACACACAGGCAATAACTGGATGGGGCACCTGTTTGCAGGTGTTTTACTAGAACCCAGGGAGACAAAGTGGGTGTGGTCAGTCTCCTCTCTGAGTTCGGTCTGAGAGACAGTCCTGTGCACCAACCATCTGTGCGGCACCACACCCACCCGAGGGCCAAATCAGCTTCTCTAGGGTTTCAGAGGAGGTTTCAGGCGGAATGGGGAGTTGGTCAGGTTTATAATAATTTCAGTGTAAGAGCATTTTACAAATTCAGTGATTGAGTTTTGGAGATGTTAAACAAATCCTTGAGGTCACACTCAGTCAGTGAGCAGGGAAGCCAGGATTTGAGTCCTAGAAGTGATTCAGTGGACTATTCAGTTTATTCTCAGTTGTGTGACACAGGGAAGATCATGAAGAAGACACTAAAGTTTCCTGGAGGATGGCCTCAGGCAGGTGGGCAGGGGTGGGAAGCCAGGCCTGGGGTCTGCTGGGCCAGGTGTGAGCCAGGGTAATAAAGCTTCCTGGGCCTCATCTGTGCACCTGGGATAATAATAGCAACAGTGGTGAGACCCAACGTGTACTATGGGCTAGCAGTGTACACTCACTGCCACACTTTTCCTCATCTCACATTGGAAATAACAAGAATAGTAATGAGAATAATAAATGATGAGTACCACTTATTGAGAATTTATTGCATAACAACCTCTGTTCTAAGAGAAATACACACTTTGGTGTTCCTCATCTGTACCCTGGGAATAATGATAACAAAAAGTAATAAATGACATGAACCATTTATTAAACAATGGATTATAAGCCTCCGTTCCAAGTGACTCACACACCTGAGTTTTCCTCACTAATGGATTGGGAATAATAATGAGTCATAGTAAGAAGTGATAGCCAACATTTACTGAGTGCTTGCTGCGTGTGTGCATGTCCTGTTCTCAGAACACTGTACAGATAGACAAGGCCCACCTTACTGGGTCCCCAGCAAGTCTTCCTCATCATCTCCACTCCCTCTTCACCTCACTGTGCTCCACAGTGCTGGTCTCCTCCAGGGGTTCCCCAAACACAGCTAAGCCCAGACCCCTCCCTGCCTGTGCATGCACCATGCCCTCTGCAGATGCACCTTTCCCCAGAGACCCACATGCCCCACTCCCTCACTTGCCCCCACCCCTCCCCACTCACCAGGTCCCCAGTGAGACCCTCCCTGACCATGCTAGCTAAAATCCGGGGTCTACAATAGTATCTGCTACAAAACAGACATCCAGCAAATGCTTGGTTAATCAATATATGCTTACTAAGTGGCAGCGGCCTGGTGCAAGGTGCCTTTGGGAATTGGGCCCCCCAGGCCAGCCCTGAGCAGCTGACAGACCTGCTAAGTGAGGGCAGAAGCCCCAAGGATCCTGAGGGAAAGCGCTCCAAAGGCGGACACAGCAGCGGAAAGGCTCTGAGATGACAACGTGCTCGGAGAAGGGTGGAAACTGGTGAGGGGGAGCCCAGGTAGGCAGGCAGGTATGACAGGTCCAAGAGGTCAAGCGGCAGGAGTCTGGGAAATGCAGGGACTCTGGGATTCATGCTGAACCACAGGAGACCAACAGGACCTGATGTGGGTTTTTAACATGTGCCCTCTTGCTCTTGGCAAAACAGACGGTTCAGGAACCCAAGATGCGGCGGTGGGGATGGGGTGGATTTGACACCCACTTATTCACGGACTGCTCAGAAACCTTTACAGCATTGAGTTTCTGCAGGAGCCACCACGGACCTGGGGGCGGGGTCCGGCCGAGACCGCCCAAAGCGCCTGGGGCCCCGCCCCTGCCCCCTCCACCCGCCCAGGGACTCCTGAAGCACAGACTCAGCGAGGTGGAGGGGCGTCGGAAAGCACTGCCTTTATTTCTCGCGGGACTTGAAGCTAGGTGGGGGTCGGGTGGGTCCGACCGGCCTAGCGGGGCGTCGGGGCACGGTCCACCGGCGGCTCCAGGTCCTCCTCGTGGCGGGCGCGCAGCAGCTCCGGGCTGGCCTGCCGGAGCAGAAAGTCAGCCCGCCCGGCCCGCGGCCGCCTCGCCCTGTCACCGTCACCGCCGGGGGTGCCCTGCTCCCCACGGACCCTCTCTCTCTCCCCGAGGGACTCTGGGGACATCCCGGCCCGCTCTGCCTCCATCCCTGGCTCCCGACCTCTCCTTTGTGGGCGCCGTCATCTGAGGTGCTCTGGGGCTGGGTGGAAACCTGCCCCCCGAATTTCTCCGGCTCCACCTTCAGCCTGCGGAGAAGGGGCAGAGGAGACCGGAGGAGGAGGAAGAGAGCAAGAGTGGAGAAGTCGGGGAGGAAGCTGCCGAGACCCGGCGACCTGCAGAGGCCGAGGTGGGAGGGCCGGGCTGCCCATTCCCTCCTCTCTCCTCCTTCCTCCTCCCTCCGCGCCACTTCTCGCCAGGGCCTCCTTGCCCCTCTCACCCTTCCTGCAGGGCCGGGGCGCCCTCCACCGCGGGCGGCGAGCGCAGCCTCCGCTCCACCAGCTCCAGCTTGCCTCTCGCCAGGTTCTCTGCACGGGCGGCGGGGGCGGGGCGTCATGGGCGGGGCCCGGAGCTCCGGTGAGCCGGCCCCGCCCCCTCGTCCCCACCCCACGCTGGAGTCCCACCTTCCGTGAGCAGCTGCTCCTTGCTTCTCTGCAGGGCACGGATCTCCCAGGCCAGTCGCTGCTCCAGCACCTGCGAGGAGAGAGAAGAGGCCTGTCTGTCCTCCTGTACTCCTGGCCCCTCCCCCTCGCACCTCTCTGAAAGCCCTTATTTGAATTAGGTCATTCATTCTTTCGACCATTTATTAAGTCAATGTGCAGTTTCTGCTGGGGCTGAGCGTTGGTGGAGATATAGTTCCCAATTGCTTCCCAGGTCCCCAGGTACCTCTCAAATCTCATGTCTTGCCACTCTCCTCATTCTCCCTGTCCATCCTCCAGTTTGCTCTTCCTCAAATGTTCCAGGCACATTTCAGTCTCAGGGCCTTTACACTGACCTTTCCTTCTGCCAGGAACATTTGCACCCAGATACCTGCATGGCTTCCTCCCTTACTTCCTTTGTGTCAGCATTCAGATGTCACTTGCTGAGGCCTTCCCTACCTGATATTACATGATCTATTTTGCTTATGTTCTTAGAGTCTGGGTATGCCTCCCCCTGCCCCAAACCATCCTAGGACAGGCAGACACTGGCCCTGGGGTCCCCTACTGTCTCCTCCTGCCTGCAATACTGCAAGATGCATGCAGCGACATTAGTTGAATAAAGGAATAACCTGACCATGGCTTTTCAGGGTTTCCTCTTGCCAATGCAAGGTAAGCACGCTCTAGGTGAGCAGGAGCTAAGCAGTAATGGTTACAACAGTCTGGGCAACTGTGTGGCAGTGAGGGATGGTGAGAGACGGCCAGATTGAAGGTAAAAGCTGCAGGATTGGGGGATGGGCAAAAAAAAATGGGGTCAAGGATTGTTCCATGAAGTTGGGCCTGAGCTGTAGGTGGACCTGAGCAGCCACTGGAGACACTGAAGCCAGGAGAGGAGGGACTTTGGTTGGCTCACCTGGAATTCCCAGATGTCCTTGTGCTGGCCCATCAAATCGTCCAGCTGTTCTTCCACTTGGGGCCTAGGGGCCAACACCCAGAAGTAAGAGAACACACAGCCCAGCCCAGTCTAGGGGTTCTTCATGCACAGGCTTTAGATATTTGCCCAGTGTTCCCTCTGTCAGGAGCCCCTTTCTGGGCTTTATCCTCCAAGCCTGGGTTCCAGTTGCTCCTCTTCCAACAAACTCTCCCTGATGCAAGCTCCACCCCCTACCTAGTGCCACACCAAGGCCTAGACCTGGGGTGACCCCAGGGGTTACCCCAGCTTCCTCTGTTTACAACTCTCTTCAATCTGAGAGATATGGGTGGAAACTTGGTCCATGAACTCCTGCTTCCAGGGAAGGGAAAGACAACGTCAATCATTCTCTGAATGACCCCCACTCCCTCCTGCAAGAGTGGTGGTTTGAGGGGTATATGTTCATCACCTTCATCATGCTTAGTTTAGTTTCATGGATTCTAAAGTTCTGGATTAAAGCCTGGATCTGCTATTCTACTGTAATCCTGCACAAGTTACTTAACCTCGCTGGGTCTGTTTACTCATATGTAAAATGGTCGTAATAATGGAAGGGTGACATTAGCCCTAATTCCTTTGTCATTGTGAGGATTATGTTGATAAATGAACAAACTGTGTATGTGGCATAGTTAAGCATACACACACTTTATCTATCCATTACCAGGTTTTCCTGCACAATTACAATCATGGTACACCAGGGTGTGACACCTTGGGTCACAAGAACGATTAAGCAAAGGTTCAAATGATGGAGAGACAGATGGATGGATGGTTGGGTGGATAGTTAATTGGATGGGTGAATGTCTGGCTGAAAAGATGGCTGGTGAGGGAAATGATGAGTGGAGAGAGATGGCTGGGTGGGGAAATAAAAGGACTACTGGAAGGATGGATAGATGTCAGAGTGGATGGTTGAGTGAAGAAATGAACAGCTAGATGAAGATGACTGGAAATATGGAGAGATGATGAATAAATGATTAAATAAATGGAAGATGATTGTATGGAAGGCTGGAGAGATGATGTGTGACTGGCTGACTGGATGAAGAATTGGACAGTAGAACAGATGTATTGGTGGGTGAATGGATAAATGGGTGAGTGGGTGGATGAGTGGGTAGATGGATATGTGGGTAAATGGATGACTGGGGGGAGGGCGCTAAATGAGCAGACAGATAAACAAATGAATGGACAGCAGATGAGCTGGATGACCAATAGGATAAGACAGAATAACACCAGTGGATGAAATTTATAGAGAAACTAGTAAGGAATGATTAACTGAGTTAGTTCATCTTAACACCACTATCTAACATCCAAGATGAGCACAGTGGTCATTGTCTAGCTAGTCTGTGTTATAAAAAGGGGGAAAGAGTAGTGTGTGTCCAAGATGTGCGTTCCCTAGCTCTTGCTCCCCCCTCCCTCAAGCAGGAGAACGAGGTGGGGAAGAGCTGGGCAGCATCTCTTACCTCTGAGCCCCACTTTCCTTTGCTTGGCAGTGCAGCTGGAGGATCCTCAGTGCTTCTGTGAAGAAGAACCAGGAGGGCCCTGTGAGAGCTCTTGGGGAGTCAGGCTTGGGTGAGGTGATGGGCACTGAAGAGCATTAAGAGAACTTTAGTGATTGCTTCAAGTCAGGTGGCAGCCAAGGGAGAGACTGAGCAGAGAGAGAAGCACCCTGACTTGCGTTTCAGTGGGATTCTTCTGGTTGTTCTAGGGATTGTGGGCTTCTGTAAGGTGATGCGGTACAAATAATGAAGACACAGCAGCTGGTAAATACCTTCCTTTTTTCTCAAGACCTCCTCTAGATGCACTTTCTCTCCATTCACTGGAAAACAAACACAATGACACTCTGAGCCTCCAAGGAAGGGGCTATATCCTGTGCCCCCACTGCAACTTCATGCAAAGGGCATGCTCAAGGTCACACAGATGGTCTGGTACAGCCCCAGGAGAAGAGAGGTATCTTCATCCCTCCCTGTACCCACTCCCACTGGGCACCACCTTGATCCAGCTTCTCCCCCTCGGTGCCCACATTCCCAGAAATGCCATACGAGAAATGCCTCTGCAGGATGCACAGGGTTTCTACTGAGGGACGAGATGTCTAGAAATAAATACATGCACCAAGTCAGATGAAAATAGAGACGATGAAGAAACAAATGAAGCAAGAGTGAAATGACAGTGAGAAGGTGAGCTTCTATTTTCACATGGGACCATCAAGATAGACCTGTTGGGTGAAGTTTGAGCTAAGAGCGGAAAGGTGATTTGAGATAGCAAGAGGCAGTCTGGATTGCGGAGAATAAGAGCATTGCAGATAGAGCGAACAACCCATGCAAAGTCCCTGAGGTGTGCACAGGAACACCAGCAGTGGTCATGGGATCTCTGGATCCTTCTTTTGGTCTCACTTACAAGAGTCCAATTCCCTGTGCAGGGCCTCCCAGAGGGCTTGGGCTTCTCCCAGTTCCTCGCTGGATTTCTTCTTTGCTGGGCAAAAACAAAAAACAAAAAACAAAACAGGAGAAGACACTGTGTGAATGCAGCCTCTAGCCTGTTACTCTCCCTCAGCTTGTGACACTGCACACTCATCTACAAACAACCTGGAGGGGCCTGGATTTTATAGATGAGGAAGTGGAGGCATTCAAAGTCCAGGGCCAGCCTAGGTCCCAGTTTACCTTGCTGAAGCTCATTGATCCGGTTAATCAGGTCTTCTATTTGTGGCTCCAGGCTTCCCTCTGCAGAAGGAAAGAAAGACTGAACCAGAAGGGACAGAAGCCTGGCTGTCCAAGGCAGATGGAGGGGGTGGGTATTAGCAGTGTCTCTGCTGCTGTCATCAACACACATTTATTGAGTGTCTGCTGTGTGCTGGGCTCCGTAAGAGGGCCTTTGCAGGGCTTGCATGCTGGGTGGGAGATGGACGTTAACAAAGATATATGATAATAATGCAGGTGGCAGTAACTACTGTGAAGGGGATGAAGTGAAGTAAGGGATTGAAGAGTGAAAGGGTAGAAGGTGCTTCTTGAGTTACAGAAAGGCCCCAAATGTAGAGAGGGAGGGGATCCCTGCAGTTTGGTGGGTGTGGTGGGTGTGGAGGGAGGAACCATGCCAGGCAGAGGGACGAGTGTGTAGACCCTGCAGAGAAAATGAGGCAGATGCCCAAAGTAATGGCTAAGGGGCTGGTGTGGCAGGTGTGATGAGTCTATAAGCAAGTGGAGAGTAGCAAGAGGCAAGGTGGAGGGGGGGGGGGTGCAGATCACTCAGGGCCACCTGGGACATGGTGGAGGCTTCTAGAAGTAGTTCTGAGTGTGGTGGGGGCCAACGAAGACCACTTGCCTGCCCCACCCTATTAAAGCCTGACAGGGCAGTTGGCAATTCATCCATCCAGACTCTGGGATAGGTCTCATTAGAGAAACGGGGAAAATGCTGCTTTAATTGTGTGGGTGGCAGCTTTCAAGTTCTCCAGTAAGGTCACTCCACTAAGGGAGGTCACTGTCTCCTTAGTGGAGTCATGCCTACGTTCTCACAACCCCAATATCAGCACTTTGTAAGAGGAAGCCTTCTTCCTCGTCCCTCTTGGCTTCAAGATCAGCAGCCCAGAGCTGGGCCAAAAAGCTTCCCAGCCCTTGTTGGGGCTCACCACCAACCCCAACACTCTGGAGTTAATCAGCTCAAACCCTGGATTTTCCGAGGCCACCCACTCCAACTTCTAGGACAGTGGGTGCTTCCAAGGTGCTAGCCAGACTGACAAATGCGCGGGTCTGTTTCACTGGAGGTGGCCAGCCCTGCAGCTGCACTAGTTTTCCCCTAGGCAGGGCCCCAGTGCACTTCTGCAGGCAGCCGCAGGGCCGGGTGGAAGGGAGGCTCACTTTTACTAGGAACAGACAGAAGGACTGTAGAATTTACCTAAAGATGGGCCGGGGAAGGGGTGTGTCCAACCTCAAACCCAGCCAGCACTTTGCCCGGCCCTGATGTAGGCTGGCCCCCAGGCCCCCTCAACAAGCAAAGCAAGGCACAAAGCTATTGCCATTTATATATAAAAAAGGTGGGAAAAGAATACACACTCACAAATGTATTTTTAAAATCTAGTCACTGCTGGCTTGTGGGTCAGGAAACAGATGGCTGGTGTGTGTGTGTGTGTGTGTGTGTGTGTGTAAGAGTATGTGTGTAAGAGTATAGGGTTTTCCATCCCCTTATACTTCTTAAATTTTGAAGCTGTATTTTTGGTTCAAAGAATAAATTGTACTAGAGGGAAAAAGTGCCATGGGATAATTTCCGAAGGTTGTGATTTGAGGGAGCTGGGTTTGAGCCACATGCCTGACTCAAAACCCCAGGGAAGCCCAACCAGAGTGGTTCAGCTGGTTGAGTTTTGTCCTGAGCATTGAAAGGCTGCTGGTTCAATTCCCAGTTAGAGCACATTCTTGGGTTGCAGGTTCTGTCCTCTGTTGGGGTATGTATGAAAGGCAACTGATAGATGGTTCTCTTTCACATGGATGTTTCTCTCTCTCTCTCCCTTTCTCTCTAAGCATATCCTCAGGTAAAGGTTTTAAAAAAAAAGAAAGAGAAAGAGAGACAGCCCTGACCAGTGTGGCTCAGTGGGCATCATCCCATGCACCAAAATGTTGCTAATTCTATTCCCAGTCAGGGAACATGCCTGGGTTGTGGGATCAACCCCTGGTAGGTGTGCAGAAGGCAGCCAATCAGCGTACTGCTCTCACATCAATGTTTCTCTCTTTCTCCCTCTCCTTTCCTCTCTCTCTAAAAATCAATTTTTAAAAATCTTAAAAAACAAAAATAAAAATAAATAAACAAACCCAGATACAAGGAGTCACACAACCTTTCTGCAGCTTCTTCACCATTGCCAGCAAGTCCTCGGTCTTCGAAGGCCTGGTCTGCCCTGTGGAGATGGAAACCAGAATTACAGGATCCAGTGAGTGAGAGGGGACTGAGAAAAGGTCCAGGCCTATCTGGGCCTGGAAGGAAGTCCCAGTGCGTTCTGCAGACACCCTGGGCTGGAACCAAGGGTAGGCTGAGGGCTAGGACTCCAGATAGGGCAGGGCGCCTGCAGAACCCTGTCCTTTGTCCCTGAGACTCAGGTGTGTGTGGAGGAATCAGGGTCCCTAATGGTCAGCTTCCCCCTGAGGTCAAAGGATACCACAGATTCCTTAATGAAACTCGGGAGAGAAGGGGAAGCACTTTTGCTGCTGCTGTTCAAAATCAGGATGAAGTTCTAACCAATGCAATAGGGCAGAAAGATTTCATATGAATTTCTTTAAAATCATTACAGGACACAATTTGCAAATTCTTAAAAATTTATGGGTCAGCTGGGTATTATGAGATTCTTGATGGAAGAACATAACACCACCTATGAAGGATTCTTGCCAACCAAAAAGGAAAAAGAAAAAGGTCTTACCGAGGTTTCCATCTCTAAATACCAATTCAAAGGAAATACAAAGGGGCAGAGAAACATGTCAAATAATATCATGGGGATGTGATCAGCATTATAAGACTCTGGGAAACTCCACAAGACAATCTTGTTTCTTCAACAAATAAATTGCAATGAAGAAAAAGGGAGATGGAAAACTGGTTAAAAAAAGATTTGAGCTGCCTGATGTGGCTCAGTGGTTGAGCATCAACCTATGCACCAAGAGGCTGCTGGTTCAATTCCTAGTCAGGGCACATGCCTGGGTTGTGGGCTCAATCCCCAGTAGGGGGAATGCAGGAGGCAGCCTGTCAATGTTGACACTTCTCTTTCATTGATGTTTCTCTCTCTCTAAAAAAGAAAAATCAATAAAAACATTAAAAACAAAAAGAGAGACTTGAGATATATATCAATCATTTGTAATAAATAGACCTAATTTGGATCTTGATCAAAACACACTTTTCACTACATACTTCCATATATTTTTAACATGACCCTGTGTTACTTTTAGGATTATAGTAACAAAACAAACAAACAACAACAACAAAAAAATCAGAACAAAATTGACATCTTAACCTCTTGAAATCAATGACAAAAGGTCAAATCCCAGTGACCCAACCCTCTCCGAGGAAAATGGCAGAGACTATAAAAGGCAGCTCACAAATCACACAACAGCCAAAAAGTAATATACAGTAAAAAGTCCATTCCCCTCACACCCTAAGTTCCTCAATTCCCTTTCTTCAGCAGTCACTAGTGTTACAAGCTATTTGTGTATACTTGGAGATAATTCATATACAAGTGTATTTCCACTTAAGGTATGAGTGGTGTCATCATAAATGATGTTCCACAGCTTGTGTTTTTCAGTTGACAATGCGTACTGGTAATTTTTTCATTCTTTTTAGTTGCTGCATAGTGGTCCTCAATTTAAGAGCAGTTTCCTACTAGTAGATGCTTATGTTGTCTCCCTTCTTTTGTGTTACAAACAATGTTATAGCGATCATCTTTATTAGTTTTCTTGGGCTGCCAAAACAAAGGACCACACACTGGGGCTTCCTTTTGTGTGTGTTTGTATTTTCACCTTGTACTCTATCTCTCTGTGTTCAAATTTCCCTCTTCTTATAAGAACACCAGTCACTAGATCAGGGCCTACCCTAATCCAGTATAATCTCATCTGTTAACTAGCTATAACTACAAAGACCCTTTTTCCAAATAATGTCACATTTTGAGATTCCAGGGTTCATGAAATTTTGGTGGGAACACAATTCAACCCAATACACCAACACTATCCTTGTACATTTTTCTTTGTGAAAATGAGAGGGTATTACTGGATAAATTCCTAGAAGGCTACCTGCTAGATCAAAGGGTATCTTACCCAAGGATATGTTTATTGATTTGAGAGGGAAACATGGATGTGAGAGAACCGTCGATCGGTTGCCTACTATATGTGCCCTGACCAGGAACCAAACCCGCAACCTGGGTATGTGTCCTGTTTGGGGAATCAAACCCGAAACCTTATGATGTACAGGATGATGCTCCAACCAACTGAGCCACCTGGCCAGGGCAGGGCATGTATATTTTTTAATTTGACTGGTATTATGGAATTGCCCTCCATCTGTTTTTGGCAGGCCCAGAAGAGACTCCTTTCCCATATTCTTACCAGCCAAGTATGTTTTCAACCTTTTTCATTTTTGCCAATCTAAATAGACAAAAACAGTAGCTCATTTCAGACTTTCTGGTAGTAAATATCCAAAACTTACTCAACTCCTCTGGATCAGAAATTCTACTTCTAGAAATCTATCTTAAGGACATAATTAAAGAGATGGGCAAGATATTCATTGTTTCATTGTTTTAATCTTAAAAAAGTGGAAGCAACCTAAAGATGCCTTAGCTGATTATAGCATATTTGTAGGATGAAATTCTTTGCAGCCATTAAAAATCATGTTGAAAAGTAGGGGTTCTTAACCCGAGTTTATTAAATTTGATTGAAATACTTGGTGGTATGTTCACTTTCTTTACATATTTGTCTTGCCTGAAACCTTTTACATATTAGTATGCATTGATTCAATTTTGCGTTTGAATTTTTAAACAACTTGGTAAAAAGTAAAATTCTCCCCTCACCAACAGACCCTTCCCCAAGTCACTCCCCTTTCCAGAAGTAACCACTGCCAACAGTTTGGTGTAGACACTCAGCTCTTTTAGTAACATGTATTTCATGCATTGCTTTTTTACTTTCTTATCTAAGTAGCATTCTAAAAACATTCAAACATGATACAACATGTGAAGTTAAAAATGAAACCTCCCCTTGGCCCCAAATCTCACTGCCTTTCTCTGATATTAATAGGCTGATATGTATCCTCCTGAGACGTTAAACATCTTTAAATACTCTTAATGTTTGGAAATGAAACAAAAAAATGAATGCTACTTTAATAGTATGGAGAGGTATTTGTTATTTTTTAAAAAATATTTCATTATGGAAATTTCCAAATGCATACGAAAGTAGAATACTGTGATGGACTGATATACTCATCACCCAGATCTGACAACCATTAATAACTGCTTCAGCTATTTTTTTCCTGTGAAGTATTTTCAAGCAAGCCCCAGGCTTCATGACATTTCATCCCCAGATACTTGTCTCACTAACTGAAGACATTTTCTTAGATGACTCCAATTCTATAATCACACCAATACTAATAATCACCAATCATTAGATCATTAATATCATCTAGTACCCAGAACATATGATTTCCCCGACTGTCCCCACGTCTTTTATAGCTGTCTTTTGCAACTGTATCTGTGAAAGCTCCATCTCTGTTTTTCCTCTCCCCTGCATTTCTAGTCCTAGAAACAGGGTGAGATCATGGCTGATGAGTAAATCTTTTAAATGATCCAACTAACATCTTGATAAAAGTTAAAAAAATCCATGTTACAAAACAGCCGATAGCGCATGAGCCCCTTTTAAACATTTTATTTTGAAATGACTTCAGATGTACATAAAAGTTGTAGAAATTGACTACAATGCTCCTATTTGCCCTTGTATCAGATTTCCCATTCACGAGCATTTCTGTACCATAAATTGCAGGCATCATGGCCCATTATTCCTTAATGTCTAGTGTACATTTCCTCTATACAAGGGGAACCTACCAGGTATACAGTATAACCACCCAAACAAAGATGTTAATATTAATCAATATTAATATATGACCCCCGGATGCCATTCAAATTTTTTCTCATACTTTAAAATTATATAGTACTACTTACATTTTCCTAAAAGAAAAATAAAACAAACAAAAATGCACCCACTTGCACAGTCCCCAAGACCCAAGTCCCTTGTTAAGAGTCACCAGTTGAGCCTTTCACCTTCAGATTTTTTTGTGTGCAATCCACGAAGGGCTACAGTTGACATTGCCCTTACTTTATTTTCAAAATTCAAACTTGCTTTTTTCCTCATAAAAATATCTTTTTGGAGTTCATTCTGTGTCAATAAATCATGACCTTATCCTTTTAAAATTATTTTTTAACTACTTTAAATTAAATTGGAATTTAATTATTTTTTCCTGAAGCTTAAAAAATTAAGGTCCACCACAGAGGCATTGCACAATATGCATTATACCCGTTTAGCCACTTCCATAATTGCTCCTTGTGTTTTGCTTCCATCAATAACATTCTGATGACTTCTGGTCCGCACATCTCTGAATTCTCCTGATTACTAAGCAGTGACTGAAGATATGAAATAGCACTTTAGGATGCTAAAAATGTTCTGTCAACTGCCTCTAGCAAAGCCTTTACTAGTCAGCTCTTCAAGTGAGACAAGTGATGACCTTTTCCCTCAGAGTAATCAATATTAGACATTATCCCTCCCTTTATAAAGCCAATTTAGTGGTTAGGAATGGTAACTTAATATGCTTTTAAAATTTCTCCCTTGCTGATCAAGTTAATAACTTCAATTTTGACAAATTTGAAAGATTGATACTAAAAGGTTTTTAGCACTCTGGCAGATATAGTAAGTGCTTAATAAATGAGATCTATTTGCATGTGTCATCTTTGTCCGACCTTTGTTGAAAGCTGGCATTCAGTGTGTGGCCCTAATCTAAGAGAGCTCCCCATGTTAGTTATTTCATTATTCATATAATAAACAAAATTATTGAGCACCTACTATATGCCAAGCAGGCAGTTTGGGCACTGGGGGAACAGCAATAAATGGTTCTCATGGAGCTCACATCCCAGGACAATAAACAATAATCACTATTATTGATGTCTGCATAGATAGGTCCGGATAAAATGCAATCATGTTTATTAATATAGCGGTCTGAAGACTGCAGAAAGGGGGTATAGATGAAAGGGCGAAACCTTGACAGCTGTTGAACAGTGATGGGTACATGAGCATTCACCATGCTATTTTCTCTTTTGGTACGTTTTGAAAATTCCTTGTTAAAAAAAATGCTAGTGGCACTGTAGCGGATCACTGTCGGGAGGTTTGCTTGTCTAGACTGCATTTCCCACTTGTCTGTAGGCAGCTTCGCCCCTCTCACTGGGGTGTGGGTGTCAGTATCACAAGCCCGGAGAAGAGCTGTCTGTGGGCGTGGCCGTCGCCAATTAGAGGCCAGTGTGACTGTGCTGGGTGTCACGATATTGGGGAATTATTGTTCATTTTCTCAGACGTGGCAGTAGCAGAGTGTTTTTTGTGAGGTCCACCTCCATTCGTTGACAAGATGTATACTGAAGCATTGTTTACTTTAAAATACTAGGCAGTATGTCCAATAAAGCTGACAAGAGTGAATCTAGGTGAGAATATGCATGTTATTCACCTTCCCATTACTAAAGAGTACTTTATCAAAGGCTTAATTTTTTTGCTGTTGAAGTACTGCTATCGATATCTTTATCAGAATGGGACAGAGGCCAGCTCACCCTGATTACCTTCACCCTCCTCAGCCTCCTCCAAGACTTCCAGCGGCTCCCCCTTCGCCGCCATTTTCCAACGCAGAAATTTGGCGCATGCGTTTTTGACAACCGGTTGGGGAAAAAAAACCAGGCGAGAGCAGGACTCTGCAGTGCGCATGCGCACAGGGCGTGCCTGCTCAACTGACCAGAATGACAGCAATGGGGTTTCGGCCAGCCTAGCACTCAGTTACGACTTGTGCCTGGAACTCCAGTTTAGAGAAAACAAGGGCAGAACTATGGTCTTAGTGGGTTGGGGAATGAGTGTTGTGAGTACTTTTACCAACTCTAGGGAGGTCTCTCCCTCTCCAGGTTGCTGCTTGTGTAGTGCAGGTTATGAGCCTGGGACAAATGTGCATGTGTTATGCTGTGTTACACAAGAGTTTGAGTCCCTTATCGTTCACAAATCCTCACTTAACAACCAGTGAGAAGTTAGTTATCTCCATTTCATGAATGAGCAGAACAAGCCTTGGAAGCTAAGTGCACCTCCTTTGTATCAACTCTGGAACTCAGCTACCACGTGCAGACAGGGGCTTTGCCCTGGGTTACACAGACAGGTACACCGTGGGGGCCGCCTTTCTCATTAACATTAGCAGCAGCCAACATTGATGGGTCATTTTTGACGGGGTAAAGATGAAGTACATGAAGGGCAAAGGAATGTCCTTGTGGGGAATAGTTTAGACCTTTTCCTTCTTTTTTTTTTTTTTTTTAAGTATCCTCAGGCCAGTTCCAGCACAGGCTGGCCCTGCATTCCCAATTCCAGAATCCCCCCATGGACCACCAAAACAGACTGGCCAGCCCTGGAGACTCGAGGCTAAGAGCCCACTGAGGAAGCCGACTCCAGATGGAGGATGGAGGGTGTGTTGCCCAGGATTGCAGGAGAAAGCCCCTGACAGAGGCTGGAAAATCATCCAAGTGGAGGAAGTGAGACAGAGGGAAGGGAAGAGGCCTAAGGATTTCTCCAGAGGTGGAAATGCATGAGGGGCTGGGGAAGTAGTCAGCTCACCTGTGTGCAATCATGCTGCCCCCCATCTCTCATTCATGGGCAAGCAAGCCCTCAGATCTTGCCCCATTGCCCAGGGAGAGAAACCAGCCACAGACACTATCAACCACCCCACCTTTCTCTCCCACCTGCCCCATTTCTAGGGTGGAGACAGAAGGTAAAAGCCAAAGTTTGCCGTTCCCAGTACTGCCCAATCCAGGAGTTCTGTGTCTCAAGGTCCAGTGAATAGGCCATTATGGGATGCTTGGTCCGTAGAGGCAGATGAGGGTGCTGGGGGTGTGGAGTACTTGGGTGGGTAACGAATGAAGAGCCGATCCTCCTCTTTCTTCACCCAGCGCAGGAGTTTGGTCACTACCAAGATGGCACCTGCCTTGGTCACCAGGGGGCTGAGGCAGGTATAGAGCTCAAATTTGGAAGTCACCTGTGGGTTTGAGAGGAGACAGAGTCCGTTGGGCTAGAGCTGGTCATGCCCACTCCTGTCCATCCAACCCTAGCCCCATGCCTGTCTCCTGTCTGGAAGATGTACCTGGTGGCAGCTCCCATCTGGGGCTGCCTAGTCACTGGGCTAAAGCAGGTAAGCTGGTATTGTGTCATGGGTAGGCCAGGGGTTCTCAGTTGAGCCAAAGGATCATTTCGATCTAGTGACTTCACTTGGGTGATGCTAGCTATTATGTGTGGACCTCAGGTGGCTTACCTGTAGAATGGGTATAACAACACTGCTTTTCAATGAGCAAATGATGTATACAAAGTCATGTTCTGAGCTCCACATACCTATGTCTTTATCATCTGTACTCTGAGTGTAATAAGAGGGTTAATCCAATTTAATCCTTACGACAACATGAGAGACTTAACATGACCAGATCACCAGTATCTTTCCACACCACCTCTCCCTGCTCTCCCCACACTTCCTCTTCACTAAAAGGTACAAGGACTACTTGGACAAATGAACTGACATAGAAAGTACAAGATGAGCAGGAACATCTTGTGCCAGAAAGAAGTATTCTGGCAGCGATGAGGACATGTCAAAATGACACAGGGGCCAGCGTGCCTAAATCACAGCTCCCACTGGCTATATCAGAGACTATTTGAGCAACAAAATAAAAGTAGACAAGAAAAATAAATTAGAGAAAAAGGCTTTTAGCCCACTGAATTAAAGAAAAATCCATGAGACCATACGGATATAAAATTACAAATTCAACGAACAAATACAGGAGAAGAAAAAATTCTCCAAGACAATAAAATCTCAAACAATAAGTGTAGAAGAAACGATAGGGTTAGAAAAATCACCGTCTAGTAAATACCAGAGTAATAACTCTTGCAGGCAAGAATCATTAATGGATTTTAAAATTAGTAGATGAAAGTATGATGAAAAACAGAACACTAACATAATCACCTCATGCTATTTACTAATTACAAAGGGGGAAAATACTAACTTTATAGTGGATAAATCTGACAGACACCACCTTAATTAAGTGATCAAGGTTAATATCATCAACAATAGGACAAACTGACATTGTGGGCCTCCTGATAGGATGCAGAAAAGGGCACATCATCACTTCTGTAATATGCTTTCCAAAAATACATGACCCCAACTTAGTCATGATAAAATAACAGAAAAACCTAAGTCGAGGGACATTCTACAAACTAATTGGCGGGTACTCTTTAAAAGTGCCAAGGTCATGAAAGACAAAAAAGACTGAGGAACTGTTCCAGAATAAAACCAACATGTGATCCTGCACTAGATTCTGGGCCAGTAAAAAACATTACTGGGGCCCTGGCCGGTTTGGCTCAGCGGTTAGAGCGTTGGCCTGCGGTCCGGAGAGACCCGGGTTCGGTTCCCGCTAAGGGCACGTACCTTGGTTGCAGTTTGTCCCCAGCCCTGGTTGGGTCATGTGGGTGGCAACCACTCGATGTGTCGCTCTCACGTCGATGTTTCTCTCTCTCTCTCTCCCTCTCACTCTATCTGAACAAAATATTGAAAAATGTCCTCGGGTGAGGATAAAAAAAACAAAAACAAAAACAAAAAACATTACTGGGACAACTGGTGAAATCTGAATGAAGTCTGTGCATTAGATGTTATTATACTGATGTTAATTCCCTGATTTTGGTAAGTTACTATGGTGAACATCTGGAGAAACTAGGTGACAGAACTATTTGTAGTCATTCTTTGCACTATTTTTCAACTTTTTTATAAATCTAAAATTGCTTGAAAAGTAAAGTTGAAAAAATTAAAAATAGCCCAGCTGGTGTGTCTTAGTGGTTGGGCATCAACCATGCACCAAGAGGTCGCCGGTTCGATTCCTGGTCAGGGCATATGCCCAGGTTGTGGGCCAAATCCCCCGTGGGAGGGGTAGGGAGGTTGGGGGCATGAGGCAGCTAATCGATGTTCTCTCTCATGGATGTTTCAATCTCTCCCTCTCCCTTCCTCTCTCTAAAATCAATAAAGAAAATTTTTTTTTAAATTAAAAATAAAAAAGTCCTTGGCCCAGAACAATGCCTGATACACAATAGGCACCTAATAAATTATTTAATAAATGTGCACTAAATGGCAGAGCCTGGGGCGAGGTGCTATTTCCAGTGGGGTCACCTTGACCAAACTCCCAGATTAGCTGACTTTTAATAGACCCGCAGAAAGTGAGGCAGAAGCCGTGGGAAGACCCCAGGGAAGGATATCCCAGGCAGAAGGCACAGCACAGGACTAAGCCTGTGGAGTCCAAGGAGTGCTGCGCAGGGACTCGGCGTCAAAGCTGAACTGGGCCCACAGACACATGGGCAAGCCTAATGGGAAATCAGCAGGCACAGTGATGGTTGTTAATGGGGCCTCTTGAAAGTCAAAGACACTGTACTAGTCGCTAATCGGGGAACAGCAAACAGAATGATGGGGTGAACGAGGTTGGTAGACACTGTGATTGATCCTTATGGGTTTCAAAGACACGTGTAATGGCAGGGACGGTGCTGAAGGCAAAAGTATACATATCCATACAAAGGCACGGCGTTTGTTGATGGATGGAGTTTGTTACGACCAGGGGGAGACATTATGGAGGGAAAAAAGAATTGAAGCAGAGAATTAACCCCTTCAGAGCCCTCTACCCAACTCACCCAGGCCAGCAGCGTCTCCTTCTCAGCCACGTGGTAAATGAGGCGCAGAGGCCGGGAGGTACTATGGAGGCGCGCATGCAGGCGGTGGTATAGGTCCGACAGGCGCTGCCGTTCGTCCTCACTGCTGTACGGAGCCTCAAGCTCAGGGCTGCCGTGATGGACGGAGGCGGGGACAAGGTCAGTCTAGGCTTTTATTGTCTGGTTCATCTCCCCTCAGTCTAGGGAGTTTCATTAAGTCTAAAGGATTATTCCCCATTAGACTTGAGGACATGGTTAGGACTCCATGGTTAGAGGACCAGCTTTCCCATCACACTATGTGATTACGTGAGTACGGGGCCCTGGTCTCCGTTAGAATAAGGGATCCCTTGAGATTGCTAGTTGAGCCTCCCTCATCAGTTAGACACCCTTTCTGTTCCATCTTTCTAGAGCACAGTTTGCTCTCTTTCTCAAATCATGTCTATGAGATGTTGAACCTTTCAGTTAGATAAGCCTTTCCACCCGGCCAATTGCCCACAGGGTCAGGACTCACCTGGTAAACTGAGGCAGCTGGCGGTGCTGGTCTGGAATGTCCAGTGGTTTATAGAGGAAGTGCCGGAGGCCAGGTGCCCCCACAGCCTGCACACTATAGGAAGGGGCACTGGCTGATGGGGCATTAGAGAAGCTGGCAGCCTCCCCAAGGGTACGCATGACACCAAGGGTGTGCATGCCATCTTCCACCAGGCGCCGGCAGGTGGCCATGTCATGGAAGGCCTCAGGGTCGGTGCCAAGCAGCAGCAGGCAGACAGGCATGGCGTCCAGGCGGGCCACATAGGCGTAGAAGAAACCATCTGGGTTGAAGCGGGGCAGGCACACAGGTGCCCATGCCTCCCCTGCTGCAAAGGCGGGTGCACCGACCCAGTTGAGCAGCAACTGCAGGTCGGCTGGGTCCAGCCGGCACTCAGCCAGCACAGTCCGCTCCTGGGCTGCCGTCACCAGTTGACCACCCACCGCCAGCACGGACAGTGCCAGGCCAGGTGCTGTGCAACGTCGGAGCAGTGCCCCCAGTGCTTCCCGCAGTGGGCGAGCGAGGGGCACACAGCGCACAGCACCCAGGAGCAGGGCCCCTGGGTCCCGCTCCACACTGTCCAGAAGCCGGTCGAGTGTGCGCTCCGAGCCAGCCAGCAGGCGGCGGAGGTCGTAGTTCTGCTTACGGGCGAAGATGCGGGCCACGCTAGCGCGCGTCAGTGTGCTCACGATCTGTGCGTGCACAGCTAGCAGCTCCCCCCGCAGCTGGGCTGCTGACTGAGGAGTCCTTGACACAGCCACCAGCAGCAGTGGGCCCTGCTGTAGGAACACCAGCTTGTGGTCCTCTAGGGGAGGGAAGGGGTGGGCAGGGGGTAGAGACCAGTCAGTGGTGACTGGAGGGGGTCAGGTAAGGCTCTTCCGCCCTTTCCTGAACACACACCTCTGGCCCAAGCTTGGGCGGTCACTCTGTGGACACTCAGACTAGGGTAAGGACAATATGGGGGAGTTCGAACACTTGTAAAGACATGACGGGATGGTCAAAGAAGCAGGTTAGACACACAACATAAAGTGGGGGAAGATGAAGCAAGGACTGACACAGCCAGAAAGACACCCAACTCAGCCACACAGCCCACAAAATCATGCTGTCAGACAAACAAGGAAGTATCCAGCCAGCCACGTACATCCCAGTGAGTTAATTGCTCAGAACCCAGAAGGCCAAACTGACAGATGGACACAACAGCCATCACCCACCCTCCTTGAGCCATCTACATACACTGACCCCCATGGACCTGGCTGGCTGGACAGTGTCCTAGGAAGTCAGATAGACCTAGGAAGTCAGCCACCCAGCCAGCCATACTCACATTCCCAGTCACTGCCCCCAGTTCTACCTCCTGCCCCTTTGCTCACCAGCATAGATGGCACGGATGGCATCCCCTGCACTCTGCACGAAGGACACGAGGGCTGTCATCACACCCATGGTAGTCGACAACGCCTCCACACTACCGTACCTTGAGTAGATGGGCTTGCCTGCCTCACTCAGCACAAACACATGCTTCCGCTTGCTGCGCCAGTCCTCATCACTGGGGTCTCCGCCCTGGACCCCAGAGCCACTCTCAGGGTCACCCATGGGATTATTCTCAGAGGCAGGATCCCAGAGCCCACACGTACATGATGGGGACTCTGACTGGGGCAGAGGTGACAGCAGGGTGGGTGGCTGGTCCTTGGTCTCAGATCCTGAAAAGGAGCCCCTGGTGGGTCATCTGCTTGTGGACTCCTATTAACCCCATGTGCCCAAGGACCCACCAAATGTCTACCAGTCCCCCTGCCAATGACCACTGATACTGACACAGACCTCCTCTGCCCCTCAATTACATCCACAAGATCCCCTTAAAACCCTGTTAGTCCGATCTCTCATTGTCATAATTGAACGCTCTATGTTCCTAGAGACCAGTTATTCCCCTTTCAATAACTGCCATTTCCGAGTCTTCAAAGCACCCTACTGCCCCTGAATAACACTCATCTTCACTGATCCCCCATTTATAACCTCTGACCCCTCATTATTCTGTTGGTATCTATTCACCTCTCAATATATGTAGTGGCCACCATTACATCTATTAATATTTTGGTCACTGACTTCTCTAATTAACATTAACATCACTAATACCTGGATCTTCAATGACCTTCAATGACAGCCCTGAGCCATAATCTATTCTACTCCATGTTCATTCCATCACCACCATGACCACTATTAACCTCCACTAACATCCAAGACGTC
This sequence comes from Molossus molossus, assembly GCF_014108415.1. Lineage (NCBI taxonomy): Eukaryota > Metazoa > Chordata > Mammalia > Chiroptera > Molossidae > Molossus > Molossus molossus. Next base: position 28,127,718 of record NW_023425357.1, read on the forward strand.
CTCCTATGACTCTCTTTTATTCCATTCTCCCTTCTCCCCAGTGATCACTATTAATCTCCACTAACAACTAGGACTTCAACAACCTCCACTCACTCTCCTGACCCTCCGTTATTTTCAGTGGTATCCACTCCCCTCCCTACAATAACCATCATAATATAACTAACACACAGGACTTTAATAATGACCTTCACTGCCCTTCCCCATTAACAATCATCAATGAAACCCATGATTTCAATGCCCCCTATGACTCCCCTGACACCCCTCCCATTTAATCCAGTCAATGTCCATTGATCCCCTAATGACAACCATTATTATCCATTGGCAACTGTCTCAACAATTTTCCCATAAAATCCCAATGATCTCATATTCCTTCATTCTCTCATTGACATTCTATGACTCCACATGCCCCCAATTACCAATTACTTCCTCCTAATATCTACCATTACTTGTCAATAATTCCCAAGTTCTCAAAGATCCTCCCCCAACTATGAGATGTCCACTGATTTAATCTTAAAGATGTCCACTGATCCTTCCCAATGACCCCATCAACATCCACTAACTCCAAAGTGGTCAATGAGCAATGCCCTCAATGACTCTCATTGATTATCCACAGAATACCTTTACACATCCACCTGGGTCTTCAAAGACTCTCCTAAGGACCCTCTAACTCTCCAAATAATCTCATTGATGTTCACTCCCTCCCCACCAGTAATCACCATTAACATTCACCAACATCTGGTTCCTTAAAATACTCCCTCCAACAACTCACCATTTTCTCCTCAATGATGTAAATACTGAGTGCCCATTAGCTCCCATTGATCCCCCTCTCCACCTCAATGACTTAAATAACATCCTAGCCCCAAAAGACCCTGATTTCTAAAGTCCACCTTTGACCCTATTGACTTTCTTTTGGTCAGTCATTGACCTAAAAATCCTAAATCCTCAAATGCCCCTCTTTAACCCCAACAAATCTTTTTTTGCTACAAACACCTAAATTCACTCCAAGTCCCCAGTGAACATTCACTGGTGCCCAATGATTTCCTTTTCATTCCTCGATGACTTAAACTACAATGTGAGTCAACAATGACCTCCTACGGACCGCATGCAACCCTGTTAGACCCAAAAGACTCTTTACTGATCCCTCATTGACCGCCCCCAACAATGACACACCCCAGAAATTCTTCCCAAGGCCCTAGTGAGGAAAAAGCATACCTGTTTCCTCCTGGTCCCGGTCTCCGAAATCTGTCGGGTCCTCATGAACCCCTCCACCGTCTGCAGCCTCCTCACTGGGGAACCGCGTGTCCTCCAAGTCCTCTGCGTCCCCGGGGGCTGGGGCAGCAGTGTCTCCTCCGGCCTCCATCTGCACATCCCTGTGCGAAAGGGGAATTGAGGGTGACGGGCAGCAAAAGAAACTTCTTAAAAGCCTTACTGAGCTCAGCCCTCTTGTGCACCCTTCTAGTGCTCAGTTTTCAACAGGATGAAACATTTAAAAAGATGATCAAATACTTGCATCCTCCAACACCTGCCGAAAAGGAAAGATCTACCGAGTCTCAGGAAATAAAGACACCCAGATAGACACCTGTTTTAACCCGGCATCTCGATTGGCCGGGTACCATTACTTCCCGTAGCCTCGGCAGCATTACACTTCCGGGTGCGACTGACGTCTTGCCACACTTCCGGGTGCGACGACGCTCCGAAGGAACTTGCAGGAGCGGAGCTTCCTTTGCGGCCCGCGGAGCCAGACCCCTCTCCCGCCGCCCACTGGTCTTCGCTCACCGTTGAGATGCAGCGCACCACTCCCGGGTCGACGTCGGATCTGGCTGGGGACCCAGCTAGCCCCCTGGGCACTCTTTTCCACCGGACTGGCACGCGCGGCTACCCCGCTACCCCAGGCGAGCCGGGTCCACTTCTGGTCCTGAAGGCTGTTGGCGTGAGGGGGGCGCGGCTCACGTGTGGCCCAATCCGGAGTACGAGGGCGGCACTGCCTCCCGTATGGCCCAATCAAGAGATGCCGGCTTCCCTCCGGATGTATCCGCCTCCTACCAATTCTGTGCGTTGGATTGCGATTGCACGCGCCCATTCCTTGACTGACATTGTCCCGGACCCAATCGAAGGCTCCAGCCGATTCCTCTTTTCACCCGAGGACGTTCACAACCTAAATAACCATAGATAGTGTGCCTGGCCAATAGACTTGCTCTCCCAGAAGTGAGGCAACTCCACCCTCCCTTATCCACCAGGAAAGCCAGGGGATAAGGGTGGAGTCTGGGCAGAAATAGGATGCTTGACGGACAGCAGCCGCCGCCAGTGGGAGTGCCGTGCGCAACCTGGGCGGCCTATGGAACTCGGCTGCTAAAGCGAGAGGCGGACCTTTCAGAAGAAGTAGGAAGTATTCGTGAGTCTAGTCAGCCAGGCAAAGGACTAGTGGCCTCTGCAAAGAGGGAAGCGTGGGGCCCCCATCCCTACAGCCCGCAGGATTCGTCTTTGCATTGGGGAATCTTAGGAGAAATAAACTCTGATCACTTCTCAGGAGATTGAGGGTAAACTCTTGCATCCCTTCACAATAGGGGTTTCCTGAATTGTGTCTCCCTTTCCCTCTGCGTGCTGTGCTAAATTCCATGGTCTTTGTCATGTCAGCGAGACTATGCTTTTTCATGAATCATCATCATCAGGTAAACACACCAATTCTTCCGACATCCATGTTTCCACCAAAATACGACATAAAACAACAACAACAACAACAAAAATCCCTGGCCAAAAGAATGGAGTTTCTGGAATCCAGTAAATCCTGGTGAAATAGTATGACCCTGGATTCACATAAATACTCTTCAATCCTCATTACAGAGGATTAGACAACCAAATTATATTTGAGTTCATTTATAAGACTACTAAGGATAATAATTGTGCTTACATCCCAGAGTGGCATCCCCAATGAGAAATTCCTCATTTGGGGTGAGCTGATCAGTTCAGATACTTGCCTTCTCACTCTGCTGAAAGATCTGATCATAAACTCCTAACCAGGCAGGTTATGGTGGGTAGTCTTGCCCCAGGCATATAACTTCTTTACTAAAATGTTTATCTTTGCCTTAAGCCAAACCCTGTCCATCGTTTCTGTGCATTTGGTTAACACACCTTTGAAATGACCCCTTTCAGACCCCTCCTAAAGCAGGCAAAAAAGCACGCAATTTTAACTACCCTATAATACGATCATTGTCTTGCTTTCCCCCACCTTCAGATAATTCTCCTGAATTTCCTCTTTAATCTCAAATGCATAAAAGAAGCTGCAAACTGTTATTTCTCAGAAACCTTTATTTCAGTCTGTTGAGATCTTGCTTCCAGGTGTATCCTCTGCTTGGCTCAAATAAATTTTTATAAAAATTCTCTACAGGCCCAGCCAGTGTTGTTTCAGTGGTTGAGCATCAACCCATGAACCAAAAGGTTGTCAGTTGATTCAATTCCTGGTTAGGGCACATTCCCAGGTTGTGGGCCAAATCCCCAGAGGGGGGATATGCAGGAGGCGGCCAATCGATGTTCTGGCTCATTGATGTTTCTATCTCTCCCTCTTTCTTCCTCTCTCTCTAAAATCAATAAAGAATAAAAAAAAAATCATCTCTACAGGTTTGGATCTTCTTATGTCAACAGGAACTATACCAGAGGAGCTTCATCCATGCCCGGAACTGATCTAGATGATGAGATTCTAGATTTTTGAGCTTACACTTTAACAAGATGAGAATTTAGGGGGACCATGCAGGGGGGTGAGAGCATTTTTCATGTGGAAGTGTGAATTTGACATGCCAGATAATGGAATGTGGTAAGATATCCTCCAATTATTTCTGTCTCTTGGTATTGATACTTTGTGTAAATCCTTCCATTTAAGTGTGTACTGGATTTAATGACTCAGTTCTGGGGAATAAAATGTGGTAGAGTGATGGGCTGCCTTTTTCTGATTAGTTATAAAGATGGTATCTTCCTTCTTGGGCAAACCCCTTTTCTCTCTTGGGAAGCCAGATGCCATGTAATGAGGTGGGTGAAGTGGCTCTCAAGGCAAAAACCAAGTCTACCAAGAGCCAAGTAAGTTAGCTAGAAGATCCTCCCGCAGTTGAGTCTCGAGATGACTATAGTTCAGATTTTCACCTTGGTTGCAACCTCACAAAACACCCTGAGCCACAATCACCAAGGCAAAAAAAGAAAATGTTGATACATTTGACTTCATTAAATTAAAAAAAAACCCACACACACTTTTATGTTCTTTTAAGAGCACTGCTAAGAGACTGAAAAACAAGCCACAAATTCGGGGTGGGGGGGGAGGGTGGGGGTGGGGGTGGGAATCACATATCTAATAAGGGACTATATCCTGAATATATAATCAACTCCAATTTCAACCAGAAAATAATCAAGTACAAAATTTGCAAATATTGAACAACTACTTTACCAAAGAAGTTATGCATATGGTAAATAAGCATATATAAAATTATCAACTAATGAGAGATTGGAAAAATGCAAACAAAACCCACAAGAGATACCACTACATACCTACCAGAATGTCTATAATTCAGTAATAACAAATAAAAAAAAAAAATAGTGTATACAACAACATCAAAACCACAAAACAGTTAGTGGGAATGTTACCAATATATTTGCAAGACCTATATCTGGTTACTATAAAATTTTGCTAAAAGAAACCAAGAAGATTTAAATAAATTGGGATTATACTATGATCATTGACTGGAAAACTCCAAAAACGTCTACATTTTAGTGTAATTGTAATGAATACCCTATCATTAATTTTTGAAGAAATGTATTATCTTAGTATGATATTATCTTAATAAGACGGGAACTTTGGGAGGTAAATAGGCTTAGGAGGTCATAAAGGTGGGTACACATGATGGGATTTATTAAAAGAGACCAGAGAGCTTGCTTTCTCTTTCACTCCTCCAGGATACAGCAACAAGCAGTGCAAACCAGGAAGTGGGTCTTTACCAGATACCAAATCTACTGCCACCTTGATTTTGGACTTTCCAGCTTACAGAGCTGTGAGAAATAAATGCCTGTTGTTTAAGCCACCCAGTTTATACCATTTTATTATAGTAGCTCGAGCTGATGAAAACACCACCATACTCCTTAATCCCATGTTACATGCCTACTTTTTATTATAGAGGATCAAGGCAACTGAAGGGGTACTTGAGTTCATTTATATGACTTCTAAGGAGGATAGTTGTGTTTACATCCAAAAGTGGACATCTCAGGAGAAATTTCTCACCTAGGGTAAATTGATCACTCTCTAGATTCCTACCCTTAACCCTTGGCATGTATTTCTAAAAAGTGGATCACACCCATCTTCCCAGGACAAAAGTTCCCTTCTGTACACATTATTCTTCATGAGTCACTCAGTACACTGCACTCCCAGGACTGACCAACCATGTGCAATTCTACACTTGCCTCAGGGTGCACTGAGTCTCTGCAATGGACCATTTGTAAACCACAAAGGTTCTATTTTGTAGATATTTGCATACACTGAAGTGACCCCCAGGCTATGACTTCTATTCCCACAAGTCTTTCTGAATCATAAGAAATTAAAACTGAATATATGCAGCAGAAATTATTGGAGAGAAGATTTCTAGCTGGGAACAGCTACAAGGCAAAAGTATGGGTCCACAAGAAAGAATGCAATTATGCTATTTTATACTGTATCTCAGATATTTTGGGTATTTTTTGACATGCTTCCTTTTAAAATTTTCCATTTTAGTAAGTGATCAACCTGTGTTGGTTGATAGACTCTGGTTTACTGTTGGTGGGGCAGTAGCTCATCTATGAATTTAGCTTTCAAAGCCTTTGCATGCTAGTCTGGTCTCCCTCACTTGTGTGCTTCCCACAGGCCAAACTTGAAGCCTGTTTGGTATTCTTATTGTAGTTCACCTCTCAAACCTTTTGCTTGTGTTGATTCTGGCAATTTTCAAACATGCATCTCTTAGATGTTTGCCAGGACATTATATACAAATTTAGTGAATCCCTTTATCTTGCTTCATCTTTTCCATAAAACTCCCCATATTCTCTAGTTGGGATAGGGACAAATGCTACCTTGTTATTGCAGGGAAGTAACAAGATGTAGGGATGGAATTCCAAGCTCTAGGCAACAAGATGACAGCACCCACATGCACACTGAGGGGGAAACACACACTCCAGAATGAGTCCAGGTAAGTCACTAAACAAACAAACCAACAGAAATCTAGCCACCACAACATCCACAAGGTGGGAATGGAATCCAAAGTTGCTATAATATATGTTCTACAATGCCAATTTTTCAATAATGCATCAGCAAAATGAGAAAGTGTGCCTTATAACTGTGCCTCTATACATAGGAAAAAAGAAAAACTTGCAATAGAAACTCTCTCTGAGGGGACTAAGATGTTGGACTTAGTAGAAAAGGACTTCAAAACAGGTATTATAAGCATGTTTTTAAAACTAATAAAAACTACATGGACATGGACAACAGTGCAGTGATTGCAGGGGTGGGGGTGGGGGGAAGGTGGAAGAGGGTAGGGGGCCATAAATAATAAAAAATAAATAAAAGTAAATAAAAAAATTTAAAAAATGAATAGAAATTATATCTAAAGAATTTTAAAGTTACAATTGCATGACTCATAAAATAAATAATATGAGTAAATAAATTGATTATATATAAACCAATAAGATTATTTGGAGTTTTACAAGTAAAATAATTTATACGGGTAATTTACTAGAGAGGTTCAAAAGCATATCTGAGCTAGCAGAAGTTAAGAATTTGCAAAACTGAAGATAGATCAAAGGAAATTATCCAACCAGCTAACAGAAAGATAAAAGAATAAAAAAAACCCAGATGAACATTAATGAGATCCTTGGGAAACTATTAAACATGTTACATTGAACATGCAATGTGGGGAGGGAGATTGGGTGTCGGCAAAATGGGTAAAGAGGGTCAAGAGGTACAAACTTTCAGCTATAAAAAAATTAGTCATGGAATGTAATGTATAGCATGGTGACTATAGTCAATAATATTGTATTGCATATTTAAAAGTTGCTAAGAGAGTAAATCTTAAAAGTTATCACAAAATATTCTATAACTTTGTATGGTGATGGATGGTAACTAGACTTTGTGGTGATCATTTTACAGTGTATAAAAATATCTAATCATCATGTTGTACACAGAAATTAATATAATATTACATGTCAATTATACCTCCATTTAAAAAAAAAGAAATATTTGTTCCAGAAAGAGAAAAGAGAGAGAAAGAGGCAGAAAAATCTATTGGCTGAAAGCTTCTCAAATTTGAAGAAAGATTTAATATATGCATTTAAGAAGTTCAACAAATTCAAAATAGCTTAAACACAAAGATATCTACACCTAGTTCCACTGGACAAGAATCACCTAGTCTAGGCAACTCTTCTAAAGTGTTGTCCCTTGGTCATCTTGGCTGAGACATTCCACAAAATTTCTGCAGGGCTCTCAAACTGTTTGGAGGATAAAGAGTTAACTGCATTTTATTTTCATCTCTTGGGCATGTCCATGAGAGAAATAAGGCCTGATGACAGGTTTAATTGGAATAATTATTTTTAGCTTCCTTTATAATAGTCACAACTCTACCTGCCTTTGGATTCCTTTGCTTTATTTGGTTTATTCTTTTTAGTGCCTTTTTACAGTTACTTTTACACTTGCACTTCTTAAAATGAACTTTTAAGTTTGGAATAATTTTAAATTTAAAGAATAATTGGAAATTTAGTATGAGACTTCCTGTATACCTTAATCCAATTTACCCAAAGTTAACATCTTACATAACCTTGGTACCTTTGTCAAAACTGCAACGTTGACTTCCGGTCAAGATGGCGGCGTAGGTAAACAAGGTATCGCATCCTCCCACAACCACATCACAGTTACAACTAAACTACAGAACAATCATCATTCAAAACCGCCTGAAATCAAGCTGAATGGAAGTCCTACAACTACGGAATTAAAGCAGCAGCCACTTCCAGACTGGTAGGAGGGGCGGAGGCACGAGGGGTGGAGGCACGAGGGGCGGAGGCAAACAGGCTTGTCCCATATCCACGTGTGGTGGATAAAAATCAGGAGGACACCTCAGCTGGGAAGGGCCTCCCTGAGGACTGAGGGGTCCCTGTCCCACACCAGACGCCCCGCTCAGGGTTCCAGTGCCAGGAAGAGAAGTCCCCATAACTTCTGGCTGAAAAATAAAGCGGGAACTGAGGCTCAGGGGGGCTGATACGGCTGGAGCCCCAGGCAGCTCCTTAAAGGGCCAACGCACGGACTTATCGGACTCACTCCCTCTAAGCCTGGAGGGGAGGCAGCTCGAGGGGCACCAGAGACATACAGGGAAGAACTGAACTGTTTGGCATTGGAGCGAGGGCTGGAGAGGGGGCTTTCTCTGGGACAAACGTGCTGTCAGAGGCCTTTTTTTCTTTGGTTAGCCCTTCCCTGGGGCAGCAGACAGCCGCCATATCTGGGACTCCAGCAACCTGGCTCACACTGGTAGCCCCGCCCTGATGATTCCCTGAGGCCCCACCCCGCCCCACCCAACTTTCAGGCCCACCCAAACTGTTGCCAGTTGCTTAACCATAGGATTGGCCTGTCTTGGATCCTGCTTCAGGTTTTCCTAAATTCTTTCAAACAAGCAGAATCTGGTCTCACATAGCCCCATACTTCTTGTTAAGTAATACACAGAAACAAACACAGGGAGGCAGCCAAAATGAGGAGACAAAGAAACAGGTCCCAAATGAAAGAACAGAATAAAACCCCAAGAAAAGAACTAAGTGAATTGGAGATAAGCAACCTAACAGATGCTGAGTTCAAAATACTGCTTATAAGGATGCTCAATGAACTTAGTGAGGGCCTCAAGAGCATAAAAAAGGACCAGTCAGGAATGATGGATGCACAGTCAGAAATGAAGGAGGCATTAACTGAAATAAAGAATAATTTACACAGATTCAGTAGTTGAGTACGTAAATCCAAGAAGCAAACCACTGATTTGGAATATAAGGAAGCAAAAAATGTCCAATCAGAACAGTAAAAAGAAAAAAGAATCCAAAAAAATGAAGATAGTGTAAGGAGCCTCTGGAACAACTTCAAGTGTGCCAACATTCGCATCTTGGGGGTGCCAGAAGGAGAAGAGAGAGAACAAGAAATTGAAAACCTGTTTGAAACAATAATGGCAGAAAACTTTTCTAACTTGGTGAAGGAAACAGAAATACAAGTCCAGGAAGCACAGAGTCCCAAACAAGATGAACCCCAAGAGGCCCACACCAAGACATATCATCATCAAAATGCCAAAGGTTCAAGACAAAGAGAGAATCTTAAAAGCAGCAAGAGAAAGCAGTTAGTTACCTACAAGGGAGTTCCCATAAAGTTGTCAGCTGATTTCTCAAAAGAAATTTTGCAGGCCAGAAGGGAGTGGCAAGAAATGTTCAGAGTGATGAAGAACAAGAACCTACAACCAAGATTACTCTATCCTGCAAAGCTGTCATTTAGAATCGATGGCCATATAAAGAGTTTCCCAGACAAGAAAAAGTTAAAGGAGTTCATCACCACCAAACCGTTATTATATGAAATGATGAAGGGTCTTTTTGAAGAAAAAGATAAAATATATGAACAAACAAAATGGCAATTAATACATATCTATTGACAATGGAATCTACAAACAAAATGAACAGGCAGAACAGAAACATTCTCATAGATACAGAGAACATTTTATTGGTTGCCAGATGGGAGGAGGGTTGGGGGAATGGGTGAAAAAGGTGAAGGGATTAAGAAGTAGAAATTCATTGCTAGACTGACAAACCTCAAAGGGAAAGGGGTTGGGGGGTGGGAATAAATAAACCAAAGAACTTATATGCATAACCAATGGACACAGACAACAGTGTGGGAAAAGGCGGGAGGGGGGAGGAGGGAGTCAATAGGGGACAAATGAAGAACATCTGTAATACATTCAACAATAAAGATTAAAATAAATAAATAAATAAATAACAATGAAAACATTAAAAAATAAATAAATAAAAATAAAATAACTAAAAAAAACCCTGCAACATTAATATTGGTATAATACTGTGAGCAAAACTATAAACTTGATTTGTGTTTAATCCCTCTTGACATTCATATCCTTTTTAGTTATCTGATCAATTCTGGGAACAAATTACATTGAGTCTCCATTGAGTCTTCTACAATATATGACAGTTTTCAGTCTTAGTTTTCCATAAACTTGAGAATTTTGAAGAGCACAGGTTAGGTATTTTGTAGAATTTCTTTCATTTTTGGTTTGATGTTTTTTCTTGATTAGATTTGGATTATGGGTTTTTTTTTAAAAATATGTTTTTATTGACTCTTTAGAGAGAGACAAAGGGAGAGAGAGAGAGAAACATCATTTAGTTGCCTTCGGCACGCAACCCCAATGGGGACCAAGTACACAACCCAGGTATGTGGCCTGATCAGGAATCAAACTGGAACCTCTCAGTCCATGGGATGATGCTCAATCCACTGAGCCATACCGGCCAGGCAGATTGCAGGTTTTTGAGAAGAATACCATAGGGATGCATTCCACTTCTGAACACATCATATCAGGTGATACACGTTGTCACTGTGAATTATCACTGGTGATATTCACCTTGATCACTTAGTTAAAAAGGCGTCTTCTAGGTTTCTCCACTGTAAAGTCACTATGTTTTCCTTTCCACACTTTATTCTTTGGAAGTGAGTGAGTCACTAACTCCAGCCTGCACTCAAAGAAGAGGGAAGTGAAATCCCGGGGGGCCATCTCCATATGCTGTCCAGAATTCCTTTGTAGAAAAGACTTGCCTCTTCTCATTTGTTTCTTTATTCAATCTTTTATTTACATCCATATGTTTATGGACATGTGTATTATTCTTTTGGGGTATAATTCTACAGTATCATTTATTTTGGGCAAATTATTCCAGCTTTAGCCTTTGTGAGCTCTTTTAAATGTGCTCTTATGTCATTTTGGTATTTCTGTAATATTTACTTATTTAAAAATTGTACTGTACATTCTTCTACACCTGGGCTGGGGAAAATGGGGAGAGGTTGGTTAAAGGGTACAAACTTTCAGTGATAAGAAGAATAAATTCTAGGGATCTAATATACAGCATGGTGACTATACTTAATGATTATGTATTGTACACTTGAAATTTGCTAAGAGTAGATATTGTGTTCTCAGCACACAAACAAAAGAGGTAACTCTGTGAAATAATGGATGAGTTAATTTAGCTTGACCAAAGTAATCATTTCAAAGTGTATACAAGTATCAAACTTAATAATATACAATTAAAAAATCAATTATACCTCAATAAAGCTGGAAAAAAATGTACATCCTTGATTTATGCCCCAGGATCATCTCGCACTTTCTCTACTTGAGTCCTAGAGTCAGCTCTCCCTCCCAGATGCTGTACTTTTTAGCACATCCACTGAATTACTTTTTAATGCAGAGCCTTCCAAGGGCTTCTCATTAAGTCAATAACTAGGACAAAGTCATAATACATCTCAGCCAGGGACATGTTGAGCCGGCTCGTGAAATAGGGACAGTCTCTCGATATAATGGCAGCACATGATGTCATGTACTGGCAAAAGCTAGGGAGTGGTTACAAAACCAGAATCCAAGGTTACTGGCCAAGTGGTATTGAAGATTACATTTGAAAGGGGTGGGGCAAAGATACGGGATTTAACCCATGGCAGGACTGCATCAGATGGCATGAGCATGTTTCTAGGGTAGCTCCTAGAGACGTGGAATGACTGAAGCAATGCCAGGATTGCTAGGGCAGGCAGCAGAAGTGGGAAGCAGAGCCACTGAGGTAGGCATGTTAGAGTGGGTCAACGAAGACCTGGTACATTTTTGCCCCAGGCATCTGAGGGTGGTTAGCATGCCTTCTGGTGTTTTTGAACAACGCCTATCCCTTTTCTGACCTGCTCTCCTGTGCTGAATTCCAAGTTAATTGAAACAGAGATTGAGCAACTTGCATCTGTCTTTCACATAACCACAGATAAAATGGAACAGACACAGACTATAATTTCCAAATAATATCTATCCTTTTTATCTCTGATTGAGGGACCAGCATGTCTCTCTGGGAATGTGTGTGGCTGGGGGACAGGAGGGGATAAAGCACAGGAACGGGGAAGAGGGGGCCCATGGGGGAGAAAAAGGGGGGACATCTGTGATGCTTTCAACAATAAAGATAAATTAAAAAGAAGAAAACACTGCATAGTTGGGGAGGCGGGTGGAACAAAGGTAAAATCACCAGAGAACTTTTGTACAAGTTTGAAGTCACATTTTTTCTTGATTCAGCATTTGCTTAGTTGCTGTAAGCTGTTGAGTGTTTCTGCAGAGTTCTGATAAAATTGGTTCTGACATTTTCTGCGTTTTTTTTGATGTGTCTGTGGGGAGATGAGAGCTTGGAGCTGTCTGCTCTGCCATTTTGCTGACATTATTCCTCCAGATATTGGTTTTTAAATACCATTCCCTGATTTTAAAAAAGATGGACTTTGCAAATGGATACAGAAGCCAACGTGAAATTGCTCTCAATGAGCAAAGCTGGAACAATGTGAGCAAATACATAAATCATGTTAGTACTGTATTATTACCCAAGAAACAAAATAAATATCCATGAGTCTGTAATAATATCGATGAATAATTGAACAAATAAATACACACGGGGAAAGGGACAGATCTTTATGGGACAGTTTGAATTAATTCCAATTACTTTCCCTCCCCTGGCGTGAGCTAGAATTGTGATTCGCTTTCAAGCGATAGTCTATGGAAAAGGGAAAATAAAAGTGCCTTATAGACAGAGACCTGCTAGAAACCACCCTAACCAGTGATGGTGGTTAACCTCACCAGAGACATCAGCTACATGTCACACACCCGTGATATGATTTGCTGAGAAGGGCACTTCTTTTTTGTGGTATTTTTTCCCCATAAAAACTATAACTCCAGTCTAATAATCAGAATATGGGAAACAAACAAAAATTGAGGGATATTATACAAAATATGTTGAAAGGGTCAGTAATATTTTAAAGGGTAAAGGTAAACATTTGCAAAAGGCAGAAACTGTGGAAATTGTATTGCTTGCATGAGCTTCACTTAGCCTTCTGTTGAGAACACATAAGGATTATCTGGATTATCCACAGGGCAATGGAAAACCCAGCAGATGTGGACGAGATACCAGACCATTCCTACTGCAAAGTGGACAATGGGCCAGACAGAGTACAACAGCAGGAACTGCCGGAAGCTAAAAGTAGGGTATATAACCGACACCCCAACCCTGATTCGAGGCTGACCCCTTCTTGGCTCAGCTCACCTGCACCCAGGCACATGCAATAAAACCATTTTGCTCTACCTTGGCCTTGTGCTGTGGATGTGATATCCTTATGGCTCAGACCTTTTATTTAGTGCTGAAACCCGGGAGGTCTGTGAGGATCCCGCATAGAGGGCAACCGCGGGCCCCTGGAGTCCTCCGGCCCCCTGTCGGACCGGGATCGATCACATCCTCAGCCGGATATCGGACCTCCAGCCTTTCCTGCTGATCCAGCATCAACGCCAGACACCAATTCACTGGTGAGTGTTTTTTGCCTACTGGTCTGATTCTCCAGGCTGTCTCGTCGTTATCCTCTGTCCGGGACACGAGAGCCAGGTTTCTCGGGCACACCTGTGTGATCGTCCCTCCCTTAATCCAGCGCTAGTAGGGACACACTCCTTGGGAACCAGGTTCCCTCAGCTCATCATATATCTGGGGACACCTGATATAGGTGAGTTGCACATCTCTCTACTCTAGGGGAGAAGTGGGGACGCCTTCTTCTTCCACTAGTGTGTCCGTCGGACCGCTAGGCCACGACATCGCACACTGCAGCATGGGACACGCTCGATCTGCCATCTCTCATACAACACCCCTAGGATGTCTCCTAAAAAGTCTACACACCCTAGGGCTCAGGACTTAGTCCCAAGCGACTCATTTTTCACTGTGATACTGCGTGGTCTCAGTACAAATTAGACAGTGCGTCACAATAGCCTGAAACATCACTTTCGATATTCTCACCGACCTAGACAGTTTCTGTCAAAGGCAAGGAAAATGGTCTGAGGTTCCTTACACCAGGCCCCTTTGCACTCAGATCACACCCCTCTTTCCGCGATTCTTGCTCCCCCTCCCAGATCTTCCTGCCCCACTCTAATCCTCCCAGACCTCCCTCTGAAGATGATGCGCTAACCTCTCCTCTTTCCTCCTTTGACCCAGCGATCTCGCTCCACTACCTCTTCCCTCAGCCCCTCCGGCAGGGCCTCCTCCTCCAGCCCCTTTTGTGGGCCCCGACCCCACCCTGAACCTCCTGCTCCAGCTCAGATTCCTCTACCACCGCAAACGACTCCCTCACAGGATCGGGAACCATCTCTGGTCCCTATCCGTCCCCTCCCTCGGCCCCTGTTTTAGAATGCCGCCTCCCCCCCCCCCCCAGGGGAGCAGTGGGAGCTGCAGGGCTTGTCGGAATTCATGTCCCCGTCTCTCTCTCAGATTTGTCCCAAATAAATAAAATACTAGATTCCTTTACTGAGGACCCCACCAATTACACTCAGGAATTCAGGTCCCTTACCCAGTCCTGTGATCTAACTTGGAATGATATTCATGTTATTCTCTCTTCCCCCCTTAATCCAGAAGATAAAAATAGAGTCTGGGTTAACGCCAAGGGCCATGCCAATAATCTGAGGTGACAGTCCCCAGTGACCCGGTAGGGGCCAAAGCAGTCCCTAGCCAGGACCCCAGGTGGAGTTATCAGGACAGTGGGGCCGGTAGGAAAGCCAGGGACCACATGGTAATATGTCTCATTGAGGGACTTAAAAAGCCTCACACAAGGCTGTTAACTCTGAAAAACTGTCTGACATAATCCAGGGAATGAATGAAAACCCTGCCACCTTTCTGTCCCCCTTACACAGGCCATGAGAAGATGCACTAACTTAGAGCCTACTAGCCCAGCAGGGACTGTCATTGTAAACCTGAAATGTATCTCTCAGTCAGCCCCAGACATTAGGAGAAAGTTACAAAAACTTGAAGATGGCCCTCAAACCCCTCAACAGGAACTTCTAAATCTAGCCTTTAAGGTTCTTAATAACTGTGATTAACGGCTAAACAGCAAAGAAGAGCAGAATTCCAACGCTTGCCTCTGCCACCAGAGGCCCCACTAATCAAAGGGGTCAGCAAACCCCCATCAGGGGACAGAAGAATCCTGGTGCCCACCAGGATCAGCAGAGCGGACCCCCGGCTCTGCTTTAAATGCAATCAGACTGGCCATTGGGTGAGGCAAAGCCCCAATCCCTGGCCATCCCTAAGCATGTCCTCAACGTGGAGGGCCCCACTGGAAGTCGGACTGCGGACAGACTGCGCAGAGCTGGTCCTCACCCCTTGCTCGGGCTGGCGGAACGGACAATCTGGGCCTTTATCTGATTGGCCTCGTGGCTGAAGACTGAGGTGCCCAGGAACAGACGCCCTGACCGTCATCTCAAACTCTGAACCTGGGCTAACTCTGATGGCAGCAGGTAGGCCAATTTCACTTTTTTTTTTTTTTTTTTTAATCCTCATCCGAGGACATTTTTCCATTTTTTGTACAGACAGAGTGGGAGGGAGAGAGAGGAAGAGAGAGAGAGGAAAACATCGATGTGAAAGGGACACATCGAGTGGCTGCCACCCGCACGACCAACCAGGGCCGGGGACAAACTGCAACCGAGGTACATGCCCTTAGCGGGAACCGAACCCGGGTCTCTCCGGACCGCAGGCAGACGCTCTACCCACTGAGCCAAACCGGCCAGGGCCCAATTTCACTTTTAATCGATACCTATTTTGCCCTCCCCGAGTTCAGGGGACCTCTTCAATTCTCTGGGTTTTCAGTTGTGGGGATCGATGGCCAAATATTGCAACCCAGACACTTCTTGTTCTATAGGCCCCTTTATCTCTCTCCACTCTGTTTCAGTGCTACCAGCCTGCCCCACTCCCTTGCTAGGTGGGACATTCTATCTAAACTCCATGCTACTTTAAGCTTTACTCCTTCTCTCCCCACCAATCACTCTCATTCTTTACTTTGTCTCCTCCAAGAATCTGCTTCCTGTCCTAACATAACCCCCCCCACCCCTCTCCCCCCTCGAGGGGGCAGGGCGGGGTCCACAGGCCTTGCTGGCCTCCGGTGAAATACCACTGCTCTGCCCTGGCCGGTTTGGCTCAGCGGTTAGAGCGTCGGCCTGCGGTCCTGAGAGACCGGGTTCGGTTCCCGCTAAGGGCACGTACCTCGGTTGCAGTTTGTCCCCGGCCCTGGTCGGTTGTGCGGGTGGCAACCACTCGATGTGTCCCTTCACATCGATGTTTCTCTCTCTCTGTTCCTCTCTCTCCCTCCCACTCTATCTGAACAAAAAATGGAAAAATGTCCTCGGGTGAGGATTAAAAAAAAAAAAAAAGAAATACCACTGCTCTTATGGTTTTTTCACTGACCCAGTGAGGTGGGGGGGGGGGTTCTCACTTCTGGTGCCAAGCACTTGACTGCCCGGCTGGGCACGACTGACTTTGGAGACAGTGCCAGGTGGGGCGTTTGACTGGGGCGGCACCCCTGTCAATCAGTAATGCAGATGTCCTAAGGTGAGCTCAGAGAGGACAGAAACCTCCCGCGGAGCAGAAAGGCAAACGCTCCCTTGACCTTGATTCTCAGTTGGAATACAGACGGTGAAAGCAGGCATCATGTATGACATCTCTCGCTATAACCTTACGAGGGCGAGGGGTACCTGTAATCTAACTATGCGTGCTGTGTCTAACCCCTGCAGTCGGAGTTCATATGTGCAAGCTCAGAGGGACTTGATGCAATATCAAGAAAATCATGCCAGGGAAATTAGTTGCTATCCAGGGTGCAGTTCTGCCGGTGGCACTAGCCCGCCCCTCCCTCTATCATGATTTGATCATTCGAGCCTTACTGTGGGCCTATCACACACCTCCCTAGGCCCAAATATGACTGGACTGCTTTGCCTACCAGCGGGAATGATGTTTTCAGGTGCACTAGACATTTCGGCCCCCAGGAGAGGAATTGCTGTTCAATGCCCAAACCCAGAAAAACAGGGTGGCTTATGGGCCGTAGGATATGTCACCCCAGCCAATACCTTAATCCACCTTCATCCCTAATTCAACCTCATCAAGCCCTGAGCCCAGAAGCCATAGGGCGTAAAGGGGAGTCAGACTTTTCATAGCAGGAGCCATAGCTGCAGTGACCACTGTGGGCCTCGTGGGAGGAATTACTTATGCCATAACAGCAAACAATGTAACCGCCACCATGTCAAATATAGGTAGAGATATAGGTGAAAATTTCAAACTTCTTTCAAAATCCCTTGACTCTCTTGCCTGCATGGTAATAGATGATCGCATTGCACTAGACTATTTACTGGTCAAAGAAGCGGGCGTATGCATGATAGCAAATACATCTTGTTGCTTTTATGTTAACTCAACCGGCCAGGTTGAGGTAGAGGACACAATGAATTCTAGATAATGCCCAGTGACTAAAAGAATTCGGTCAGGATCACCCAGCCCAATCTATCTGGATAAGATTAGAAGCAGCCTTGCCTACACTAACCTGGCTGCTCCCCTTCATAGGGCCCCTATCAGTGGCCTTCTTATTATTGCTTTCGGACCCTGCCTCTTGCGCCTGATTACTAGGTTTGTACAAAATCGACTGTACATTTTAGTCAACCAGATAGTTGAACAATTTGTTCTAGCACAGGTTAAAGGACCCTATCACCCCTTTCCCCAAGAAGTTACCTAACACATTCTTTTTTAGGGCTCCATGACAACCCCACACCTGCAGGAAGTAGACAAAAAGAAACTTCGCCCCTTTTCCCTTTTTTATCATCATAATAAGATGGGAATGAAAGGGTTAGTAATGTTTTAAAGGGTAAAGGTAAAAGTTTGCAAAAGGCAGAAACTGTGGAAATTGTGTTGCTTGCACGACCTTTGCTCAGCCTTCTGTTGAGTACATATAAGGATTATCTGGATTATCCACAAGGCAATGGATAACCCAGCAGATGCCAGATGAGATACCAGACCATTCCTACTGCAAAGTGGACAATGGGCCAGACAGAGTACATCAGCAGGAACTGCCAGAAGCTAAAGGTAGTGTATATAACCGACACCCCCACCCTAATTTGAGGCTGACCCCTTCTTGGCTCAGCCTGCCTGCACCCAGGCGCATGCAGTAAAGCCATTTTGCTCTCCACTGGCCTTGTGCTGTGGATGTGATCTCCCGCTGGCTCAGACCTTTTATATGTGATCAATGCTCTTTAAATTTTCTTAGTTATGAAAACAAAGGACTAAGAAACTGTCACAGATCAGAGAAGACTAAGAGGATAGGTGACTAAAAGTTGTAATATTCTGTTTTAGATTCTGGTACAGAAAAAGGAAATTAGTGGAAAAACTGGCGAAATCTAAATAGAGTATGTCATTCAGTTGATAATGTATCTATATTAATTTTTCAGTTTTCACAAATGTATCCTGGTTATGTAAGACATATATTAAGATAAACTGGGTAAAGGTATAAAAAATTCTGTGTGCCATATTAGGACCCTTTTACAAATCTAAATTTATTCTAAAATAAATGGAAAAGAATAAAAAATAGAGAATACACTGGTTTTGAAAGACTGGAAAATTTTGAAGTTGATAAATAATGTTTTTCTTTTATCCTCACCCGAGGACATTTTTGCATTTATCTTCAGATAGAGCGGGAGGGAGAGAGGGAGGAAGAGAGAGAGAGAAACATCGATGTGAGAGAGACATATCGACTGGCTGCCACCCGCACAACCCCAACAGGGGCCGGGGACGTATGTGCCCTTAGCGGGAACCAAACCCGGGACTCTCTGGTCCGCGGGCCGCTGAGCCAAACTGGCCAGGGCGATGAATTATGTTTTTTAAAAAAGAAATTCAATCCCTTCTCCCAAACATTAATTGTACAGACCTTCTTATGCTGTAAACCCTCTAAGAGTCCCACCTGGGTCTGCATCTCATGGTGTTTTCATACTCTTTATGGTGCTTTATTTTTGGCGATTAATAATTGCCTTCATATTTTGTACCTTTTGTATCGCGAAGTCTTATTTTCCCTTGTGTTATTATAAAAGTTTAAAGCTTTGTGCTGTGGGAGCTAGAATATCATCCCTTCTCTCACCCAGTGATGCTCGGTTCAGGAAAACATCCGATGTCTAGGGCAAGTTCACAGCCTGTCGGCTGGCGCCTCTTTGCATCTATTCCTTTGGATGGCTTTGTTTTGCTTTGATGGAGTGAGGAGATGACAGGAGTTTGGGAGTGAGAAGGATTAGGGTTAGTCATGACATTGCTGGATGAATAAGAGATAAAAGATGAATGAAGAGTTCAAAGGATCAAGGGGATTTTTCATCAGCGTTTGTCATCCTGAGATGTATTTTTGTAAATTATATTGATACATATACTACTTGCAGAAAGTGAACAAAACTGAAGTATACAACTCAGTGAACTTTCACAAAATTACCCCAGCTTGTCACCATTTTTCATATCAAGGAACTATAAACATTATAACCCTACAGTAAAGGGACAGGCTAACGTAGCCCTTGGGGTCAGAGCTGTGGGTGGACAGGCTGGAGGATTCTGGATCAAAGTTAAATTGCCTTCAGAATTGTTAGTGGACTGCATGGAAGAAGGGTCATTGGGTTTGGAGTCGATGGGGTCATTGGATGAGATGATAGAGTTGTCCAGAATGGTTATCAGATGGGCTGGAGGAATTGTTGGAATTTGAGGAGTAAGTGGGCCAGTGTGCATCAGGATTTATTTGTGGGGGCTGGGGCATTGGGCTGCACATCAACTTCGGTCCATGACCAGTGATCACATGGAAGATACGAACTGACTTCCTTCCCATATATAGTCACCGTTACTTTGTTTCCACACACGCACTGTGTGAAATCAGGTTGACAGCAGGTGCTCACCTGTGCTAAGTAACTGCGTTTGGTCAGAAGTTCTCTGGTGGTACCCACAGTCCTCCCAAGTGAAGGGTGAGTAGGCATGTTGGATCTCTGGCATCTCATGGGAGCGATGAGTCTGTGATGGCGCGGAAAAGGGCGATAGAGTCTTAGGTTTTACTATATGTGGTCAAAGACCATCAAATTTCCTCGGAAAGAGCAGTTTGTAGAGACGTTCCTGTTTTCTTTTTGAGAATGGTGGAAATGGAGAAAGATAAGGTGTTGGACTTACCTCAGTGACATTGACTTTGAAACCTCATTCATTCTTGGTGTTGTTTTCCAGCCCAATTATATCAGCTACCAAGACTAGAAGGAGGAAGAGATGGATCAGGGGGCAGATGGAATTCATTAAGTTAAGCTCCCCCATATCTGAAGTCTCTTGGGGACTGTTCAGGTATTAGAGCTCTCCTACTGCCACTTTCCGAAGTCCGTTCTCCTGGTGGGGATTGTCTGGTATCCTCCTAGACTCACCGACATTCAGCTCTATCAAATACTGGAAATTTGCTGAGAGTAAATCTCAGATGCTCTCATTACAAAATAAAATAGGGGGGAGCATACTCTTCATAAATAGCAATAATTTGAATCTTTATCTTGGAATCCAATTTTAGGGAACTTCGGACACTATATCTTTCTATTTCCTCAAATTGAATTTTGTATCTTTTGAGAATGTTTATAGTTATACTCATATATGTTTTGGACTTCTTTTTTTTTTTTTTAATTTTCATCACCTGAGAACATTTTTTTTTGCATTTATCTTCAGATAGAGCGGGAGGGAGAGTGGGAGGAAGAGAGAGAGAGAAACATCGATGTGAGAGAGACACATCAAATGGCTACCACCCATATGACCCCAACTGGGGCCGGGGACAAACTGCAACTGAGGTACGTGCCTCAGTTGTGGGAACCGAAACCGCGACTTTCTGGTCCATGGGCCCAAGCTCTAACTGCTGAGCCAGACAGGTCAGGGCTGGACTTCTTATTTATTGACGTTTTTAATTTTTTTGAAAATTACATGCACATTTTACTGCTATACGACTTTGAAGGTCAATAGCAGACATGGAGTTATTTCACCACTGACTACATGCATCTCCTCAGAACCAGCATATTTCCATACTCAGCTAAGAAATTTCACATCAGTTCAATAAGCTTACTTAATAGATAATCAATTTTCAATCATTCCAGTAATGACTTTATAGATGGATTTAAAAAAATTTAGGATCCACTTAATAATCACCCATTATATTTAGTCTTCTTTATTATGAATAGCATAGTAATTTTTTTAATTTCATTTTTTTAAATTTCATCACCTCCACATTTTTAAACAGGTCATTGTGTACAAACTTCCTCCATTTTGGTGTGTCTTATATTTCCTATGATTAAATTAATATTATTCATATTTCACATAATAAAAAACACTAGGTAATGGGTGTTTCTGTGCAGCCCCTTTTTTGGGTTGTATTTATGCCTAGTCTTTCATTTACTCGCTTGCTTGTGATTGTTAATGGGGTATTTTCTTCCATTACATCTTCTGCTGGTTTATATAGGTATGTAGCAAGTATATTGATTCTTGTATGTTCATTCTATAATTTTCTATTTTAATTAATACTGTGGTTGTTTGCAGAGACTTTTCAATTATTCTTTTGAGTTTTCCATAGTTATAATCATGTCATCTGTTTTAGTTTATGGCGTGGGGCACAGTGAACCCCTCTCAGGGCTGAGGCCTTTGGGAATGATGAGAGCTGACATTCAGATCCGAGTCAGCTCAGGGAATTGCCTGTTGGATAGGAATCGCTCAGCCATGGGTATGCCTGCCTCCTGCAGGCAGCCTCTGTCGAAAGACTGGTCTAGACGGGGATATAAAAGTCCACAGACAATCCATTACTGAAACTATATGCCCCATTCCTTAAGCCTGCAGACCCCTAATTACTACCCCAAACCTAGAACAAGTGATCCCACAGATGTCGTTTTGACAGTAAAGACTATCATCACCCACATACTGACCCTACAGGCTCCCATCTCTGCCCTGAGGCCCCACGACTATATTCAGCTGCTATATCAGCAAACTCCCAGACCCCCATCACTACCACAGAAACTCCCCTCGCTAACAAAGCTCCACAACCTTGAGCCTCCAGAGTCCACACCGTAGACACCCTGTCTCAACATCACTTATCCTACAGACTGTGTACCAGAGACAAAATAGATTTCACTGCTCAGACACTTCAATCTCCAACTGTAGAAATTACTTCTAGAGACCCCACTGCCAACTCTGGAGAAACGGATTTCTGATTCCACGGTCTGTCAATCACGCAGTCCTCAGCCCCACTCGCTGACTCACAGGCCCCCACTACTGAACCTGTAGAGACTCATCACTGACTCCACACGTGCTCATTCCGTCTCCATGCACCACCATCATTACCCCCAAACCTCTGTCACGTGTTCCACAAACCCAGTTCCACACCCCACAGTTCCTGTAAGGTCTGTGGGCACCGCCCCAGGTGGGCCAAGGAAGAAGAGACATCTGACTCACACAAAGACTGTTGTCCTTCTCAAAAATGACCAGTAGATGGCAGAAAAATCCATGATTCTGCTTCAAAGATCAGGAAGCCCTTGAGTTTTTCTGAGACCAGCTCACCTGCCTGGTAATTACGGAGAACTGGGGATTGTTGGGATGTAAGAATATTTCCCATGGAGGCGTTCTCTTCTCAAACAGCCTACCCCACTCCCACGCCAATAGCCACAACTGTACCTGTCTGAAGACTCCTGTGGCTAATCTCATCTTTCTCTTCATTAAAACCCATCAGGAGGAAATAATCTACTTTGAAAACTATTTTATAAAAGGCTTGAATGTGGTATTTCACGTTTCATACTAGAGTTTTGTACATTAGAGATTTAGCAATCCGAAGTAACGGATTTGTAACGGCCAGAACAGTGTATGTAAGGTTTTTGGACAAGCACAGAGTTCGTCTGTTTCTAAAATTAAGTTGGTTGCTGGAGGCAGCCCTATACTCTTTGTAACAGTAATAAGAGCAGATATTTATTCTGCACTGACTATAAGCTAGGCACTGTACTGAGCACTTTATCTTGACAAATTTAATCTTCACAATAACCCTGTGAAGTGATGGATATTTAACCTTGTTTACTAAGAAGTACACCGATGACCAGAGAATTCAAGTGATTTGCTCAAGGTATACAATTAGAAAAATGATCAGGGCCATTTCTTATGTGTTCACACTGCATGCAATTAACAATATGGTGCTTGATGTTAGCATCACTGGGCTTTATGAATTCAGATTGTTCTCTTGACTCTGTGACACCTGTTAAAATCTTCTCATTACTAGATTTAGGAAACAGTTTTAACTGTGTCCCCTAAGTAAGGATGAGCACAGATTCTTAAGGGATCATTGTGACAATGCCTAGGCTGATGTTAGCAGAATCTTTTGAACCAGGACTGTCCTGCCAGCTCCCTGTTACAGGACCCTCTTTAGTGCAGTGAAGGGTTTAGGCCATCCTAGGTGCTTCCAGGGACCAGCTCACATCTACCTTCTCTCTCCACTGCAGGCAGAACATCACTCAATTCTTCCAACCTGATGTGTTTCTCTGGTGGTACAGCTTAAAGCTCAGGAGCTTTGTGTAAAAGCTCAGCATCAACACCTTGAAATGCGGTACAAATGGCTCCTGGGAGCCTGTCCCTACTGCGCCTGGGAGAGGGGCACCGCACTGAGGGTACAGACCGACAAGGCTGCGACAGAGAAGCTTCTCTTCCTAACTTTGCTTTGCGAAGACCTTGCTCAGAACAGCACAGGGTAGCAGATGGTGTGTGAGGCCCCATCCCGGGCCAATGTCAGGATCCTGCAGATGACTGCTCACAGTTTTTCTGGCCACAGAACACTCTCGCTTGAGAACGTCTCCTCCTCACCCCATTTGGCCCTTATGGTCCATGAGTCACTGGGCCCTACCCTTCCCCGGACAGAACAGTAGAAGGTTGGGCCACGCCAGTCTAAGCAGAGTCGCCAGCCCTGGACATGGTGACGGGCTGGGGAAAGCACTTAGTCCACTGAGAACACTTGCGCATTTTATGCTTGGGAAGAGAAGTCGCCTTTTCTCAGCGGGTCGCCGAGCCGGCAGGTGGGAGGCTCCCTGACAAAAGAGTTAAGCAGAGCTGTGAGGTGGAGAAACAGACCAACCCCTAAAGGTCCTGAGTTTTGGGGACAAGCCAGGCCAAAAGTGAGGGGGCATCTGTGTCTGAACCAATTATGAGAGCCCATAAATAACTCCTGGTATGCTTAAGTGACTTTGAGCTAGTTTTCTGTCACTTACAACCTAATGTCCTGGCTTGTATGCCTCACTCTGCAACAGGCTTGAAGGGTCCCTACAGGCCCTATTTAATGGCTGATTATTTTATTTTTAAAGATTGTCAAAGAAGAGAGTCTAATCAACAACAAAGCCCCAGACATCACCATTCAAAGTAGCCTTGGTGTCTGCTACTGGGATTAGTGTTTGGTGTTGCATCATGGAAGAATTAAGAGATGTACTGGTGTTATCTGACTTCTCTGGGGTGAAAAATATGGGGACAATAATTTTTATAAAGGCAAATTGCCTAAGTTGAGAGGAAAATCCACTAACATTTTTTCAACCTTAATGTTAGGCATTCCTAAAGCCTAGAGACAAATTCTATGTGAGAACAAGGAACAGTTATATACTTACTGAAATGTTGTGGTGTCAAGAGCATGGGTTAACCACTCCTTCATCACTTAAATTAGTGCAAATGGTCCGACCCCTGCTATTTATCTGCCATGCTCACGTCCTTGACAAGCAATGATCGTGTCAGTTGATGTTAGAGATCCCTAAACTGCCCTCAGCCAGCAAAACCAACACCTGAGCTCAGTATGTGAACGAGAGACGTTTGCAACATGCTTCTAAGAATATCTGGAAACTACTAAGGGCATTACTTTTCAACATATATGTACCAAGTATCATGAAGGCTAAGCCATATCCATCTTCAGTTATTAGCAGTATGAACTGGTTAGCTCATAGGGAAGTCCCTGTTTGAGTCATATTCTCAGCAAGACCCCTACACTTCAGCCGTCACATTTTGAGGTTGTTTGCTTTGAGTTAGTGGGTTCTAGATGAGAAAATTCAAAAACAAATGAGGACAAATCTGTAATGGTCAGCATTTAATTTGTTGCATTATTTTAAAGTTGGTAGGTACAGATATAGTCATAGAAATTTAGGAAGTTATAACAGAGGCTTACAAAGGAATTGTAATTTAAATATAATGGATTAGCAGATAAAATGATATTATATAAAGAGAACCCCAAGGAATCCACCAAAAAACTATTAGAACCAATAAGTGAATTCAGTAATATATCAGGACACAAAATTAATATTCAGAAACTGGTTGCGCCCTGGCCAGTTTGGCTCAGCGGTTAAAGCGTCGGCCTGCGGTCCAGAGAGACCCGGGTTCAGTTCCCGCTAAGGGCACGTACTTCGGTTGCAGTTTGTCCCCGGCCCTGGTTGGTCGTGCGAGTGGCAGCCACTCGATGTGTCCCTTCACGTCGATGTTTCTCTCTCTCTCTCTCTTTCTCTCTTACCTTCCCACTCTATCCGTACAAAAAATGGAAAAATATCCTTGGGTGAGGATAAAAAAAAAAAAAAAAAAAAAAAAAAAAGAAACTGGTTGCACTTTTATATACCAATAAGGAATCATCAGAATGAAAAATTAAGAAAAAAATTCCATTGACAATTGCATCAAAAAAGAATAAAATACTTAGAGAAGTAAAGCTAACCAAAGAGGAAAAATACCTTTACTTGGAAACCTATAAAACACTAAAGGAAGAAACTGAAGAAAATACAAATAAATACAAGGCTATACTGTGCTCATGGGCAGGAAAAA
Organism: Molossus molossus; assembly: GCF_014108415.1. Taxonomy (NCBI): domain Eukaryota; kingdom Metazoa; phylum Chordata; class Mammalia; order Chiroptera; family Molossidae; genus Molossus; species Molossus molossus. The sequence continues at coordinate 28,153,641 of NW_023425357.1, forward strand.
TTAATATCCTTAAAATGTTCATACTATCCTATCAGGGATTGAACTAAAGATTCAGTGCAATCCTTATCAAAATACCAATGGAATTTTTCACAGAACTAGAACAAATAATCATAAAGTTTATATGGACCCACAAAAAGCCTCAACTAGCCAAAGTAATCTTAAGACAGAAGAACAAAGTTGAAGGTATCATACTACTTGATATCAAACTATATACTACAAGGCTATAATAATCAAAACAGCATGGCATTGGCATAAAAACAAACATACAGATCAATGGAACGGAATTGAGATCCCAAACATAAACCCATGCCTATATAGACAGTTAATTTATGGCAAAGGAGGCAAGAATATATAGTTGTTTCTCGCCACTTCGTGCTTCGACTTTCATGGCTTCACTCTATCATGGTTTTTTTGTATTTGTATTTTTTGTATTTGTATATATATATAAAGAGTCCTACTTCGTGGAAATTCATTTATCATGGTAGTCTGGAACTGATTAACCACGATAAATGAGGGCCGACTGGAATGGGGTAAAGACCATCTCTTCAATAAATGGTGTTGGGAAAACTGGACAGATACATGAAAAGAATAAAACTTGATGACTTTTTAAAAATATGTTTTTATTGATTATTTTAGAGAGAGAGAAAGGGAGAGAGAGATAGAAACATTGATGAGAGAGAAACATTGTTTGGCTGCCCCCTGCGCGCCCCCTACAGGGGATCGAGCCCAGAACCCAGCCGTGTGCCCTGACTGGGAATTGAACTGGTGACCTCTTGGTGTACGGGTCCACGCTCAACCACTGAGCCACACCAGCCGGGCTTGATGATCTTCTTACACCATATACAAGAATAAACTCAAATTGGATTAAAGACTTAAATGTAAGACCCCAAACTTTGATATCACTTTTAGTAATATATTTTTTTTTGATATGTTCCCCCAGGCAAGGAAAAAACAAACAAAAATTAAACAGATGGATTATATCAAACTAAAAAGATTTTTTACAGCAAAGGAAACCATTAACAAAACAAAAAGACAACCAACTGAAGGGGAGAATATGTTTGCCAATGATTCATCCGATAAGGTGTTAATATTCAAAATATGCAAGGAACTCAACTTAATACAAAAAACAAACAAACAAAAACCAATCTAATTAAAAGTGACCAGAGGACCCGAATAGATGCTTCTTCAAGGAGGACATACAAATGGCCAAAAGACATGTGAAAAAATGCTCAACACCACTAATCATCAGGGAAATGCAAATTAAAACCACAATGAGATATTACCTCACACCTGTCACAATGCCTATCATCAATAAGTGAACAAATAAATGATAGCGAGGATGTGGAGAAAAGGGCACCTCAATGCACTGTTGGTAGAATTGTAAATTGCTGCAGCCACTATGGAAAACAGTACAGAGATTCTTCAAAAAGTTAGAAATAGAACTACCATATGACCCTGTCAATTCTACTTCTAGGTATTTATCTGAAGAAATCCAAAACATTAATACAAAAAGATATATGCACCCCCCTCTAAAAAGATATATGCACTTCTATGTTAATTGCAGCCTTATTTACAATAGCCAGGGTACGGAATCAACCTAAGTGTTCATCAATAGAAGAATGGATAAAATCGAAGTGGTGCATGTATACTATGGAATATTATTTAGGCATAAAAAAGAAGAAAACTTGACATTAGTGACAACACAGATAGACCCAGAGGGTATTATGTTAAATGAAATAAGTCAGGCAGAGAAAGACAAATACCGTATGATTTCACTTATATATGGAATCTAAAGAACAAAATAAATGAACAGAAACAGATGCAGAGAACACATTTATGGCTGCCAGGTAGGAGGGAAGGGGTTCAGCAAATGGGTGAAAAATGGAAAGGGATTGGAAAGTACAAATTGGCAGCCATAAAAATGGTCATTGCATATCAGGGGGCACATGACAACAATATAAATGATCACTGCTGATATTAGCCTTTATCACTTGTTTACAATGGTTTCTTCAATGTTTCTCTATTATGAAATCACTATTTTCTTCTTTCCATATTCTATTTTGTGGGGTATGATAAGCCCTCCCCATGATTAACGAGAAGGAAATAAATTTCTGCCTCCTAGAAGGCAGGATTCTACATGTTACTTGGAAATCTTCCATAAGAAAGATTTATCTTTTGTCTCCATTTATTTGTTTATTCAAATATTTTATTAATACCGGTATGGACTGATGGACACTTTGTTCTTTGAGTTATAATTCAATACATGTATTTATTTTTCTAGGAAAATTGTTCCATATTTTAACTGTTCCAATTGTTATACAGTTTACTAGGAAAATTGTTTCAGCCTTGTCTATTGGGAGTTTTTTTATACTGATTCATGTGTTCTTTGAACATATATGAGATCATTTTGTGTTTTACCTGCCCCAACCCTCTATTTAGCCCTTTGTACAAAGGGCCCTGGCTTCTTTTCATAGATAATGGTGTTTAGAAACCGTGATCTGGTCACTAGGTATGCTCCTTGCTATTAGGGTGTCGATGCTTCTTGGTCTGCTCACAAGACAGAGCTAGAAAAAAAATAAATAATTGATCAACATATATATATTTATATGACATATATGATAATTTTGTGTAGAACCATATCTATAATTATTTCTGCATCTGAGTGTCTGAATATATATTAAAATAAATATGAATTCACATTGCACTGATATATCCAACTAATCCATCACCATCACCACAGGATACAATGTACCACTTAACCCCTTTGCTTATGTGGGGAAGGGGTGGGGGGTTGGATGAGTTTATTGGTGGTACTAAGAGGCCCTGGAACAGGGTGTGAGGACAAGCAACTGAACCCTGACTATTTGTGACCTCCTCCTGAGGCTAAAGCTAGAGCGTGTGGTTACAGTCAGGAGAGATTTCATGTTTCATGTTGGGGTATGTAACATTAGAGGCATGGTTACAGGCCTTGATCTGTAAGTGAGATCCAGCTACATGCCTGCCTGGACTTGGGCATTCTCACAGGAGGGGAGATACTAGATTACGGCCTCACTCTGGTGAGTGACCAGCATGGGGTGAGAAAGTAGGGGCATGGCTGTGTCCAAGAAAATTCATGACCAACTTTGAAGGACAACGCGGGATACTGATTGTGGTGATTAATCTCTGAGGAATTTTATGATATCCTACAGAATTTTTTCATATCCCAGGACTTCCAGGGCCAAGGAAGTAGTTCTAAAATATTGGCATTCTCTTTGGGACTATTCATTTTCCTTCACAAAATGGGGGTGATTTCAGTACATTATTGATTTGTATTAACATAAAATTATAACCATGATTAATACTATCCCAGTGAATCTTATTGTTCCCTCTTAATCCATATGAAATTGAGATAGTTATGATGCTTCATTGATATTATTTTTTCCTTCACAAACCACTAATATTATTTATCCACGTCCTGTCAATGTTATAATGTCAGATCAAGAAGAGCAGTAAGAAGGCCTTTTCCTCAGCCCTGCCTGGCCCCAGGCTCCCACCTGGCTCTCACCTTCCTGACTGATCAGTAGGTCTGGGCAGCCTGCTCTTGTGCACCGCTACACCATCGGATTGTTGACTTAGAAACTGGTGAGTCAATTAGGCTGGTGAGTCCCTCACTACAGTGTCTCCCCATGTGTTTCTAAGGGTGAGAATTCTCCCTGCTCTGGGGACTGAGGGGGGAATCTTGGGCGTAGGTGCAGTGGGGCTGCATATTTCATCATTTTGAGACTTGGCTGGAGGCACATCAGTGGCATCTTGAATACCTAAGCACGAGGGGTCCCATGCATACTCTTTCCACCCTCTCAATCAGCATTGCTTTATTCTAGGGCCTGGCTGTGTCAACGGGCAAAGGCAGCTCCAGGAGATCACCTTACTGGCGTAACCCTACCAAGCCCTCCCCACACATAAATCCCCATGAGAAGAGATTTTCCATCCTGCTCTGACAGAAAGAATATGCAGTGTCTGGAGTCTGGCAGGTCCTGTTTATTTTATTTTATTTTTAAAATTTTATTTTTTTCCTTCATTGATATTTTTGAGAGAGAGGAAGGGAGAGGGAGAGAGAGATAGAAACATCCATGAGAGAGAACATTGACTGGCCGCCTCCTGCATGCCCCTTACTGTGGATCGGGTCCACAACCTGGGCATGTGCCCCGACCGGGGATTGAACCGGTGACCTCTTGGTACATGGGTCGACGCTCAACCACTGAACCACACCCGCTGGACATGGCAGGTCCTGTTTATACACCAACACTCCAGTCCTCCCTGAGTGCCAAGTCATTTCCATCTTCCCTCCACAGAGTCAACTCTCCTGGGAGAAATTTGAATGTACTCACACAAGAGACGAGGGAAAATATCACAATTACATGTATGCATTGACATTTTCAGCAAAACATAACTCACCTAGGGTGAGCTCACACCCCCCCAGCCCTTTGCCTTCTCTCACCCCCTGCATGGAACCCTTGATTTTGGCCAACTGACCAGAAACACTGTAATTGTCTCTCCTTAGTAACTTAGGACATTGTGCTCTCAGGACTGCCCATCCATGGCTAATTTGGGTCCCTGCCCAGGGTGTCCTGAGGCTGGACTCATTTGAAGCACAGAGTATTCACACAGTGTGCTGACCTTCCAAGTTTGACTTTGGTCCTTATTAGCAGCTCTGAACAACAATACATTAAAACTGAATAGAAGTAGCATGAAATATGGAAAAGACTGCAGCGAGGAGGGGTAGAAGGCATCCTGGTAGCTGTAAGCCAGGCGGCCATTCTACCATGAGTGACCTACCAGCTTTCTGTCAGCCTAGGACCAGCTGCTTACTCTCTCCCACGGTGCATTGCTCCTTCTCCCTCTTCTCCTTCTCTCTTTCACCTATTGGTTGTTTTCGGCCTTTTTTTTTCTATTTAATGAGCCTCCCAGTCTTTCCTTTTCTTTATCCTTTCTACTTGCTTCTACTCTCTACTGTTTGCTTCACCTCCAGTCTTTTTGTCTCCACCCTGTGCTCCGTGCTCCTGCCCTCTGCTTACAGGACTTTCTTCCAGCCCCTCGTCTCCTGCTACCTTTCCCCTGCTGACTACATGGGGCAGGGCGCGGAACAAGATGTGCTAATCTTTGCTGGGCTTTCTGCACCCTCCAGAGAGACTTCCATAGAGATAGTTGGTCACTGCTTCCTCAAAGCTCATGCAATCATATAGGTAAGATTGCTCCTGCCGTGTATTCAAGTATAATTTATGAAAGCAAGCACCTGTCAGCACTCTGTGAACAGTCATTTTGAAATAACTCAAATAAGGCCCTCACAGATCGCATTCCAAATTCCTCAAATCTACCAACACGTATAAGTTTTGTGTTCACCTTCTTGATCTGGATTCTGGTGAGAGGAGTACCATGACTTGTCAAACCTGATGGAGCTGTGTCCTTATAAAACATGGACAGCCCTGGCCGGTTTGGTTCAGCAGTTGGAGTGTTGGCCTGCAGTCCAGAGAGACCCGGGTTCGGTTCCTGCTGGGGGCACGCACCTCGGTTGTAGTTTGTCCCCATTGATAAATTTAGAAGAGTCTCAAGGACCATAGTAAGAGTTTTTAATCATCTTATGTGGAAGAGGAAGCAATCAGTGTGTTTGGTTAGTGAGGGCAAAGTTGAACAGCTTTTCCCTCTCCTCCCCCTTGTCCCCACCCCTCAATAAAGTCTTTAGTATTGACAATGACATTCAAGGGAAAAGTCTTTTGAAACTGGCAAGGTATCTATAGGTGGGAAAAAATCCCTCGGGTAGTGAGTGTTAGGAAATGTCATTATTAAGAATCCTCAACCAGGGAACCCACTATATGGGAGAGCATAATTGCCAATGATACATCAGATAAGGAGTTAATTGACAAAATATATAGAGTACTCATACAACTCAACAAAAGGAAGACAAAGAACCCAATTAAAAAATGGGCAGAGGACCTAGAGACACCTCTCCAAACAGGGCATACAAATGGCCAAGAGACATATGAAAAAATGCTCAACGTCACTAATCATCAGAGAGATGCAAATTAAAACAACAATGAGGTATCACCTCACACCTGTCAGAATGGCCGCCATCAACAAATCATCTAACAAGTGCTGGCGAGGGTGTAGAGAAAAGGGGACCCTAATACACTGCTGGTGGGAATGCAGACTGGTGCAGCCACTATGAAAAACACTATGGGGTTACCTCAAAAAATTAAAAATTGAACTTCCATTTGACCCAGTGATCCCACTTCTAGGAATATACCCTAAGAAGCCTGAAACACCAATCAGGAAGAATATATGTACCCCCATTTTCATAGCAGCACTATTTACAATCGTTAAGATCTGGAAACAGCCCAAGTGTTCATCAGTAGACGAGTGGATAAAAAAGCAGTGGTACATATACACAATGGAGTACTATGCAGCTGTAAGAAAGAAAGATCTCTTATTTTTTGAGACGACATGGAGGGACCTGGAAAGTATTATCCCTAAGCAAAACAAGCCAAGCAGAGAAAGACAAATATCACATGATTTCACTTATTTTTGGAATATAATAAACTAAACAAACTGATGAACAAAATAGACCCAGAGTCATAGAAGTAGGGTACAGACTCACATTCCTCAGAAGCGTGATTGTGTGAAGAGAAGGGATAAATCACAGAACTTATATGCATGTATGCATAACCGATGGACATAGACAACAGAGCTGGGGACAAGGTGGGAGGGGATAGGGAAGAGGGAGTCAATGTGGGGGGGGGGGCGGAGGGAGGAGAAACATCTGTAACAACAACAAAATCCTCAACCAAGATATTGGACCAAAAATTCAAAGAGAAATGAGTCCCCACTGCCAAGACTGTGTACTTGAACCACACAGCATCACCCATTGATCAGGTTCATTTCCTCTGTGTTTGATCTTTTTGCAAAGATTAGTTTCCTTCTCTGCCTAATCTCAAGGTCCTTGCTGTTCCTAGCAGAGACTTGGAAGTAGTAACTCATCATGTAGAATTATTGTGTAAGTTGGCCCTGGGAGCCAGATTTAAAGTTCATGATAAAGGTAAAACAGGAAGAAAAATTCACTGAAGGACAAAGTTTGGACTTAGTTTAAGTTGAAATTTATATTTAAGAACCACCCTCGCTGAAATTAAAGATGGAAAAGAAAAAACAATGAAAGGGAAAGAAAAAAATATAGGCACCACTACTGGGAATAAAGAGGGGGTATACAGCATTATAAAATGATTAAAACTCCATCCAACTTTTTTGAAAGCCATTGTTCATAGCTCTGTCAACTGAGATAAGACTACATTTTACCTGTGTTAGCGTTGCATCTAATCTTCACGTCCATGACATTAAGCCTACAGTAATATGTATTTGGGAGTAGGTTGAAGTCATTGGTAAATTGAGACCTAGGATTAATAGTTTATCCTCTGATTAGAAAAACAGGACATTATTTATTCTACCATTAAAGCTCTGTTGTATGTACATCAAAAGTGACTTATTGCCCTGGCCGGTTTGGCTCAGCGGTTAGAGCGTCAGCCCGCGGTCCACAGAGACCCGGGTTCGGTTCCCGCTAAGGGCATGTACCTTGGCTGCAGTTTGTCCCCGGCCCTGGTTGGGTCGTGTGGGTGGCGGCCACTTGATGTGTCCCTTTCACATCGATGTTTCTCTCTCTTCCTCTCTCTCCTTTCCGCTCTATCTGAGTAAAAAATGGAAAAATGTCCTCGGGTGAGGATAAAAAAAAAAAAAAAAGTGACTTATTGACAACATTTCTACACTTGAAATTGTGGACAGAAATGGTATAAATACACTGTTGCATACATCCTAAAATTAATTTTTAAAAAGTGTGCCAAAAGTACATATGCTTCTAGTTCATAAGTTTTCCCAGGGTCTGCCCTCATGCTCTGATTGTTGCTCATATAGGAAAAGAGCTCAGGGTGAAATGGGTCATGGGACCAAGGACAGGTACAATGGTACGAGCAGCAATAAGCTCAAACATATGAACAAAACTTTGCTTTTTAAATTTGATTAATTATTATTATTATTTTATTTTTAGAGACAGGGTAAGGGAGAGAGAGATAGAAACATCAATCAGCTGCCTCCTGCACAACCCCCACTGGGGATCGAGCCCACAACCCGGCATGTGTCCTGACTGGAAATCGAACCGGGATCTCTCAGTCCATGGGAGGATGCTCAATCCACTGAGCCACACTGGCCAGAATGAATGAACTTTTGAATATCCTAAAACTCACACCAGCATGAACTTTGGGTCTCTGGGCCATTGATACTTGGAATGGTGAGATCTGGGCTGATGCATTTGAAGCCTTAAGACACCAGATTCCTACAGAATTTATAATCCCACAGAACTGGTCCAGTCTTCCTTATTGGGGGAGAGCATTTTCCCTTTGTTTGAAGATGATACAGAGGCCACACCAGGCCTGAGCCTGTACCTGTACCTAGAACTGAATGCAGAAGAGAACTGGTTCATAGGTGAGAGGAATCGGCAACACCAGGGTAAATTTATATGGTAAAGACTTCATCAATCCTTCCTTAGTAGAACTTAATGTGTCTTTTTGTAACTATACACTGGGTAAGAAGAATAAGCATTTTAAAGACTGTAGGTCATAGGTCAGAATTGATGTTGATATCTGGAGCACCAAGTGTCATCAGAAATACATGTTTGATCGGGGTCCTATGGGGTCCAGGTAATTAATGGAGTGCTGGCCCTAAAACAGATCACACTGTGTCTACTAGGTCTACGGACACAACCAGCAGTTTGGATCTTGGTCTCCAAATGTATAACTGGGACAGGTGTAAGTGGTGGTTGGCACAACCACTACACTGGGCTTTTCCTTTCTGATATAAGAGCTGTCTTAATGAGTCAGAGCAGGGGGAGGCCTCTGAAACGGAACCCTTGGTCAAGGTCATAAAGCAATATCATAATTTGAGGATAATGGCAAAAATCAGTGCCACTATTAACATCCTAAAGGAAGAATGAATTAAGGTCCCTAAACTATTTGCATTTAATTTCCCAGGATGATCCTCAAAAATACAGTTCACAGGAGGCTGCTGCACCATGGTAGAGACAGATCCAAGGGCTATGTGGCCAGAAATAGGTTTGGTCAAACCTCCAAGTCATAAGTTCAAGCCATTTCAGCAAAAAATTTATCAAAAGATGAAAGTGCTGCACCTGGGATTGAGCATAAACAGATTTTGAGGGGAAAACTACTGAATGAGCAGGTAGCCCAGAACCTGTATGATCTGAGAGTATTGAAGCAAAGCCTTTTTGTTCACTCACAACTTTGAACCACCTATCAATCTGTTGCTCATGGGATAATTGTATATTAACATCATAAGAAACTGTTGGACTTTTCTCATATTGGTTGCAATATTTTATACTCCCAAGAGAAATTTGGAAGACTGCCAGTTACTTCACATCCTTGTCAACACTTGGTATTGTCAGTCTTTTGTAATTTTAGCCATTGTAGTGAATAAAAAGCAGTACCTTATAGAGGTTTTATTTACATTTTCCCAAAAACAAGTCTTGTTATAGATTGTTGGCCCTTCATATATCATGTTTTATGAAGCATCCATTAAAATATTTTGCCCATTTGTATTGTTTCTTTTTTCTTTTATTATTGAGTGGTAACAGGCTTTTTTTAAAAAAAAAATATATTCTGGTTATAAGATGTCTGTCCAATATATGTGTTTTCCATATAACTCTTCTCTCTGGGGCTGACTCTTATTTTTGGAAGCACAGATTTTGAGGAGTGGAAGTTTTACATTTTAATGAGGTATAATTATCAGTTTGTCTGTCATAGTTTTTGCTGTTTGTGCCCCAGCTAAGAAACTGTTGCCTATTCAACTGATAAATTTCATTTTGTTTAGGTTCTCAGCAGTCAAAGCTAGGAAATATGTTACTATGTACACACAGCCCTGGCCAGTTTGCTCAGTGGTTAGAGTGTTGGCCTGCGGACCAGAGAGGCCCAGGTTCAGTTCCCACTAAGGGCACTTTCCTCAGTTGCGGTTTGTCCTTGGCCCTGGTTGGGGTTGTGTGAGTGGCAGCCACTTGATGTGTCTCTTTCACATCTATATTTCTCTCTCTCTCTCTTCCTCCCTCTCTCCCTCCTGCTCTATCTGAAGATAAATGCAGAAGTGTCCTTGGGTAGGAATAAAAAAAGAAAAAAAAGAAAAAATATATTTCTAAATATTTTTGTTAGTGTGTGTGTGTGACATTGTAGCCACAAAAAACGTCCCTGTGCTCAATATTCCATCTGTCCCATAGGTGTTCTCTTTCTAGAATCAGCCTCTGATTAAAAGGTTGATGGTTGAACTCCACAGAGGGTGAGATCACAGATAATTTGTGCATGGATTTTGCAGCCTCCTTTATGCCTATCAACTGCAACCATGCTCACTTAGATTTTTGATTCTTGGCACTATTTTATTCTGAGAAATTTAAATGGAAAGATCTGCTTAAAGGTTGAATTCAGAGGTCTGGATAAGTTAGGTAGGGATTATAGATGTGTAAATACCAGGCAGTGTCTTTCTTTTTTTTTTTATCCTCACCTGAGGACATTTTTCCATATTTTGTTCAGATAGAGTGGGGGAGAGAGAGAGAGAAAGAGAGAAACATCGATGTGAAAGGGACACATCGAATGGTTGCCACCCGCACGACCCAACCAGGGCCGGGGACAAACTGCAACTGAGGTACATGCCCCTAGCGGGAACTGAACCCGGGTCTCTCTGGACCACAAGCCGATGCTCTAACCACTGAGTAAAATCGGCCAGGGCAATTTCTGACACTGCATGGAAGTCCACTCTGATTTCTGATTCCGTGCCAGGAGCAACATCTTCCCTTCAGGGCTATCTCTCCCAGAATGGGCCCAGGAAACCTTTGGGGCCCAATGGTAGAGACCATGTGTATTTGAGTTTAAATGAGTGGATTTACGTAAAAACGACATAAACCTGGTAATCTAGTGGGCAAATTGATTTTCAAAGGGTTATATGTTGAAAATCCTGAAACTATTTTATGCAGGTTGGGGCAAAAGTAGGTTTACAGTTGTTCATATGGAAAATAATACAATAATTACAAAATGATAATACAAGAATGAACTCTGTGTTCTGCATACTCATAGCTGTAAACCTATTTCTGCCCCACTCTATATGTGCATTGGGGTTGAACAAATAAGTAAATCAATTATATAAAATTGAATTAAGATTTCTTATTGTCAGAGAAAAAAGGTACAGACAATCAAGCACTGGGGGCTAGAATAAACCCTGTATTACTCCATAGTTGAAGGTAGTATGAACTCATGTTAATTTTAATATATATTGAGAGAGAGAGAAAAGTTATAACTATGTGTATATACATTAATTAGTACACACACATGTATATTTTTTAGCTCTATTGAGAGGGTCTAGAAGCAGTAACACCCCAGTAGCAATGAATAACCCAGAGCCCAGATATGGGTTTCTAAATTCCATTGTCTAAGTTAAAAAAATGAGGGCATGGCAAATAGAGTATAGAAAAACAAAATAGTCCCTCAGTGGAGAAGCATGATTGATGCCACTCTACGCAGGTGAGAAACGTTCCACCACCAACAATATGTTGTTGTGATGTGGAAAATCACATCCTCTCTGAGGTATGCTTCCCCAAAATCGATAGTCCCAGTCTAATCACGAAAAAACACCAGAAAAACTCAGACTGAGGAACAGTCTACAGAATACCTGTCCAGTACTCTTATAAATGGCCAGATTATCGAAAACAAAGTTAAACAAAGTAGTAGTCACAGCACAGAGAAGACTAGGAGACAGGATGACTAATTTTTGTAGTGCCCTGAATTGGATGCTGGCACAGAAAAAAAGGAAAAGCTGTGGAAATTTGAATGTGATATCATTTTGTTAATAGTATTGTATGCATGTTAAGTTTCTTAGTTTTCAACAATATACCATAGATACATAGATGTTGTCATTAGGGCCAATTAGGTGACGGACTTACAGATGCTCCTTGACTTACAAATATCATAGGTCAATAGGTTACAATATCATAGGTCAAAAATGCATTTAATACACCTAACCAACTGAATATCATAGCTTAGCCTAGCCTGCCTTAAACTTGCTCCAAACACTTACATTAGCCTACGGTTGGGCAATATCAATTAACACAGTGAATACATGGTAGCACATGGGTTGTTTACCCTCGTGATCACATGACTGACTGAGAGCTGTGGCATCATCACAGAATATCATATCACATATTACTAGCCAGGAAAAGATCAAAATACAACATTCAAAGTACGGTTTCCACTGAAAGCTGAATGCTTTCATACCATAATGATGTCAAAAAATCATAAGTTCGCCCTGGCCGGTTTGGCTCAGCGGTTAGAGCGTCGGCCTGCAGTCCAGTGAGACCCGGGTTCGGTTCCCGCTAAGGGCACGTACCTCGGTTGCAGTTTGTCCCCGGCCCTGGTCGGTCGTGCAGGTGGCAGCCACTCGATGTGTTCCTTTCACGTTGATGTTTCTCTCTCTCTCTCTCTGTTCCTCTCTCTCCCTCCCACTCTACCTGAACAAAAAATGGAAAAATGTCCTTGGGTGAGGATAAAAAAAACAAACAAAAAAAACAAACAAAACAAAAAAATCATAGTTGGACCATCATAAGTCTGGGACTATCTGTACTTGAATTCTCTGCACCCTCTTGGCACCTCTTTTTTTAAACCCAAAATTATTTCAAAGTTTAAAAACATAACTAACTAAATAAAAAAGACAGAAGAGAGTGGTTTTGAAAGGACTCTGGAAAAATTTTAAGTTGATTATGTTCCAAGGAAAACTTCAATTCCCCAAAACATTTATTGTCCAGACCTTGTTTTTATATTAAGCGGTAAATCCTCTACAATTCCAATCTATGTCTGCATCTTATATTTTTACAGTGTTTATGATACTTTATTTTTGGAAAGATATTTTATTTTAAAGTAGTCAAATTTGTCAATATTTTCCTTCATATGTTGTGCCTTTGTGATTTGATGTTCTAAAATTATTCTCCATTGTGTTCTTATGAAAGTTTAAAAGTGTTATATTTTATTTTCAGGCCTTTAATATGACAAGGAATAATTTTTATATTTGTGAAGTAGTCTTGATTCTGTGGGAACAAGGAATATCCTTTCTCCCTCATCTGGTGGTTTTTGATTCTGCAAATCATTGGGGGAAGGTTTGGGGCGCGTCAGGGGGAGTCTCACCCTAGTCTTTCTGGGTTTATCCCTTTGTCTGGGCCCATGGCTCTTCCTTTTGGTAGGATGAGGAGATGCAGGAACTTTGGAATGAATAGGATTAGGATCAGGTATGCTGTTGTTGGATGAATAGAAATAAAGTATGATTGAGGAATTGAGGTAATAAAGGAAATCTGTCACAGTGTCTGCGGGATTTATTTTTGTAAATTTTATTGATGCAGAATGTAAGGAAAACTTAAATGTACAACCCAATTCTGTTAACATTAGCCAGACCAAGCAACAGAATATTAAAACGCTACATGGAGTTGGCGTCGTCAATTTTGATATTGGTCCAATCACAGCGGCCAGATGCGGAGGGGACACACGTGGAGTATGAGGAGTGGTTTCCTTCCCATTCATCATATTCACAGTGTCTTTGTTTCCACACACACTGGTTGAAGTCAGGTTCAGGGCAGCCAATTCTGCAGAGGAAGCAGGGCTGAACCTAGCGGTGGAGAGAGATACAGGACTCGTTGCCATTCCCTTCCCACCTCTGTTCACATACCCCATCCTAAAGAGACAAGGGTGACAGGGACCTGAATATAGGGAGATGGTAAAGGGAACAGTTAGAGGGAGCAGGGAACGGGAAGGAAGTGGGAGAGGAGGCCAGGTTCATCCCGAGAGGGAGAGGATAGGGAGAAAGATCTAGGAACAAAGGAGTGGGACAAGGACCAGAGCCTGGGCTGCAGAGAAAACATAGTTAGGAGGCTACTCACGTGACATTTGCAGCCTCTTTTGTATATTTTCTCGAAACCTATTTTCTGCTCTTGGGTGAGATTGTTCCAAAAATATATCAGATGGCACCTCGTGAAGTTCATTTTCCCAGCCCTCAGATAGCCTGCAGGGATCAGAGAGCATGGCCTGAGAGTCAGAGGCTGGTGCAGTCAGCCATGAATCATGGTCCAGCATTTTCCTAGGACGTAGCTGTCAGATTATGGAGAAGCAGCACCTGGTCCTCCTTGGAACTAGAGTTGCAGGAGTAGAGTGGTCCTTTCAGGGGAAGGTGGAAAGTTTGAGTGGCCGATGTGGATAGGGGTGCTCACCTGCAATAAGTACTTGTAGTTGCGTAGAAGTCCTCAGCTCAAAACCACAGTCATCCCACTCCTTAGGTGTGTAGATATTATGGATCTCTGTGATGCCTCTGGGAGCCTTGAGTATCTGTGATGGGAGGGAAAGAGAGGCTAAGACCGTAGGTTTTCCTAGAAGTTGCTGAGCTCCAGAAACCATCCAACTCCCTCAGCCCGAGCAGATTGGAAAGTCTAGTTTACTTTGAAGGAAGAGGTTAAGAAGGAAGGGAGTATTGAGTTTACCTTGGTGGTGCTGACTCTGAAACTTCGTTTTAACGCAGTATTGTTTCCTGGTCCTAGTATATCAGCTATTATGACTGGGAGGAGAAAGAAATGGGTCAGGAGCCCATACGTTCATTGATTTAAGATTTTCCATCCTAAGTCTCCCGAAGACATCATTCAGATCAACAGAACTCCCCCACCTCTGCATTTCTCCACCCCGTGGTCAGATTATCTTGATGGAGACTTCACTGGTGTCTCCCTAGACTCACCAATGTCTGAAATGCAGTAATAGGTCTGAGGGTGCCGAAGTTTACATCGACAGGCACTGCAAGGTGTTGATAGAGCCAGAAACAAGGAAGAGACCAGCAGGAATGAGGAGTCCATGGTGGGTCCTGGGGAACACAGGGTGTGTGTTAAATCATGGACTTTTTCTACTCTAGCTTCCCCATCCACCAACAGATAGAAACTGAGCTGGCTTTGGAGGACTGTCTACCTCTCTTAATGTCTGGGGACCTAGAAAGACTGAATCCAGCCCCCATGATCTTGTGGACCAAGCATGCATGAAGTCTGTGCCCCATGTCTAAATGTCTTACCTCCCTCAGGCTGAGCCACTGTGTACCCAGCTTCTACAGGGTACCCAGCACCACGAAGGATAAATAGTCTTCTGATTTCCTTTCACCCTGGAGCTTATCTACCAGGGAGTTACAATCTGTTTACTTGCTGTACTAGTCATTTGGACTCATTTTTCTCTCATTTGCATTTTCTTTTCATCTTTCAAGTGTATCAACCAGTTAGGGTATGGTCCAACTATTGGGTGCATTTGTCTCTTGGAAATTTTCTCCGTATTTAAAGGGTCACCCACACTACCTATTCCTGGACAGTACTATGGGCTGCCTAAAATTTACAGGTTGAAGTCCTAACCCTCATTCCCTCGAAATTTGATTGTTTGGAGATAGGGTATTAAAAAAGGGAATTAAGGTAAACTGAGGTCATTAGATCCTAATCCAGTATGACTTTTCCTTATCCACAGAGGAGATTAGAACAGACACACACAGAGGAAAGCCCATGTGAAGATACAAGGAGAAGGTGGCTCTCTGTGAACTAAGGAGAAACCCAGAAGCAAATAGCCCCGCTGACACCTTGGTCTCAGATCTCCAGCCTCCAGCACTGTAAGAAAATACAGTTCTCTTGTTCAGGCCCCCTGGTCTGTGGTCATTGTGGCGGCCCGAGAAAACTAACAGACTCCTTTGTTTAAGTTTTTAAAAATATACTTAGGGACTTTATACAATTTAAATTTGCCTTAGGATTTTGAGAAAACAAAATCACCTCCAAAACCAAATTTACCAAACAAGATTTATTCAGTGACCCAACTTCGATTCCTGTCCCCCACCTCTCTCTCTGTCCCTACATTTCCATGTATTATATATGGTTTATCCTCCCATTGTTCTTTTAATTGAAACATCTATGAGCACATTGATCCCCTCTATTAGGTGAAATTGCAGCACACTATATACATAGCTTTTGTTATCTTGCTATTTTTATTTTATGGCATATCTTAAATTGACACTACAATAGAATATATTCCTTATTCTTCAGACATTTGTATGATACTCCATGCTGTCGTGCACTGGGTTATCTGACCAGATCCTAATTATTGGTCCTTTCATTCATTTCTTCTTGTTTGCTCTTACAAGTAGTATTTCAGTGACTAGGTAAGTGAATACATCTTTTGTTATATTTGAAAATGTGATTTTAGAAGTGATTTCCAGAAATTGGATTGGGTTAAGGGCCATTTGCATTGTTTTCTGTGACTTGTTCATATCATATCCTATTTTTTCTATATGGTTCACATATTTTTTTCTCTGTATTTAGAAACTACATATTAAACATTAACTCTTCATGGTATGATTGCAAATATTTTTCTCATATGACATTTTACTCCACTTGAGTTAAAAGATTATTTCATACAACCAATTTAACAATGTTTGATAAACTGCTTCTGGAGTTTTAGTCATAGTTAGCAAGTGTTCCCTTACTAACAGAAATGAGAGGATTTTAGCAATGATTTCTTCCATTATTTGTACAATTTCACTTTTTATATTTAGATCTCTAACCCATTTGGAATGTCTCCTAGTATCAGTGTGATTCATGGACACAGTTTTATCTCTATCCGTATGTATATCCAATTACCCCAATACCTCTATTACAAAGATATTTTTTACCATTCTTAATTGAGATGTCACCTTTATAATATACTAAATTTCCTTATGCATTTTAAACAGTATCATGATATTCTATTCTATAAGTCTATATGTCCATTCCTTCATCAATACCACATTGCAGAGACTTTAAAACATAACTGAATATGTTCTAGGTATTTTAATATTTTCTGGAGGAGATTTTTTTTTTCTTTTGCATTTTTGCTTATTCCAACTGCTAGTGGTGGCTCCAATGTTTTGTCTCTTGGTCCCTTTCCACCCTCAAAGCCAGCAGTTGGAATCAACTCTTCCATCACATATCTGCCTCTCCTGCCTTCTTTCTCCAGTTTAGAGGGTCTTTGTAATTACACTGGCTGCATTCTGATAAGCCAGGATAATCTCTATAATTTTAAATCAGCTGATTAACAAACTTAATTCCATCTGCAACTTTAATTCCCTCTTGTCATTTAACATAACATTTACAGGTTCCAAGAATAAGGATGTGGTTACCTTTGGAGAGGCATTATTTATTTTACTACCATAGGGGTACACACACACACCCCACTGGTCCTATCCAGGGATACAGAAAATCAGAGGTCCACTAGACACAATCCATCTCTTTTACTCTCTGTGAGGCTTTTCATTGGAATGCCATCTCCAGGCGGACGGAGCCACACTGATGTATTTCAAGAAAGGGATAATCAGTTAATTGTTTTATTTTTCAATTTTACTGCATGAAATATTCACTACTTTCTCTTAGTCTGACTCATTTTTTCCTCACAGTATCTTTTGAATAAAATAAGTATTTTCTTTTAATTAAGTAAAAGTTATCTTTGAAACCCTTCATGCTTTCTTTCTAGTCCTATATAAGAATTATTTACCTATGCCAAGGCTTGCAAAAATATTTTGTTTTCCTCTAGACATTGTAGGCATAAACTTTTATATTTAGTCTATGATCCATTTCAAGTTAATTTTTGTGTATGATCTGGGGAAAGAATCAGTTAAATTACTTTCCATAACATCATTGTTCTGGCATAATTTCTTGAAAAGATCCATTTTCTTTTTATCATCTTAGCCTCTTTGTTGCAAATAACTCACCTTACGTATTTGGGTTTGTTTCTGGATATTTTCTTTCATTCTCATGCTAATACCAAATTTTATTACTGTAGCTTTATGATATACTTCAAATTTGGTAGTGTAATTCTTTCAAATGTGTTCTTTTCCAAAGCTGTCTTGGCTATTTCCAATATATGTGAAGTCCATTGTGTATGTATTTTAGATACTGCTTAAAATTATCTGCACAAATGCATACTGGGTTTTTGACTAGGACTGATTTGACTCTAGAGATTATTTTCAGGAAAACTGACAACAATATTGAGTCTCAATCCATGAGCAATATGTATCTCTCCATGTATTATACCATTTTACATTTCTCTCTGCAAAGTTTGGTATTTACAGTGTTGAGAATCTGGCACATATTTTGTTAAATTTGTTCTTTACTATTTTTTTATTTTTATGCTACTGCAATAGGTATTAATTTTTAATTTTTTTTCTTTATTGATTTTAGAGAGAGAAGGGAGAGGGAGAGAGATAGAAACATCGATGAGAGAGAACAATGATTGGCCACCTCCTACATGCCCTCCACTGGAGATTTGGCCCACACCTGGGCATGTGCCCTGACCAGGAATTGAACCGGTGACCTCTTGGTGCATGGGTTGATGCTCAACCACTGAGCCACACTGGCCGGGCTTTAGGTATTAATTTTTAATTTCAATTTGTAATTGTTCCTACCATACAGAAATACAAGTGAATTTTGAACATTGTTCTTGGCCCTCCATCCTAGTTAAATTCACTTATCAGTTATAGTAGCTTGTCTTTAGATTTCTTAAGCAATTTTACATGCAAGATTATGTCATCTGTGAACAATGACAGTTTTTCTTCTTCCATTCCAATCACCATGACGTTTATTCCTTTGAATTACCTTGTGTCGCCCTGGCCAGTTTGGCTCAGCAGTTAGAGCATTGGCCTGCGGACTGGAGAGTCCTGGGTTCGGTTCCTGCTAAAGGCACGTACCTTGGTTGCGGTTTGTCCCCGGCCCTGGTTGGGGTTGTGTGGGTAGCAACCACTTGATGTGTCTCTCTCACATCGATGTTTCTCTCTCTCTCTCTCTCTGTCTTCCCCCATCTCTCCCTCCTGCTCTATCTGAAGATAAATGCAAAAATGTCCTAAGGCGAGGATTAAAAAAAATGAATTACCTTGTGTACTGACTAAAACTTTTATTACAATGGAGAATAAAGGGACAAGAGCAGAAATCTTTACCCTGTTGCTGATGTTAAAGGGAAATCATTCAGTTTTTCACAGTCAAGGATGAAGTTGGTTGTAGAGTGTTATACATTATTTAATAGATTAATAATGGTCGTTTCTTATCAAGAATGATTATTGAATTTTGCCAGAAGTTACTTTCTGCATCTACTTGTATAATTAAATAGGTTTCTTTAACAATTTATTTGGTTAATGCAGTAAATTATATTATTTGGTTTTTCTAAAGATAAACCAACTTTGCTTTTCATGTTGAAATGCCAATCAGTCATGTATTACTGGATTTTATTGGCTAATATTGTCTTGTGGAATTTATGTGTATGTTCATGAGGAATATTCATTTTTGGGGAGATTTTCTTTTATTTTAGTGTGAGGATAATTTTTCACTGATAAAATAATTTAAGAAAAGATTTACTTATCTTCTGTTTTCTTAAAGAGTTTGTGAATGAGTTTATTATTTTTTCCTTAGCTGTTAGAATTAACCAGTGAAGTATAATTTATTTAGATTGCAAGAAAAATTCAGTATACAAAGTCAATTTCTTTATTTTTATTTATTAATTTATTTATCCTCACCCAAAAATATTTTTTCCATTGATTTTTAGAGTGGAAGGGAAGGAGGGAGAGAGAGAGAAAGAGAAACATTGATATGAGAGAGACAAATCGATTGGTTGCCTCCCGTATGACCCTGACCAGAGCTGGGTATCAAACCTGCAACCCAGGTAACATGGCCTTTACTCAGAATTGAACCCAAGACCCTTCTAACCACTGAGCAACTGGCCAGGACAAAAGTCAATTTCTTTAATTGTTACAGTGCTATTGATATTTTCTATTTATTCTTGCATATATTTTGAAAATTTTTATATTTAAAAGAATTTGTGCAATTTACCTAAGCTTTCAAATTAGTTGGCATAAATTTCTTTATAATACTTGTATTCTATTTTTATGTATATAAGATATATGCAGCAATGTTCTTTTATTTTATTATTTATATATTTTTGTTGTTGTTGAAAGTATTACAGATGTTCCACTTTATTCTCCATTAACCCTCCTTCCTGCTCTCACCCCCTTCCTGCCTTCCCCAGTCTAATGTTGTGTTGAGTGGTTGTGCATATATGCATGTAAGTTCTTTGGTTTATCTCTTCCCACCCCTCCCACCTGCCATCCCTCTGAGGTTTGTCAGTGTTTCCTACTTCCATGATTCTGGATCTCTTTTGGTCGACAGCTTATTTTGTTGATTATGTTCCACAAATAAGTGAGATGTGGTATATTTCTTTCTCTGATTGGCTTGTTTTGCTTAGGATAATACTCTCCAGGTCCCTCTATGTCATCTCAAAGGGTAAGAGATCTTTCTTTCTTACAGCTGCATAGTACTCCATTGTGTAAATGTACCCCATCTTTTTTATCCACTCATCTACGGATGGGCACTTGGACTATTTCCAGATCTTAGCTATTCTAAATAGCACTGCTATGAACATAGGGGTACAAATATTTTTTCCAATTGGTGTTTCAGGATTCTTAGGGTATATTACTAGAAGTGAGATCACTGGGTCAAATGGCAGTTCCATTTTTAATTTCTTTGAGGAAACACCATATTGTCTTCCATAGTGGCTGCACTAGTCTGCATTCCCACCAGCAGTGTGCTAGAGTATCCTTTTCTCCACATCCTTGTCAGCACTTGTTGTTTGAGGATTTGTTGATGGCAGTCATTCTGACAGGTGTGAGGTGATACCTCATTGTTGTTTTAATTTGCATCTCTCTGATGACTAGGGATGTTCAGCATTTTTACATATGTCTCTTGGTCATTTGTATGTAGTGTTTGGAGAAGTGTCTATTCAGGTCCTCTGCCCATTTTTTAATTGGATTGTCTTCCTTTTGTTGAGTTGTATGAGTGCTCTATATATTTTGGATATTAACCCCTTATCCAATGTATCATTGGTAAATATGTTCTCCCAGAGAGTGGTTTCCCTTTTCATTTTGAAGTTGGTTTCTTTTGCTGTGCAGAAGCTTTTTAGTTTGATGTGGTTCCATTTATTAATTTTTTCATTTGTTTCTCTTGCCCTAGGTGATATATCAGTGAAAATTCTGATACATATGATGTCTGAGATTTCTCTGCCTACATTTTCATCTAGGATTTTTATGGTTTCATTTAAGTCTTTTATCCATTTTGAATTTATTATTGTTTTTGGTGCAAGTTGGTGGTCTAGTTTCATTTTTTAATTTTTATTTTTGCATATAGCTGTCTAATTTCCCAACACCATTTATTGAAGAGATTTCATTTTATGCTCTTGTCTCCTTTGTCAAATATTAATTGTGCATACTTTCTTGGGTCCATATCTGGGTTGCACTGCATCCCATAGATTTTGCATTGTTTTTGTGTTCATTGTCATTGATTTCCAGAAAATTTTTAATTTCTTCCTTGATCTCCTTGGTACCCATTCATTGTTTAATAACATGCTATTTAGCCTCCGTGTGTTTGAATGTTATTGTTTTTATTGTAATTAATTTCTAGTTTCATGCCATTGTGATCTGAAAAGATGCTTGCTATGATTTCAATTTTCTTGTACTTGTAGATACTTTTGTTTCCTAACATCTGGTCTGTCTTTGAGAATGTCCTGTTTGGGGCACTTGAGAAGAATGTAAATTCTGCAGTTTTGGGGTATAATTCCCGGTAAATATTTATTAAATACATTTTATCTAGTGCATCATTTGAAGTCTCTGTTTCCTTAATATTTTGTCTAGAGGATCTATCCAGTGATGTCAGTGGGGTGCTGAAGTTCCCTGCTATGATTGTATTGCTGTCAATTTTCCTTTGAAGCCTCCAGAAGTTTTAAAATATATTTTGGTGGTTCTATATTGGGTGAATATATGTTTACCAAGGTTATATCTTCCTGTTGGATAGATCCTTTCAGTATTATGTAGTGGACTTCTTTGTCTCTAGTTGTAGCCTTCATTTTGAAGTCTATTTTATTAGATATGAGTATTGCTACCCCAGCTTTTTTTCCTTTCCATTTTCTTGGAAAAAATTTTTTCCATCCCTTCATTTCAACCTGTGTAGTCTTTTGGTGTGAGGTGAGTCTCTTGTAAACTATATGAGTCATGTTTTCTTATTCATTCAACTACTCTGTGTCTTTTGATTGGAACATTTAGTTCATTTATATTTAAAGTTATTATTGATATGTATTTATTTATTGCTAATTTACTTATCATGGTTATGTTTCTCTCCCTATTTTTCCTGCTTAAATGTTAAAAGTCCTTTTAACATTTCTTGCAGTGCTGGTTTGGTGCTAATATATTTCCTTAGCCTTTTTTTTTTTTTGGTCTGGGAAGCTCTTTATTTCATTTTCTATTTTGAATGATAGCCTTTCTGGATAGAGTAGTCTTGGATTCAGATCCTTGTTTTTAATTATTTGAATACTTCATGCCATTTCCTTCTGGCTTGTAGTGTTTCTGTTAAGAAATCACCTGATAGCTGTATGGGGGCTCCTGTGTAGGTAACCTATTGCTTATCTCTTGCTGCCTTTAGGATTTTTTGTCTTTAAATTTTGGCATTTTAATTATGATGTGTCTTGGTGTGGGTCTGTTTGGGTTCTTCTTACTTGGGGCTCTCTGTGCTTCCTGAACTTGTATGCCTTTTTCCTTCACCAGGTTAGGGAAATTTTCTGTCACTATTTCTTCAAATAAATTCTCTAATCCTTGCTCATTTTCTTCTTCTTCTGGAACTCCTATAATGTGGATGTTGTTACATTTCATTTTGTCCCACAATTCTCTTAAACTGTCCTCCTGTTTTTTGTTTGTTTTTATTTTGGTTCTCTGATTGAGTGATTTTTTTTTCTACCCTGTCTTCTAATTCACTGATCTGATTCTTGGCTTCCTCTATTATGCGTGTTATTCCTTCCAATGTATTCTTTATTTCTGCTATGTCATTCTTCACTTCCATTTGGTGGTTTTTCATTTCCAATTGGTTGATTTTCATTTTTTCTATATCTTTACTCATGCTGTTGAGCTTCCTCATAATCATTACTCTGAACTCTACCTCTGATAACTTGCTTAATTCCGTTTCATTAATTCCGTTTCATTTATCCCTTCTTCTGTAGAATTTCCTTGATCTTTCATTTGGGATTTGTTTCTTTGTTTCACCATTTGGCTGTCTCAGTGGGTTTTGGAGCCTGCCAAATTTTCCCTGTGGGTGTCAGTGTTCCACTGATTGTGGCTCCCTCCACTGGGTTTGGATGAGTATGGAAGAAACCATGTTAAACACCAATGTCTAGTCTTACTTTCCCGGGTAAAGTCGCAGGCCAAGCAAAGATTCAATTATCCTAGAGCTTTTGCCTGCAGGCTGATTATGATCCCCAGTTACTTAATGAGCCTCAGGTTGTAGCTGAATGAAAAATCCCTCATGTGGACAGGGTAAGAAGATTTACAGTGGGTGGGGCAATTGCTTTCCCCTGGGCTAATGTTGCTTTGATAGGAAAGTGGTTTCTACAGTGTGGGTTATTGGCTCAATGCAGGGGTCCAGACCTCTGCCTTCACAGCTCAGTCCCCAGAGACATGATGCCCAACACCAAAAGCCAGATCTAAAGCTCAAAGCTTTCAGAGGCTTTTTTATGCCTACTGGATGGCTGGTAGTCTCTAGATGTGAATGAGCCTCATGTTGCACTTCTCTGGCCAGGTGGTATTAAATCCTGAGGGAGGAACAGCTGATTCTACCCTAGGCTAGAGCCACTCTGGGAAGGGGCTCTTTGAGTAAGGTGGCTATTGTCCTGTGAGAGATTCAGCATAGAACTCCTAATGACCTCCTTCCCAGCTCTCTCCCCAGTGCCATGAACCCCCGACTCTCCTCACACAGTCCAAGTACAGTCTTCCCTCCTTCTGCTGGAGCCCAAGGTGAGTGGCTGTGGCTGTAATTTAGTCACTGGCACTTCCAGTGTTCCCTGCTGGACAAGACCTCTGCTCTGGTGATTTTCTCAGCCAGGTGTTATGTGAGCACCTTTCCCTATTCTACCACTCTGTGCTGGGGAGTTGCCTTGGGGTTTTAACCCCCGACTTCTCAGAGGGAACTGCTCACAGCTAAGACCGCCCTCTCCACAGCTGTGCCTAAGACATCTGTGCCTCCACAACTCCTACAAGTCTCAATTTGGGTTCCTCTTTATGTCCTTGGTTATAAGGGTTCTCTCCACCTTCTCTTCAGTTGGTTTTTCCTGGTGACTTGTCTTTTAGTTGTAATTCCAGTTTGGTTCTGGGAGATGGTCTGTGTGGCTTCCATTTACTCCACCACCATTTTTCTCTACCCAATATTCTTTTATTGTTCCAGATAAGTAATCTGCACATTTGCTCATTTTTCCTTGATTAATATGCCTAATTGGTTGTCAGTTTCATTGCCCTTTTCAAAAAACGACCTTTTGGTTTAACTGATATTCTGTTTTCTATTAATTTTCACTCATATTTATTTTCTTTCTTCCCTTGAGTTTTAATGTAATATGTACTTCTGTGCCAACATCTTAAGATAGAAGCTTAGGTTGTTGATATTATACCTTTCTTTTTTTCCTAATATAAGCATGTTGAGCTATAAATTCTAGCTCTATTGCACAAATTTAAGGATGTTTTGGTTTGGTTTTATTCAATTTAAAATACATTCTAATTCCCTCTGTGATTTCCTCTTTGGCCCATGCATAATTTTAAAATTATGTTGCTTAATTCCAAATATCTAGAAATTTCCAAATAACTTCTGTTATACATGTAATCTGTCGTCAGGGAACATAGCCTGTCTGATTTGAAACCTTTTAAATAATTAAAATTTACTTAATGTCACACCATATCATCTATATTGGAGACTGTTCCATTTGCAATGACAAAGAATCAGTACTCTGCTGTTGTTTGGTGTAATGATCTGTTATTGTCCAGTAGATCATGTTGGTTGATAGTATTGTTTATATCTTATAAATACTCATTAATTTCCATTTGGGTATAAGGTACTGAAGGGGAAAGCTGAAATATCTAATATATATAATTAATATTATAGGATATAGTTCCTTGAAATCATGTTGGCAATTTGAAATTGGTGATGGGATGATGAAAGTATTTATACCATGGAAACTGGTAAATGAGAAAAATCAGCGTTCTCCACTTCCACAAGTGTTGGTTATTAAGTATCTATGACAACAGCACTGAAAAATTCCTACAGAAAAGAAGAAGAGAGCCCACTTTTGATCTTCCCAACTCTCCTAGAAACAGTGCCCTTTCTTTCTTGGTCAGTGTGTGTAGATGACATGATGGATGGGAGTGGGGACAAGGTCTTAAATAGTAGGGGAGATAGCAGTAGCATTAACATGAACACTGACTATGTTGACCACCAGTAGTATTAATGATAATAGGGGAAGGGTAGCTTTTTGCTTCTTTAACTCCCTAGCATCTTTCAGTTCCCATTATGGCAATATAAAATTGCCCAGTGTTTTAAGTATTACTCCTGACTCACTTAATAACCCTTGGTCCTTGATCAAATCACAGGCATAGCAAGTATTATCTAACCATGGTCTATCATTATTTGCCCCATCTCCCATGAATCTTGGAGCAAAGATGGACAGGGACCTGTGTCATACTGGTGGGGCAAAACACACCAACTTGTCACTGTAGCATGTGATGCTTTTTCCACTAGTTTGGGTATCAAGAACTGGTATTAATTTCACCATGAAATTATTTTATGATAAGAAACTGTTTTTCTTTTAACTTGTCTTTATTCTTAAATGTCCCCCCTTTTTTCCTCCATTGACCCTCCTCCCCAATCCCGCCCCCCTTCTACCTTCCCCACACTATTGTCAATGTCCATTGGTTATGCATATATACATAAAAGTTCTTTGGTTTATTTCATCCCACCCTCCCACCCCTCTTCCTTTTGAGGTTCATCAGTCTAACAACAAATTTGTACTTCTTAATTTCTTCATCTTTTTCACCCATCCCCCGAACCCCCATCCATCTGGCAAGCAACAAAATGTTCTCTGTATCTATGAGTCTGTTTCTGTTATGCTTGCTCATTTGTTTGTTGATAGATATGTATTAATTGCCATTTTATTGTTCATATTTTGTTCTTCTTCTCCTTCAAGAAGACCCGACAACATTTCATATATAATTCTGGTTTGGTGGTGATGAACTCCTTTAGCTTTTTCTTGTCTGGGAAATTCTTGATATGTCCATCAATTCTAAATGATAGCTTTGCAGGATAGAGTAATCTTGGTTGTAGGTCATTGCTTTTCATCACCTTGAATATCTTTTGCTGCTCCTTTCTGGCCTGCAAAATTTCTTTTGAGAAATCAGCTGACAGTCTTATGGGAGCTCCTTTGCAGGTAACAGACTGCTTTTCTCTTGCTGCTTTTAAGATTCTCTCTTTGTTTTTAACCTTTGGCATTTTGATGATGATGTGTCTTGATGTGGCCCTCTTGGGGTTCATCTTGTTTGGAACTCTCTGTGCTTCCTGGACTTATATGTCTGTTTCCTTCACCAAGTTAGGGAAGTTTTCTGTCATTATTGTTTCAAATAGATTTTCGATTTCTTGTTCTCTTCTTTCCCTTCTAGCACCCTTATGATACAAATGTTGGCATGCTTGAAGTTGTCCCAGAGGCACCTTACACTATCTCATTTTTTTTTTTTAATTCTTTTTTCATTTTGCTGTTCTGATTGGGTGTTTTTGCTTCATTATATTCCAAATCAATGGTTTGCTTCTTGGCTTTACCTACTCCACTATTGATTCCCTGTAAATTATTATTTATTTCTGTTAGTGCATCCTTCATTTCTGACTGGTCCTTTTTTATGTTGCTGATGTTCTGTTCTCACTAAGTTCCTTGGAGGTCTCCTTAAGTTCCTTGAAGGTCTCACTAAGTCCCTTGAATGTCTTACCAAGTTTCTTGAGCATCTCTATAACCAGTGTTTTGAACTTTGCATCTGATGGATTGCTTATCTCCATTATGTAAAACAGAATTTCTATATATTTGCTATCATCTATCTGGGAAGCTGAAATAGGTAGCAAGGCAGCATTCCATCTAGTTTATTGGTAAACAGACTCATTCACACACTCCAGGAAACTGTGGCCAAGGGGACTTAATCCTCCAAATGGACAGGAAAATCTTCCCGGGGGTACTCAGGAACTGTTTTTGATTGAATTCTTTTCTAAAACATTAAACTGGTGCGCTAAATGGTTTTTAGTTATTAGAGGGGGAAATCCCTTTTATAACTATTGATATAGAGCAACATTAAATCTCTTTTAACATTCAATAAAGCTGGTTTTGAACACCTAAGCTCAACTTTGAATTGGGAAACTCAGAATTTGGCCATTTTGCAATGTTTTATCTAACAAAGAGTAATTAATCCGAGTAATGGTAAGTACCAATTAATAAGTTAAAAAATTGTGAGTATTATGATGTTTAGGTTGGAGTGACAAAGTTTGGTAGTTTAACTAAAACAAAACTATGAGAAAGAGATATCAGAAAGAAAGTTTAGAATTTATTTTTAATTTTTGTTTTTACATTTGCTTCACTGATCATAAAAATAGTGCCCATTGATTCAAGTGTCATTTATTGAGCATCTAATATAAGCCAGGTCCTGAGGAAATGGGACAAAGATAGTCTTTGCCCTTAAGGATTTCAAGTTAATAAAAAGGGTGTGTTGGTGGTAGGAGGTAGAAAGTGTGTCACAATAGTGTGACAAAAGCATCAGGACACATAAGAGATACCTTATATGGTTCACAAAAGAACATAAGAGGAATTTATTCTAAGCTTGAAATTCAGAGAAATATGCAAAAAGTAGTAACAGAATAGGAGTTTTAATAGTTAATCACTATGTTTTGGTGAAATTTGCTCTAGAAAGGGAGATAAAATTGACCTGGCTGGTGACAAGTTATCAGTCTCCCCTTAGCCATTGTGCATATCTATTAAAATTTATTTATTTTTAATTTTTTTATCTTCACCTGAGGACATTTTTGCATTTATATGCAGATAGAATGGGAGGGAGAGAGAGAAATATCGATGTGAGAGAGACACATTGGTTGCTACCCACACGACCCCAACTGGGGCTGGGGAGAAACTGCAACCGAGGTACGTGCCCTTAGTAGGAACCAAACGTGGGACTCCCTGGTCTGCAAGCCGATGTTCTAACTGCTGAGCCAAACTGGTCAGGCATATTTATTAAAATTTTTAAAAAAATATTTAAGATTTGGTTTCCTTATAAAAAGTGTTTTTTAAAATATTCTGAAAGACATGAAAAGGAAATTAAAGACATAGGATGTAAAAAGATTTTGTGGGTCAAAAGATAATAGGGATACCATAACCATAAGGTCCAAGAACAAGCTGAAGTATTGAGATTAATTAATATCTAAAACAGAAATAAAGCAAAGATGACAGCATGACCTTTCAAAGTAGTACTAGGTCATTGTTAAAAGGCCTCATCCAAGGATTAACTAAGAGAATGCACCTGTGTTTAACTTTGTTCTTTATTATTTGATGGAATTATGGATACTATGATTTTATATGTTAAGTTTTAGATTTCTGTCTGATCACAAATCTAAACTCCAAATGTTTCAGGGAACCTGAAGAGCATTAAGCAGTTTTGTACCTAGCAACAAGTTCATTTCAGCATTCCTTTGAATGACTATTTAAATTTATGTTCCTTGAATTCTACTTTGAACCAGGTGTATCATCTGATCCATTCTTTCATTTATTAATTGAATTAAATCCTTATTGTATATTCATATGAAAGTCATGTTTTTAATTTAAAAAAATTATCCTTCAACAAAAGTCATTACTTCAGTAGTGAGGTCCAACAGGAAATATTTATATTTTTCAACATTATTTGATATTAGACAATTCACAGGCCCTCAAAGTAATTGAAAGCCTGATATGCTCTTGATCTACCAACTGGAACAAAAATCTAAAGTCCCCAATGGGCCCTACCCCAAAGATAAAGCCCTAAAGATGAAATGGTCCACCATCACATCAAGGTCAAATGTGATAAATTCGTTATTTTTTTCTAGCACTCTTTTAATATGTACACAAAAACAAATTTGAAAGGATAATCATTATCCTTTATACAATTGTATCATTTAAATATTCTAAAATGAGCATATATTAATTAGCTTTAATAAAACAATAAAAATACCTCACATTAAAAAATGTCAATTTCATATTACTTATTTATAATATTAATTATTCCACTCTCTGGCTGGTGTGGCTCAGTTGGTTGGAGTATCATCCCATATACCAAAATGTTGCGGGTTCAATTCTGGTCAGGGCACATACCTAGGTTGCAGGTTGGGTCACCGATTGGGGCACGTATGAGAGGCAACAAATCAATGTTTCTCTGTCTCTGTCTCTCTCCCCCTTCCTCTCTCTAAAATCAATAAACATATCCTCAGATAAGGATTTAAAAATATTAGTCCTACTGTAACCATTTGCAGCCATCATAGATAATTTGTAATAAGTCATCCTACTTATATATTGCCTTTCATTGAATCAATATTTGAAGATTGATAACAATACCACTACTAGCAGCCCTCCTCCCCAACCAATTCATCAAACCAATACTGTGTATCATCTGTAGGAGATGTTTTATATGTATTATCCAATTTGATCCTCAGCACTCTTTTGGAATGGATATAACTAGAGACAGGGTAAGCAGAAGTTTGGAAAGGTTAAATTATTTAGTCAAGTCAAACTAGAATTTGCATTTCAGATTTCATGGTACCCAATTCTATGCTTCATCCACTATCCTACACCACCTCTGCTCTACCATGTAGTGTTCATATTAAAATGCAAAAACATGAGCAAATTTCCGGGATTCAAGACCACAACCATCTCATCATTCCTTTGGATACATCTAATGTGGTCACTCAAAACTCAGAAGGTATACATTAGATGATGATGATGATGATGATGATGATGATGATGATGATAATGATGAGTGCCTATTTTCACAGTTCTCTGAATCCCAGATCCGTTTCCCTGTGGAGGTGAAGAAGCTCAGCAGCATCACTCCTCAAAGAATGAGAAAACAGAAAGAGGTACAAAATCATTTTCAAGTCACCTGCTGTCAGTTAAATAAGATTTGAATGGATTTTCTAATGTTTCAAAAGACTTCCTTGTGGACGGCTAAGAAATTCATAAAGCCAGCCAGGAGAGTTACATTGCCTGTAAGTGTAAACAGTAAGGACAGAGCAGTAGCTGCCTACACCCAGAGAGCCTTTGGAGAGGAGACTGATAAAGGGGAGAGGAAAGCGCCCAATTTCATCATTCTCATGCAAACCCCCCACAGCAGACAGGAAACTGCTTTCCTGTTGCACCATATTTTCCTTTTAAAATGCATATGAAACAACTAGCTCAGAAGTCATACTTTCCTTTTGAAGATTTTTTTCCCCCCTTAAATTGGAAACAATTATGGGAGTTAGACTCTGCCTCTTTTTAAATAGAAATTTCCTCTGTAACTTTTCCTCTGGAATATTCATTTAGAGGTAAGAACAATAAAACAATGCAATTAGCTTCTGGATTTTGTTTATCAGGATGGTTCAAAGCCCCCTCCTCTTTCTCTCCATCTTGTATGTAATCAGAAAGAAAAAAAAAAAAAAGCACAAAACAGTGCCAGCTGCCTCATCTCCTATTCCTTGGATTTCAATTAGGACACACCAAATGGTCTCCCGACTCAGCTAAAGGACTGAGAAACTTGCAGTTAACACCCCCCTTCTTTTTATTTATTTTTATCCTCACCCAAGGACATTTCTGCATGTATCTTTAGATAGAGCAGGAAGGAGAGAGGGAGAAACATCGATGTGAGAGAGACATATCGACTGGCTGCCACCCACACGACCCCAACCGGAGCCGAGGAAAAACTGCAACCGAGGTCTGTGCCCTTAGCGGGAACCAAACCTGGAACTCTCTGGTCCGCGGGCCGACCCTCTAACCACTGAGCAAAACCGGCCAGGGCAACACCCCCCTTCTTTGTTGAATTTTCTGTGATCTATCTCTGCAAGCACAGGCCCTTCCTGGTACCCTTTACTTCTCTGGCCACTGGATGGGTCATCAGTTGTTGGGTGAGGTGGGGCTCCTTGTTGGTTGCTTCACTCTAGCTCTCTGTCCAGTGATTTGGAACAGTGACATAATTCTACAGAATATAGTGGTGCCCCCAGTCAAATAGGGATGCCAAAACACCTCTCCCAGCCTAGAAGGCTACTCCCCTTCATCCACTTACGTCTTTGAGACACAGCTCCCGCGCTCCCTCTTCCAATGATGGACTGTCATCCCTACCAACAGACATTGCAGGACTTTTCAGAACTTTTGATGAACTTCGTCATCAGGCCCACAGAAGACACTTAGATGTATCTAATTATTTTTAGATAATTTAGCTTTCATTTACTTATTTCTTAATTAATCGAACAGTAATTGAACAGAGAGTCCTTGGGATTGTCTGGGGAATACACTTAAGATGAACACAGTCCCTGCTCTTAGGGACCTGCCAGTGTCCTGGGGGTGGCAGGTAAGTCAACCACTTCGGCAGTGCGCTATGATAATGCTCCAATTCTGATGGTTCTACACTGATCTTGTCTCCTTCCCCAAACTCATTCTCTTAATTAATGGCAGTGACAGTCCCAGTGACTCGAGTCTGTTCCCTTGGAGTGACCCTTGCCTCTACCTTCTCCCTCATGCTCAGGTCCAGTTATTTGTTACCAAGTCAGCACCCCCAGAACCAATGCAAACTTCTGGGCCTGCACCAACACTGTCCCTTCAGCCCGAATATTCTCCTGTAGTCTGGTGATACTGGAAGACAAGTATCTATGAGGACTAATGCAAAATACATGGACAGTTTTCATGGGGTCTATATGACTTATGCTTATCATTATTATTATTACTATTATTTCAAAAGACAGAAAATCCAATTCAAACTGCCTTAAATAAATAAACTGTATTGGTTACTAGAGGAAAAAGGCAATGCCAGCTTCAGGTGAGGCTTGATTCAGGGTTTCAATGATGTGACCAGGATTCGCTCTTTCCCCATTTCTTGTTCATTTTCCTTGGTGTTCCCTCCAATTTCTAGCAGTCTCTCCCCTGTGATTCCAAGATGGCTCCATCAGTTTCTTTGGCTACCTATGTCCGGTTTATATCCAGAAGGGGTTAGAGGAAGTCTAATTCCTAGACATCTCCACAAAAATCTCATTGACTCA
The DNA here is from genome assembly GCF_014108415.1 of Molossus molossus. NCBI lineage: Eukaryota > Metazoa > Chordata > Mammalia > Chiroptera > Molossidae > Molossus > Molossus molossus. Next base: position 28,185,910 of record NW_023425357.1, read on the forward strand.
GGCTGAATCATGTGTCCACCCCAGAACCAATCACTGTGGCCAGAAGAGGGATCATTTAGAATGGTCTAAGGCAACAAAGATTCACTCTTGCCTCGGGAAGTAAAGTCAAGACTAATCAAGAAATGGCAGGGAGTAATTTCCCAAAGAAACTTCAGGGTGTTGTAGCAGGTGGCAGGGGTGGGGGGATGCCAAGGAAGCAATAAATAGCTGTCCTTGATAGGGCCCAATTCAGAAATGCTTTGATAGTGTGACGCAATGACACAGGTTTGGACTGGATGATGGAAGCCAGTGGGATCTTTAGGTAGTCAATTATTTGCAGACTCCTCTATCTTAATTATTGGATAGAGCAATAGTGAAGGGAAAGGGGAGATTTCAGAAGCACATAGAATGTCACAGAGTATGCGGCAGTCCTTTGTGAGAGGGATTAAGCCAGTGGTATGGCACAGCAAATGGAAAAATTCCAGGTTAAACAAATCCAACAAATGAATGAATAAGTGTGTAGCATTGGGAGTAAAGCGTTTCTGGCGTTCATCAGGGACTCTAAGTATTAGAAACAAGCCACTTGATCACTGTTGTTTGCATTTAGCTTATGGACTGTAGAGTGAATGAATCAATAATTCAGTCGTTACAAAGCAATTAAGAAGAAAGAGCTCCCCCAAGAGGAAGATGATGTCAGAAACAGTATACTTAACTATACTTACCACCTGATCACTGTTGCTCTGGAGCAGTGATGTTCAGCTGGTGTGCCGTAAGCATGTCTAAAACATGCAATCTCTCTTTAGTCAGGGGCACTGACCCTTCTTCCCTTAGATTGTCAAATTGAAACAATGACAGTAGCCAACACAAAAATAGCCGTCCAGTGTGAATGAGTCATAATTATACCTATTTTTTTTTTTGTCACATTGACAAAAATCTATTTTTTGGTGGGCTGCGGAATTTCAGCAATTGGTTTATATGAGCCACAAGATTAAAAAGGTTGAAAATCACTGTCATAGCGAATAGTAAATTAACTATTTTAACTGTCTAAATTTTATGATTTCTCTGTATATGTTCTTTAAACAAAGGCTTACAATCTGAAGGACAATAAAATGTCAGCATATTAGAGCTAGCAGGGACCAGCCAGTACGATTCATGAGAGATGAGAAAATGGGGTGGGAGAGAGAAGTGACAGGCCTGAGGTCACCCAGAGAATCAGTGGCTAAGCTACTGGTCTTCAAATAGCCAGTTCGGGGCTTGATCACCCCTGCAGATCCAAGCCTTTGTTTTTCCTCCCGCCTCTTTAAGATCTCAGGTGCACCCTTTGGAAAGTGTAAGCTGAAGATGATGCCTGGGAGCTGGTGAATTGTGTTGTTGTGTTGTCTTAATGGCTTTATTAAAGTATAACTGATATACAAAACCTGTACATATTTCATGTAGGAAATTTGATGAGTGTGGACACCTGTGAAGCCATGATTCCACTTATATGAGGTACCTGAAGTAGTCAAACTTATAGAAGCCAGAGAGGTTCTGATGCACTGTCCAGAGTGGTACAATGCCTTCTTTGCTCACACAAAGACTCAACAATGACACCACTAGATGGCAGAAAAAATCCATGGACCTGATAGGAGGCACCTAAAATTCTGGAACGCGAGCATCTCTGATGAGAAAGCCCATTTGCTTGGTGAGTATGGAGAATTAGGGATCCTTGTAACGCAGCCCACTCCCATGCCTGTCCGCCAAATCTGTACCTCTCGGGAGTTGGATGGTTACTCTCACTCTTCTTTTCATTAGAATATATTAGGCGGAAAAAATATATGTTGGAAGCTATTTTATGAAAGGCTGGAATGTGACCACTAGGTAGTATTTCGTATTTCCTACTAGAACTTTCTGCTTCACAGTAGAGATTATTTGACAACCCAGAGTGATGAATCTCTAATGGCCAGGGTGGCACCTCAAATATTTTTGGACAAGGGAGAAATGAAGACAATGATGAAGGCGGCTAGGAACTTGTACTACTACTACTACTACTACTACTACTACTACTGGCTTGTATTTGTTCACCACTTATCATATGCCAGGCACTATACTGAGCACTTTATATTGGCAAATTAATTTAATATTCACAATAATCATAAGTACACAGAGGCCCAGAGAGTTTAAGTGATTTGCTCATGGTCATATAATTAGAAAAATGTAAGTGACTTAAAAAATTTACTTATACTTTATGGAATTAACAATATGGTGCTTGAACATCATTAGGGCTTTATGAATTCTGATGAATAGTAATTGTCCCTGTAGATCTGTGACACAAGTACTGAAATCTTTTTGTCACTGGATCCCTAGTAAGAGCGAGCCTGGAAAATAGCTTTAGCTCTGCGTAAGTCCTCGGGGATCATTGTGGCAATAGGTAGGCTGCTATTAGCAGGTTATTTGAAGCCAGGACTGTCCTACTGGCTCCAGGTTCCAAGGCCTTCTTTGGTGTGAAGTTCAATCACACATCCTAGCTGCTTCAAGATGCCAGCTCAAGTCTCTCCAACACCTCCTCCAAGGGCAAGACACACCCAGCCTGATGTCCTTCTCTGGTTTATTGGTGCTCAAGAACTCTGTGCCACATGGCAGCACCCTTGGGACAGAGGGAGGGTTGTCAGTGAAGTGGTGTCTTGTGTCAGAGTTCCGTGCCTGGAAAGAGCCTCTCTACCTACTGGCTGATTTCCTGAGACTTGCAGTAGTTAGTTAGGATCTGGGTAGAAAGTAAGAGAACCCAACTCCAGGCTCTCGAATCGATGTGCACCTCACGACACCAGGGTGAAAGGCAGCATGATTTCAGAAGGGACGGAGTCAGAAACCAGAAAGATGCAGAGACTCTTTCTTTGTCCACCTCCCACCCCCACTGTACTTCTCTGTGCGTCTCCATTAGTCTTATTTTTTACCCCTGAACTTTTCCTGCTTCTCAGTAAATATCCCGGGCACCCTCAGGTCTGAAGTTCCCATGTTATGTGTTGTGTAACACAAGAAAACCTGACCTGTTGGCCCCGCTCCCAGGTTCCTCATGAAGATATATAAGGAGCTCATTCTGGGACAGTATTATGCAAAGACCTTGGTTTCCCTTTGTCTCGGGCCACAACATGCTTTGGAGTTTGTTTAGTTTTCCTGTTGTAATGGGGCCGTTCTTGCTCACTTTTAGATAAGGATGTCTCGGCTTTGCTAATATAACCTGTTAATTTCAAAGGACTTTATAAATGGGCTGTAATTCACATTCTCAGATTTGGGAAATCTGTGTCTTTTGAGATAGAAGAGTTCTTTTTTCTTTTAACTTTTGTTTTGTTTTTCTTCCCCTAAAATATCAAAATGCTATTTTTCCAGGTGCCATGTGGCTCTTTGATAACACACAGACGGCTTTAGCTGTTTTTAATGAACATTATCGCCAGCTGCTCAGCTGTGAGAATTTTTTTTTTCATTTTTGGGGTGATGAAGAGCCTCTTGTATGAAGTGCACTGTGAATGTCACAGTCTGAATCACTGATGTCCTCCTGGGTACCAGGGACTCTGTACGGCAGAGGGCGCTATCCCTCATTTCTTTAGCATGTGAGCAGACAAAATTGTCCAGTGGCTACCATGTATGTCTGGATCCCCCCTCCCTCTTTGTATTGCCCTTTCTCTGCTACACGTTCACCACCGTGTGATGGGAGGTTGATCTCTGGATCTCGTCTGGATGCCTAAGAATTGGGAAATGGGATCCAAAGCCAAGGAAAAAGAGGCATTATTGACTAAACTATAACTACATCCAGGTCTACAGAGAAGTTTCCCAACTGTCTTTCCCTGCCAAGCCTAATAAACAGAAGATTAGGAAGAGGGGTGGGGGATGCTGTGGCTCTCCCTCCAGTGAATTTCCATGTACACTCGAGACTTTTAGAGATTCTCCAAGACCATCCTTTATAAAGTACAGAGGCTTTAGGAAGACAGATGGGCAACTGCTTTCCTTAGCTGGATGTGTCTGCTCATTCAGGAAACTGGCCTGAAGAGTGGAAAAAAGATCTTGAGAGAGGTAACAGGAAGGAAGGAAAACAGAGAGCAATGTAACCCTGGTCATTTTGTAGGGTCAAGGTCATGGGAGCATCCCATGCGTCAAGAAGAAGCTACTAAAGAATGAGCTAGTCTTGAGTTCCTTGCTGGTTTTATGTTATAAGCCATAGTTATTATAAATTCCCTTTTTCATACCATAAACAAAAAATCAAGTCCAGGTAGACTGTTGATCTACATGTGAGAGATAAACAATAGTAATTCTGGAATATAATTTAAGAAGATAGCCTCATGCCTGGGTTGCTGGCAATGACCTCTCCAACAAGACACACCTACACTCTCACATGTGCAGTGTCAATGCCTGAGGGTCGGGTGTTTTACAGAGTTTATTTCCCACTCACAGGATCCTGTCAGGGGAAAACAACCCCCCACTTCTGAATTCAGAACATTTAAATTCCACATCTGACTGGCTGCCGGCTTCGCGAACCTGATGTGTGTGATAAGAAGTCTGGCAGCAATGGTATCTGTGGTTAAAATCAGGGCTCTTTTCACACAGAAATGTTAGATATTCTCAAATAAAGAGAGAGAAAAAATCTAATATTCATTAAGCACCCATCATGCCAGGGACTGAGCTAGCTCATTCACACGCATTACCTTGCTCAAACCCAACAACAGTCCTATGAGGCAAATATAATTACGTCAATTTTTACGGTTAAGAAAACTGATTGTTAGAGAAGTTAAACATCCTCCCTGAGGTCACACAGCTAGCGACTGGAAGAGCCAGGATTGGGATCTAGATGGTCATCTTTATTTACTATCCATGAAGCAAAAAGGGTAGAGGTTGTTGGGCTTGGAAATTTTTCAGAACATATACAACCCACAGCTGGACCCCACTATAGGACAATCTCAGTTTCCCCTCGCTTTAACCATGGGGCTTCCATGTTCTTCCTTTTCAACTGCCGTTCAAAGGGTTATTTTCCAATTAAAGTGAGAGATGTCTAGGGCTGGCTTTATCTGGCTTTGGGATTTTTTGCTGGATGACTTTAAATGGCATATCTAGCTGCAGAATGATAGGTGTTGTGTGCCTGAGATTTCAGAGCGGTGCTCAGTGCTTCTTTAGAAACAGATTTAAATTTCAATTTTATCAGATTCACAAAGCCGGAATAGATATAGAAGAATACCATGGGGCATCGCATAATACTTATTTTGTAGTTTCAGAAAATATTTCTTCATTGTCCCCCAAAAATAAAAGGTTCAGAAGTAGAGAGACTATCACTGATAAAGACCATTTATCCTACTTTTTGATTTAAACCTTTATATTTTTGCCTTCCCTATTCCCCTCCATGATGATACACAAACTTCTCTGTGAAATCCATTTCCCGTTCAGCATCCCCACCCTCTCCCTTCTCCCCACTGCCTTTCTCTGTAAGCATCCAAGACTCGAGACAAGAAATATGTGGTAGACCCACTACTGCTGGCTCGAGAAGGGCGATTTTAACCATGTGACAACCATGAGAAAGAAATGAATTGTGCCTCCCTCTCCCCTTCTGTCATCCAGAGTTGTACAATGGGAGTGGGTTTGGGTGGGCAGGACTGCCATCCCTGTGGCATAGCCTCATACGCAGTATCACAAACTAACCTCAGAAAGAGATTCTGGGATGGCAGGTGCAGCCAGAAATGGCCAGCCCTAGAGCTGATAAACCCATCCATGGCTTTATTAGGTAACAATCACATCACCTTATCTTGTATTTTAAATCATTTTAGGCATCTGGTTGACAGTCCTGAGTGACTTTGAGAAGTGGTTTATCCTGGATGGAGAGCCAGAGAATAATAAAGTTATGTAGCTGTTGAAATATTTAGAAGGATGGGATCTAGTCATGAGAAGTTTAGAAACTTGAGACTGGAGGGTGGTGGTAACCTGTAGAATCATTAAGTTTCTTTCAACTTTGGCTTATCTTGGGAAAACATGGCAGAAAGAACCTGGAAGCAACGTTTGTTCAGATCTACTTGTGGGGAAGGACAGCCAGAAAGTCACAGAATGCCTTAAGGGGACAGTGTCCCTGGATCCAGAAATGTTAGGCAGCAGCATCTGGGAGAACATGCCAAGTGTGTGGTGTCTGTGCCAAAAAGAGGACAATGGCTTCCTAACATCAGACAGTGTCAATGTGATGGGTGGGAACTTGTTGACTTGGTGTCCTTATCCTTGATGAGGGAGGGGTCTGTTTCTTTAACTCTTGTTTCACATGTTAGTTAAGGCTACCGTTAAGAAGCAGGTTGTGTTTGGCCAAAGTTAAGGTGATGTTTTTATTAACTAAAATTAATCTTATTGAACAGCAACAGCAACGAAACAGGAAGATGTGATGAAATTAACTAGGGTTTGAGATCAGATTTTGTTAAGAGTTTGAAACCTTGAGTTGCCATTTCTTAGCTGGGTGACCTTAGTAAGATTACTGAATGATTTTGGTTTCAGCCTTCTCATTTGTAAAATTGGGATAATGATATCTAATTTTTAGGGCTGTTGCAAAAAAAAAAAAATGAATTGAATATAATAAATGAAAAACCTTAGTTTGGTGCCTGAAACTTAGTATGCAATCAATAAACAATTTTGTATAAATGAGTATTACTTTTCTTGGTTACATACACATCAAGGCAGTTATCTTTATCCCGGAGTCCTTTCTCCCTGGAGAACACCATCGTTTCTAACAAATACAAAATTTGCAAGTGTAGCCCTGGCCAGTTTTGCTCAGGGGTTAGAGCGTCAGCCTGCAGACTGAAGGGTCTCGGATATGTACCTGGGTTGCAGGTTTGATCCCCGGCCCAGCAACCAATTGTGTCTCTCTCACATTAATTTCTCTCTCTCTCTCTCTCTCTCTCTCTCTCTCTCTCTCTCTCTTCCTCCTCACTCTATCTAAAGAATCAGTGGAAAAATGTCCTAAGGTGAGGATTAACAAAACAAACAAAATTTACAAGTGTAGAGTTCATGAAGAAACAACCAATTTCTTGATAACTTATTTTGCAAATGCAAGATATTTTATTAATAGCAAGTTCGCTGCTCACAGCTGTAAAACTTATGTTAGTTACTTACATTAACTCTCCCCTTCCCATCATAAAATGCTAGAGAGATTTGCATTGAATAACAATTAGAATTCGTGAGAGATCATAACCAAGTCTTTAAAACCTAACAAGAGAAAATATGGGTAACTTTGGGGAGGAAAGAAAGCCCTCCTTTACCTTGATTAACCAGATAAAAACACCAGTATTCTGCCTGAATAACAAGAATAATAGAAATTTCATATATATAAGAAAATAGATGCCTCTTTGAGGATAAAACTTACTCTAAAGAATATTCAGAGGTGTGTAAATATAGACACAACATCAAAACTTGATTTTATAAGGGACAGCTGGAGTGAGAACTCGCTGTACCGAAAGGTTGGGGAAATCCAGGCCACTGACTCCCAGCTCCCAGAGCTCAGCCCCATGGCTTGGAGGTGAGGTCTGCCAGGCACTGGTGGGACTCATCTCTGAGATCGATTGAACTAGCCTGGGACCAGGTTCATTGTAGTTTATACAAAGACAAAGCTGCGGGCTATATTCTAATAGTTTATCTCTTTATTCTATCTTATTCCCATTGACACTCATATTTGCAGCCAGGGATAAAGGCTGCAATACTTTTTACAGTATTTCACTGTTTTGCAAAATCAGAATAGGAACAAAGAGGGCTGTGGCCAAAGAATAGAAAATTACTCTGCGTAGTTTAAAGGCAAAAGGAAGTTATTTCAAGACTACAGGGTAGCTGATCAGATTGAAAGAAGAATTGGAAATCAATCAGGCACAGTATCATGTCAGCTCAAAGAATCCTGTAGCAGGAGTGATTGGTCAGTGTCCTTTGGAGACTGATATCCAAGTGGCCTAGGTACACCTCCATTCCTGAGGGGGGCCATTCCTCCCAAGACTCAAGTTCTGGGGAAGGGAGTCAGGGTGTCCTGAATGTCCAGTAGCGTGGGGAAGAGGGTAGGGCACTGTGCTGACACAAACAGAGGCATTGATCTGTTTTGCAAGGAGAACTGGAGCACTGTTACTTAAAGCACACTGGAAGCATTCTGGGCAGGCAGAACCTGACTACAAGTCACATCACACTGGCAGGTAATGATTTTTCCTGGAGTAAAGCTTTCCCAGTAAATCAGTTGCTAATGATGAGTGAAGTATAACAGTAGCTAATTATCTGACCCACACCTCACTCTTCTTAGAGCTCAGCAATGGCAAACCACCTTGGCATAGATGATTTCACAGAAAAGAAAAAAAAAAAAAAAGAAAAGAGGAAGAAGCAAGGAAGAAGCAGAAGGAAGGGAAAGGGGAAGGAGGAGGAGAAAGTGGCTCAAAGCTGCCATAACCCAGTGAGGACTAGGATGGTAGATGACCTTCACCCTCCCCCTCCCCGCGTACAATGCACTTCACGTGGTTCTCTCGTCATGCCAGGTGGTGGGTGAAGGTACACACAGGCAGAGAGCCTATCTCCAGAAACAAAAATCTAGATCAGCACTGTCTACTGGAATTATAATGCCAGCCACATGAGTAATTTTAAATTTTCTAGTACAGCACAGTAAAAGTAAAAAGTAACAGGTGAAAATATTTTTAATAGATTTAAATCATGATGTCCAATATAAGTTCAACATATAATAAATGCCAAATAAAAATATGTTACTTTTATTTTTCATATCAAATCTTTGAAATGGGGTATATTTTATTTAAATTTTTTTTTCTGGTTTTTATTAAAAATTTTTTTTTATTAATTCATTTTGTTACAGATGTTACAGTGGGGTATATTTTACATTCCAGAGCATCTCAGTTCAAATGAACCACATTTCAATAGCCACGTGTGGTTTGTGGCTGCCATGCCGCACAACAGAGGCTTAACCGGTTCCGACATTCTGGCTTTACTTGGAAACATCAAAGGGATCATACAGTTGTACCTGGGGTGTGGGAGAGGGTGGGGTGTTTTGGTTTTCTTTCATTATAAGCTAAAACAAAGGCAAACAGTGTGCTAACATGGTTTGCTTGTATTTCTAAGTCACACCTGCAATTTTTTTTCAGCTCCTGTTCTGAGGAGGAATCAGTGTTCTGCACAATTTCAACAACGCTATGGACCCCTGAATGGAGAGGAACGCGAGGCCAGGAGAGACTAAATACCTTGCCCAAAGGCTAAACGGTTGCCAAGCTGGGTCCTCATTTGCCTCCTCCGCAGTGTGGCTCTTCTTCTGTGTCAGACCCGTTGGAGTGGTCGGGCCATTTTCTCCAGGCCCTCATTCCTTTGCTATAGACCTTGGTGTGTAGCTGCACTGCCTCCTGACCTTCCAGGGCAGGATGGGTGGTCAAAGGAGAGCCACCCTGCTCTGGGAGGGTCAGCAACCAGACGAGGGGTAAAAGAAGCTGCCTTTGCTTCTTTGCTCTGTGCAAAGGCAGTCACTCACATCTCCGTCCTTAAAAATGTTGTGGTTTAACTACTGAGCGATTGATGATGTGCACATTAAAAATAATTTATTTTTTGTTACAGATGTTTCTCTTTTTCCCCCCATTGACGCCCTCCTCCGGATCGGATCGCCCCCCACCACGTCCCCAGCATTGTTGTCTATGTCCATGGTTATTCATACATGCATATAAGTTTTGTGGTTTATCTCTTCCCTCCTCCCTGACCAGTCTTCTGAAGTTAGTCAGTCTGTACCCTACTTTTATGTCTCTAGGTCTATTTTGTTCATCAACTTATTTTGTTCATCAAATAAATCAGATAATGTGATATTTGTCTTTCTCTGATTGTCTTGTTTTGCTTAGGATAATACTCTCCTGGTCCCTCCATGTCATCTCAAAGGATGAGAAATCTTTCTTTCTTACAGCTGCATAGTACTCCATTGTGTATATGTACCACAGCTTTTTTATCCACTCATCTATTGATGGACACTTGGGCTATTTCCAGATTTAGCTATTGTAAATAGTGCAGTTATGAACATGGGGAAACATATATTCTTTCTGATTGGTGTTTCTGGCTTCTTAGGGTATATTCCTAGAAGTGGTATCACTGGGTCAAATGGAAGTTCAATTTTTAATTTTTTGAGGTAACACCATATTGTTTTCCACAGTGGCTGCACCAGTCTGCATTCCCACCAGCAGTGTATTAGAGTCCCCTTTTCTCCACACCCTCGCCAACACTTGTTGTTTGATGATTTGTTGATGGCGGCCATTCTGGCAGGTGTGAGGTGATACCTCATAGTTGTTTTAATTTGCATCTCTCTGATGAGCATTGAGCATTTTTACATATGTCTCTTGGCCATTTGTATGTCCTATTTGGAGACGTGTCTCTTTAGGTCCTCTGCCCACTTTTTAATTGGGTTCTTTGTCTTCCTTTTGTTGAGTTGTATGAGCACTCTATATATTTTGGAAATTAACCTCTTATCTGATGTATTGTTGGCGATTATGCTCTCCCATACAGTGGGTTCCCTTTCCATTTTGATGTTTGTTTCTTTTGCTATACAGAAGCTTTTTAGTTTGATGTAGTCCCCTGGTTCATTTTTTCCTTTGTTTCTCTTGCCTTAGGTGATGTATCAGTGAAAATTCTGTTGCATGTGATGTCTGAAATTTTGTTGCCTACATTTTCTTCTAGGATTTTTATGAATTCATGAGTCACATTACAATTTTTTTTTATAACTGACTTATTTCTACCCTTTGCCTCGATTTTGGTTGCTGGCCATTCTCCTGTATCTCTAGGGTTGCTTCACACAGGTCCTTTCTCACTGGCCTCATGATCCAGTTGAAGCTGGGTCCAGGGCCTCAGCTCTCCCTGGAGAGAAGGCATACACAAGCCACAATCCCCCACAATGGATTTCCCAAGGTCTCCAGGAATGAGTATCCAACAGATTAACTCTTCAAAATTCACAAATCTTGCTTTGGCCTGCTGGACAATTCCAAATATGGCTGGGAATGTGTCTCAGGGTTTCTGTGGGTTAGGGAGAACGGTGTCTACCACTCCGGGGCTTTAGAGGCAGTGTTGGAAGGAAACAATGAGTGCAGTCCATGTAAATGAATGTGTGTCCTTATCCCAGGTTGCAGTGGGCACACACAGTTACATGAGCTCTAGGACCCTGCCATCTCTCCAGCATGACTGGTCTCCTCCCCCAACACCATATTCACCCAAACAGTTCCGAGAAGGTCTAGGCAAACAGATGGGGAGACCTAGCTTTCTCCTCTTTGGGGATATAGAGGCAAGATGGGCGAAGAGGAGTGGGTTGTCCAGGTGGCCTGGGGGGTGGGTAGCAGTGGGCAGTGCTGTCCATGTGCATCTGCCCCTGTGAGCTCATCTTCCTACTCTTTGCTGGAGCAAAAAATCAGGAAACAATGGATTATATTTTCACACTAACAAGCACCAAGAAACAGTAAACATTTCTTCCATAGTTTTTTTTTTAACAGATACATTTGTTAACCTACTCCCCAAATCCATCATAGCATGTTGTGCTGATGACTGTAACAGAGAAGTGAGGGGAGAGAGATTTTTCAGCTTGCTAACATGTGAATAATGGTGTCTCTGTCTTTTTCTTTACTCAAAATATGCCCTGTCTACAAATATAGAAGATGGCAGAGGTGCATGCATAGATAATGATATGAATTTCACTTTGCATTTGTCTTGGGAAATCAGCTCTGTTTCAAAGAAGCTATTTTAAAAATGCTTCCTCGAAGTCCTTTTCTCCTGTTGATCGCCTGATCGTTGACAGTGAGCTTTGGCAATTTCCTTTTCCCAGAAACTTTGTGCTCACACCAGGATTCTCTGGCAGTAATCCCGCAGAGGTGTTGATTGTTCCTTCCCTAGGTAACAGAGCAGCCGAGCCCCCTTCGGCGAGACCAGAATGATCAAACATTCTGCCATTTACACACTGTGTGGTTCTGGGCAAATCCCACCACCTCCGTGGGCCAGATGCCTCACCTGCAAGGTGGGGAGGATGCCAACTCCTCAAGGGGTGTGGTGCCCATGGTGCGGACCCAGCGAGGTGGTGATTGTGAATGCTCCTGAGAAAGTGCATGGCTTATAAAAGTGCCCAGTTATATGTATCATTAAACCCTCAGAGCAGAGTAATAATAGTTCCTACCATTTATTTTTATTTATTTTAAATCCTCACTTGAGGATATTTTTCCATTTATCTTTTGATAGAGTAGGAGGGAGAGAGAGAGGGATAATCATTGACTGGTTGCCCCCTGCATGACCCTGACCAGGGCGGGGACCGAACTGCAACTTAGGTACATGCCCTTGATTGGAATCGAACCTGTTACTCCTTGGTCTGCGGGCCGATGCTCCAACTGCTAAGCCAAAGCGGTCAGGGCTCCTACCATTTATTGAGCACATGACATGTGCCAGGCATCTAAGCTGCATGTTAATTCTCAGCACATCAGAACAAGGTGATGAGAGGAGCGTTATAAGCTCATTTTGTAGATGAGACGAATGAAATGTAGGGATTTGACTCTGGTCCCTTTACTTGAAATGAAAGAGCCAGACTTGGAAGTCACAAGACTGTAACTCAGGAATAGATTATCTCAAGCACTGTGCTAGATAAAGTTCTTCCTCACAGGGAAGTCTTGTTTAGTGCACTGTAATGAAGCTGGTGTGTGTGTGTGTGTGTGTGTGTGTGTGTATGTTACATGGGGAGTAAAATATAAGAAATGGTAGGAACTCAAAAATATTCCTCTTTTCCCACAGGAGACGTTGCCCATCTCTTAGACCTCTGCACTCCAGAGCAGGTGCAACCAAGCACTGCCCAGCGTCCCTTCTGCCTGGTGGAAGACTCCCTCTCAGAGCGCATCAAGCCAGATGCCAGGTCCCTGGGGTCCTCTGTCCTCAGAGGCACCTGACTACTCAGTCCCTTGCTCTCCAAACTCGAAAGCTGCCTGGAGAGGTCACAGCACACCCTGCACAGTAGCCTTTACCCTGTGTCGCCACAGAGAGGAGGTGGGCAAGCGCTGGGACACAGCCCTCTGCCTGATCACCATATGCTGCCTGTAATGTGCCCCATTCTTTGAAAATAGCCTTTTTACTTTCACTATTTCACTACGGCACAGCGCTTCCCTGCCACAGCAATGCTCTGTGAACATTTTCTTTGAATCAGCGAATTCCTTCTTGGGCCAAGTCCTATGGCAGCAGCTGGGGGTTCCGTGGTGGTCTGAACAGATTACGTGAGGAGTGCCACACTCTGGTCAGGAGAATAGACATTACACAGAACATTACAAATAACCGTTAGCAAGAGCTCTATGTGCAGTGAAGAGAAGCACAGAATGTCGTGTAAACACAAGATAAGGGAAGCTAAAAGGACCTGGGAGCTGCAGGATATTAGTGTCCTGTCGCCACTGTAACAATTTCCAATACACTGCATGGCTTAAAGAAAACACATCTTCTGTTCTGAGGTCAGAAGTGAGAATGGGGTCTCAAGGTCTTCTGGCCGGGCTGTGTCCTCCTGGAGGCCCAGAGGGGAGAGCCTCATCTTGTCCGGTAGTTGTCCCCATTCCTTGGTGTGTGGCTCCCATTGTCACATCTTCTTCTCTCACTCTTCTGCCTTCTACTTTTCTTTTGTAAATATTTTTTTCTTTATTGATTTTAGAGAGAGAGGAAGGGAGAGGGAGAGAGAGATAGAAACATCAATGAAAGAGAACATCAACTGGCTGCCTCCTGCATGCACCACTCTGGGGATTTGGCCCACAACCTGGGCATGTGCCCTGATCGGGAATCAAACCAGCAACCTCTTGCTGCATGGGTCAATGCTCAACCACTGCGCCACACCAGCCAGGATGCCTTCTACTTTTCTTGATAACGATCCTTAGATTTCTTTGGCACCACCTAGATCATCCAGAATAATCTTCCCCCCTCAAGTTCCTTCATTTGTTCACATCTGCAAAGTCGCTTCTGCCAGCTAAGGCCACACATTCCCAGGTGTCAGGGACTGGGATGCAGACATCTGCAAGAAGGCCACTGTTCTGTCCTCCACAGGGGGCCACAGAGGAGCTGGAAAAGGGCACCAGGAAGAGAGCCTTCAGAGGAGTTCTCGAGGGACAGCAGGGGGAAGCAGACATGGGAAGCAGCAAGGACACAGCCCCCAGAGGGTGTCTTAGGGAAACGTCCAGCGGTGGGAAGAGACATGTCTGCCTGGAGCTGGAACAGTTCTGTGTAGGTGTTGGGAGGGAGACGGAGAGTGAGAACAGACGAGCTCAAAGCCACTGGCAATGGCTAGCTCATGAAAGACTGTGTTCTGAGAAGACCGAGGAAGGAGGATTTAGTTAAGGAAGGGATGGATCTACACCAGTGCTTTCAAAGATGACTCTGGGGGTTCTTCGGGAATCTGATTCCAGGGCAGGAATGAATTCTGGGAGGCCAAGGCCCTGAGAGGGAAGAAATGATGGTGGCTTATCTAGGATGGTGGGTCAGATTGAGAAGTGGAGTCCACTGGGATGGTGATGGACCACTGGGTGGGTCAAGGTGAAGTGTCAGGTGACCTCTAGGCTTCTGGTGTGAACACCTGGTTGACAGGTGCTGCCTGCATGAAGACGTGGCGAGAGTTCATGAATAATGTTTTGGACCTAGTTTGAGTTACCTATTTGACACTGAAGTTGAGCTGCTGAGTACACGTACTGATGTGGAATAAAAGTCAAGCTGGACCTGTTTTTACAGACATTTATTCAGGCAATATGACACGCTGCAAGGAGATGTGATTTGGAAGCAAAGGTTTACCTGAGTGTGTTTTTCCAACTCTCTATGTGACTGGGGCAAGCCATGAATCCTCAGAGCCTCAGCTTCCTCATCTTTCACATCTGCAGTAAAACTTGTCCTGCTGGTAACATCAGATTGCTCTGAGAATCACATTACAAAATAAACACAAGTGCTTTGTAACCTTTAAATGTTTTATAAATGTTATTTTTATGCTTTTAATTGTTACTTAACTAGGAATATCATTAGGATACCTAAAGTATGAGGAAGCACACTACCATTATTGATTATAAAATAGTCTTGATCACATTTAATATTTTCTTCACCTTCTTCCTACACGGATTAAATAATTCCACTTCTCAAATATTCTGAGATCCCATATTCTAATCATTTGATCATTTCTGAGGACAGAACTGATCCTGGACAAAACTGCTAGGAACGGGCGGGTAGGGGTCGTATGATGGGGTACAGGGCAGAGGTGACTGGAGATTGCTCAGGGGAGAGGAGGTCGGTGAACGATCCTTGACTGTAGTATCGGTGTGCGTTTCACGACTGCCTTATAAGATGGGTGTTCTTTGCCCGTTTTGCTGATAAGGAAACAGAGTTTTCAGGGTATTCACTGACCTTGTTGTCAAGGCCACCGAGCTGGTGGGTGGTGCGGCCATGAGCATGTGGTCCTGTGCTCTCCCACCATGCCCGGAAGGAACGCTGGTGCCCTCTGCCCCCTGAAGGTGCTCACTGAGCTGGCACTGCTCTGGTTTAAAATGAGGACTCTGCCTGATACTCACTGAAGTGTCCTGGACGTAGCTCTGAGGTTTCCATCCCAGAGCAGAGCTCCTTGAAAAATGGAAACTCTTTTTTGCTGTTGTTTTTTAATAACCAGTAGCTTCTAGTAGGTATGTGATACAAATGTTTAAAACTGGACTAAATGACCCCTCTCGGTGTCATTTATATTATAAAAAACAACTCAGAAATGGCAATGGCTCCCTTTGGCAGGATTTCAGATGGAGAGAGAGTCTAGAGGAGCAATTAATGGTATGCATTCTGGAGTCTGAGGGAGCCCCTCCAATCTGGCTCCCTCCTCCACTGACTCATAATTCTTGCTGTGGCTGGAGCTCTTCTCTGGAAGGCACTTTTCCAAGTTCTGCATCTGGCCCTGCTCTAATTCTTGGTGAGCACAACGAGGCCGAGCTCTGTGGCCTGCCAGGATACAGGGTAATAGTTCCCAATTGCTTTCTTTCCTCCGAAAACCAGTTCAATGCATGGAATTAAAAAACGCGGCAGACACATGAATTTTCATTTGTAGTAGCAAAGTCTGGGATACACGCCCTTCTGTAGCAATTAGGCTTCTTACTCGTTCACTTCAATTTCTAGTAATACGTTACATCTTGGCATGATTTCTGATGTGACATGCACCTGTATAGATGCAAGGTAAGCCACTGACACTCACTTTGCATTTAAGAGGAAGTTGTGACTACAGCACTTGCGGCTTAGGAAGATTTAGGAAAATAAGTCATCTTTGCATGATTTATTCCCAAAGCCCATTATAACAAAAAGCCTCTGATAATTCAAGTTCACATTAAATTTCTGCCATTCAGAGGAAGAACAATTTGGGCAAATAAGTGCTCATTAAAATTTATTTAGAGGGAATAGCTTCCATTAGGGTGTTTCATTATTTAAGAAGAAAATAAAAGCCTATGCAGTAATACATAATGCTCACACCAACATGGCATTTCAGATAAATTACATTTGGATAAAGATGAACGTGTTTGGGTTTGGAAGGCTGATTGATTCTAGCAGGTACTGTAGTTGCATACTTATAAGCCAGGTTGAAAGAAGTTGCTAAAAAACATGGATGGGCCTAAAGAAATCCACCAACAAGCCAATAAAAAAGTATTGCATGCTGGTCTGATCTTTGTTCCTTTCGGAACTGAGGTTCTGGGGCTCCATAGTGCTGGAACATGCCCATGTACATTACTGGGAGACTGTGGGAGATGAAGGAGCTACACAGGTAGTCCATGGGGTGAATAGGAAATAATGGGCACCCCTAACAAGGCACCACCTTTCATTATTTTTGACTTGGTCCAGATTTCAGGTTTGACCCACCAGTGAGCAGCCATGAAATTTATGGAACTACATCTTTTTCTTAAAGGGTTGCATTTTCCACTCACAGTTTTGGCTTGATGATTTTCACGTAGCTTCACAGCCTCAAGATGCCCACTTTCTGCATCGAGTCCCTTTACTCTGATACCTTAAATGATGTAGCTTTCCCTCTAAGAAAGTTATGGTACCAATTCCAATGTGTGTGTGTGCAGTTTCCCCACATCAACAAGCAATTCTTAGGACACCACTTGGATGTCCTACAATTCAACTCAATGCTGACAGCATCTACCTGGAGATAGCATCAGATTCCACAGGTTAAGGGTTCAGTGCTATAAGACTGTCCCCTACCCCCCAATTTCAGATACCAGTCACAAGCCCAGGTTATTACCTGTACTTTTGACCAACTGGCTATAAATCCCAAGACCCCCTCCTCTGGTTTAATTCATTTCCTAGAGAGGCTCAAGAGAAACACTTATTTACTAGATGACTGGTTTCTTATAAGAGGATATAACTCAGGAACAGCCTGATGGAAGAGATGTATAGGGCCAGGCGTGGGTAAAGTGTGGAGTTTTCCTGCCCTCTCCAGGGTGCCACTCTCCCAGCACTTCCATGTATTCACCAACCCAGAAGTTCTCTGAACCCTGCCCTTTTGGGTTTCCAGAGAGGTTTCTTTACATATTCATGATTAAATCACTGGCCATTGGTGATTGATACAACCTCAGCCCCTGCTCCTTCCCCAAAAGTTGTGTGGGGCATGGAAAGTTCCAACCCTCTGATGAAATGGTTGGTTCCTTACCAACCAGCCCCCTTCTTTTGGTTACCCAAGGGCTTTGCAATATCACCTTATTAACATAATAAACACACCTTTATTGCTCTTATCACAGGAAATTCCAAGAGTTTTAGAATCTGTAAGCCAGGAACAGGTTGAAGACCAAATACATGTTTCTTACTATAAATCACAATATCACACTCCATCTCCCTGTCCAAGTCTCTTCAACGAGCCCCCTTCCTGCCTCCACATCTTCCCCAGGTGACATCCTCTGCACTCAGCTGCCACAGTTACTCTTGTCCTTCTGTTATTCCCTCTTGGATTCTGTTATGGAATCCACTTGCTTTACAAACCCTCACTATATCTTTCAGGGGGCAAGTGGATATACCTAGCTTTTTTCCCAATTGCAACTTCAGCTCCTTTCTCACTTCCCAGGCCACAGAAATGCATCCTGCTGAGCCAGAAGAATGAATGGACACAGCACAGGTAGGGAGAGCACTGCATGATCACCCCAAGTTTTGGGACTTGGGGCAAGTAAGTCCATTAACTGCTTCAAGCTTCAATTTCATCATCAAGGACTTAAAAAATACCTTACAGGGAAATTTTGGAGATGAAGTGAGATAATAATATATAGGAAAAGGCAAGCAAGTTTCTATTGATTCAGCAGTCATTAAGCAACATTTTACATGCTGTATACTACACAATATTTCTTGGTCCTTGTTCTCATTGTATTCTCAGTCCACTCTCTGGAATGTGGTTGGCAGTCAATTAATGTTAACTGAGAATGACACCACCAAAACCACAACTATTTTGTTTATTTTATTCATGAAATTAAATGTTTAGTTTCTTTTTTACTTAACAGTATATATGATCAACATTCAAGTGGGTTGTTTGCCATAGTTTAGAACTTTTGAATGACAAAGGCCAAATCAGATTCTTATCTCATACAAAGAAGCATTTGGTGAAAGCTTCTGATAGATTTCAACCTTATATTATTTAGCATATATTAGGAACAAGTCTCATATATCCCATTCACCAGGTATGACCAAGATGATTAAGGTACAAAACATGGGCTTACCCAACTCAAATATGCAGTTGCTAATAAGTTAAATATCAGCATTATTCTCCTTCATGTTATTTCCCAAGTTAACTAACTACTGACTAGCTTACACTTCAACAAGAATAACCATCCAAATTTGTAAGACCTGTAGGGTAAAATGAATTTTAGTTCTAGGCAGAATACTAGTACTTTCTTTTTGTGTTCTACATTTTTACAAACATTACCTATTGTATTTACTTGATCAATCTCCTTCCTCAGAAACAAAATTGATAGAAAGCTTTTGATGTGCACTTTTCAGAAAAAATAAAAGCAGAAAAGAAGAAATCAATATTTAATTTCCCTTAAGATATTTCTTGAAAAGCTAGAGCTCTAAATCCCATGCTTTAGTTGACTACACTTCATATTTACATGTTGCCACACTACTAAGGTCTCAGTTCTGCATTCTCATGTTCCATCACTGGAGTCAGACTTGGAGAACATAATGGGGATATTCCAGGACTGTCCTCTAGGGAAAGTCAGTGGCACATTTTCAGCCATGGAGATAGAAAATGCTTGGATTCTAGAGATTCTTCAGACACCTATATCGTCAGGTACCTAAACCCTCTTAACCAATATGTTTAATTTTAATTTTAAAGCCTTGACTTTAGGAGTCAGGTTAAGTTTTATTCTCACATGAGATGCTTATTAAAGTTAAGTATTATTAATTTTATTCACGTGCACCTGTTGTTTTTAATTCAACTGCTGAATTTGACATTTATTTTTGTTAACATCCAATTTAGTCCACTCATTGTGAAGACAAGTACAATGGGGGATTAAAACAACAGGTGAATGTATGTTTTTGTTTGTAATAAACTTTATTTCCCTTTAATCCTGAAGTTTTCTAAGAATATATCTTCATTTTTATGGCCATATGTTTGAAAAAGAAAATATAGATTTGGGCATTGTTCTGCACAGAACTATAGTGAAAACAAAACTAGTGTAACTTAGCAAATGTTGTTCTACCCACCCCCAATCATGTATGCTTCAAATTCACTTAAATAATTAGCAGAAAACTTAACTGTTTACAGAGGCCAGAAAGAAAGGAAGAATGTTATCATTTCCTCAGAAAAAAAAAAAATTCTGTTTTTAAAATACATGAATAACCAGGACATTCAGTTGAGATCCCATAAAGTCAATGCCAAATGGGTAAAGATATATGTTAGGATAAAACTGCAGTAAACCCAACTTAATAAAACTAAAAATAGGTTTCATCAGAAAAAAAGTAATCTGTTGGTATTTAACTGCCAGGTAGGACAAAAGTCAACACTCTTTAGAGGAAAATAACATAATATGGTGTCTCATTCACAACATCTAGCATGCAATAAAAAATTACCATATGTGACAAGAAGAAAATTATTCAAAGTAGATAAAACAGTTGATAGAAACAGACCTATAGTTGCCAAGCAAGAGCTTCAAAAAATTCAATAATATATGAAATAAAAGATAAGATAAATTAAGGTAAAACTGAAAATTTCAGTTGAGAACTGTGTTCTATAAAAAAGAATCAAATGAATTTTCTAGTAATAACAAAATATAGTATTTGACATAAGGAGCTCCTTGAGTGGGTTTGAGTGGGTTTGAGTACAGAACGAATACAATGAAGCAGAATTAGTAAATCTGAAGACATAGCAAAGCAAAGGTCAATGTACACGAAGCATGAAGAGCAAAGAAAAATAACAGAAAACCAAGAAATGAATAAAAAGGAAATGTGGGATATTGTCAATAAGTCTAATGTATTTGCCATTGGAAAATCAGAAAGAGGAAAAAAGTGTACAGAAATTGCATTTGAAAAAATAAGAGCCAAGATTTTTCCAAATCTGATGACAGACATTACTCCATTGACCAAGAGACTCAACTGACACCAAGCCAAATAGCTACAGAGACGACTACACCCAGGTACCTTATATTTAAAATGCCAAACACCAAAGATAAAGAGAAAATCTTAACAGTAGTTGAGTTAAGTGTGCAGTTTGTTATTGCTGTGGTTACCTTTTGTTCCATGGGGAAGGAGGTTGTGGGTGAGGATTCATGCCTTCTATACTACCCTGTCCTTCATCTTTCTTGTAGGTACCTAGTGATTTCCATAAAGAATAACCTGTAGTTGGTACAAATTCCCTTTGTTCTGAATTTCCCAGGGGTTCTATAGTCTCAACTTGCTTATGCTGGGTCTTTAGCAGGTCATTACAATTTTTAGCTGAAATATTATCCACTTGTTTGGCTTATATGGCTTGGCTTGATGAAGAAAATTAGAATGATCTTATTCAAGGCAAAGTTCTGTTAGTATCAAGACTTTCTCTGATGCTGAGTAGTGTACCCTATGATGGGGGAAAGGATATTTGGCTATTGGATTAGTACTCTTGGTCTAAACTCACTCTGCACTCAGCCCCAATATTAGGCAACTACTGTATTTGAATGATTCTTTTTTGGGGAGGATTGAGGGGGAGGAGGGCTCAAAAGCCTGTGGCTCCAAGCTATAGATACAGTCCTAAAACTGTGTATTTGTTTTATGACTTATCAAGTTTTATACTTTTTAAGGTTAAGTATGGCAATCCATTAAGTTTCCTATAAGACTTAATCAGTGGATGCATGCAGAACAGAAGAAATTTTCCTAGACCCATAATAGACACATGTGCTTTCAATATAAAGTGTCCAAAATAAAAATTCAAACAGGCTGAAGCATGACCACTGATCTTTCTAGGGAAAGTGCACTTGTAAGATTCACTCTGAGGTCCAAACTTTAGAATAATTAATTAAAAAAAAAAAAATCAAACGAGGGAAAGTAGTTATCATTGGGGAGGAGGGAATCCTTTCACCACATTATCAGAACTGGTTTGCTTGTACAATAACTTTTACCTCCAGTTTGCTTTTTAAAAATAGCCTAGGTTTCTTTCAGGTACCCTCCTTCCTTGTTACAGTGATGGTCTTTATTAAATCTGTGATGGTTCTGATTCCCCTAGTCCGGAACTTGTTTAGGAATAGATATGGGAAACATTATGAGGATGGAGCTTGTGTGTGTGTGTGTGTGTGTGTGTGTTGTGGTGTGTGTAGGAGAGAACTGGTGGTTTTATAGCTAAGATGTCTTTATTTTTTGGAGGAGCATTGTCAAAGAGCCCTTCTTTCACTGGATTTTGTTGGGTCTGTAGATAATAGCAGGACAGTGGCAGCGATCTATGTTCCAGCCGAGTAGCAAGAGAGGAAGAGCCAAGCTCATTGGTGATGTTTTTGAGAAACTTAAATACAAATAAAGCTTAGTCATATAAATTACTAAGCAATATAAGTAGCTAAATACTCAACTGATGGTACAGATAACTTAAAAGTATGTACTAACTTTCTCATTTAATTTTGATTAATAGGTATCTTACTTCCTCTAATAGTAAAATGAAAACATATTCTTAGTGGAAAAGATACAGAGAGATGCAAATTAAAACCACAGTGAGCTATCACTTCACACTTGGCAGAATGGCTACTATCATTAAATCAACAAAAAACAAGTGCTGGTGGGATGTGGAGAAAAGGGACCCTTGTGCACGACTGGTGGGAATGCAGACTGGTGCAGCCACTATGGAAAACAGTATGAAGTTACCTCAAAAATTAAAAATGAAAATGCCTTTTGACCCAGTGATCCCATTTCTGGGAATATATCCTAAGACTCCTGAAACACCAAGCAGAAAGAATATATGCACCCCTATGTTCATAGCAGCACTATTTACAACAGCCAAGCTCTGGAAACAGCCCGTGTCCATCAGTATACAAATGGGTAAAAAAGGTGTGGTACATTTACACAATGGAATCTTATGTGACCGTAATAAAAGAAGGAACTCTTATGTGACAACATGGATGGACCTGGAGATTATTATGCTAAGTGAAATAAGCCAGTCAGAGAAAGATAAATACCACATGATCTCACTTATATGTGGAATCTAATGAGCAAAATAAACTGATGGACGAAATAAAACCAGAGGTATGGATACATGAAACAGACAGCTTTCAGAGGGCAGGGGGGGACTGGATGAAAGAAGGTGAAGAGATTAGCCAAAGAACATATATGCATAACCCATAGACACAGAAAACAGTGTGGTGATGGCCTGAGGGAAGGGAGGGTAGGGGCTGGGTGAAGATGGGCAAAAGAGGGGGGAAAATGGGGACATCTATAATAGTATCGACAATAAATATAAAGTTATAAAAAATAAACTTAAAAAGATGCATATAATACAAAAAGTATATTTACTTAAATATGACCTTTCCTTTGATCATATCCTCCCTCTCCTGGGCCAGGTCTCTCACTCCTCAGAGGTAACTATTGGCCATTGCTGAATATGTATTTTTTGCATTCTTTACTTTGCATTTAAGTACTAATATATGTTTACACATGCACAGATAGTTTTATTTTACAAATGGAATCATAACATATTTATGTGTTTTCAAAGCGATTGTTTTTCACTTAATTTTAATGGCTTTCGGTTGTATTTCCAAGCCACCACATAAATGTGTATTTATGTACATATGAAAGCAATCCCCTAAGACAGACTCCTGGAAGAGGACTTGCTGTGTCAGTGGCTACACCTATTTAAATTCTGGCTGATTCTACCAGATCCCTATCTAAATCAGCTTTAGCATGTTATGCTCTTACCAAAATGTATGAGAGAAAGCAATGTTACATTTTCTGGAAAACATTTTGGAGGGTAAAAAACAACCAAACTAATAACTTGTTTTGTGATAGGTATCAGGTTTTACATTTTTATTCTCTTTGACACAGCAATTCCACTTCTAAAAATTAATCCTACCGAAATAATTACACAGGTGGACAAAGATATATCTTAAGGATGGCAGATTCAGCAAATACGTCTAATCTTGAAGAACTGGAGACCACTAAACGTCTGGAAAAAGGCAATTTGCTAAATGAATTATGATATGAGGGACTATGTGCTCAAGGAGAGAGATTTAATATGTCAAATAACCACCCAGCTCAGGGAATATATGTTCAAAGATCATAAACCGTAAAATCTAATGCTCTTCGTTCCAGCTGTCTTTGGACAGCTCTATAAACATTTACCCCACTGGTAAGGGGTTACGAGCTAGCAAATAAGGCAATGGAATGCAGGATTTCAAATTTATATTCTCTTTTTAAACTTTTTTTATTTTTTATTGTTGATACTATTACAGATGTCCCCCATTTCCCTTCTCCCCTTTTCCCTCCTCCACCCACCCCCCTCCTCTCCTCCTCTGGCCTTCACCTCACTGTTTTCCGTGTTCATGGATTATGTATAGATGTTCTTTGGCTAATCTCTTCACCTTCTTTTATTCAGTCCCCTCCTCGCTCCCCCTGACATCTGTCAGTCTGTTCCATGTATCCATGCCTCTGGTTCTATTTTGTTTGTCAGTTTATTTTGTTCATTAGAGTCCACACATTAGTGCGATCATATGGCATTTGTCTTTTTCTGACTAGCTTATTTCTTGTGTTTTATTGTTACTTTTTAAAAAGACAAGAAATACATAAACTATATGACCTCAGAACTTAAAAGATGGATATCAAAATAAACCAAAAGAAATTAGGGAAAAAAATAATACAGATGAAAGCTATGAAAATTTAAAGTAGAAATAAAAGCAGAAATGTTTGAGAAGATACATGAAATTGTATCAGGCACTAATAGTCTCACCTAATATCCATTCCTGTATAGAGCTTTGATTTTTTTCTTCTTCTTCTTCACATTGTCAGGAAAAGCTAATAGAGAAGGCTGAACTATTGGTGAAATGATGCTTTTTTTTTTTTTTGCTGTTAATCCTCACACAGGATATTTTTTCAACTGATTTTTAGAGAGAGCGGAAGCAGGAAAGAGAAATATCGATGTAAGAGAGATACATCAACTGGTTGCCTCTTGCATGCACCCCAACCGGAGGCAGAGGATTGAACCTGCAACCCAGGTACCTGCCCTTGACCAGGAATTGAACCTACGACCCTCAGGTACATTGGCTGACATTCTAACCACTGAGCTATGCAGGCCAGGGCTGAAATGATTCTTCTTTCTTTTCCTTCTACCTGCTGCTGACCAGAAACTTGACTCTGATCATTAGATCTCTAATAGTTCCCTGAATTTAAAGATTATAAGGATGGAAACCTGTCGCTGGGAATCAGAGTGTTAAGACTAAGTCTGGGTACCTGGTGATGCCTACATGGCCTCTGGGCCTCTTTTACATGAGAGAGAAATATACTTTTGTCTTATTTAAGACACTGTCCCCTATTTTTTGTAATATACTACATAGTCTGTGTTATATAATATAAAACACACATTTTGTTTTTTAAAAAGGACAGTAAAATAAAAGGAAATCCTTGGCAAACCTAGTTGAGTGAAAACGAGAGAGAAAACTGAATAAACAGTGTCAGTGAGATATAATCCTCAACTGCAGAAAAGTTTAAAGATTTATATTAAAGCATCTTGTACAAACTCATGATAATAAATTTAGAAAATCTGAGAGAAACAGATGATTTGTTATCAAGACAAAATATCTCATTTGACCCAAAATGATATAAAAAAATAACCAGAACCAAATTCGGTGGTAGGCTCACATGGTTTTATTGCTGAGTTTCATCTAAAGTCATACATCGTGTAATTCCTAGGTTATTTAAATAATTCCAGTCCATGTAATTCCTAAGTTTATTTGAATAATTTCAGTCCACAGGAAAAGATGAAAGGCCCTTAATTCATTGTATAAAATATCATAAATATAGAACACGAGAAAAAGAAGATAAATCCAATTACAAATATAGAAGCAAATATTTCAAATAACCTATTAGCAATCTGAATCCAGCTATCATTTATAAAATTATGATATTAAAAATGGAATTAATTTCAGTAAAACAAGGACTTCAGAAATAGAAACTTTATCAACTTAGTTCATTAAAACAACAAACTAAAGGATATCAATAGATGTTGAAAAACTATTCAATAAAATATAGAGCTCTTGTAAATAACTAAAAAGAGTAGGATTAGAAGGAAGCTACTTAAAAAAAATACTATTTACCCAAAACAGCAAACAATATTTTAAGGGGTAAAATATTAAGTCCTTTTACCATTAAAAACTGGAATCAGTACCAATCACATTACATCACATCTTTAGTCATTTAATCTTCACAACAACCCTTTGAGGAAAATACTTAATATTCCCATTTAAAAACTGAGAAATTGCTCAGCCGGTGTGGCTCACTGTTTGAGCGTGGACCCACGCACGAAGAGGTCGCAGGTTCAATTCCTGGTCTGGGCACATGCCCAGGTTGTGGGCCTGATTCCCAGTGGGGGCATGCAGGAGGCAGCCAATCGATCTTCTCTCTAAGCAATGTTTCTATCTCTCTCCTCTCTCTCTCTCTCTCTCTCATCAATAAAAAGGAAAAAAAAACATAAAAAAAAAAAATAAATAAAGTTGGAGAAAGTGACACAGAATGAGGTTAAGGTAATTCAGTCAAGCTCGTTATCAGTGAGACAGGATTTGTGCTCAGGTACTCTGGTTACAGGATGTTTTTTTCTTTTTGTCCTCACCTGAAGACATTTTTGCATTTATCTTCAGATAGAATGAGAGGGAGAGAGGGAGGGATAGAGAGAAACATCGATGCGAGAAAGACACATCAAGTGGCTGCCACCCACACGACCCCAATGGGGTGGGGGACAAACTGCACCCGAGGTACGTGCCCTCAGCGGAACCGAACCCCGGGCTCTCTGGTCCGCGGGCCGATGCTCTAACTGCTGAGTCAAACCAGCCAGGGCACAGGATGTTTTCTTTAAAAAAATTTTTTTTCTTTATTGATTTTTAGAGAGAGAGAAGGGAGAGCGAGAAATAGAAACGTCAGGAGAGAGAACATCCACTGGCCGCCTCACGCATGCCCCGCACTGGGATCTGCCCCACCACCTGGGCATCCGGGATGTTTTCTTACCTGCATCCAAGCCCGTTCATTTGGTCTCCTGCACCCTCCAGGCTGCAGCTCGATGACCTCAAGGTCCATTAGCTTTTCTCTGCTCACTGGGCTCCCCACGCGCTTCCCAAGCAGCTTCTGCACGCGCTCAAGGGCGACCCCCGCTGTGTCCTCGGGCTAGCAGGGGTCAGAGCGCATGCGTAGTGCTCACTGCGCCGGATGAACCCCACGTGGTCCACGTATCCACGTATCGTGCGCGAGCAGCGTGAAGCGCAAGAACTTCAGCTCCGCTGTGCGCAACAGCTTCCCCGAGGTGGGTCGGGTCCTGGTGCGACAGGGCTTCTCCCCTTTGGTGGCCTTGGCCTGGGGGTCAGGGACGGGGTCCAGAGCTAGGCAACACCGTGTCCTGGTCCTTGCTGGCAGGTCGGCATCTTCTGGGCTGTTCCCCGCGGCAGCATCGGACGCCAAGGGGTTGAGGGGGCGGCTTTCCACGGCTGCCTCCTTGTCCAGGAAGCCCAGCACCTGGTCCTGCGCGTGGCCGCTGCAGCTCTTGGTGCTCCTGGGCACCCTGTTGCTTCCCGTAGGCCTTCATCTGCCGGGAGGGCTCCTTCTTCTGGTACAAACGTGCAGCAGGGTGGCCTCACGCTCATACAGGAAGCCATCTGGGTGATGCTGGGGTCCTGACAGGGCTGCAGAGAGATGCACGGCCGTCGAAGCCTTTGACATTATCCCAGCTCGGTCGAATGCTCCGGGTCCCTAACCTGGCGCCTCTGTGTCCTTCTTTTCATGGTAAGTGTGCATGGCAGTTCTTGCCCTTCCTGGCATCCTCACAAATGACTCCTCGTTTCTTCTTGGTGGCTTCCTTGATTATGCCGCTGCGCCGTGAAGGAATCAGAGAATTTTGTCACGCATTAGCCGCCACCCCCCCTTTTGATGGGTGTTTTCATGCTTTATCTTTTTCCATCCTTCTACTGTGAACCTATCTGCTTTTTGTATTCAAAGTTGCTCTTTTGTGGATGACCATTAGTTCTTGCTTTTTATCCTGCTTAATAGTGTCTTGTCTTTTACTCCCAGTGTCTAGAGAATTTATATTTAATATGATTGATACAGTTGGATTTAAATCGACCATCTTGCTAGTTATTTTCTATTTGTTCCAGCTGTTCTTCTATCCTTTCCCCCTCTTCTCCCGCCACCTTTTGAGTTAATGGAGTGTTTTTTCTTAATGCCATTGTTCTGGTAAGCTCACCATGTATCAAGATGAGCAAACTCTTGTGCTTATAAAAGACTTGTTTTCCAAATGTGCAAACTATTTGCCTGGATGGAGTGAACTGCAAGAATTTCCTGAAGATAATAGTGACTTTATTTATTAGGCAGCAGTCTTATTTTTCTGCAGCAGGCTCTCCTGAAGCAAATAGTTACATTATGATGACTCAGGTCTTCTCAGCTGTCAGCCCAAATAGCTAAGTAGAACTTATCCACAAGGTGGGAGAATGGATAAAGTATGACACTATTAGACACTTGAATATTATACAGCAGTGAAAAATTAATGTAGCAATATGAATTAACATGAAAGTGATGAATCTTAAAAGCAGTGGAAAAAACGTTGTTAATGCATACATACAGTATGAAATCATTCATGTAAATTCAAGAACACATAAGTAATAAAACTACGAATCAAAACAGAGAAATGATGGAAAGAAAATTCAGAATCGTTCCTTGCCCCTTCTTCCACAGGATGAAATAAGAGAATGATGTGATCAGGGAGTGTCACAGTGAGAGTTTCAGTAGTACTGTCCATTTAAGGTGAGTGGACTTGTGGTTCTTTGATTTATACTTGTTTAAACTTTGTGTACCTTATATATATTTTAAAAACATTTATTAATTCAAGAAGGCAAAATGCTAAACTTGTATAGAGATCAAAACACACTCTGTCACCCTGTTCCCTTTTCTAATCAAGTCTCTCCTGGCCTTTAGTCACCAGTAAATTGGGGCATTTTCAAATTGCCTACACATCCCAGCCCTCAGTTTTATTTTTGCAAGGTAAGGAGAAACTGTTTTTATAACCACTAATGTTTTTTTACAGAAATAAAATGCTTTGATTTTCTGACTATATTTAAATCTCCCGCACACCAAAACAAAACAACAACAACAAAAGCCAAACTGGAATCAGAGTCTATCATGACTATTTTGATCTTTCTTTGGAGCAACAGTTAATGAAGTATGAACAAGAAATGACATGTTTACAATAAATATTGTAGAAAAGAGACATGTTGCTGACATGATTCTAAAAACCATGAAACTCTCAACTATGAAAATTAAGATGAGAATTGGATAAAATAGTGAATCAAATATATAAAGTGCTGAGCGTTTGATGTTCCTTATATAATAAGTGCTAAGAAGTAAAGAAGAGTAAGATGTTGGGTTAGAGACTGCCTGTGAAGAGGCTACTTAGAGTGATCAAAGAAGGTATCTCTGAAGAGATGACATTGCAACAAGACCTTGAATGATTAAATCTGTCTTGACCTGAGCTGGGGGCATGAGTGTCAAATGCCAGACTTTTAAGAAGTAGTACTAGATTTAAAGGACCTCAAGGACACCTAACTTTTCAGGGGAAGGTTGGAAAACACGGGCTGGAGTTCGAGAAAAGAGCTTACTGTGCATAGTTATAGACAGAGAGCATCTGCCAGCTGCCAGCGACGGTGGGCTGGTCGATGGTGAGCCAGGCCAGGAGATAGAAATAGCTCTTTAGAAAGCTCAGATTTAGCCTCACTGTGGGAAAAGAACACACGATTCAATCTAAGCCTGCTGGTTTTGGATATATTGGAATCATTCTTTTACTATAAGGGAGATGAAAAATTCCAAAGGCTAGCCTGGCTGATGTGGCTTAGTGGTTGAGCATCGTTTCATGCACCAAGAAGTCGCTGGTTTGATTCCCAGTCAGGCCATATGCCCAGGTTGTGGGCCAAATCCCCAGTGGGGGGCATGCAGGAGGTGGTCAATCAATGTTCTCTCTTATTGATGTTTCTCTCTCTCTCTTCCTCTCCCTTCTTTTCTCTCTCTAAAAAAATCAATAAAGAAAAAAATTTTAAATAAAAAATTCCAAAGGCTAAAGACCACCAGGGTCAAACCTTTTGTTCAGCAAAGTAGGTTTATTGGCTACTGCACTGAGGGAAGGCATGCTAGGTGACCCATGAAGTATCTCAGTAAGAAGGAGCAGGGAGGGATTTTTAAAAAAATATTTTTTCTTTATTGATTTGAGAGAGAGAGGAAGGGAGAGAGAGATAGAAACATCGATGAGAAAGAACATCGATTGGCCGCCTCCTGCATGCCCTTCATAGGGGATCGGGCCCACAACCTGGGCATGTGCCCTGACCAGGAATCAAATGGGTAACCTCTTGGTACATGGGTTGATGCTCAACCAATGAGCCACACCGGCTTGGCGGATTTTTTTTTTTTTTTTTTAATGAGACTTGTGCTTGTGTTAAATGATTCTTAGGAAGGGAATTATCTCTTAATTGTTTGCTATTATGGAGTGGTGGAAGTTGACAAAATAGGGCTGGGGACATCTTTTGTGGAGATCAGTAGCCCTCAAGGAAGAGGATTATCACAGTCTTCTCCAGCTCAGCATTAACTTTGGAGAGATAGTCTTTTTTTCCCCATTCTTTCTTTTTTTGGGAGGTGGGGGGAGAGCACGAACACAGTCTCCCACTATCACAAATTATGCAGTTGAGTTTCCCACATTTGGGGAAATTGCAGGGCTCAGCACATCTGGAGTGCAATGGGTCAGCCTCGCCCTGGGAAGACCACCTTCGTGATCGTGGTATCTCCCCTGCCAGGTAAGTATGGAGAGATATTCTTTAATGTTAACTTTGGAGTTGGCTTTATGGTGTCTGTTATCACAGTCTGGTTAATGGTAGGCCTGATATTTAATACCTCAGAGAAAAAGCATAAAATGTCCCTGACATTTTTAGGAAATCAGGGCTGTGATCAATAGTGTTTTTAGCTCATTGTGCTTGACATGCAGAATAAACCCACAGACTAGCCACAGGCTGGCTTAAATTAGACCAGCTATCTGCCATCCAAGTCAGATTGGCCCTATTAGGAATAGAGTCTTAATTGGATTGGCCTGTTTCGTTTAACTGCAAGTTGAATCTAAGTATATATTTTTTCTATTGAACCAAAAACATTATTTTCTAAAAATATTAGCCAAGGAAAAACAACCTAATAAGTTCAAATGAAAATCTAGGTTTTTTTTTTCAATTTTTAATTTTTTTATTGTAAAAACACATAACATTAAATTTACAATTTTAACCATTTTTAAGTGTACGGTTCGGTAGTGTTAAGTATGTTCACATTATCATGCATCAGATCTCTGGAATATTTTAATTTTGCAACACTGAGGCTCTGTAGTCATTAAAGTCTACTTTCCCTTCTCTCCCCTCTTGGTAGCCACCTTTCTATTTTCTGTTTCTATGATATTTTAAATATTTCACATTAGTGGAATCATGCAGTATTTGTCCTTTTACACCTGACTAACTTCATTTAGCATAAATGTCTCAAGGTTCATCCATGTTGTAGCCTGATGAGATTTCCTTATTTTTTAAGGTTGCATAAAATTTAGTTGTGTGTATGTACCATATGTTCTTTATCCATTTACCCAATGGGCAATTGGGTTGCTTCACCCACTTGTGCTGTCATGATCATGGATGTGCAAAGATCTCTTCAAGATCCTGTTTTGAGTTCTTTAGAGATATGTATACCCAGAAGTGGGATTACTGGATCATATGGTAATTCTATATTTAATTTTATGAGGACCCTTCATACTGTGGAGTGTTCAACAGTACTCAGGGTTTCCAACTTCTCCACATCCTCACCAGCACTTAATTACTTAATTTCTGTTATTTTGATGTTGGCACTCCTGATAGGTGGGAGGTGATAACTCCTATTGGTTTGAATTTACGTTTCCCTAATTATTAGAGATGCTGAGCATCTTTTCATGTGCTAATCGGTATCTTCTTTGGAGAAACGTGTATTCAGATTGTTTGCCCATTTTCTCATAGGGTTATTAATTTTTTGTTGTTGAGTTGTAGGAGTTTTTTTCTTTTAGTCCTCACCGGAGGATATTTTCCCATTGATTTCTAGATAAAATGGGAAAGAGGGAGGTGTGGAGGGAGGGAGAGAGAGAAAGAGAAACATCAATGTGAGAGAGACACATCAATTGGTTGTCTCCTGCAAATCCCAAGGATCAAACCTGCAACCCAGGTACGTGCCCTTGACCAGGAATCAAATCCGCGACCCCTTGGTGCAAGGGCCAACGCTCTAACCACTGAACCAAAACAGCCAGGGCTGTGGGAGTTTCTTACATATTCAGTATATTAAGCCCTTATCCTGTATATGATTTGCAATTATTTTCTCCCATTCCATAGGTTACTTTTTTACTGTGTTCACTGTTTCTTTTGATGTGAAAATTTTAAGTTTTGTGGAGTCCTATTTGTCTAATTTTTTTTTGCAACAGTACTCTAAATTTTATTTTTCAATTACAATTTACATTCAATATTATTTTGTATTAGTTTCAGGTGTGCAACATAGTTGTTAGTCACATACTTTACAAGTGTTCCCCCTGATATTTCCAGTACCTACCTGGTACCATACATAGGTATTACAATATTATTGACTATATTCCCTATGCTGTACTTTACATCCTTATGACTGTTGTAACTACCAATCTGTACTTCTTAATCCCTGTCTATTTTTGCTTGTGCTTTTGGTATAATATTCAAGAAATCATTACCAAATCCAATGTCATGAGCTTTTCCTCTATTTTGTTTTTAAGTTTAATAGTTATGGCCCAGCCCATGTGGCTTAGTGGATTGAGCATTGTCCATGGACTGAGAGGTCCAGGTTTAATTCCCAGTCAGGGCACAAGCCGAGCTTGCAGGCTCCATCCCCAGTAGGGAGCATGCAGGAGGCAGCCAGTTGATATTATCTCTGTCACATGGATGTTTCTATTTCTCTCTTCTTTTCTCTCTAAAAAATCAATAAGAGTATATTTAAAAAAAAAAAAGTTTAATAGTTTTAGGTCTTATATTTGTCTTTAATTCATTTGGAATTAATTTTTGTGTATTATGTAATTGATGACATATTCTTTTTATATTGAATATCTGTTATCACTGATTTATACTTACTTTTTATGCTTTCAAAAATTCTATACATATTTAAAAGGGATTTACTTATCTACATTCCAGTACCACAAGCTTCTGTATTTGTCTAAATTACTTACCCTGACAAGGGCCTGAGGGAGGCAGAATGGAGAGTGTCCTGCATTACCTACAAGGTTTTGATGTGGTTGGCCTCTTGCTCGCCTGGGGTGCAGGAACCTTTTAATTGGTTTCTGGATTTCTCACAAGGGATTTTGGTTTATTTTGTTGTTGTTGTTGTTAAATCTATGTCTGGGGGAAGGGGGACCTAGAGCTTTCTATTCCATGAACTTGCTCCCTCACAACTCTCCTAGACTACTTTTTAAAATGAAAATTCCAAACACTCTCCACTTGATTTAGTTAAGGATCTTCATTCAGCACAATTTGAGGAAATCTGTGTGCTTGGGAATGTCAGGAAGAAGCTTAAAGAAAGTGTACCAACATCCATCCGAGTTTATCAGGTAGGAGCACAGTGCTTGGTTCTTCCCTTCCTCATTCTTCTCTTCAAACATATTATGGACACATAGTTTCAGATTTTCTGCCAGGTTCTGGGGTAACAAAGAGGAATGGCACTACCCATGTCCTCATTTTACAGACATAAACTGGGGTTCACAAAGTTCAGTTAACCAAGAAATATATCTGGTAATTTGACTAAGTTATGATTTCAATTCATGCCTGTCTGAACACAATTCCTTTCAGAAAATTTCTGTTGAAAAGAAACCAAAACTTTTAGACAGCTCTAGGCAACTCTTATAGGTGTCTCTTGGGTTTTTCCTCTCTCACAATCCCCTTCTCTCTTTAAATTTCTTACCTGATGGCCAAGTCTCCCTTTGCCACCCACCTACACTTAAAAAGCTGACATAGATATGGATGAAGAAACGGGCTGTGTAGATCCGTATGAAGGAACGGGCCGTGTAGATCTGCATGAAGGAACGGGTCGTGTAGATCTGCATGAAGGAACGGGCCGTGTAGATCTGCATGAAGGAATGGGCCGTGTAGATCCGCATGAAGGAACGGGCCATCTAGATCTGCATGAAGGAATGGGCCGTGTAGATCCGCATGAAGGAACGGGCCGTCTAGATCTATGTAGATCCGCATGAAGGAACGGGCCATCTAGATCTGCATGAAGGAATGGGCCGTGTAGATCCGCATGAAGGAACGGGCCGTCTAGATCTATGTAGATCCGCATGAAGGAACGGCTGTGTAGATCCGCATGAAGGAACGGGCCGTCTAGATCTGTGTAGATCTGCATGAAGGAACGGGCCATCTAGATCTGCATGAAGGAACGGGCCATCTAGATCTGCATGAAGGAACGGGCCGTCTAGATCCGCATGAAGGAACGGGCCGTGTAGATCTGCATGAAGGAACGGGCCGTCTAGATCTGCATGAAGGAACGGGCCATCTAGATCCGCATGAAGGAACGGGCCGTCTAGATCCGCATGAAGGAACGGGCCGTGTAGATCTGCATGAAGGAACGGGCCGTGTAGATCTGCATGAAGGAACGGGCCGTGTAGATCTGCATGAAGGAATGGGCCGTCTAGATCCGCATGAAGGAATGGGCCGTCTAGATCTGCATGAAGGAACGGGCCGTGTAGATCTGCATGAAGGAACGGGCCGTCTAGATCCGCATGAAGGAACGGGCCGTGTAGATCCGCATGAAGGAACGGGCCGTGTAGATCCGCATGAAGGAACGGGCCGTGTAGATCCGCATGAAGGAACGGGCCGTGTAGATCTGCATGAAGGAACGGGCCGTGTAGATCCGCATGAAGGAACGGGCCATCTAGATCCGCATGAAGGAACGGCCGTGTAGATCCGCATGAAGGAACGGGCCATCTAGATCTGCATGAAGGAACGGGCCGTCTAGATCTGCATGAAGGAACGGGCCGTCTAGATCCGCATGAAGGAACGGGCCGTCTAGATCCGCATGAAGGAACGGGCCGTGTAGATCCGCGTGAAGGAACGGGCCGTGTAGATCCGCATGAAGGAACGGGCCGTCTAGATCCGCATGAAGGAACGGGCCGTGTAGATCCGCATGAAGGAATGGGCCGTGTAGATCTGCATGAAGGAACGGGCCGTGTAGATCTGCATGAAGGAATAGGCCGTCTAGATCCGCATGAAGGAATGGGCCGTCTAGATCCGCATGAAGGAATGGGCCGTGTAGATCCGCATGAAGGAACGGGCCGTCTAGATCTGCATGAAGGAACGGGCCGTCTAGATCTGCATGAAGGAACGGGCCGTGTAGATCTGAATGAAGGAATGGGCCGTGTAGATCTGCATGAAGGAACGGGCCGTGTAGATCCGCATGAAGGAACGGGCCGTGTAGATCTGCATGAAGGAACGGGCCGTGTAGATCTGCATGAAGGAATGGGCCGTGTAGATCCGCATGAAGGAACGGGCCTTGTAGATCCGCATGAAGGAACGGGCCGTCTAGATCTGCATGAAGGAATGAGCTAATATGAAAGAGCCATGTTTAGCTTTCTCTGTTCAAAAAGAAAATTAGGCTTCAATGAAGAAACAGAAATTGACTGAGCTGATAGTTGATTTTCAGGAGAGTTGTCTTTATATTTTCTTGCTGTCTTTTCTTCTGTTTGTAAGATGAGGGTTAGTGCATCTCACCCCGCAGTGAGAACTTCTGCCCTCGAGATTGATAATAACTCAGTGGAGGCAGCACAGCCATTTCAGAGAGCAGCATCTGTGAGCATCCCTGCAGTTTCCAATTAGAAGATTACTGGGAACGTAGCTATGAGTGTAGAAAAAATCTCTCAATGTCCACACCAGAGTTTAGGTGGCTGGCCTGGGAGACCAGCAGGATATATTGGGTAGTTATTATCAGAAGAAACGCCACTTCTTATTTTCCTCTCCTAATAAGAGGTTTGAGCAGATAGGTGAATTAAGAACTAGATTTAAAGTGCTACTTTTGAAGGTCTCTAGCCAAGAAAAGGATGATCTGTGATTTTCATCTAAACTGGAGAAATTGGTGGAACAGTAACATGGCAGTGATTTTTGCTTTGGTTCTGGTTCTGCGGTAAAATCTAATGAGGGAATGAAGTGCAGGGGAGTGAAGAAACATTTGATTGATATTTCTCTTTGGGGTTTTCCCTCTTCCTTTCTCTCCATCCTGTAAGTGGCTGCTCACGGAAAGGGCGCTTAATGAGCTATGGCAACAGATGCCTGCTTTGCCATGCAGCGCTTCAGTTTATAGAGACAGAGCAGACCTGAGGAGTGAGGAATGTTTTTCTCTAGCCAATCCAGAACTGAGAGCACTCGTAACTGCTTTGACGGAACAGTGATCTCTGGGGATGCTAGTCTATGGGGAGTTGAAGAATATTTTGCTTTCTTAGCTAGATGGACCAGATAATATCTGGGACATGTGGATCTAAAGCCAAGAATATTAACAGTGGGTATTCTTGTGTCTCATAGGCCTTTCAGTATTTCTGCTTTTAAATTAATGAATATATACACCCAGCTGTTACGGCACACTGTGTACTAGAAAAATGACATCAAAATATCTCCAAGTTCTATAAAAATAAAGACTGCTTATTTTTCTCAGTATCTTGAGGAGATTTATATTTTTGTTTTGTAAAGATTTATCTGTTCAACTTGTACATTTTTAGAAAGTTGTTCTGTTTGTGAAATCTAGAGACGTAGATGTATAGTTTCTGCATAAAACTCCTTCCTTAAAATGGGAAGCAACATGTATATACCATATTTTCAAAATGAAAATGAATAGTTCTTTGCATGAAGATTGCACCCTCACATCAAGATTTCCTGTAATTTAATTTCCTAAGCACTGCTTTTGTGTTTTTTTCTGCCTCCGCCTTTCAGCATGCTTTTATTTATTATTCATGTATAAAGGTATAGAAGGCAGGTGCTTTGAAAACACTAGTTAATGCTTCAAGCACCACATAAACTTATATTC
Organism: Molossus molossus; assembly: GCF_014108415.1. NCBI lineage: Eukaryota > Metazoa > Chordata > Mammalia > Chiroptera > Molossidae > Molossus > Molossus molossus. The sequence goes on from NW_023425357.1 coordinate 28,222,627, forward strand.
ATCAAGAACCTAGGATGATCTTGAGAAGTGCTTCACTTGTTCTTATAATGACTATTCTGAAATAGAAGGCCCTTTTCAAGACACACTAGCAGCTTTATTTTAATACAATTCTGCAACCAAAACACGAATCTCCATAAGTTCATTAGCTTTCAGAACTACCAACTTCCAATGTTATTAGCTATGTTTATGGGACATACTGGATTTAAAAAGCAGAATAGCTCAATAGAATAGAATTTTCTTAAAATGTATACACCAAAAGGGAGACCCTGGAAATGAGAGAGACCTAAAATGGCCGAGGTGACACTTTGCACATCTCTGGCTGTCTGAGACACTGCCTATTCAGGAAAGTCCTAAGAGAGTGCAGTGAAGAGAGACCACCCAGGGATATTGGAAAAAAAAAAGTAGCTGTGACTTTGAATGCTTTTCCTCATATAGACACAAATTGATTGGTAGAGGGTGGAAGTATCATTAGCTTAAGATGCTTGAGTACAAATCTTTCCCAAATCATTTGCTGATCACTGAACTATACAGACTTAAGGGCAAGCCCCAAGAATCAGAATAAAAATAAGAATAAGAAGAGCATACAACTGAGAAGATAATTTTTTTGCAGTTAAAGTCTAGGCAAGCAAATAGTAATAATAGTCACCATTATTATTATTATTATTTATGGAATAATAAAAAAAGAACCCACAGCTCCTGTAATATGTTATCTTAAAAGGAATCCATGGTTTCTAAAATATGTTATTTAGAATATTCAGTTTTTAACTAAAAAATATAAAATATGCAAAGAAATGAATGTGTGAGCCATACACGGGGCAGGGAGTGACACATCTGACTGTAAGGACTAGACATTTGGTTTAGCATTCAGGGACTTCAAACCAATGGTTATAAACACGTTCAGAAATTCATGTGGAAAGAATTAAAGGAAAATATAATGGCAATGATTTAACAAATAATGAATCTCAATAGAAAAATTGAAAATATAGAAAAGAACCAAATGGTATTTCTAGGTTTGAAAATGACAATGCTAAAATTAAAAAAGAAAATACTGGATGGAATCACCAGCATATTTCAGATGTCTGAAGAAATAGTCATTAAACTTCTAGGTAGAGCAATAAAAATTATCCGAGACAAGGAACAGAGAAGGAAAACCAAAAAGAAAGATTGAAAAGTAACAAAGAAGGCCAGTCTGAAAAAATGGCAGAGTAAAGAGCTTAGCAGTTTCTATCTCCAAAAAGCAATGATAAAAGTGGACAGAGTTTTCAAAACAACAATTTTGGGGCTCTGGAAATTAATTAAAGGTATACAATAATTTGATAATATTAAAGATAAGTAAAATAATTCGATAGTATTAAAGATAAGTAATTGAATCTTGGATAAAAACAATGGGAGACTGTGGCAATTTAGCCTGAGGGTGCTTTCATCTCCTGCCCCCACCCCCATCACTACCACCTTTCAGCTCCAATGGCATAGTAGTTAGGACAGGGCAAGATGTGAATATTAGAAGCTTTGCTATTGGAGAGAATTGGCTTAAACTGGAGTGTGGCATGGAAAAAAATAAATTTTACTGGGACTTGTTGGATATAGTAGCAATGAATAAGGAAGACCAGTTTAGTAGCTGCTCTGATGTAGCCCTGCATGGGGAAAACAGTGGAGAGACAGGCTAGCCAAAAATTTAATGGGAAACCTGGGAATGAAAGAGCCATAGTGGACAATGATAAACTCACATATATCCCTGGAAGTCTGTGCAGTTGTGCACACGACTAAGGCTGCATATGCCTAGGAGACACCAGAGAGGTCCCTAGCATCTTACATGTCCCTGGCTAAACATGATGTCTTACACATATGCAGAGGTGATATGAATGGTCCAGCAGACTTACTTGGATTTAATGTATTTCCCAACTTACACAAATCCATTGGCAAAGGGTAAAGGCTAACTGGCTCAAGGCATGTGAGCCTAATCTGTAACCAGTCATTGGCTGACCTGATCCCTAAGCTGTGCTGACCCAGAGGTGATATTGGGAAGCCAGACTTTAAAAATGAGCAGAGACTTCAGTGTGCACATACTACAGGTCAGACAGACTCTATAGTGTTTGTCCTTGTACATAACTAAACAAACAAATAAACATCATCAACAAAATCCACATCAAGAGCATCATAATCCAGATTTTCTATAAAACATTTTCTAAATGTACTTTTCTCAACAAAAAATTTATGAAATGTAAATAAGTAGGACAGTGTGATCCACACACAAGAGAAAATATTAGTCAATATAAACGGTCTCTGAGGGATTCCAGACATTGGATTTAGAAGACAGAGACTTTAAAGTTGCTATTATAAATAAACTCAAAGAACCAGTGGAAAGCATGTTTTAATAATTAAAGTATGAGGACAGTGACTCATCTAATAAATGATATAAATAAAAAGATTATATTTATAAAAGAATTTAATGGAAATTCTGGAGCTGGAAAATACAATAACTAAAATGAAAAATTCACTGAAGGCGGTCAGCATCAGACATGAGATGGCAAGGGAAAGAGTAAGAAAACCTGAAGCTAGATGTATAGAACTTATACAGTCTGAATGAAGGAAAGAAAAAAGAATAAAGGAAAATGAACAGATTCTCAGAGACCCGTGAGACACCATCAAGCAACCAGTGTATACATATGGGAATTCTAGAACAAGGAGAGAGAGAGGTGAATAGAAAATTTGTTGGAATAAACAATAGTTATCTTCTCAGATTTAAAGAAAAAAAATAATTTTACAGTTTCTTAAAATCTTAAACAGAAAGTTATAATAAAACCAGTTATTCTACTCCTAGGAATCTACTCAAGAGTAAAAGACACAAAGACTTATACATTATTCATAGAAATTTAAAACTTTAAACTATCAATGTTCCTTAGTTGTTGAATGGATGAACAAAATGTGGTATATCCATACAATATAACACTATTCAGCAATCATAAGGAAAAAATTACAGGCATATACAATAACAACTATGGATTTCAGAAATACTACACTAAATGAAAGTATACACACAAGACTGCATGTTGTCTCACTTCACTTACTTGGAATTTTTAGAAAAGGCAGAACTATGGAGACACGGAGAAGTTGTTGCCTAGGGCTTGTTATAGATACACAGGGATTGACTGAAAATGGGCCCAAGGGAACTGTATGGGGTGGTGGAAGTATTCTATCACTGTACACATTTATTAAAACTCACCAAACTGTATCCTGAAAATGGGTGAATTTTACCATATGGACGTTGTTTTCCTCAGTGAAGCTAAGCAACGTCTCAAGTGACATTTTAGAGAGGCCTACACAGAGGCCTTCAGCCATGATGGCTGATAGTGGATGGTTCCGATAGATTTGCACTCAGAGTAACAGTCTCTGTAGAGGTCACATTTCTTTATCTTTTATTATTAATAATAATATATGTATTGCTATTACTAAACAAGGAGATCTCACCAATCCCTGAATCAACGTCTAAAATATGTGGGGTTTTTATATTGGAAGAAACAACATTTCAAAAGATCTGACTCTTGCCTACACTTTCTTGGTTGAGGAATTGAGGGTTGTACCCTAATATGCCAGACTCCTGGAGGGCATATTAAGGATGCTTCTTGAACTGATTCATGTTTCCTCATTCTTCTGATGCAGTCTGGGCAGAATGATGTACTGTGGGAGAAAGCAGGACAAGAGGGTAAGAAAACAGTGTTTGCTGTGAGGTTTTTCCATTAGACGATAACTCGATGCAGTTTTCTTCCAGATCAGGAAAAATAATGATCCATAGGACAAACTAAATGTGCTGTGGAATCTCTAGTTTAAAAGGGTTGAAAGCGCCTGGCTGGAGGGGCTCAGTTGGTTGAACGTCGTCCTGTGCATGTTGGGGTTGCTGGTTTGATTCCTGGTCAGGGCACATGTGGAGGGCAGCTATCAATCTCTCTCTCCCCGCTACCCCTGTCTAAGCATGAGAAAGCATGAGATAGCCATTGTTTATTCAAATACTTTTTCTACTCACTTCTGTCTCCCCTCATTCTGGAATTCCCATATGCACGGGAGTGAAAACATTTTACCTTCTTTGAAATAGCATCCTTCCTTCCCTTGCCTGGACACACTATTTTAGACTGGGCCTCAGCAAGAAGGTTCCAGAGTTTCTTCTCAAAGGAGAGAGCTGCAAATAGGACTTTCAGGATAAGTGTTGAGCTGCTGAGAGATTTCATCAGGCTTTGTCAGGAAGAGTCTCATCACAATAAAAATAAACTCAGTTTCCTATGACAGAGACTGCACAGTCCAAGTCCCAGGATCAATGCATGCAATGACTTCTTTCAAGAAAAAAATCTCACTTCCTAATTCAATCCAAGCACAGATGAGAGCTAGAGCAGTGTCCCCCAGACCCGAGGGTGTCTCATGGAGATCTTTTAAAAAATATACTTTATTGCATATATTGGGGTGACATTGGTTAATAAGATTATATAGGTTTCTAGTGTACAGTTCTATAATACATCATCTTTGTGTTCATCACCCAAAGTGAAGTCTCCTACCGTCACCATCTATTTGACCCCTTTGCTACCTTCCTCCACCATTCTTTCCCTCTGGTAACCATTGTACTGTTGTCTGTCTATGAATTTTTGTTTGTCTTCTTTGTTCACATGTTACTTTGTTTTATATCTCACATATGGGTGAAATCATATGGTTCTTGACTTTTTCCACTTTGCTTAGCATGGTATTCTCAAGATTCATCCATGTTGTTGCAAGTGGCAGTATTTCATCTTCTCTTACGGCTGAGTAGTGTTCCACTGTAGGGGTTCTGCCTCCGCAGGCCCGGGGCAGGGCTCCTAGGTCACACTTTGAGTAGCAGGGAATGAGACGGTTTTGTAAATTTTGGAAGAATAAAGTATAGTTTATTTGAATAGTACCTGAGGGAGAAATGATTTCCTTTTGTATTAATATTTCTTTTATTTCAGCCATTGAGATTTTTGTGGAACTCAAGGAAATGAAGAATAATTTGATTATTGTTTTTGAAGACTTGAGAAAGAAACAGCTGTGTACACTTAGCCGGCGGGCTAATCAAGGTCTCACATGAGGACTCAGAGCCGTGCCGAGGCATCCAGCCTTGGTGTCAGGCAGGGTAGTTCTGATAAGAGCTTACATCCAGGAAGAAGCTGTCTCCAAGATCGAATTCTTTCCTCTTTCCTTCAGTACTTTTAACAATGTTTGTGTTAGTATCGTTAGGCAAGAGGAAGTCACCGTCCGGTTGTTTCCAGAGTGGCTGTTACAGGGACGTGTGCCTGGGAAAGGCACAAAAGGAGCCTCTGGGTATGGGAAGAACAGATTAGAATTTCTATTCTTTTTAAAGTGTACAAATGAAAAAATAAATTAAGCTTTACTATTACTCCTTATTACTTCATCAAGTATAAAATGTCATTTTTAAGATGTACCATTATTGGGTTTTCCAGAAAGAAAAAACAACCCGACAATTAAACCATGACACAGTGCCTTCCTTGTAATCTCCCTCTTACTTATTGAAAGAGCCCCTTTTACTTATTTAGATATAATATAGATTTGTTAAAATCAGAGATAGTTCTTGTGCACACATGAAAAGGAGAAAAAGATAAAGTTCACGCATGCTCAGGAAATAATTAGGCACAGCTGCTGTCTGGCTAACAGTGATCAAGCATAAAATATATCTCGATTTCAGAGCCCTTGGGATGTGAAAACCTGTATTCAAATAATTGAGATATAGTGAAATGCAGAGTGATTCTGTATTGCTGGGGAGTGCCCCACATTCCTAAAGAAATCCTAAATAAAAAAGGAGGTGATCTAATGTTGCCCAGGTCCTGGCCCCTGGTCCCGACCCCAGGACAGGTTGGTACTTGCTCTTGGGAATACAGGGTCAGGATTGTCACAGGATGTGGACACTTCTATTCCCCAGCCCCCTCCTGGCCTATCTTCTTTGAGCAGTCAAGGGATTCTACATAGAGGTCTAAATGTATTATCCTGAAGCTTAATAAAATTAGCACCCAGTTAAGAGAGTTTGCACCATTGAACCCTGTTTAATGTCTCAGGGATGTAGAAGCAAACGAGAAGGCAGTGCTGACTAGTCAGAAGTGAGCTCTGGTGAAGAAGGTAAAAATCCCAGTCCAGCCTCTCCTCTCTTTCTCATTGTATACTATAGACTGGGACTCCATTGTTCAATAAAAGGACCCTTTTCTGTGCTTGCTACTGCCCAGCAGAGGTCACATTGCAGAGTGTGATAGGCAAAGCAGACATCTGCTATAATCTTTATTGGGGATGCTAGTTTCAAGTGTATGGTAATCCCATTATTAGCTAGGCCTGCGGGGGGGGGGGGGGGGCAACAACACTTCAAAAGAAATGAAAAACAATAAAAAATGACATATTCTATGAAATAACAAAACTGTTCTTAAGAAAAAGAAAAGTAGGTAGGGTAAAATAAGCTTCATTGGGAAATACTTTCTCACCTTTATAGTTGATGCCCATTTGGATACAATGAAAAAACATGCTTTGTTTAGTTTCCCATGGTGATGAGAAGCAAATATTTTAGAATGTTCACTAAAAAAAATGAAAAGGTATGAAGTGATACCTCATAGTTGTTTTAGTTTGCATCTCTGATGATTAGTGACGTGGAGCATTTTTTCACATGTCTCTTGGCCATATGTATGTCCTATTTGGAGAGGTGTCTATTTAGGTCCTCTGTCCATTTTTTAATTGGGTTCTTTGTCTTCCTTTTATTGAGTTGTATGAGTACTCTGTATATTTTGGAAATTAACCCCTTATCTGATGCATCACTGGCAATTATGGTCTCCCATATAGTGGGTTGCCTTTCCATTTTGATGTTTGTTTCATTTGCTGTGCAGAAGCTTTTGAATCTGATGTAGTCCCATGTGTTCATTTTTTTCCTTTGTTTTTCTTGCCTTAGGTGATGTATCAATGAAAATTCTGTTGTGTATGATGTTTGAAATTATGTTGCCTACATTTCTTCTAGAATTTTTATGGATTCACAAGTTACGTTTAAGTGTTTTATTCATTTTGAGTTTATTCTTATGTATGGTGAAGTTGGTGGTCTAGCTTCATTTTTTTGCAAGTAGCTGTCCAATTTTCCCAACACCATTTATTGAAGAGACTGTCTTGACTCCACTGTATGCTCTTGCCCCTTTGTCAAATATTAATTGAAGATATTGTCTTGGGTCAATTTCTGAGTTCTCTGTTCTGTTCCATAGATCTATCTGCCTGCTCTTGTGCCAGTACCAGGCTGTTTTGATTACAGTGGCTTTGTAGTATAACCTGATATCTAGTAATGTGATCCCTATGACTTTGTTCTTCTTTTTCAAGATTGCTGTGGCTATTTGGGGTCTTTTTTGGTTCCATATAAACTTTTGGAGTGTATGTTCTAGTTCTGTGAAATATGTCTTTGGTATTTTGATGGGTATTGCATTGAATCTATAGATTGCTTTGGGTAGTATGGATATTTTAATGATATTAATTTTTCCAATCCATGAACATGGTATATAGCCGCCATCAACAAATCATCAAACAACAAGTGTTGGCGAGGGTGTGGAGAAAAGGGGACTCTAATACACTGCTGGTGGGAATGCAGACTGGTACAGCCACTTTGGAAAACACTATAGTGTTACCTCAGAAAGTTAAAAATTGAACTGCCATTTGACCCAGTGATCCCACTTCTAGGAATATACCCCAAGAAGCCTGAAACATCAATCAGAAAGAATATATGTACCCCTATGTTCATAGCAGCACTATTTACAATAGCTAGGATCTGGAAACAACCCAAGTGTCCATCAGTAGATGAGTGGATGAAAAAGCTGTGGTACATGTACACAATGGAATACTATGCAGCTATAAGAAAGAAAAATCTCTTATCCTTTGAGATAACATGGAGGGACCTGGAGAGTATTATGCTAAGTGAAACAACCTAAGCAGAGAAAGACAAATATCACATGGTCTTACTTATTTGTGGAATATAATGAACTAAACAAACTGATGAAAAAAATTGATCCAGAGACATAGAGGTAGGATACAGATGGACAAACCTCAGAAGAAGTGAGTTTGGAGGGGAAGAGATAAATCACACAACTTATATTCAGGTATGCATAACCAATGGACATAGACAACAAAGCTGGGGATGGGGCCGGGGGAGGGAGGGGGGATTGGGAAGAGGTTATCAATAGGGGAAAAAAGAGAAACATCTGTAACAAAAACAAATTAATAAAAATAATTTAAAAAAATGAAAAGGGCATAAATAAATGTTTCTTATAGTTTCCTAAATGGATGATCTGTAATGCCAAACTGATCATAAATAGAAGCCTAAAATATGTATGTGTGTGTGTGTATATAAATTAATTAATGAAGCTTAAATATGAAATAAACGTAGAGCCAGCAATTTACTTATGCATAAAGCCTGTCTTTAAAAATGATATATTTGTATACAGTCATATCATTTGTAGATTATGATTAATGTTGTATCTAATTATTCTAAACTCTTTAATTGACCAATAAGACATAAAAAGAATGTATACTTACCCTAATTAAAAGGAATACTCATCCACAAAGGTCTACCTGTTTTTTAAAAATATCCTATTGGCTCCCAAATCTAGACGACCTCTGATCTTACTTGGTGTGGTTGTCCCCGAACAATTCACCACTGATGAGTAGAACAAGGTTCTCTTTCTGGCACCAGTGAATTGGAGACACTAAGGAAACTTAGTCTGAACCTGTCTGCATTTGGAGATAACTTTACCTGGACCCTGGGATGAAGGCATATGATGGGTTATTGCAGGAAATGCTGCAACTCTCCTCCTGCAGGCTGGACCATGACAACAGTGGTGGGACCACCCTTGGCAATGCTGGCAAAAATCTTTCACGTGAGGCTCTACCTCTGACAAGCAGTGACTATGGCAGAACCTCAAAGGTGTTGCCTCCTTGCTCCTCCCTGGGACCCAGGTGGGGAGGGTGGAGCTCTCAGGGTCACCCGTGTCCGTTTTCAAACTAGCAATGCTAAATTCTTCATCTTAAATTGTAGAACAGGTATTTGTTCATCAGTGTTCACAGCAGCATTATTCACAATAGCCAAGAGGTAAAAACAGTTCACAAAATGTGGTCTATACATGTAGTAGAACAGTGGTCCTCAACTTTCCTAATACTGCGACCCTTTAATACAGTTCCTCATGTCGTGGTGACCCTCAACCATAAAATTATTTTTGTTGCTACTTCGTAACTGTAATTTTGCTATGTCATGTCTTAGGTGACTCCTGTGAAAGGGTCGTTTGACCCCCAGACCCACAGGTTGCAAACCGCTGCAGTAGACTATTAGCCTAAAAGAGAATGAAGTTTTGGCACATGCTATAACATAGAGGAACCTTGAAAACATGCTAAGTGAAATAAGCCAGGCTCAGAAGGACACTGTATGGTTCCATTTATATAAGGTACTTAGAGAAGTCAAACTCACAGAAACAGAAAGTAGACTACCAGGGGGCTAGGGAGAGGGAGAATGGGGAGTTATTGTTTAATGGTTACAGTTTCGGTTTGAAAGAAAAAGTCCTGGAGATTGATGATGTTCGCACAACAATGTGAAAGTACTTAATACCACTGAAATGTACCCTTAAAAATGATTAAATGGTAAATTTTGTATTGCATGTATCTTACCACAGAAAGAAAACGAACAAACAAGAAGGCAGTCCTTTCCACCACCATAATAAATTGCACCAAATCCCAAATCCCCAGAAGAACAAGGATGCTACAAGATACTTGGTTTTATTAGTATTGTGGATGTTGTATTGAATAGTGTACTAGTACTGTTAGAGGTCAGAAGTGGCCAAATGGTTCTGAGCAATTTGGAAATGCTTTTGGGACGTGGCACTAAACATTGTAGGGGTGAAGCGAAACTGCATATATACTGTAAATACCAAAATACATAACTGTGTAAGTATTTCCAGTGCTTTCTTTGCCTTCCTCATCAGCATGGGTGCACCAAGCGGCCACTCGCCACGGCAGTGCTACATCAGGTTAACCATCACAAAGGCGTGTTCAGTGTAGCAAATGCTAAGTGCTTTCCTTGGTTCATTTACAACCCAAGAAAGGATGGAACCAACAAGAATATTTATAACATACATAAAATGTTAGTTTGAAGTCTCATTTTACAATTTTATCACAGGTACTACACATCTTCTCTCACATTTTTTTTCTTTTATTTCTCACCCAAGGGTATTTTTCTGTTTATCATTAGGAAGGAGAGAGAGAGAGAGAGAAAGAGAATGAGAGAGAGAGAGAGAGATGTGATAGAGCCACGTCAGCTGGTTGCCTTCCGCACGACCTGGCCAGTGACAGGGTCGAACTGCAACCAAGGTCTGTGCCCTTGGATGGAATTGAATCCATGACTCATTGGTCCACATGCCGACGCTCTAACTGCTGAGCCAAAACTGGCCAGAGCTTTCTCTTACATTTTTAAGTAATTATATTTGTATATTGCCAAGAATGTGGATGTTGGAGCCATATAGTTGCCTCTGTCTTGGTGGTGTAACCTTGAACTTACTAGTTTCCTCATTTGTAAATTAGGGGAGATGACATTGACCTTTCAGAGTTTCTTTGAGGCGTGATAAGGAAAGTGACCAACACGAGAGCCTGACACCCAGCAAATGTTCAGTACATATTAGCTTGTTTTCCTTCTTCTCTCGCTGCTCTTCATGATTGATCAAGATGTCAGAGGTTTGGGCATTAGGTGGGCAGCTGCAGCGTGGGTGGTGGGTGAGACCGTGAGCGGTCATGAACGGCAGCCGTGAGGAGCGGAATCCCAGCTCAGCAGCCTGCCAACAGTGTGACCTCAGGCACGTTCCTCCAGTGTCTGATCTTTCACAGGAATCTATGCAACATGTAAAATTATAAATGACACTCCATTTTTTTTTTTTTTTTATCCTCACCCGAGGACATTTTTGCAGTTTTTGTTCAGACAGAGCGGGAGGGAGAGAGAGGAAGAGAGAGAGAGAGAGAGAAACATCGATGTGAAGGGACACATCGAGTGGTTGCCACCCGCCCGACCAACCAGGGCCGGGACAAACTGCAACCGAGGTACATGCCCTTAGCGGGAACCGAACCCGGGTCTCTCTGTACCGCAGGCCGACGCTCTAACCGCTGAGCCAAACCGGCCAGGGCGACACTCCATTTTTAATGGAAACAGTATGAAATGGAATTTATCAGAATTTCTGATTGCTAGGTACTCCTTTGTAGTAGAAAGTACATCTATATGCGAAGTTACACTTCTGATGAGCACCAACTATCAAAACAAAAAAATTAGCCATGCTAGAGGAAAGACTAAATTAACATTCTATTCTTCCTAGAGACAATGAAATTACAAAATTGTTTCCATATAAGAAAGCAATTAAAGAGTATGCAGGTTGCAAAGCAGTAGAAAAATATGTGCTGGATTTCTGATAACGGTGGTATTTTTCAGACTTTTGTAGATAATCTTTGCGATTTCTTTTCTCATTCTAAATAAGCACACACATTTGTACATAATTCTGTATTTGTCCTTTTATATACTTTTTCTTAAGTTGGGCACCACAGCAGGTTCCTAGAATTGTCCCTTACCAGATCCTCATTCGAGAGGGTTGATGGGGACCCTCAACTAGAGGATGGTCCAGGGGCATGGGAGGTAAGAATTCCACCTACAGAATCATGTTGTCTTTCTATCACGATCCCCAAATCTTGAATGATAAAAATAAATAGAAGAAGAAAATAATTCCGTAACTACTATTTGAAGTTCCGTTTTTATTTTCACATTGAGATTTTTTATACCAGGCACTGTGTGTGACCATTTCACACACATTATCTCAATAACCACAACTCTGTGGGGCACTTACTGTTACTGTCCCAAATGGGGACTGGAAAGGTGTGCCCTTGCACACAGTTTCCAGGCTGGAGACCGCATTTTCAGGTGTGTGAAAGCATGACAAGAACAGAGATTATGAGAAGGCATTTGTGTGGTGGGCATTCCTACCCATCTGAAGGCACTTGTGAGCACATTACCCGGTGAGTAGATAATGTGCATCTTCCTACTTATACTTCTGCTGTGGGTTGATAAATGAAGAGACTTGGGAGCCTCCTCTGCGACTCTGTAAGCCTACATTTTCCTAGTTGCTAAATAGGAATTGTGACACTTTCATAAGCTTCCATTGATCACAACTAAAGAGGTCTCACTGGGGGTAGGGGTCAGGTGTGCTTTTAAAAAATTGTTTGTAATTTTAATCTGAAACCAGCATGTGTTGGTCATGATTAAAATCATCTTTCTACCTCATTTTATTTTTTTTAAAGCTCTAAAGGTGAGGGCTCAAATCCCTTGACTTTTCAATTTAATTAAAATGATTTATAAACTAAATAAACAAATAAGTGAATTAATCATGCTTACTGCAATAACATTACCATTTTGTAACCCAGATTGAGGTCAGTATATGAAACTGATGCAAAATAAGAAGTGGGGCCCACTTTTTCTTTGGACAGTGAAAAATGATGTCACAAGACAGGTACTTTATTTTCCAAATTAATTTGTAGGTTATTTAATCATTACATAATTTATTTATATAAATAGAAACACATTTTATGACTTAGAAGTCAATAGGAACTTTTGTGGAAGTGAAATGGTTTACATAAAAAATAAAAGCATATGGCCCGGCTGGTGTGGCTCAGTGGATTGAGTGCCGTCCCATGGACTGAGAGGTCCTGGTTCAATTCCCTGTCAGGGCACATGCCCTGGGTTGTGGGCTCGATCCCCAGTAGGGGGCGTGCAAGAGGCAGCCAATAGATGTTTCTCTCTCATTGCTGTTTCTAGTTCTCTCTCCCCCTCCCTTCTTCTCTAAAAATCAATAAAAACATATTTAAAAAATAAAAGCATATTTGTGCAAAAGGGATAGATTTGACTATATAAGTAATTTGGAAAAGAGTTCAAGACATGGCTTACAGAATGATTATGAAACCTTTCTGATAATTTTAAGTTTCACAAATGGTTCTAATAGTTTTAACTCTTTACAGTTCCTTTTGAGAACTTTTTATATATTGAAAAATTTCAAAAATCACAAAAACTAGGGAAATTGTACTTTTTAATCCCCAATATAATTAACATCTATATTCAGCAAATGTCAACATTGTGTTATTGTGTCCATCTTTTTTTTTTTTTTTTTTTTAATCTATCCCCCACATGTATTTACTCTAGAGTACTTTAATGAAAATTCCATATGTGATGTCATTTTACTCATCAAAAGTGGAGTTGATGACATACAAGGCAAGTGTAATGCACGGTACCGGAAACTACAGGGTTTAAAATCTGGTTGAGGAGGTATCACCATGCACTACAGACCATGAAATCAAGATATGGTGCACAGTGGTTTGCAGTCAATTTCCTAAAGCCTTGGCCTTTGTTTTGGAGAATGGTGTAAGGACAGCAACTGCTGTGGGTTGGAGCATTTGAAGAAGATGAATGGAGAAATGTGTATGTGGGGAGGGAGCATGCACCAGCCCTGGATGGACAGGCTGTCCAACGGGTACACCAAAGATTTTGAAGAACGTGATAGCATGGTGACATGTGCTTAAGGAAGAACAACATACAGTGATATATGTAGGATGTACCCGAGCACAGATGTGATGATGGGGAAGCTGTCTGGGTCCTGCTACAGTAGTTCAGGCATGAGTATGTTGAAGATTAAATTAGGGTAGCAATCCTGGGGATTAGAAGGGCAAAATCTTCAGATGTCATCAGTAAATACACATTGCTTACTAGAAAATTAAAGCAATCAATTTTAATAGTGGTTAATTTTGGAAATGTAGAAAAGTATGAAAAAGAGAAGAAAAGCTGCCACATTTTCATTGAGATGATGACTGTGAACAGCATTTTCCTCTACTTTTTTAAAATTAATAAATTTACTTTTTTAGAGAAGTTTCAGGTTCATGGAAAATATGCTTTTATTTATTTTCAGGTTCATTGAGCAGAAAGTATAGAAAATTTCCATATTCCCCTTGGCCCCCCCACACATAATCTCCCCCATGTTCAACATCCTACACCAAAATGGTACATTCGTTACAATTGATGACGCTCCACACATGAAGTTCACAATTTATGTCAGGATTCACTCTTGGTATTGAACATTCTATGGGTTTGGACCAATGTAGGACATGTATCTACCACTGTACTACCATATAAAATAGTTTCACTACCATAAAGATCCTCTGTGGTCTGCCTATTCATCCTCCCTCTCCCCAAATCCCTGAAAAAGTCATATATTTTGGAATCATCCAGTATATAGCCTGTTCAGATTGTCTTCTTTCAGTTAATAACATGCATTTAAGTTTCCTCCATGTCTTTTCATGGCTTGATAGCTAATTTCTTTTAAGTGCTAAATAATATTTTATTTTCTGGATGTACCACAGTTTACTTACTCATTCACCCACTGGAGGACACCTTGGTTGCTTCCAAGTTTGGGCAGTTATGATGAAAGCTGTCATAAACATTTCTGTGCCGAATTTTGAGTGGACAGAACTTTTCAGCTCCTGTGAGTAAATAACAAGGAGCACCAGTTGATGGATCACATGGTAAACATATGTAAAATTTTGTAGGAAACTCAAATGTTCTTCCAGAGTGGCTGTGCTATTATTCACTTCCACCAGCAATGAAGGAGAGTTCCTGTCACTCCACATCCTCACTAGCATTTGGTGTTGTCAGTGTTCTGGGTTTCGGCCATTCTGATAGGTCTGTAGTGGGGTCTCCGTTTCCATTTCTATGATGACATATGGAGAATCTTTTTGTATGCTTATTTGCTATTTGTGTATCTTCTTTGGTGAGGTGTTTGTTAAGTCTGCTGCCCATTTTTTTCCAGCTTTATTGAGGTTTGATGGAAAAATACAAATTATATATATTTAAGGGATAAAATGTGATAATTTTATAAATGTATACCTTGTGAAATGATTACCACAGCTAAGCTAATTAGCACATCTATTACCTCATGGTTACTATTTTTAGCATGTGTGGTGAGAACACTTAAGACCTACTCTCTCAGCAAATTTCAAGTACACCATATATTATTATTGATTATAATCAACATGCTGTACCTTCAGGACTTAATCATCTTATAAGTGAAAGTGTATCCTTTAACTAACATCCTCTCATTTCCCCAGCTCTGCAGCCTCTGGTAACCACCCTTCGACTCTTGATGTCTATAAATTTGATTTACAGAGAACAGGGATTATAGCTGGGTAGGCAACTAAATATAGCCCATGGCAGATAAGAGATCATCCTCTTGGACATTTAGTTAAGAGTAAGAATTATTCTTTATATATGTTCTAACTTCATATTTCTTCTGTAGATTGCCTGTCAAATGGTACCTGCTCTTTAGCTATAGGTTGAGTATATAAATGAATGAATAAAAGGCTTGATCTTTGATAACTTGTAATGTGTACTGAAAATTACTCAATCTACTGATAGAAATAGAAAACCAGGAAGCAAAGTGTGAGTACCCTGAAATTTTGTGCCCAGAGAAAATTTTCAGTTATAACTGAAGAGAATATAAAGTACCATATTAACTAATTTTCTAGCTTTTACATAAGTATAAAAGCTTCAGAAGTCTCCAAGATTTAGTATGCCTTAGCAGGGTTTGAGCCTCGGAGAGAGACACAAATGGGCTCTTTACCATTTTCCTGCTTAACCATAACATAGAGAAAGGGCATGTCTCAAACTTCTTGCCCAGAAACACCGTGTCAAGACAAAAGTTAGGATGTGATTCGAAATTTTCTTACTGGTGCCTTGTCCCCTGGGAGCAAAGCTATCCAATAACGGTTCCTGGAGCATGTGGGCCCGGTGACCAGATGCGTAACCCTCTTCTTCCTGCGTGAGTCTGAGCTTGCAGTGCATTGCAGTTGATTTTGTCTGGCACACCCAGCTATGCTATCTTATATAACTTTTGGGATCTTAAAAAGTTTTTTGAAATGAAATTGCTTGAGGACTGTAGAGGAATACATTTTCACTATCAAGGTATGATTTAGATATTAAATGTCAATGTGAAACTCTCATAATCCTATACTCAAGACACTTGCTGCAAACATTTTGGTGGATTTCCTTACTAGATCTAATTTAATGTCACTTAAAAGTATAAAAGTAATGTGTAGTTATTGTAAGAAATAAAAATGGTTCAGAAGGTAAAAATAATTGCTTTCTCAAACCCCAAGTCTTACTCTCCAAAATTAACTGCTAGTAATGGTTTGTAGCTGATTTGTCCAGATCTTTTAGCATGTTTATTTTTAAAGCTCAGAAAGTTTTCACCTCCACCTATCATCTTGTTCAGGAGAAAAAGATGAGCCGGATTTTACTTAATGCAGAGACTGTGCTGAGGGTTCTAATAAGTAAACCATTCAAATGAAAATCTCCTGTTTCCAGCTCATCTGAAGACCCACTTGTGCAATTCATTTAAGTTCACGGTGCCATTTATCCATTTGCAAAGAGATGATAATACCTTCTGAATATATAATTCTCTTATTTCATGAATATTAATAGCACAACTACAATGTGCTTGGCATAGTGCTTGTACTTAGAGGGCTATGAAAAGGTGCTGAGCAAAGGCTGTGTGTTCAGTGCAAAAGAAAGATGAAAATTTGGTGACCGGTTGTTCTAGTTATTTATTTTTATGTAACAGATGCACCAATACTTAGTGATTTTAAAGAACAAAAATAATCAGACTACAAACATACAATTTCAGCAGGGCTCATCAGAGAAGGCTTGTTTCGGCCCCACGCAGCCTCAGCTGGGCTAGGTTGATTGGGGGCTGAAGGGTAAACCTAGACGATGGCTCACTCACGTGACTGGCTGTTGGGTCCTGGCTGATGTGTGGGAGATGAGTTGGGGTTGAGGACCTTGGGCTTTGCTTCCTCTCTGCATGGGCTTTCCCACGGACTTACACCCTGTAACATTGTGGCCGGTTTCCAAGAGTGAGCATTCTAAGAGATAAGGTAGCTGCTTGTTTCTTATTTCTTTGAAATAAAAAATAAGTGTCACTCACCATATTTTACTGGTCAAGCAGGCACAGAACCAGATTCAAGTCCAGAGGACTTAGACCCATTTTTAAAAAAATGTATCTTTATTGTTGAAAGTATTACAGATGTCCCTCCTTTTGTCCCTCATTGACACCCTCCTCCCCGCTCTCGCCTCCCCCTACCTTCACTGCACTGTTGTCTGATTGGTTGTGGATATAAGTTCTTTGGTTTATCTCTTCCTGCCCCCCATCTCCACTCCCTCATAGATTCATTTCTTAATGGGAGGCATGTTAAAGGAATTTGAAGTTGTGGTGTGTGTATGTGTGTATTTGATGTAGCACCCTCACCCTTTCTATGGTAAGATCACTGATCTTTCTATTAGGAACTTTTTTATCCCTACCACTCATTCCATAGGACGCTGGTGGGGCTTCCACTCCGTTTTCGGTCCATTGACCACGAGTCTGGCCAATAGTAATATCATATCTATATGGCCAAGATGATTGATTGGTTCTAGAGTGGGTATATGCCCCATTAAGCTAATCATATTCCCTCACTGGTACCATTACAACAGAACCAAAGATACAGCATTTCTCTCCAGTTCTTCCAATGTTGCTTGTAGCAACAGTAAAAGCCTGTGGCCCTGACTTCACTCCTTGCCACATAATAAGAGCTTGACTGCAGTAGGTTTGGCTTCCATGTGCCATGTAAATATGTGGGCATATTACATAGCTTCCCTAGGTGTTAATTTCCCGCCTTGGTAATATCTACCTTGCAAGGTTGCTATATAATTATTTCCATATATAGATTCATTCGATCACTAAATGGAAAATATTATTACAGCATTGATGATTAATATAGGTATTAATGGATTTAAAAAACTTAAAGTTTTGTGAAAGAGAAGTTTCAAGTGTTTGAAGTTATACAGATCTTACCTTTTGGAGGGCATAAGAAGTTGATCAAAGGAAGAGATGTTAATGATCCAGTTAGCAGAGGGAACACCCACATCAAATGTGTATTGGATTGCATCCAGGAAGCCACGTTATTAGAAGTCTCAAAAACCATAGTCATTAGAATAATTAGACATTACAGATATAATTGTAATATTTAATTACCTATCTTTTTTCTTATGTAAAATATGAATTCAGTAAGCTTTACATGCATGCGTAACAACAGTAGTATTTTCTTCCTGCAGGAAGCTTCTCAGCAAATGCACCTAGAAAGCATTCACCAAGAGGAGGGTGAGAGAGGGAGAGTAACGTCAACATAGGGAAGGTACTAGGCATGAAATGACATCCTCACAAAAGTTTGAAATATGCAAATGTCACAAAAACAGGAGTGTACCTATAAATGCAGAACACCCACAGCTAAATTCTGACTAACATGTTTTTCTTATTTCTACATGTTACAAATGAAACCTTACAGATTCTTCAATGATTGAGTACCTATCTGTGATAAACTCTGTTTTCAGCTTTGAAACCATATGTGGCTTAATTTTGTATTCATGTCTTCCTCCAAATGGTCCGAGTATACTTTCTTTCAAAAAGAATGTATGTGTCATGGGAAGTTGTCCCTAGACTAAGTGTTGTTATTTCTCAATGGTCATAGTGTATACGATCCAGCAAAAAGCATGGGGTTAGGTGATGGTTAAGGCAAATCTTTGTATTGGCTTATTCACTTACTGAAAAGTGTAGACACATAGACCAACAGTAGCAAATGAAATATGCCTGCAGGAGGAACCAAAAGTAGAAACTTGAAGAAAGGGGAACATATGGTCTGTACTCCCTGGAAAATTTATGTAGCAGTGAGAAGTACCACGGTCCACTGAAGGTGTTCATTATGCTTCGTGACTTCTCATGCACGAAAGCCAGATCTCTGGGTGTGGGAGAAGTTGAAGTGTCCCTGGTGGATATATGGATAGAAATGCTCAGAGATCCATCTGGTCATGGTGCTGTTGTGACTCACAGGAATGGCCTGTTCTGTGGCACACCGGTAGGCAATGCCCTGCTGTGTCTTTGCACTTTAAGTGGTTTAGAAGTCCACTGGAGAGAAGTGAGAGTCTGTGGTCCACGGTAATCTTGCTACTCGGGCTCGTAGTATTTAGCCTTATCACTACCTTTATTTTGGTACTGTTCTCAACATTCTCATTAAGTAAGGACTTACTGTTCATAGCATGTTGTATATAAGAAAGCATAAGCTTTAAAGGTTTTTTGTGTTTTTTTTTTTGTTTTTTGTTTTTCATTCTTTAAGCCTGAAGGAATAGGGGGGAAATCAATACAAATTGCAACTCGAGGTAACTGAGGAAAATGGCTCTACATATGTTCACATTTTTTGGTGCTTCTGACTTACCTCCCAGGGTGCTGAAATAAAATAATGTGGGCAGGGTAGCAGTACTATTAAGAGGGTTCATAGCCTGTTGAGAGCTAATTAGTATTTCCTGGGGTGGGGAGAATGGGTAGTGGAGCGCTGTAGCCTCTCTCTCTCCTTGGTCTGTTCTTCAACATCTAGATGAGGACGTAAGTGATGCTTTTATGATCTTTAGGTGAAAGTGTCCTTGACAAGCTTGAATAATCCCCCGGGATGCCTATAAGAATATAAGAATAGAGACATATATAATAATGTCCTTCACCCAGATCTTTATACTAACTGCTATTTGGAAAAGAAAAAACACTGACAATATCTATAGGAGGCTCCCACTTGGTGAAAAAAGGCTACATATTTGCATAAACGCACTTGTGTGCATATATGTCTGGGATGGTTTCTGGAAGGAGACACAAATCTGGTAACTGTGGTTGCTGTAGAGAGGGCCCGAGGGACGGGAGATCTGGACAGCAAGTGATACCTGCCTTGTATCTCGTACTTTTTTTATTGCTTGAATTTTCTTTTTAAACATGTGTATGTTTTTATTGATTTTTTTAGAGAGAGGGGGAAGGGAGAGAGAGAGAGAGAAACATTGATGAGAGAGATACATTGATTGGCTGCCTCCTGCATGCCCCCTACTGGGGATCCAGCCCACAACCTAGGCATGTGCCCTGACTGGGAATTGAATTGGGACCTTTCAGTCCAGGGGACGATGTTCAGTCCACCGAACCACACCGGCCAGGCGTTAAACATGTTTCTGTTTTTTAATGTCCATGTGTAACTTTAAAAAAAATGCAATTTAATGGATTGGAAGGAGCACGTGAGGATGCACAGGACTGAGGACGATGTGGACTAATGGGAGCCAGATTAGGAAACCCTGAGGGATGATGATAACTGTAAATTCAAACTTGAATCAGCTCTCGGATGCAGTTAGTTGACAACAATGTGAACCCATCCGATTTCAGTTGTTCACCATCCTTACTAAGCCATGATGGTCTTTGGTGGAATGAAGCATATACATTCTCAAAGAGATACGTGAAGGACTGAGGTCAAGTGCCCACTGTCGAAAGAATTTATGTGTGGAGAGTGATGCCTGACCAGGGAGACCTGGCACGCTATTCGGTTTACCTGGTAGAGGGAGCAGGTATAATAGTCCAGAGGTTGTGCCTAAATTAGTTGTTTTGTTTTTTTTTTTAAGGCATTCAATGACTTCAGTTAACAGGCTGGGCTATTCTTACTCTCTAGGCTTTAATTTTCCTCTGAAACCAGGTTACTACACTAGATCCTTAGACTTGAGCCAAGATGCAAAATAAAACCAAACCCATCCAAAATGATTAATTAATTTTACATTTGTAGAGAAGTTGATCATCATTAAAGATTTCTCAACATTAGCCTAAGTTATGAAAGATGGTGGGAGTAATCAACTTTCTTGACATCTATCTTGGGATATTTAAAATAGTATAGCAGAGTACATGATTACCAAAGACGTTTTCCATTTTGAGACTATATGCAATGCTTTAAAAAAATTTTTTTTTCTTTATTGATGTTAGACAGAGAGAGGAAGAGAGAGATAGAAACATCGATTAGAAAAAACATCGATTGGCCGCCTCCTACATGCCCCCCACTGGGGATCGGGCCCACAACCTGGGCATGTGCCCTGATCAGGAATCGAACCAGTGACCTCTTGGTGCATGGGTCAACATTCAACCACTGAGCCATACCGGCTGGGCTAAAATGCTTTTTATAAAATGGAAAACACCTTGTTGCTCATTTCACTACCCTGAACAGTGTCCTTAGCAGAATTTCCCTTTCATATTTGCTCTTCTTACTGTCACGTGTCTTAGTTGCCTGATGTTCAGGAATACCAATGCCATTTTGCTGAAAGAGCAATACAGCAGTGTCTGCTGATGCAAAACAAACCCACCTTTTTATTATCTTTTTTTTTTTATTTGGTACGTGCCCCTAGTGGGAACCAAACCCAGGACTCTCTGGTCCATAGGCCGAGGCACCAACTGCTGACCCAAACCGGCCAGGGCAACAAACCCACCTTTTTAAAGCACCGAATGTAACTCGACTAGCACATGTGATGCGTTCCAGCCTAACCGTGTAACTTGCATTCCTGTGTTGACTCATGCTCCTTGAGTCATCAGTTGAATAGACTATACTGAAACAGTATTTGGTATCCTTCAAGGCAGTGATACTCTACTTCCACTAGAAACTATATTTTAAAAGTAGCTTCTCCCTCTCCCTTCGTCTCTCTCTAAAAGTCAAACTATTCTTTTAAAAAGAAAGTAGCTTTTATTTATTGAATACAATTGTGACTGGACGATTTCTAACATATCAGGCTCTGTGTGTCCCTCTCCTCCTTTTTTTAAATGTAAGTTATTAAACTACTGGAGAAAAAATACAATCTGAATTCTGGGGAAGCTCCAGCCAGCCTGGCATTAAACAGATAGGTACAGATAATCTTTCCTAGTTAACTTGGAGCTTCCTCCCCATGCTAACACTGATCCCACAGTACTCCCAAGCAAATCTTCCTTAACCACAATTTAAAGAGTCTCTGAATTGAAAACATCTTTCTCACAGGTGCAGATCATTCTTGCTTAATCTCTCCCTTCCTCGGAGTGGATTTTTCGAATTGTTTCTGTGGCTCAGGGCGCCGCTGGAGGAGTCGGGAGGCACAGGGAAAGGGTGCTTCAACACCTGCTGCAGTGGAGCTCCATCATTTCCACACCTGCCGAAACAGCTGGCTCTCTGCTTGGGGACAAAGACACAAGGAGCCCGTTGTAACGAGTTACCTCTTTTGATTGGAGTCTGAAGGAAATCTAGTACATTGGGGGAAAAACTCATAAAAAGATCTTAAGCATAACTGCAATGTGTATAAATGGAATATAGCTAGACAGATATGAACAATGGTTATCTTTGGATGGTAACATAATGATTATTTAATGATCTTTCTATTTTCCATATTTCCTACAGTAAATGTCAATATTTTTTATAATCAGGAAAAAGTTATCTAAAATGTTTTATTCAAGCATCTCATATTTAAAATGATCATAGGATATCAACTTGATAAGATATTTTAGGATTGAAGTATTTTGTGGTCATGATTGTTTTTTTTCAATATGTTTTCATTGATTTTTTAAAGAGAGAGGAAGGGAGAGAGATATAGAGACATTGATGTGAGAGATGCATCCATCAGCTGCTGCCTCTGGTACACCCCCTACCAGAGGGATGGAGCCTGAAACCCGGGCATGTGCCCTGACCAAGAATCAAACCAGGACCTCAGTTCATGGGCCGACGCTCAATCCACTGAGCCACACCGGCCGGGCTGTGGTCATGATTTATTTCCTTGAACCTTTTGATTCTAAAATAGAAGTAACTAAATAAAAGTATCTCCCAAAGTGTTTTCTCTCCTGGCAGCTCTTCTCACCCCAGTGAAGGAGGAGACGGGCCCTACTTCAGCTTCCCTCCCGCATCTCGGACTAGCCCTCCTGTGCAGTGCCCGGCTGGTGGTCCAAGGTAAGGCCATTTTCCGAGCTCTGTTGGGAGACACGTGGCCACCTGGAGCCACGGGCCTGATGGAAAAACTGAAACTTTGCAGGAGACGAAGGCCGATAATAAATCACTCAACTTGCAAAAACTGACTCAACCGGTTCTAAGAGCCATTTACTTAAGGGACAGTTCTGGCGCTGTGGGTCTTGAAACTGGAAAATAGACTTCTTGATTGGTAAATCCTTTTGAAAGATTAGGTGGAAAGCCAGTTGCTATGTTCACAGCAAAGCAATTCAGAGTTCTAGAAAAACACACAAGAGGCTGGCAAGCATCCTTGCCTGTAGAGGGGAGACGTGGGCTCCCGGACTGGAGAGGTGACCTACTTCTCCTGTGTGCCCTTTTCACCCTGTCTGCAATTTGGACTCTACTTGTGCTGCCTTTTTAATTAAGCAACAGCTAATCATTGTGCATGGCTCAAACTTTTATTTCCTGACTTTCCCTGACATGCTTTTCTGTATTCTACCAGGATGACATCACTAAATGCATGTGATTTTTTTTTTTTTTCAGGAGAGACAAGTAATAAGCTGGTTCCTAAAATACATATTTATGAGATACTATGGAAATACTTGACTCTAAACTTTTTTTCCTCATGCAGAGGCTCTTGAGTATGTCACTATCCTAAGGAGCAATTTTTTTTTTTTTTTTTAAATTTTGAGAGGTATTACAAGATGTAGCTGTTGCCTTTTTGTATCCTTAGAAGGCAAAGGGACCCTGTCCTGTCTTCTACCAGAGTGGTTGGGTGTCTCATTACCTCTCTTGCTCTTCGGATATTGCACGGAAGTCACACAGACAACTCACATTCACCTTCCTCAAAGCCTACTCCTCCAAGTCAGAGGCCTGGGCGTCACTCGTAATTGTCTCTGCGCTTTAATTACTCTGCACCCGACCCTTCGTAGTCACGTGATCCGCCGCTGAGTCCTGAAGCAGCACCCCTGAGAGCTCTCCTCTCACCTCTTCGCCCTCCCCACTGTGACCGCAGTAGGTCAGTTTCTCACCTCGTCTCGTATCAGTGCAACGTCTTCTCGGAAGTGTCCTGGTTTCTAGTCTGGTTTTCAGCTCGTCCACCCTTTGGTTGGTGCCAGGTGGTTTCCTCACACGCGCATGCGCTCTCGTTGCTTTCCTTCAGGGCCTCACCTTTCTAGGACAGTGTTCTCGGGGCTGTTCTTGGCCTACTCCGGGTGGGAATTTCCAGCCTCATTTCTCAGTACTCGTTCACACTAGAGCCATGCCTGATCTCTTGAATATTTTCTCGCTGGGTCGTGCTCTCTCTCTCCCCTAGGCCTTTGCACATCCTATTTCCATGTTCAAAATGTCTTACCTTCCTTACTGCTTCCCCCTTCTTCATGACGTCGTTCCAGTCTTGACTCCCCCGTCCTGCTCATACATTCCTCTCTGCTTCCATTACTCTTGCTTTTTCTCCGTAATTATACTTGTCAGTTTACTTACTCCTTCCCATGCTGTGTTGAAAATTCCAATGTACAATTCCAAGAGGGCAAGAGTCTCTAAAGGGAACAGTTTTGGGGGACAAGAGATTTAGTGGTAGAACAGTCAGGGAATATATACTTATTTGGAATTCCCACTTCTTTATCCCCTTATAATAAAATGTGACTCTATTTTTGATTTTTACCTGTCAACCACTTCTTCTTTCCCCTTTTGCCCACATTTGGGAAGGGAGATAAGAAAGCCAAGGGTCACCCTTCTTTTGGCACCAGCATGAAATTCAGACCATGAAAGCCCTGGCCCCCACGTGGTAGTCATCACCCCATCCCCACCCTCTAACCAACACAAAACTCCAAGCCAGTCTATTTTCTTTGCTCTTTCAAGGCGTTCTTAGAGGTGCTTGGGACACCCCCCCCCCCCAGCTCTCTACAGAGAACTTCGTTATGTGAGGTGTAAATCTGTCCATGAGTGGGTGGTGGTATGCATCTTGGCATCTGAACCAAACTTTAATTGAGAGATTCCATCCACGTCCAGCACCCTCCAAATCATGTCTCCAGACCCAGTTAATATGACACTGTATACACATGATACTCACACTATATTTGTTGCATATATAGAAGTAAAAATGACAGGTTCAAAAACACCCCTGCAGGTAGGCTCTTCCACGTAGATAGAAGTTCAGTTTAGCTTTTTATCTGCAATGTGGGAGGAGGTGAGAGAATGAACATATGCATTTAAAAGCCACCATGGCCTTGGACAGTTTGGCTCAGGGGTTAGAGCATCAGCCTGCAGACCAGAGAGTCCCGGGTTCGGTTCCTGCTAAGGGCATGTACCTCGGTTGCAGTGTGTCCCCAACTGGGGCCATGTGGGTGGCAGCCACTCAATGTGTTTCACATTGATGTTTCTCTCTCTTCCTCCATCTCTCCCTCCTGCTCTGTCTGAAGATAAATGCAAAAAAAAAAAAAGTCCTCAAGTGAACATAAAAAAATAAAAAATAAAAGCTATCATGGTTCTGGCAAGGTGGCTCAGTTGGTTGGATCATTGTCTCATACACCAAAAGGTTGTGGGTTCAATCCCCTGTCAGGGTGTGTACGGGAGGTGATCAATCAATGTTTCTCTCTCCCTTCCCATTTCTCTAATAAGCACATCTTCTGGTGAGGGTTAAAAAAAATAAATGAAAATAAATAAAAATAAAAGTCACAAGGACATTTATAAATGAGAACTATTATTTATTGCATCATATGTATTTGTTTCTCTCAGAATGTGTTACGGATGTATAAAATGGGTGTTCATACATTTTACAAAATATAAATCTGTTTGGGGGTATTTCTTTTTTTTTATCCTTACCTGAAGACATTCTTGCATTTATGTTGAAATAGAGTGGGAAGGAGAGAGGGAGAAAGAGAGAGAGAGAAACATTGATGTGAGAGAGACGCATCAAGTGGTCGCCACCCACACGACCTCAACTGGGGCTGGTGACAAACTGCAACCGAGGTACATGTCCTTAGTGGGAACCGAACCTGGGCCTCTCTGGTCCGTGGGCCCATGCTCTAACCGCTGAGCCAAACTGGCCAGGACTGGGGGTATTTCTTTTGCCACAACATGCTGTGTAACCAGTGGGATATTTCTATCGAGCTGATTTTTTAAATAACACCCCACAGCTCTGCCCCAGAGTTTGTCTCCTGGTACCTGCCAGTTTCCATGAATCAGTCAAGTGGGCAAGGCTTCAGTCCAGTAAGGTCACCCCTAAAACCAGCCACGTCAAGTTACATCAGTCTGTTTAGGTCCTGTGTTATGAGAAAGGTATAAGACTGGAGGCTGATGATAAAGCCAAGGCCCCCTCGCTTGAATGGTGGTATCATTCAAGTCCAACTGTTCCTTGTTTGGGATTTTCAAGGTTATGATGACCCAGCCCTTAAAAGTATCAACAAAGTGATGAAGTCTACATTTCAGGCCATATAAAAATTAGTGACTAAAAGAGCAAGAGGCCTCTTACTAATAGCTAATCCCAATTCAAGCACTTTAAAAATAGCTGTAATGAAAATCACACCAGGAGAAGGACATCAGATGTCTGCTAGCAAAACAAAGCATAATAAAACCCTTTACTTTGACAGGGACCCAAATTACAGGCTACTGAAGAGACTGCGCAGAACACCATTTCTTTCTTCCTCTATTTAAAAACAATGTGTAACACATTGACAAAACAACACAAAGGAAATGTTAAAAATAGAAAATATGTCCTATATTTTATTCTTTTCAATATGCATCATCATTGTTCAAGCCTTGTTCAATAGTTTTATATTTTTAAGTAAGTATAAATCTTTATGCTCTATTTCATTTTAATGGATTATATATATTTTCCTCTTGGAAGCATAGTTTTAAAAAATGATCATTTAAAAACTGCATGACAGCCCTGGCCAGTGTGGTTCAGTGGTTAGAGTGTCAACCCATGCACCAAAGGGTCTTGGGTTTGATTCCCGGTCAAGTACATGTACGTGGGTTGTAGGTTTAATTCTCGGCCCCATTGGGGTGCATATGGGAGGCAGCCAATTGATGTATCTCTCTCACATTGATGTTTCTCTCTCTCTTTTCTCCCCCTCCCTTCCTTCTACTCTCTCTAAAATCAATGGAAAAAATAGCCTCAGGTGAAGATTAACCAAAAAAAAAAAAAAATTCAAAAAAAAAATTGAATGACAGTACATGTTATTAATGAATCACCTTTTTCATAAACTATATCCCTTTGTGCACTTAAAAGTTTTATAATGTTTTCTATTATAATTAGCACAGCAATAGTTCTTTTCCACCCAATGTAAAGTCCATTTATATGTTGAACCTTTTATAGAAACACAATGAGCATCTCTGAATTGGGTCTCTATATTGGCCTGTTTATAAATAGGAAACTGATAACAGATTTTGAAAGCAGTGGTATTAATGTGGCTGAACTTTTAAAAAAAAAATTTAATTGATTTTAGAGAGAGAGGAAAGGACAGGGAGAGAGATAGAAATATCAATGAGAGAACATTG
The DNA here is from genome assembly GCF_014108415.1 of Molossus molossus. Taxonomy (NCBI): domain Eukaryota; kingdom Metazoa; phylum Chordata; class Mammalia; order Chiroptera; family Molossidae; genus Molossus; species Molossus molossus. Next base: position 28,250,044 of record NW_023425357.1, read on the forward strand.
ATTGGCTGCCTCCAGCATGCCCCCCACTGGGGATTTGACCCACAACCTTGGCATGTGCCCTGACTGGGAATCGAACTGGCGACCTGTTGGTGCCTGGGTTGATGCTCAACCACTGGGCCACACTGGACGGGCTGGCTAAACTTCTTTAGACCAAACGGGAAAGCTGGATTTAGTTACGTGGTGTTTCTAACTTTCAACAGCATCTCAGAGCTATCACATACCCGTTGGTGCTTGAGTACGTTGATATTAACAATACTGCCAGCTAGGTCACTGCACCCTCGTTCTGAAAAGCTAATTTTTCAAGGCAGAGACATACTTGGACAGGAAATATGAGTTTCTGCAGTTCACAAATATCCTACTTGAGGGAGAAAGACATCAGGGTCGCTTTACTCCACCAAAATATTACCGTGAAAAAAAAATTTTTTTGAAGCAAGAATTAAAATTTAAAATGAAGAAGTTTTGTCTTTTTCCTTGGGAAGCTGACATTTAATTGAGGTGATGGACAAGTAAAGAGACAATTAAGATGTGGCGAGCTGCCAGGCCACTCGTAATGAGACCTGCCGGTTTTGTGATCAAGAATCATCTTTGAAATTATTATGATCATGGGAGGGAGGCTCTTAGGAAATGGAAAAGACTTTGAAATGAGCAAAAATGACAAATGGATGTTCTTTCTAGTGCACCCTTCCAGGTTATCTGTGTCTTTCCCTGGCTTTGAGCTATTTTATAACTCTGTAAATTGTGGAAAACTGATAGCAATGCAAATGATTATTGTCCATAAAAATGTAAATACATTTTACCTGGTGCCATATAATTGATTGTTGTCTTGTGGCTACTCACCAGTTTTATATCTGCTTGTAAATTCATTTCAGTATTTCTGATTGCCTATATATGCATGCATTCTTATAATTCTTTGAACAGAATTTAACTTCTTACTGGTTCCATCATTAATTAATGAGTTACATAGGATCTTTCACAGGTATTCATTTTGTATTTGTATGACAGTCATGATTTGAACTTTGCCCCCCAAAGAAATAGCGTTTAACACTAGGGTACAGTCGCTGCTTAGTAATTCTCTTATACAACCTTCAGTAGAGGCCACATTTGGCGTTCCACAGACTTTTAACAAGACTGACTTTCAGTGACATAATTTTGCAATTATCCAGCCTAATTCAAGTCTACGAGGATTTATTGATTGCTTGCTCCACGCGCGCGGACCAGAGATCACGATCCACCAGGGTCTCATACAGTCCACATGGGTACAATTACAACTCCAGGCCTGACCATGCTGTGTGCTGTGTTATGTGTAATAATAGAGTCCTGTGCAAAATGCCTGGAGAGACTGAAGAGGCAGTCATGAATTCCAATGAGACAGAACGTGCTGTTTTACCTGGAAGGCAGCCTTTGAGTTGAATCTTACAGGATAAATAAGCTTTTTACTGAAGGAAAGAAGAGGGAGGAACAAATATTCTAGAAAGTCAGTGAGAGATGGAAAGGTATTTTGTCTGGAGAATAATCTCCCAGGTAGATAGATGGATGGGGACACCCTGTGGGTAAATGGGGAGATGGGAAATTTGAAAGCCTTGAGCATCAAGCTTTGGAATCAGACTCTATCCTAGAGTCGTTAAGAGCAGTCACAGGTTTCTAAGCAGACAGCCATGCTATCAGATCGTGATAGAGAGGACATGGTGGGAATGTGCTGTCTTGAAATATCCCAGCTGCTAAACTACTGGGTGAGATTTGTGATGCAATCAGTCTATCTGGGTTATTGTCACACTCGATAACCTGGAAGAGAGCTCTAGACAAAATGTCCTGTTATATTTGTTCTCATTCCAGAGTCTTCCACACGTATTCCTGATAGCTTCCCCCATCATGATCTTAATATTCTCAAGATTATTCTTGATTTCCCTCTCACACTCACAAGGTCTGGTCTCACTCACTGATGTACTTCTCTCCCTGTCACGGAGAGTTGGAAAGGTCATGAGCATTTTGGGAAACCAGCTAAAGAGAAATTGATTCAGAGATACATATGGTTAGGGTTAATATCTTATGTTGTATAGTTTGCAGTCACTTCTATGTCTAATTAAATTATTGCTAGTCATGCCAGGATAGGAATGTCTTCCAGGAATATTCTTACCACCCCCTGTGCTGAGCCACTTTGCATCATGGTCTGAAAGCACAGGACCAGAAACTCCGTGGCCGTAGGGCAGCGTCCTGTAGCTCTGGACATCATAAGTAGTAGGGGAAGAAAGGCACAGAATGGCCTGAGCCAGGTGCTGATGTTTATAAAACAGTATTGCAAATGTGTTAGGCAAATAATAAAATCATTCTTTTGTATTTGTCATTTCTTATTCTAATATAATTTTATATGAATAGTTTTGTGTTTTTTAAAAAGAGATTCCCACATTATATAAGCTTTTGATGCCATAAAACCTGGGTCCACCTTTGGGAGAGTGACAATAGACCTGTAATAATAAAATGGTGCCACAAAGTGGTTTGGAGAGGTCCTCCCCATCACCCATTGTTTTCTGACCTCACCCTACTGTTGCACTAAATACCGTGCCAAGTTTACTAGTGACCTAATTACTGTATCTTGTGGTAATGATCCCATTTAATTTAAAAGTAATTCCAAATAATCCATAAATACATGTAAAGAATGCAGGAATTATAATGATTAAAGTAGAAGTGTACGTTTTCCTTCATCCTACCCCATTCTCAATTCTGCATTTCTCCCTACATCTGGTCACTAGTAGTAGTAGTTTAGAGGGTTTTCCACACCTCATGTTTATGCATTTGTGTGTGTATCTGTGTGTTTGTGTGTGTGTGTATACAGTGATTTTTAGAGAGAGTGGATGAGGGGAATAGAGGTGGGGGTGGGGAGAAGGGGGGGGGGAGAGAGAGAGAGAGAGAGAGAGAGAAGCATCGATGTGAGGAAGACACATACATTGGCTGCTTTTCATATGTGCCCAGACCAGGGTGGGAATGGAAACTGCAGCCCAGGAATCAAACCTGTGACCCTTTGGTGTGCAGGGCCCATGCTCTAACCATTGAGCACACTGGCCAGGGCGGTGTTTCTAATTCTTTGCTAGTGCGAATAACATTGCATGTGAGCATCCTTGAATATATAACATTATGCAGAAGTATGTGCATTTCAATAGGATAAACTTATAGAAGCAGAATTGCTCTTGAGATTGGTATATAAGGAATATATGTGCCCATAAAATAAGTGGAAAGAATAAAGAGAAATGAGAAGTTGAGAAGACAAGAATTAACCAGGGATTCATCAAAACAGAGGAAATTTGCAGTGAAGTACAGGCTGTACTTTTAAATAGTATAGAGGATAATGAGGGGGGATTTGAGAATATCATGGGATTTCTGAATATCTGAAAACCAGCTTGTTTCATGGACTCAGAGACTCTGCAAGAAAATGTCTGTGGGGTATTGTGTGCAGGGGCCTAGAGACGATGCTGACAGTTCACCAGGGGTTTTGCACAGCGATGGGGGCCTCGAGGACAGTGGCAGAGGCTGAGTATGGCTTTCTGGAGGGAGGGCTCACCACAGGAGCCCTCCCAGGACTATGGAGCACGGGCTCCAGGGTGATGTCGCTGGAACCAGAAAAGGCAAAACATCAGAAACTGCTTGGTCGCTGGGAGCAACTCTCAGACGCCCCTCGTAGCCTTAGGAAATCACTGCAAAGAACCGAGGGGAAGGCCGCAGCCGCGCCTGTTAACTGGGTCAGTGCGGTTAAGGGAAAAGATGGGCAGCTACATTTTGTTTTTTGGTACGTGCCCCTAGCGGGAACCGAACCCAGGACTCTGGTCTGCAGGCCGATGCTCCAACTGCTGAGCCAAACCAGCCAGGGCCATCTTTTTGTTTTTTAAAAACATTTTTTATTTTATTGTATTTTTTCCATCATTATTTATCCCCTCTATGCCCTTGTCCACTTCCCACCCCCACCCACACACCACACTGGTCCATGTCCATTCGCTCTCTCTCTCTTTGTTCTCTTTTGCTCAATCTCTCCATCTCCCCACCACCCCAGAGCTGTCTGCCTGCTCTCTGTCCCTCTGAGTCAAGCAGCTACGTCCTAAGTGGCCATGAAGTGGTGGTTCTCAGACCGGGGCTGTGCAATAGGATGACCTAGACGGCTTGAAAACATCCTGATTCCCAGGCTACTCTCTAGACCAACTGACTCGTAATCTGTGAGAGTGGAACCTGGCATCAGTATTTTCAGAGCTCTCCAGGTAATTCTGATGTGTCTTAAAGACTAATGGAATTAGAAATTGCTAACAGTGAGCATTCATTAGCCACAAAGAATTATAGACCATGGGCTTTACAAGGAAGTCTCAGATCAGGAATATGCCTCAGGTTACGGAGCATTTAGGGAAGATGCTTTCCCTGTCTTATCTGATCCCACCGCACTCTCTCTGATCTTACGTCATATTATGTCGTATTAGCAAATGTGTATGTGTGGGTACTAACCTTCCACATGTGCACTGCATAAAACTCCACTGCAGGTGGACTAACTAGCTCCTGCAAGTGGGCATCTGTGAAGCGTGCTTTTCCTTGGGTTTATTATTTGGACTTGACATTTCCTTGCATTGTCATGGAAATGGAAGCATTTGCGTATTGTACAGGGTGTCCTCCTCTCTCAGTATCATTTATCATCTGAGATAGGGACCTGTCTTGTATTCGCCTGCAATTATTTCTTGTACTTAGAGCTGCCCCCACATGTAGTAACATGCTCCCCATGAGATCCCAGAGAATACATAAAGCAGGGATCATTTAATTCTTCCCTGGAGAACTGATCCCTCATCCAAATATTTCAGTTTGTATTTAAAAAAATGCTGCGTGGGGTCAGCCCCTAGATGAGTAGATGTTGTTTTGTAATTTTGCCATGAAATATGTCTATAAAATTTTTCCTTTGGTTTAGGAAAGATAGAGCTGGTGTCGGTTAATGAGTAAGAAAATAGATTTAAAAAAATTAATGTACTTTTCCCTTTTAAAGCACATTTTACCAAATTTTATACTTAACATTTCTTTTAACTGCAATTTATCATTAGAGGTTATTTGCCTGTTATTAATTTCTTCTTCCTCTTCACCTGAAAGGCCTCTACATTTTATAAACTTTACTATATTTTAAATTTTTAAATTTTTTTTCCTAAAATTTAAAAAATGTTCAAAAATTTTTTTTTTGTTCTAGTTACTATTTATTATCTTAAAAGTAGGTCCTAAGAGAACAATTTTATTTTGCTTGTGATTTTGTGGGTCGGTAATTAGTGTTAATTTTGGCTTGGGATCTCTCTGGACATTGCAGTCAGTTGCTGGTTGGGCTGCATCATCTGAAGGTTCTCCTGGGCTAGATGTTCCAGATGGTTCAATTGCATGGCCGCAGTGGACACTGGCTGTTGACTGGGAGCTAAGTGAGGATTGTTTTTTTTTATTTTTTTATTTTATGAATTTTTATTTATTTTTTTGTTACAGATATTTTACCTTTTTACCCCATTGGCACCCCCCACCCCACCCCCCCTCCACCCTGTCCCCAGCTTAGTTGTCCATGTCCATTGGTCATGCATATATGCATATAAGTTCTGTGGTTTATCTCTTCCCACCCCCCACCCCCCATCTCCTCTTCTGAGGGATGTCAGTCTGTGCCCTACTTCCATGTGTCTGGGTCTACTGTATTCCTCAGACTGTTATGTTCATCATATTCCGTATATAAGTGAGATCATGTGATATTTGTCTTTTTCTGCTTGGCTTCTTTCACTTAGGATAATACTTTCCAGGTCCCTCCATGTCATCTCAAAGGATAAGAGATCTTTCTTTCTTACCGCTGCATAGTACTCCAAAAAATGTTCAAACTTTTAAAAGTATTTTAAACTTTTCAATTTAAAAGGAGTCTTTGATGCTCATGATCCTAAGTAGTTCTCCGTCTCCCTCTCTCTCTGATTAGGGTTTGATATGTTTTGAGAACAAAAAGTGACAGTTTCCCAAAAGTTAAAACTTTATTTAATTTGAAGTGTTAACCACCTATTGGAGACACAGTTCTTTTCAGTATTTGGAAACAGCCTTCACAGAAAACTTCCTGAAAACCCTCATTGATGACATCTACATCTTCTGTTCATTTTCTCTGTAATCCAAAAGGTAGAAGTGGAAGGTTTCTCCCCAGTGTCTAAATATTTAAAAGAGGGAAGGCAAAGAGGGGGGTGGGGGTGAGGAGCAAACTCAGAGAAGGCAGGGAGAGGTCATTTGGATGGGGTTTGTCACCACTTCCTTAGAGTCAACGGGCAACACCCTGCGTTGTGTTGGTAACGCCACTGCATTCTCCTTGCCATCCCTATGATGTCTTTTATGCTCAATAAGAAAACCTCTTGAGAACAATTTCTCATAGTATGCTTTCTCTTCAGCACCACATCTTTTATGTGCTAAAATTTTTGGAACATAATGGGCAGTTTCTTCTTACATAATGGATGATTTCCATCAAACCTCATCACCATTTACTGAGTAACTACTCAGTTCCAGAATCTCTGTGAATTGACTTATTCCCAAGACAGTATTTCGAGCTAACCCTGAGGACCCCAAGTACATTTTCTCACTCTGGGTCACAACGCAGTTAAGGATCAGTGACAGGAATCGAAATAAGGTCTTTCCATGGCTTTTGTCCTTGTGCCTCTCAACAAATTTCACTGTGTGTGAATACATGCAGATGCATGTAAAGATAAATAAATGAAACCTTCACACAACAATATTACTTGATGCATTCTGATATTTTTACTCTATTATTTATTTTTAAATGCTGGTTAATACTAAGTTGCTTTGATGACAAGCCGGCATCATGAGTTACAATTTGAAGGAATGCATGTATTACATTAAGTTTGCGTTTAGGTCTTTTTGCTCCCCTCCTTTCCTTAACGTAATTTCTAACATTATGGGGATGTTGGTTTAGGTCATAGGCATTCCCCACACCCATGAAATAACAGCAACATGATCAACCACCTATATCCATTCATAAGGTTCAATGGTTAATCCAATCCAGGGGTTCAATGTCGACCTGAGACAATAACCTCATAGTGGAAAGGTGGGGTTCTGTGCCTGGCCATTCTCCTTGTCTCTCTCCAGCCTCCTCCTCCTTCAATTCCTCATCGGTATTCCCACATTTTAGTCTTAATGGTGACTTGCTTTCTCTCCCCCACCCCAGGCCCCAGCAGTTTCTTACAACTGTGACTTTGGAACACTTGCCCTCATTATTACATGGGCTAAATCCTAGTCATCTTTCTAGGCTCAGCTAAAAAAAAATGAGCACTCATTAATACTCATTTGAATTAATAGATGGTTGAATGGGTAAATGGATGCCAGCACATTTCAAAAACTCTCTGTCTTTGCTCAGTCCTAGCTGTGAAGGCAAAGCTTGATGTTTTGTGGAACAAACTACTTCATTTCAGAAATTCTGTTTCTTCATCTGTAAAATGGAAAATAAAACACCACAGGGTTGCCATGAGTATTATTATTATTATTATTTTTTAATCCTCACCCGAGGACATTTTTTTGATATTTTGTTCAGATAGAGTGGGAGGGAGAGAGAGAGAGAGAAACATCGATGTGAAAGGGACACATCGAGTGGTCGCCACCCATACAACCCAACCAGGGCCGGGGACAAACTGCAACCGAGGTACGTGCCCTTAGCGGGAACCGAACCCGGGTCTCTCCAGATCGCAGGCCAATGCTCTAACCGCTGAGCCAAACCGGCCAGGGTGCCATGAGTATTATTAAACAAAACTTGAAGAATGAAGAGCTTGACAGTTGCTAATTCTTCAGCTCAGCAAACATTTATTATGTAGCTACCATAGATTGAAGACAGTGAGGTGCTTAGGCTGGAAAACGATAGGAATGCAATGAATTGGTTGATAAATCATCAGTAGCTTGATATCAGCTGTGATGGGAGAATTTACACCACAGAAATCTACCAACAGTACCCCCTGTCCAAGAGCTGTATGTCAGCCTTTAGCAGCACACCGCTGGCTAGAGACTTCAGCGGGATGAATACAGGAGTTGCCTCAGGTTGAGTTTTTTGGGAAGTCAACTCTGAGATAGAGTTTAGTACGCAGGATGCTTAATTAGGATGGGCCTTGGGATAAACACTTGTTGAAAGGAGGGGGAAAATTAGAAACTGGAGAATTTGAGCTATAGTCTTGGCTCAACAACACTCTTACTTGAACCCTGGGGGTTCGGGGGCTGAAATGGCCGTTCAGAATTGTCCCCAAGTTGGTCCTGGATCTATCAGTGATTAGATCTAGGCCCTCCGGGGAGGGGCATGACCTTAGCCAAGGCAGCTCTGTATCTGAGGCGATCCCTAAATGCCGACAGCATTCCCAGTGGCTGGGCCAGTAAACTCTCTCTTCCACGTGACAGGGGCAGCATATCTCAGTGTCCAATGGGGGGGGGGGCGAGAACCTGCTCCTGCATGTGCGAAGCCCATGGACAGGTGAGCTAGAAAGTAGTATAGGAAATCCTTATAACTTCAGATCTATTCCATGGGTCAGTGCTGTGACTGAGGAGCAGACAGGCTGCTAAGGACGCGTGATGTATGAGCATGCACCCGGGGAAGAAGGGGGAGGGGTGCAGAGTGTCAAGCCACGCTATGCTCCTCAGCAGGCACTCACCAGAACCAAGTTATGAAGTCATTTGCTGATTCCGAGAGATGGGGTGAAGTTATAATGGGGAAGAGAGAAGCAACTTAGTACTGTGTCTGGTATCTATTTGGGGTTCATGAAAAATGTAGCAAATGGCTAACTTAAAAGAGTTAGAACAATATACAGGCCAAATTCTTACTTTGGGTGAATGTGCATCTTGCCAGATGGGCAGGGGCAAACTTGGCACGATTTTTCTTTCCTTCCACATTCCCTAACAAACAGCATCTTCTGAAATACACCAATCAGGCAAAAAGTAGTAAATACCCAAGCCCCACCAGCTTCCCTCCCTTCCCTTCAGCAGCATTGATCTAAGCACAGCTGCCGTGAAGAATTTGCTGCCCAATGGCTATGTCTGTCAATGGAAAAGCCCGAGTCATTTTCCTGCTGACACATGTTCCACTTTCCCCTTCCTTTGTTTTGGAGGAGGAGTAGATGAGAACACTGACCATGGAGCAGCTGCTGATTTATACTTCTTTTCTGGACCAGGGAATTCACATGGATTATTTGGATGAACAATTCTGTCCCTTTGTTTCAAATGATTAGAGTGAGTGTCCGCCCTTGGAATATATCACAGCTCCACTGTGACATAAGGAATAAGATACACCGTGTTTTTTGTGAATCTCAATGCCTTTACCGTACTTCTGAAATACACCTGTCGATGATACTTAACCTAGTTATGGAGGGGTCTCCAGGGAGATCTGAAGAATGTGTGTGCCGGCAGGGACATCAGAACGCGTCAGATTCTTTCTCTGAGCTCTTTCATGCTGCTTAATGTATTTATACTGAATTTGTCATCAAAGTGGTTGATGACATATTTGTTACTCCTCTGAATTCAGTTTCTCTCTTACTGCTCGGCTGTGGGATTCCATAATTGATCAATGCTTATACAAATAACTTTTGGCTGAGTTTCTCTTCGCCAGGATTGCTTCTTTGGGAGTAGAACAACCACCGTACACTACATTTCTATATGTTAAGGAGGTATTTGTCTTTAACATTTATAATTAATGTGTTTATAAAACTATATTCACATTCTGTGTTTTCCAGGAGTTGTCTCAGTAAAGGGACTCTTTATGTGGAGAACATGCTTTTCATATTGGTCTCTTTGCTCTCTGTTGATTTTTGAAGGGAAAGATTGACTTTTTTTTTTATCCTCACCGGAGGACACTTTTGCATTGATCTTCAGATAGAGCGGGAGGGAGAGAGGGGGGAAGAGAGGGAGAGAAACATTGATGTGAGACACATTGAGTGGTTGCCACCCACATGACCCCAACTGGGGCCGGGGACAAACCACAACTGAGGTTTGTGCCCTTAGCAGGAACTGAACCTGGGTCTCTCTGGTCCGCAGGCCAACACTCTGACCACTGAGTCAAACTGACCAGGGCAAGATTGACTTTTTAACACAATTTTTTCTAATTCAAGGTTGTTAGAAATAAATTTATTTTGTGGAGCTTAAGTTTGCCTCGAATTTTTCCTTTGGTGCGTGCTGGTTCTTCTCGGTGGAGGACCTCAGAATTAATATTCATCCTTCTCAACCTGGCAGTCCTTCAACTATTGACGACAGTTTTAATGTTTTCCATTCATTTTCTCTCCCCTTACAGACCGCATCTAGTTTCTTTAACCATTCATAAATTAACAAAAAATTAACATTTTTGGCTACTGAAATTTACTATTGATTTCCCTGCAGTGGTCAAGGCCCAGAGGCAGTGCGTGGGGCCTCCCCCTGGGCCAGCAGGCCTCTGCTCGCCTCTCCCTCGCCGGAGCTCCAGCAGGCGTGTGCGCTCCGCCGCAGCCTGACCCCACCCAGGTGATCTGTGACTGTGCGGCTCTCCTGGCCAGCAGTGCTCTGAGCTGCTTTGCTTCCAAGCGACCCAGAGACACTGCTCACCAACTGGACCTTCCCTTCTCAGTAAATTCATGCATGAACAGGGTGAGAAAACATGGAAGGTGGTAAAAGACGGGTAGAGTGGTTGATGAAAAACTTTTGGAGAAGGGCCATGGTCTTTTTTGCAATGTTATCTGGGACTCTGTCTTTCGTGCAAAATTGGCTCTGAATGGAAAAATATATACTGCAGATGTAACTTGCAGTCACAATTCAACTTCAAATAATGCCCCTTTTTCACTATACTCAAGACTTGGGCTTTAGGTTATATCCTTGGAAGCTCTTCTAGATGTGTATGGGAGGAGCACCCTAAAATCTCCCCAAGTGCTCCCAGCTCAGATCTATGGGATCATGTTGATGCTTCATCATTGAAACTATCTAATGGATTCTTTAAATTATATAAACTCGAATCAGAGAGCACCCCGTGCATTAACCTGCCTCCTCCATCAATGAGTAAGATGCTAGATCACGTTGCCACCAGGGGACCATTTACGCAGATTTCACTCCGCTAACTCTTTGTTATTGGCATGCACCCCATCCCAGCCCGGCTTCTGTGTGTTTGTAGTGCCTTTCACTTTTGATGCAGTGACAGGTTCATGCTCTAAAGCCTGTATTTTGATTTTTTAAAACGTGGTGTATTCTTTTGAAGGAACTAGGAGGCTGTAAGTCTACAGCTGTTTTCAGAAACCTTTGGTGAATTTCCCAAACAGTGTGATTGCCAGGCTCCCCATCCTCCGCTGTTCTTGGCATCTTCGCCCTGCAATGTTCCTGCTAGATCGCTCTCCTCTCCCCGTCCACAGTGTCATGTTCTGTCAATAGCTGGCAACTGTGATTCGCGTGAAGGAAAAACTAGCGCCGAGTACCCAGTGGGTAACATAAAACACGAGCAGGAATGAGAGCAGATGAAGCAGTGAGCAAAGCACAGATGAGGGCAGCCGCCCCGCACTCAAAATCAAAGGCGGGGCCAGGTGAAGCGAGGATTTCTGGGACGACCGCTGTTCTTCACATGTCCCCGCAGAACCTCTGAGACAGGGACCTGCCCAGAGCCAGTCTTTCTGACAGCGCCTAGGAATCCCCAGGGGCCCCCACGGCCAGATCCTCCGAGGCTCTCCGTGCCCCAGCTGTGACCATTGGCTCTCAGACTCTTCCATACTCAGTGCTCCCACCAGCCGGGCTGGGTTCTTGAAACAGGAGAGCCTCATAGCCTGCCCTAGACAACGGCAGCAATTCTCACTCCCGGTGCTGCAGACATCTCTCCCCCTGCACCGCCGGCTCGCTGCGGGTTCCTCGCTCACTCTGCCCTCTGCTCTGGCTTACGGGCTCGCATGCTTTCCTGGGCCCCGTACGTCTCTTACCTAGACTCTGCAGTATGATTCCAGTGTGGTCCCAGGCAGCCTGGTTTGTAGCAGGAGCGAGTTCTGGAGCTGGGGCAACTCAGGTTTCTTTGCCTGTAGGAGACCACCGTGCATGTGGACCCACCGAGAAGAGAGCTGCCTTAGGCATGCGCGGTGCCTGAGCACCCTGAGGGGAAACCGTGAGGAGGTCGGGTTTGCGCCACCATAGGAAATGGACCGGAGAAATGAATCCACTCAGCGAGTAAACACTGCGTGTGGGGATGGCCTGTGAGGGGCCGGCCCAGTGCTAAGAGCACGTGGGCGAGTGTGAGTCATGGTCCTTGGCCGTTACTGTGCTCACAACCTACACAAAGAGGTAAGCTGTGAGTGAGAAAAGCAGTAGCAATATAGTAGAACACCGACAACGAGAGGTGCTAAGCAGGGAGAGATAGCTGAAGACTTATGAGCCATCTTTACCACTGATTTAACCCTGATTTATGAAAAACTGCTTATCTGTAGGAGTGAACTTTTGCAGTCTGGCTGATGAATGCCTGGACTTTGTGATGTTACAAATGTGAGCTTTCAAAGTATAGGATCATTACTAGATTGCTTTAATGTGCAACACATTTTCCTATGGAAAGAGATGCCAAAAGTGATGGTTAGGCTTCCAGAAGCCAATTGAACTTAAAAAAAATAACTGAAATATACGGCTAAGCTTTCAATACTCCAGGTCACCTAGTGGCAGTCTTACCTAGTCACACGTCTCTGCTTCCTGTGTCCTCTGCCTTGCAGTTTACTATTCTTACCCCCCAAACCTGAAACAGGACAGGGTGGGGCAGTATTGAAAAGAACGCAATAATACATAAGTAATCATACAAGAATAAACTCCGTTTCGCAGACTCACAACTGAAAAGGTGCTCCTGCCCCACCCTGTATCCTTTCCCGCCCTCTTCCCTCCGACAGTCTCCTGCCTTTGTCCAGTTTCTGGGCAACGCAGGTGGAATCCGGGTCAGTGCACACTTGTTCTTCTGCTTCCCACCTTCCAAACCAGGGACGTTCTTTTTCCTTTCTCCCATTCTCTTAGTTCCGTGTCTCAGGGTCTAAGAATAGCTTTGCACTCATCTGATGGAATTTGGGAAGGGATCCAAGTGTTTCTGTGTGTTCAGTCCATTATACTTATCTTGCTTGTTTTTGTTTAACATTATAATCTGTAATTTTTTTCTGTGAACCAAAATATTTACAACACAATGTTTAGTGGCTGCATATTAGATATTTTATTTAAACATTCAAGCTTACTCTGGATGAAAATAAAATTATTTTCAAGGGTCTTTAAAATGTTTCAAAAATTTCTATGGAAATTTGAAAGTAATAATTATTACACTCAACTTTTCAGAATTCACAAACAGATGACAATCTAAAATTATGAATCAATATTTACTTGGAAATGGAGAGTGTTATTATTGAGAAATAATATGATGGTAGTCAGTGAAATTAATACCAACTTAAATATAATATTACAATTTTGATGCTAATAGTTATACTTGGATTATAAGTATTGGTGCATTTTATAAATTGTATTTCCTACTAAAAGCCTAAATTCATCACATGTTTTGTTGTGTTAGGTTCTTGGATAAAGGTAAGTGGTTTTAATTGTGAAAGTCATATTAATCAGACACCAGTAAGAATACAAAGAAGCTTATATGTATTTTCCATTCACCCTCTCCCACTCTGGACACTGCCTGTAACGTACTCATTTGGAGAGAGGAACGGCGGTGTTATTTCTTAGTGATGAAAATCAAAGAGGTAGGAGACAGACTCGGAAGCTGGAGCAGGATGCATTTTTAGATGGCCAGACCGCTGAGTAAAGTAGCTTATTACTTTTTAAATTGCCTTATACTTTTTCCAAATTCTTAAACAGGCCCTAGAGAACAATTTATCCTATGTCTTTCAAAACTAGCTACTCTAAGAAATGCTGATTTGGTTTTTAGGTGAAGTTGCAACAGTTGCGAAGATAATCGAAGTCTTGGTTCATCTGAGAATCTAAGATGTTGGTGTTACCGTGGGCATGAGCTATCAGACAGCAGGCCTCTGCTTCCTTAAATATGATGCCAAGAAGCTGTGGACGGGTACAGGAGAAACAGCCCAGAGTTGATGATTCTTTTCTGGTGTCTTTCTGTGGTCAGCTAAATTGGTTCTTCTTTACCATGTTAGTGTTCCTGGTTATTCTTTTTATTTTAGTTTATTTGGGTCAGCTCCCTCTCCAATCCCATGCAATTCAATCCAGTTGAGTTAAATAAACATTCATGTCGTCAGCCTCACAAGGAAAATCAGATGGAGGCTCACTTACGTCTGGACCCCAGATGTTCAAACTCACTTTGCTTTATGTTTCCCCTGTCCTCTCTCTCTCTCTCTCTCTCGACTATTTACAATAGCTAAGATCTGGAAATAGCCCAAGTGTCCATCAGTAGATGAGTGGATGAAAAAGTTGTGGTACATGTACACAATGGAATACAATGCAGCTGTAAGAAAGAGAGATCTCGCCCTGGCCGGTTTGGCTCAGCGGTTAGAGTGTCCACCTGCGGTCCAGAGAGACCCGGGTTGGGTTCCCGCTAAGGGCACGTACCTCGGTTGCAGTTTTACCCTGGCCCTGGTTGGTTGTGTGGGTGGCGGCCACTCTATGTGTCCCTTTCACATCGATGTTTCTCTCTCTCTCTTCCTCTCTCTCCCTCCCACTCTATCTGAACAAAAAATGGAAAAATGTCCTCCAGTGAGGATAAAAAAAAAAAAAGAGAGATCTCTTATCCTTTGAGATGACATGGAAGGACCTGGAGACTATTATGCTCAGCGAAACAAGCCAAGCAGAGAAAGACAAATATCACATGATCTCACTTATTTGTGGAATATAATGAACTAAACAAACTGCTGAACAAAATTAACCCAGAGACATAGAGGTGGGGTACAGACTGACAAGCCTCAGAGGAGGGGGGGTTTGTGGGGGAAGAGGTAAACCACAGAACTTACATGCATGTATGCATGACCAATGAACATAGATAACAAAGCTGGGGATGGGGCGGTGGGGGAAGGGGAGGAGGGTGTCAATGGGGGAAAAATGAGAAACATCTGTAACAAAAACAAATTAATAAAAATAAATAAATTAATTAATTAATTAACAAAATAAATAAATAAATAAAGGAGCTGCCTGTTACCCATCCAATGCAATTCCTCTACTTGTGCTGTGAGGTGTCTTAGCCTCTTATTAACCCTGTCCTTGCTGGTACAGTCAACCCTTCTCACTCAATTATCTTCTCCCCACCAGCTTCTAAATGTGCTCAGATTTTTCACATGAAACCAACAACAACAAAAAAAAGAGCTATTTCTCCTCACTTGCCTCTCTTGCTGGAGCTTTGCCCCATTTTTACCCACTCATCTTTTTTTTTTTTTTTAACTCAGCTTTATTGTTGAATGTATTACAGATGCCCCCCCTTTTTTCCCATTGACCCCTTCTCCCCATTCCTGCCCCCTCCTGCCTTCCCCACACTGTTGTCGGTGTCCGTTGGTTGTGCATATATGCACAGAAGTTCTTTGGCTTATCTCATCCCGCCTTCCCTCCCCCCTTCCTCTTGAGGTTCATCAGCCTAACAGCCAATTTGTACTTTTTAATTCCTTCATCTTTTTCACCCATCCCCCCTACCCCGCCTATCTGCAAGCAACATCTCTGTATCTATGAGTTTGTTTCTGTTCTGAGTAGTTCAAACTAAAGTTTTCACTTCCTCCAGAACCATTCGCTCATCCACCTTGCCTTCTGTGCCCGTCACTCCATCAAAGCAGCACAGTTCCCAGGGACATCAGTGCAGCGGAGTCCAGTGGGCATTTTCAGTTCCATCTCACTTGACTTTTTGTCTGTATTTGACACTGATGTCCACTTTCTCCCCCATACAGTTTTGCCTTGGTTTTCTCCTGCCATTGTGTCCTTGTATCCCTATATCCTTTACACACTCAGCTTCCTGTATGTGTTTCCCAATGTTCCTCATGGCTCTTACTTGGGCCTCTTTTCTTCTCACATTGTGTACTCCTTCTCAGTGATCTCATGTATTCACATGGCTAGCATTATAAACTGCACACAGAACACTCAGATATGTACCTGACACCTAGGCCTTCGTGTAATTCAGATCCATATATCCAGTTGCCCACTGATCTCACAGGGAAAGAAAGTCAACCTGCCTACAATATAACTCTCAATCTTCACTGTTTAGGTGAAGTTCACTCTTTTCGATGCTCTGCCTCAGCAAATGGCTTGTCCATCCTCCCAGTTGCACAAATTAGGGTCTGAGAAGTCATCCTCAGCACCTCCCTCTCCTTTGTCCTTATATCCAACCATTGAGTGCTCTATGCTTTCATTTTAAATCTCTCTCAAACATGCCCTTCTTTCCATCTCTGTTGTCACCCGCCACCACGTTGAAGCAAACATCCTCTACCTGTTTGCTGAATCCCCTCCAGCTTCTCCTTCAGTCTCCATCCTGGAGTCAGTCATATTTTGAAGCACAATCCTGTTGTCAGCCCTGTGCTTAAAATGGGTCACAAGTTTCCCATTGTTCTTTGAATAAAAGTGGCATCCTTACCTTTGTCTGCAAGCTGTGCATAATGTGGTCCCATTCCACACCAGGCACCCACTTTGCTTTCTATGTCAGTCACACTGGATGTTTTAATTCCTCGACTGAAATTCTCCTAATCTGTTGTTTGCACATAGCGTTTCCTCTCCCTGATGAGCCTCATCACTGTTCCTGCCTGGTCACGTATCTCTGTTCCTCGAGAGACAAGGTCTATCAGTATTGCTTGAGGAACACATTTTTAAATATCTTTGGTGTGGTAAATTTTTCCAATGTATGGCCCCATGTGCAGGTGATGCTGTGGTGTGCCATCAAGATCACTCCTTCACCTATGTAAGATTCATTACTCCCAACTTCTGGGAGTGTTGGCTGCCGATAGCTCCTGACTCTGTCTCTCTTCAAACCCTGTCCTCAACTAAAGGGTGCTGCACTGCTCAAGAGTATACCCCTTCTCTGGAGACAGCCCACATCCAGTGATGGCTCAGTGGAGGGTGGGAGCTATAATCCTGGCTTCCTTCCCTCAACTTGGGACATCTTTAAGGTATCATCCTTGCTCCCCTGGTGCCCATCACTTAGGCTAAGGGCGGTGCTGTGATTGCCTACCTGTTCAATGTCTTCTCTTCCCAATGCTGCTTCTCATAGCCCTTATGTGTGTTGTTCCAAGAGCATCCTCCAAAAATCCTCCTACGTGCACATCTCCATCTCAGTGCCCATGAAACCCAACCTAAGGTCCCATGTGCTGTTCCTTCCCAATGTTCACCATGGTTATACACATATGACATCAGACTGCCTGCCTCTGCATCTTGGCTGTGCCACTTAACAGCTCTGGGACTCTACACAAGTAGTGTGTTACTTGTGCCTCTGTTTTCTTACCTATTTCCTTGTGAGAATTAAACTACTTAGAATAGTATCTTAGTTTGAGCTGCTATGACAAATACTGTAGACTGGGTGGATTGAACATGGAGTGCGGGAGGGATCAAGGTAGAGGTAGGTCCTGTATATCTTCATCTTTTTACATCATTAGGACCCACCCTCAAAGCCTAATCTAATTCTAATTACCTCCCAAAGGCCCCACCTCCAAATACCATCACTTTGGGCTTTAGGGTTTCAACATGAGAGTATTTGGGGGTGGAGCATGACTATTCTGTCCATAGCATTTAGTCCATAGCAACATTGTCTGGTATATAATAGACCCTCACTGATAGCCATAATCATTATGTTATTATCCCAATGGAATACTGCTGCTTTTATCTAGAGACAGTCTAAAATGTAAATACCTTTAGGAGGTACCACCTGAAGCTAAAATTTTAATAGAGTTATTGCAAATACTCTGATCCCATGAGATAATATACATATGCAGGATCCTCTGTTCCAGTAAGGGTGAGAAGTTTATAAATCTGTTTTGGAGCCTCAGGGTATAAAGACTGAGAAATTCAGGAAAATAATCTGCTTCACCCTCTGTGATCCAGTGGTGCCAGCATTCCCGCTAGGAGACATTTCTTCAGGCCGCACCTGGCAGTCTTCTGGGGCTAGATTAGGAACTCCTGAGCAGGGTGGGTTTGTGAAGAGTAAAACAGGCTTAATGCGATCATAGGGTGGGGAGGGCCAAAGGGCTGATTACCCAAATGTAATGACGGTAGGGCCAGGACCAAGAAGACCTTCATCCAAGAGGAGAGTGCAGCCCAAAGCTCGGTCAGTTGCTGATGAATATTTGGTCTTCTCATGTCACAAACTGCCTAGGAACCCCTTTTCCTAATGGAAGCAAAAGCATTCAACAGTGGGCCTTATTATGTCCTGCTGCTGCGGGCAGTGTGCAGCCCGTTTCTGGCTCGTTATCACCTTTACCTGGTAACAGTGAGTGATGAGGTTCTCCACAGGAGTCTGGTTTGTGCTCAAGGGAATCCGCACCCACTGTCACAGCTTACTCATTAAACAATACCCTTTAATAAACTACTGACGGACACACACACACACACACACACACACGTGCGCGCGCACACACGCACACAATTCTCTTTGGGGGACTTTTGATTAAACAAGAGGAAAATATGTGAATAGTAATTTTTGTGCATGTGTGGGTAATAGATGAAAGATAACAGAGGAAATGGATGAGAAGGCAAGAAGTGTTTAAAAATGATGAGTGGCCCTGGCCAGTTTGGCTCAACGGTTGGAGTATCAGCCTGCGGACCAGAGAGTTCTGGGTTCGGGTCCCGCTAGGGGCACATACCAAAAAATAAATAAATAAATAAAAAATGATGAGTGGATATGAGTTACTAAACAGCCTCAGTTTCTCCATAATGTTTGAGAGTGGAGGGTAAAATATATATTATATTATATTATATTATATTATATTATATTATATTATATTATATTATATTATAGTCCTTTTGTGCATCCCCTCCCCCCCAAATTTGTATGTTAAATTCTAATGCGATGGTGTTTGGAGGTGGGACCTTTGGAAGGTGATTAGGTCATGACGTAGAGCCCGCATGGGGGGGGGATCAGTGCCTTATAAGAAGGGGACAGGCAGCATGCGAGGGTTCAGTGAGAAGATCCCTGTCTGCAAACCAGGACGCAGGCTCTTGCCAGACATCGGCTCTGCCAGCACCCTGATTTTGGACTTCCAGAACTGTGAGAAATAAACGGTTGCTGTTAAAGCCATGCAGTCCGTGGTAATTTGTTACAGCAATCACAGCTGACTAAGATAGAAATATGAATATATATAGGTATATTTTTTTCATTGATGCCAGGCACAATTATGTATTATATGTTGGTTCTCTCTTGCTTTCTTTGGAGGATTTCTATTAGGCAGACATAGATTCTTTTCTTCACCGTTGTGGAAACCAGTTGCTTCAGATCCACACAGAAGTCTGTATCTCTGGGCCATATTCTCCCCCCTGACATCTGGGCTTTTATTGATATCTTTATATAGGACACAGACTCTCCTCCGAATGGATGGCATTTTGTGTGTAAATAGGCAATCAGAGGTTGGGGACCTACAACTCAAATTTTGTAGCTGTATCCACTTTCTATTCAATTACTTTAAAAAAACAATTTTATTTTCCTTACGCCATGGCTCTTTTCCTAACAGCTCCATAACTACTTTCTGTTTGCTCTTCTTCAAAGTGTAAGCAGTGATAGTCCAGTGGGCATCTAGAGATCAAAGACATGTCAGTCTGTATAGTTTCTTCCCTGATCCCAGGGAAAATGTAATAAATCGGTATGTGCTTTAAAGAAAGGGAAAGTTTAGCATAGGCTGGTGCTCTACAGGAGGGCAGAGATGATTCCAACTATCCCTTTCAAGGAACAGAGAACAGAGAAGTGTTAGGTAGGGGTTGGAGCTCTCGTGTACCCATTTGCTTTGCAATTTAGTTTAAGAGTTGGGGTCTTCCCAGAAGAGTAGTCAAACTTATTTCATCCATTCATCCATCTACCTGTTCATTCATCCATCTATCTACTCGTTCATTCATTCCTTTAAACAAACATGGCTTGAGATCTAAAGCAAATAAAAATAAATTTTATTTATACACCATTTTCAGTTACAAAAGACTGATTTTCAAGATATCCCCTGTTAAGTTGTGGGTAATCAAGAATCGATAGTTAATGAAGCATACTAACTACAGATAATCTCAGAAAAGGGAAGATACAGTAAAATATTAGAAAATATTGGCCTTGGAATAATTTATTATCTGCCTACTGACTCCAGAAAATAGTATAAAACTTTTGTGTAATAGAATGGCACTGGAAATAATGTTTTGTGAAATGCCAAGCAATGCTAAATGGTAATACAAGCATGAACAACTTGATATTTTAGACAGGCAGGGATTTAATATAAAAAAAAAAAAAGTAAAAGACATGCCATCCAGAAAGATCTTTCAACTTATATTTCTAATAATAACAGAAATAATTGATATTTCCAAGACATTCCACTTCTAGGTGCTCATATAACTGTACTGAGATAACTAAAGTTTTCTTTCCATAGCAAAGTGAGCTCACAATTTCTTGATAACTCAGCTAAGTGTCCACCCTCATCCCCGGCATATGCTGATTTCCCCATTTACGTAATAGTTCTTAAAGTCTGGGTTTTGTTAAGGACAGGTAGATAGATATCATCTCTCTCTCTCTCTCTCTCTCTCTCTCTCTCTCTATCTCTATCTCTATCTCTATCTCTATCTCTATCTCTATCTCTATCTCTATCTCTATCTCTATCTCTATCTCTATCTCTATCTCTATCCATTTCTCCAGATAGTTTCCTTTATGTTGGACTGAAAGCTAGCTGAACGAAGGCCTTTGGAAAACTTTAGATTTTGAGACTATATTCTCTTTTAGATCTTGTTAATTATGAACAAAACACAGTAGGATAAATACAGTTAAGCAAAGAAAAACAAGCCATAAAGGATTAAAAGGAGAAGAAAGGAGGCAAGATAAAGGACAGACCCGAAAGCAATGCTATTTTTTATTATTTGGTGCAGAAAACTGTGAAGCACATAAAATAATCTAGAGGAAGTGGGAAAGATTTCTTCTCATTACTGGCCTTGAGGCAATTTTTTTAAGCTGCCATAAACTGACAAACAGACATGATGGATATCATTATAAAATACACTGAGTCGGAAAAAGGAGCACAGAATGAAATGGTCCCCATCAAAAGGCAAAAGGAGAGTCCCGTCGAGTTCTCCACCGAGGGAATAGCTAGCTCCAAGACTGTTAACGACTGCCATCACAAAATTAGCCCCGACCCTGTGTTATTTTTCTTCCAGAAGACATGATCTTTTCTTTATTACTTGTATATTTGGAATGACTATGATTCCAAAATTCATGGCAAGACCTACCACATAAAATTGCAGCTGGTAGCCCTAATCTTGTACCTTAGTAGACAACAGTTATAATGAATCTCCTTCAAATTCATAAAATGAAATTCAAGGGCAAAAGATGTTAATGAAGATTTCTCCACTGTTCAGAGTCACTGGGGGTGGGGGTGGGGAGCATGCATTAACTCTTTCAGGCCCTTAGAGCCTGAAATTAAGTTTGCAAAAAAAAATTGTTCCAAGAGAGCAGACAGCAAATTCCTTTAACACGCCTGTCCACCCCTTGTTCTGAGGCCTCACAGTGGCCAGTCCAGGGCCAGTTCTATAGGAGACCCTCCTCAGTTCCCGCCCCAGAGCCAGTGGGGTCTCTGCCAGATGACAGAGACATGTGTAGTTTTAATAAAATTGTGAGACAGACACAATCTGCCATACTTGGGATCCTGAACCTTGCTGTGGGCTAAGCTATGTGGCAAGTCACTTAAGTTACTGACACTTGCGTTTTCTCATATTTATAATGGGTACAACAAAGCCTACCTCACATGCTTATTCCAAGAGTGAAATGAAATAAGTTATATATCAGGGACATAATTAAGTATTACCCTGTCTGAATTTATTAACTGTTTTTAAAAAGATGACGTTGGTCAAGGGTTGCAAATAGTAAATATTCCCAGAATCTATGGAGTTATGAGGCAGGGCTTCCTGGAGAAGATCAGGTAAACAGTAGGACTAAGTAGAACTGCTTCATAACTAAGCATCCTCCTTACTGGGATAATTCAACGCACCTCAGAGACTTTCTTTTCTAGGCCAGAGAAGAAGCATCCTAAAGGAGAAAGAAGGACCTGTCAGGGCTGGGGCTACCCTTTCTTAATGTCCTAAAACAATGCCCCTGTTTTGTCAGAATCCCTGGTTGTCCATGACCTTGAAATTATGAATAAGTCTCACTAATGGGTAAGAGCTCTAGGTGTCAGTTTCCACTAATTTAACTAGGTCAGTAGTGGTTACCTTGTCTCTCACAGTTCTCTGTGGTAGAAATAGCATTAGAGGTCAATGCAGTTTGACAAGTGATAAGCTTTACCCACAGAAATAATTTTATTAAAAGAAAAATTCACAAAATATAGGGTGAGTAACGAGTTTCAAGAAAACTGGTCATCATGGGCTTCCTTGATCTCAACACCCCATCCTATGTGTTGTTTTAACTACTCCCATCATATTTACATTTGAATTTTAGTTTTTAATTTCTGGTCTCACATTACGGTTTTGAAAGCACGCGAGAGCAGCAAACACGCCCCTTTCATCTTCCGGTGCCTGGGAACATGCCTCATTCACCGTGGAGCTCTAGAAATGCGATGCGATTGAGTATTGCAGCGGAGTGTTTCCTCTGGAATGTTGACCACCTCTTCGCACTCATAGAAAGCCCGGTGCTGGCAACATTCTTTAGAGAGAATTGTTACGGGTGCCAAGATAGTGGTTGCTATAGTATTATGGAATTTTTTAGCTTGGCTTTGTTTTGTTCTTTTCTAAATATATATATATTTTTAATTATTAGTTTGATACTCTTTTTTCTAATGTAAACATTTAATGTCAAAAATTTCCAAGGATTTTTTTCGCTGTATACCAAAAATTAAGGTATGGTATACTTTTATTTTATTTATTTTTTATTGTTTTTTTAAATCCTCACCCGAGGACATTTTTCCATATTTTATTCAAATAGAGTAGGAGGGAGAGAGAGAGAGAAGCATCGACGTGAAAGAGACACATCGAGTGGTTGCCACCCGCACGACCCAACCAGGGTTGGAGACAAATTGCAACCAAGGTACATGCCCTTAGCGGGAACTGAACCCGGGTCTCTCTGGACCGCAGGCCAACGCTCTAACCGCTGAGCCAAACCGGCCAGGGCTATACTTTTATTTTTATTCCATTTGAAATATTTCCTTCTTTGGAGATACACTCTTTCTCTTATGGAGTATGTGTGTGTGTGTGTGTGTGTGTGTGTGTGTGTTTAATGTCCAAATATTTGTGTATTCTCCTATTATATTCCCATTAATTCCTAGATTCATTCCTTATGGTCAAGAGAACGCTTTCCATGATTTTAGGTTTTTGGGGTTTGTTGGGTGTGTCCTATCTTAGTGACTGTTCTATGTACACTTGCAGAGAAGGCTTATTCTGCTGTTGGTGGTGTTCCGTCGAAGTCAATTACAGCCAGTTGGTCGATGGTGGTGTTTAGTTCTCTTAAATCCTTACCGATCTTTTGTAAACACTTACTTTATTTATTTATTTTTTTAGAAAACAATCAGAGTGGATTCAAGGTTATCCTGAAAACAATGTGCTTTTGAAGTGGGCACAATGCACGACCGTGGGTATACTCAGGGGGCGTATCTTCTGGGGGTCTCGTCCAGCAGGGTGGGTGCCGTTAGGGAAGAGATCAGATAGAGACTAGTTGATCTAAACTGGTGACAACACAAGACTGAGGAAGGTGCGACCAACCAGCGGTGAGGGCACAGAGAAGGGAATGATCAGGCACGACTGTTACACAAGGGAATGCAACAGAAATAAAGCAGACATGGGATCGACAGCTAACTGTAACCATAAATAATACATATTGATGAATATACTTTGTGTTGGTCTCTGCAGTGTCCCTTTGGGTTTGTGTGATGTCACCATGGACAGTCAGCACCTGGAGCTTAGGGAATAAGCTGGGACCTGTTTTTCTGTGAACCAATTTCTGTGGGTACGCAGTGACCTAATTTCTGTATTTCTTGGAGTTGAGCCAGATTTTTTACTCTCCGAAGCTGAAGAGTTAAAAGTATTTATTTTTTCGTAGTCAAGCATGAGTGTTTGTGGAAACAATAGCTCACTTCCTCCTGTTTATAAAACTGCAGCAAGAAAGCAGTACCCGCACAGCCTGCTGGAGAGATTGATGGGGACGCTGGGAGCTGGCGGTGACACGGGGAGCTGAGAGTCCTTAATCTTCCGGCAGAGCCGCGGACTCCTTGGGTTTTCTGCAGCCAGTGCACCGAACGTTCCTGCAGCAGCAGCCCTGTTAACCTCTCAGGAGAGGCATTTGAATAAATGCTTTCGAACTCATGGAGTATATTTTATCTGTAAGGACAGAAGTCCATAGTTCACCCTGACATCCTGTGTATTTCAAATTACTATCAATAAGCGCTAAGCTGACAATTTTGGGGAAGATAATTTTCCAGTAGCTTAAAATAACATTTTAGATGCTCCTTATAATGGCTATCTGAAATTGGTCCAGGTAGTATCCTTCTTTTTGTAAGATATGGAGGAAGTGCCCCAAAGGAACATGCTCCAGGAGATATGCTCACAGTCATGTCACACAATTTATAGCACTCTTTCATATCGGAATGGTATGTGCGCATTTCTAAACCCACCTACCAACTGCTGGTGTAGTTTATTTAGGGAAATGAGCACGGTGGCCATTACTGTGCTCCTTTTACAGAGACAGAAATTGAGGACATGGAGGGTGTCTGCGATAGGAGAGCCAGACAGATCATATATCTTATAATTCTTCGTTCAGCCAGGAAACAGAAGGTAGTGGAAGAGGTAATTGAGCCAAACACACACTCTGTCTTCACCACAGATGAGGCAGCTTCTGTAAAGGCAAACCCTGCTGGCAAACATTTCCAGGAAACCTCGAGGCCAGTGGAAATCTGTCCACGAGACCCTGAAGGCTATTATAGAAGGAGATGCAATCACGACACCTCGCCGAAGTAATAGCAGGACTCACCCCAGAGATGTGGAAGGAGATTTGAGTCGTAAGCACGCAGAGCAGAGAAAAAGCATAGCAGGTGTAATGGGGGTAGGCTCAGGGTGACTTCTCCTACCCGGTGTGGAGCCAGGTGCCTGGTAGTATTTTGTTGTTTTATTCGTTGTTTCTTTCTGTGAACCCATTGCTAGAGAGAACACATTTAATCTTCCTTTTAATAACTGGGAAGTTACAGTGTACTTAAAAATAATTTTATGTATTTAAAAAGTAATTCAAACTCATTATAGAAAGCTTTGCAAATAAACAAAACAGTTAAAAAAAACCAAACCCCAACATTAATTAACTGCTTTTTCCCCAATACTTGGCATTTTGTGCCTGGACCATAAAGGCACTGAGTAAATATTTATTAACAGAATGAAATGGACTAAAAAATCCAACCAGAGATTCACATTTGGTATTCAATGTAAAACAAAAACCTTTTGTGTGTTTCCAGTTGAGTTAATAACACATATACACCTTGCTCTCTGTGTATATATTAAATATATTGTATATAATATAGTATGTTTATATATATATATATATATATATATATATATATGCACAAAAATATATCAAATGCACAGTGACATCCTAGTCATTACCAAGGCCGACTGGGCTGTCTACACCGAGTTTTGACTGCAGCACATTCACAGTGCTGGTCTGGAGAGGTGAGCATGGAGGCCCGGGGAATTCAAAAAAACGGCCAAGGATACGCTGGTCACATGTGGGGAACCCAGGCGTTAAACCCAGCTTTATTTATATAGAAGTTCGAATTGCTGTCTGAAATATACTGAATCAGCCTTAGTAGTAAAATATTATAGTCATTTTACCTTGTTATTTATTTTTTCCGTCAAACATCACTTTCTAATGGCTTGCTAATTTTTCATTGTGCGAATGGGCCGAGCCTATTGGACTATTCTACCATTTGGGGACGTGTATTTTGCTTTCCGTTACAACTGTTAGGCCTCTCTCTGAGGGAAGAACTCTGAATGTCACTTCTGTAAATGGACCCTTTCTATGAATGTACAGACCTGGGCACTGTGAACAGATTTAGGAATTTCGTACAGCTCATCCAAATATGCGGCGGAGCAGCTGGCTGTGTCCTTGTTGATCTTTTTGCCCCAAGACATGAGAGTATGTGAAGATAATGTCAGAGGACGTTAAAAAAAAAAGGTGATCACTCCGTTACTTTTTGGCAGCACCGATGAGAGGAGAATGAAAGAGCGGCATTGCTGACAGAGTGCTTCTCTCTCCCACACGACAGCCAACATTCAGCGCTGCCTTCAGCTGTGTTCCGAAGCTGACCAGCGGCTCCTCTTCACCACATGATGGGAGCGGTGTGCTGAGAGCCCTGCTGCCAGGAGTTAGTCTGTTCCTGCGAGGACCCAACAGGCCAGCTGGACGTCTGCGGCAGCCACTGGGAGGAAGTGCAGCTGCAGTCCCCGGGGGATCGTTCCCTTCAGGGAAGCTTCAGGTGTGCTCGTGGCCTTTCAGCTGATTACCTTTGGCCCACTCGGCTTATCTAGGCCAGCCTCCTTTAAAGTCAGCAGGTTCGGGACTTGAATGACATCTACAGAAATGTCTTCGCCTAGATGCATGTTCGATGTGATTGAAAACCGGAGACGGTGGCCTAGCCAAGTTGACAGTCAAAAAGACCATCGCCTTACGACACCTTAGTCCGAGCCAGCGTCCGCATCACCTGGGTGGTGGTATGCTAATTGACCTCAGCTCTCTACCCTCTTTCCACGGCCCACAGTGTCTTCGTGATCTGACTCCATTTTCCTTTCAGTGTCCTTCTCGCTGACAGCTCCGCCGCACCGGGCAGTTTCGCTGCTGTTGAGATGCCAAGCGCACCCTTGACGGGCCTTTCGAACCTGCTGCTCCCTCTGGGGCAGGCTTTCCTCAGCTCGTCACAGGGCTGACTCACTTGCTGAACTGAAGTCTCAGCCCAAAGTCACCTCCTCAAAGTCATGGAGCCGTGTTAACCTGATGGTTAGCAAGATGGACTCAGTCTGACCTTGAAATGACTAGGTCGCTTTCTAGTTGTATGCCCCTGGACACGCTTCTAAGCCACCTTGTGTGTCTGTTTCTGCATCGGGATCATGAGGAGAAGAACAGCACACCTAGCTCGTACAATCGCAGTGAGGATTAAATGCTATTTTACACAGAAAGCGAACTATAGAAGCTTTAGCTTTGTTATTCCCTAGCTACCTCCTCTGAAGTTGTACCCCATTGCTCAAATCCCCATGCCTCGCCTTGTTTTTCTTCATTGCATTTCCACATTGCATTGTTATCTAAGATTTATATAAGGTATTGTTTGTTTCCCCTACGAGCTCGCCATGAGGACGGGTTTTGTTCTGATTATTGTTCTCTTCTCGCTGCGTAAAGCGGTTCCTGGTGCAGTGCACGCATTCCGCTGAATCCGTGCATGTGGGCTGCATGTGTGAGTGAGCACATGGCTGCACGCCGAAGTTCCTAAGTGTGGGCAAATGCATCACATCTTATTTTTCTGTTTAAGAAGCTGGAATATTTCCATTTTATCTAATATAACCTTTAAAATGTAGCCCTGGCCAGTTTGGCTCAGCGGTTGGAGCATTGGCCTGCAGACCAGAGAGTCCCAGGTTCGGTTCCCGCTAAGGTTATGTACCAAAATCAATCAATCAATCAATCAATCAATAATAAATAAAATGTAGCATTCCACTCTGACGCAGCTCCTGATCTTCTGGCCATGAGGGCCCATGGGCTCCTACAGACGTGGTACTGGTTGTGCTTTCTGCATCTACACAGTGACCCACCAACCACGTGCGGCAGCCCAGCTCTTGGGAATGCCCATCTGCCTCCTTCTCCAAAGTCTGGTTCAAAACGTTTCCAAAGGGCTTCTCAAAGCCCTTTCCAGTGAGCACTTTGTTATTCTGTTTGTCATTGTTCTGGGTTCTGCAATGTAAATTTGGATATTTTGGACCTCTTTAAGGACATTTGGATTATTTTCTTCCCCCTTTTGTATTCTAAATAGTTGAAGCAGATTGAGAGCAATGTCCATGTTCCTTTTACTTGGTACGGTGCTCTTTAGATCGTAAATTCTCACTAAATGCTTCTCCATACATTTGGCTCAAATCCTGACCTATTTTCCTGGCTGAGTGGCTTCAGATATTCTCAAACACAGTGATAGAAGAATAAAACTAAATCTTACATACCATTTAAACTTCCATCTGTCAATAATTTGGGGTTTTTATTTTGTGAGAGTAAGTAGTCATGCAAATAATAATCTCTATTGTGTTCATCTTGTAGAGTTATTATTCTGTTCATAATTGATCAGCCAAACTTTTTGAATGGCATTTTTGAGAGTAAAAATTTTAAATAGTTAAACTCACCTAATTTTTAATATTATTTACTGACATATCTGGGTCATTTTACTGATGAATCTATAGTTTTATTCCAAACTATTTTCTTAAATAAGACAATTTCTACAAAAATAAAAATAATATAATTATGTATAGTAAGCAAAGAAAAACTCTATATTGATTATCTGAATATTAAAAAGGGTAAGTGGGATAATGTTTCTTCGTTCATATTCATGTATTATAGTCTGTGTCTTAGCTCTGTCTTTATCTGCTACCTTCTGATTACTTGTTTTTAAAAGTTACTTTAATTTTTAAAAACAAAAGTACCTGCATTTTTCAAAATTGCATTTCATGGTTAAGAAATGTGAAGGTATTTGCGTGTTCAAGTGACTCTTCATTTATTATTTTTTTTAATTAAAAAAATTTTTTTTCTTTACTGATTTTAGAGAGGGAAGAAGGGAGAGGGAGAGGGAGATAGAAACACCGATGAGAGAGAACATCGATTGGCCGCCTCCTGCATGCCCCCCACTGGGGATTTGGCCCACAACCTGGGCATGTGCCCTGACTGGGAATCAAACTGGCGACCTCTTGGTACATGGGTCGATGCTCAACCACTGAGCCAGACTAGCCGGAATAAACTATCATATTTTTAAATCTGAGAAAAGACTGTAAGTGCCTAGTCATCAGGTAAAATCAAGGCAAGTTCTGCTAAATGGAGAATATTCTCAAGTCTATTTGTTTCACATTGAGACATGAATATTTCATCCCAATTATTGTCAAAGACACTGGCTCTCTCCCAGCATATAAAGTACTTTTCTTTGTCAAATACTTTGTCAGTAAAACTTGTCAACAAGTTGTTTCTACTAATGATTATTTTTAATATCTCGTCAAATTTAAATATTTCAACAACTTGTAGGCTTTCTCAATATAGTTTCAAGATAGGATATAATATTTATCCAGTTTTAAATAGGAACTTGGGATATTCTAAAATACTTTTTAGAATTTCAAAACTAACTTTTATTTGTCTTTTAGATCTCTTCTGTAAGTTTGGGTCTTCCCTTTATTTTCTGAGAGTAAATATCATTATCAGTCTTTTTGCAAAATTTACAGCAATAATTGTAAGTTCCTGAGAATCTCTGAGGCTTCCAAAGCTGCAGCTTATGAGGTTGCCAGTTCGATACGATATACTGCCAAGTTTCAGTGCGTTAATGAAATGATTGATAGATGTGATACATGCCAAATGTAATACATTTCTAACCTATAGATTTCTTAGTTTATTAAGAACATGGCTTTTACTGAGATGTTGTGTTTCATCAAAATTTCTATTTGAATTATTGCTACAAAATCAAATATTTTCTTCAATGTAGAATTTTACTGAATAGCATCTGTGATGATGACAGTTGTTTCACCTTCCACCAAATAAACCTCCCAAAACTTACATTTGGATCCAATAACTGTACGGAAAATTGAAACGTTTATTGAAATGTATAACAAATAATTTTTCATTTGAAATGTGATAGTTCTGATGTAAAACAAACAGTATCATCTAACTTTTGAGTTGTTTTTGTTGCTATAATAATAAAAACTATAATTATTATTTTGCAAATGGAGCTAATTTATTGCAGCATCCATTTCACTTTTTTTTTTAATCCTCACACGAGGACTTTTTTTTTTTTTTTTTGCATTTATCTTCAGATAGAGCGGGAGGGAGAGAGAGAGGAAGAGAAAGAGAGAAACATCAAGTGGTTGCCACCCACATGACCCCTACTGAGGCCGGGGACCCCAACCGGGGCCAGAGACAAACTGCAACCAAAGTACGTGCCCTTAGCAGGAACCGGACCCAGGACTCTCTTTTCCGCAGGCCGATGCTCTAACTGCTGAGCCAAACCGGCCAAGATAACCATTTCACTTTTTATGTGTACAGACAATATTTGGAATCAAACTAAACAATATTAATTTATGAGGACAGTCACTTGATCTAAATGAAAAGTCCACCACTTTCTGCAGCCGAACAAGGATTGGTGACTTTGGGCATTGTCTTCTTAAAATAGCCATTGATTTTGATATAGATGCAAATTTGTGTATTCCAGTTTTATTGTGGTTGGTGAGATCTAGACACTGTTATCAGTGGGGTGTCCTCTGTGTCCCCACCTGTTACTGGTGAAAGTAGAGCTCTTGGGGAGCCACGGGAAGAAGAATTTCCTGAGGCCCCCACAGAGGATGAGGCATCGTGGAAAACTTTATTGATGATGTAATGTTAAGAGAGTTCCCCTCCAAGGTCTCATTTCCCTCCATCCCGTTGTGGAAAAAGTCTCATTTTGTCTTCAGCAGGGCTCAGATCAAAACCACAGTCCAGAGTCTTCACTCCATATTCAAGTCCAGCCCAGTTCAGCATCTGGGTTGGTTAGCTTCTGTTTCCAACTGCGGTCCATTGCACGTGGGGCCTGTATGGCCAAGGGCCTTGTGGCTTCTAGGGCCGCATGGCAGGTTAGGGCAGGTCACGGAACAAGCGAGTGCAAGGAAGCAGGAGTGAAGCCCGAGGAACAAGAGAGAATTCTTTTGGGGGGGGGGGTTACCATTCTAAGATTTCACACACTTGCTGTGGCTGCATCCCCTAGCCAATGATCTTTGTTCCAAGGTTAGACTGACAGGTAAGCACCTTCTCTATGTCATCTGACTTCACTATGCATGCATGCATCCGTTTTCCCCTTTGATGGACCCCTCCCCCCAGTGATTTGTAGAGAACAAACTGGTGGTTCCCTGTGGGATGTGATACTGCAGCTTCCTGGTGAAGCTGCCCAGATGACCTGCTCATAATGCCTGCCCTCCCCTTTGCTCCTTTCCTGTTATTAATATTAGCGAGCTAGTTACGACAGTAACAACACTACCCATTCAGTATCAAACTTCACGATTTTTAAAATTTAACATGCATTTTTTTTTAGTTCATTGGTACCAAAGATTTCTAACCAAAACAGCAACAAAAAATACCCAGTAAAATAAATAAATGAAATGAAATAGATTTATACACACAATAAATGATAAAACCTCTGTAGCAAGAGTATCAGACTATTGTGTCTTTGCATAGTTATTTTATATATATAATTTATAATTTTCTAACCCAACAATTTTCAAAGGGGGTGCCGCAAGAATTTTTAAAACATGCAATACCTGACTAGTCAGAGGCACTGACCTTCTTTCCCTTAGATTGTCAAATAAAAACATGACAATAGCCAACACAACAATAGCCGTCTGGTGTGAATGAATAAAAATTATGCCTATTTTTTGTCAGATTGGCAAAAATTTTATATATATATGTATATATATATGATGCAGAATTTAGTAATTAACTTATGTGTGCCATGAAAAATGTTGAAAATTGCTGGCCTAACCTAATTTCCTGTGCTCCCCACTGCCCCCTGTCTGCCTAGTGGCTTTTTGTTCCCCACAAGCTGCAGAGCAAACCATCGCACAGCTATCTGGTACACCAAGTGACCAGCAGGAGCAGAGTGTCCTGCTCTCTTTTCATCGCTGCCCAAGACCTTATGGGGTCACTGTCTCTAGCTGCTCCTGTCACAGAGCACTTAATTTCGTCAGTGAGTGCCCTGTGTGCTGTCCTTGAGAGGTGTTAATTACCTTGTGTCTGTAAAGTGCTTGGATGGGAGAGAGAAGTTATTTCAGTAAGCCTCTGTTCTCCTGCACCTGTGACTCAGACATTTCATTTGCAGGCTCTGGCAGAAGCTGAAAGGACGCAGGGCAGCTCGACCAAATCCAGCTTAGCCTGTGCGACTGCAAATATTAAAATAATACCTTATTAAAGTATAAAAACTCCCCGACAAATGCCAAACCAGACAGGAGGAAATGCTGCTGGGACAGCAGGGATAAGCCAGGACATGTGCCTACTCTGTTTATGGGGATAAAACTATAAGAAAATTCTATGTTGAGCTATAAATTAACTGGCTTAACGGAAAGCTCAAATTTGGAGAATCATTTATTTCTCAAATCCAGATAGAATCATTATTCGTGTTAAGGCCCAAGTAATTTAACGACTTTATAGCTTTCATTTATTTAGTCATTTATTCCACATAAGCAGCAAGTATTTTCTTTACAAAAACACTAGGTTGTCTACAGAGATAAATAAAGCAAAAAATGGCTGTTCTCAAGACTACTGGTTTGTTTGTTTGTTTTTTTAATGTTTTGAGAGATTTGATGCCTTGACTGAGCTGGAATGAAACTTCTCTTCGGAAAAAGGATGCCCATATGTTTCCACGGTAATTGCAAGATGTCTGTGATTTCACAGACTCAGGCTGTGGATCTCTCTCTCTCTAGGATCCCGATTTATATGGATGGAGGAAAATGAAGATCATGCATGTATGGTATGTAAAAATAAGTGTATTTGTCAGGGAAACAGAACCAACAGGATATACAGAGACACATATAAGAGGAGACATTATAGGGATTGGTTCACGAGGTTACGGAGGCTGAGAAGTCTGCCCCCTGGAAACTGGAGATGCAGGGTATCTGAGTCTGAAGTCCTGGGAAGCAGGGGTGTCTGTTAAGTGTGCAGTTCAGAGGCCCAAGGACTAGGAGCTGCGATGTCCCAGGGCAGGAGGAGAGGGACGTCACCCCTCTCTTGCCTTTTTGTTCTGTCGGGCTCTCAAGAGGTTGGATGATGCCCACTCGCATGGATGAGGGTGCACCTCTTTGCTCCACGGTAATTGCAAGATGTCTGTGATTTCTTCACTCCATCTACTGACTCAAATGAAACACCCTCCCAGGCACAGCTGGAAATCATGTTTTACCAGCTATCCGGGCATCCCTTAGCCCCGTCAAGTTGACACCTAAAATTAATCATCACAATAAGTAGCTCAAAAAGCCAGATAAGCAGAATATTCTTCCTTATTCTGTGTTCATTATAGAATAGGTCTTAGTGAAGTTTGAAGCCAGAGTCCTTAATATCAATGTGAAAGAAACAGATAACATAACCTCAATTATCTGGTTAAAAGTGGTACCTGCCAGTTTTCTCAACTACAGTCGCTGTTGGTTTCCGCTCCATAATCTGTAAGTCCAGCCGCAGTCACAGGGAACACGATCAAGGTATACTTCCTACAGGGAAGAGCAACAAAGATTTTGTTGGGTTTAGGTTAAAACTACTCCAATAACTAATTAAGATTTTGTTAGAGATGCTTAGAGGTCATACATGCATCTGTTTCTCCTAGAAGTTCTACCCACTCATGTTCGCATTCTTCATGGAAGTTTACCCACAGCAGTTCTTACTGTAGTGTTCGAATGGTGATCTTCAATTTCCTTCATTCCTTCCACATTTATTATCCGGAGTTCTGTGAGGTAGAGAGTTGCTTTCCCCCCACTTATTTATTTAATCAATCACCTATTAATACCAGTAAAGACTTATGGATATTTATTTTATGATTTGGGTTTAGTCCAATAATATCAGTATTGATTTTACTGCTGAAGTTTTCCAATCTTGACCACTGTGAGATGTTTCAGTTGACTTCTGTTCCTTGTGATACTCCCCCATCCTTTCCCCCCCTTTCCCTGTCTTTAATTTTTGTTTTGTCTAAGCACTTTCTTATTTCCTGGCACTATACGATTTTCCAGGCTCGTTGTGTATATTTCCTTCCTCAGTTCAAAATCAGCCATTTCTCCAAAGAGCCCTGGTTCTTTGATTGGGAAATGGTATTTGGAAATCAAGATGAGTATACTAGGTGTGTTCATTGCATCGGGGATTCAAGGCTCTCTCAACAAACAGAGCTAGGAAATGTTTTCCTGACTTGTGTATACATACACATTTGCTTTAATTTCTGTTTCTGTCTATAAATATGAGCTTTCACGTATATCTGTGCTTGAATCCACATTATAACATCCCCCCCTTTTTTTTTAATAAACAACTTCTTTCTGGGATAGTGGGAAACCTGGCTCCCATGACGTACAAATTATTTACTTGTTTAATCCTAGTCCGCGTATAAAGTAGTTTCAGAATTGCTAGTCTGTACTCTTATGAGAAACAGAATTGCCCATTAGAGTGCAATGTTAAAGTGCAGTTCTTTTTGTCTTGAACCTTTAGTATCCATTCAGAACACTGTTTTCCAAAGTTATGTAGGTCAGCTCATTTTCCCCCACCACCGCCAGGGAGGATATGCCTGACGTTTGTAATGCAGTGTATTCGTTTCCATTACTGGGCTGATTTTCCACAACCTGGTGACCGAAGAGCATATCCGGTTATTAGCCCACAGCTGGCTGGGTCGGCAGTCCAGGTGCCTCCCCTGGGCTGTGCCTAGGCTCTCTCAAGGCAGACATCAAGATGTAGGCTGTGCTGGGCTCTTGACTGAAGGCTCTGGGGCAGAACCCGCTTCCAGGGTCATTCCCATCATCGGCTGATGCCAGTCCCTTGCCGCTGGAAAGAATAAAGTCTTCATTTCCTTGCTGGCTGCTGGCCAGGGTCACTGTCAGCTCCTGGCCGTTACTCTGGCCCTTGCACATAGCTCCCTCAAACTTCAAAGTCAGCAGCGAGTCCTTCTGCTTACACTCTGACTTCTGCTGCCAACTGGAGAAAATCTGCTTTGAAACTGCTCATTAGATCCATCTGGAAAATCTCTCTTTTGATTTACTGAAAGTCAACTGATTAGTCATTTTAATTATATCTGAAAAATCACCTTTGACATGTAACATAATATAGTCACGGGTGTGAGATCTCATCATATTCACAGTCCCGGGATTAGGGTAGGACATGCAAGGGCCATTTTAGAATTCTGCTTACTACATGTAGTTAGAGTCATTTGTCACCATCTGCATTCCATTCTGGGATCCCCCAATGTCTTGGCTGATTTCTTAAAGTTGGGGAGGTGTTGGATACGTCTGTTACCTTGATTGCAGTGACAGTATCATGGCATTTGCATCTGTCCAAACTCATCAAATTATACACATTCAATATGTGTAGTTCTTTGTACAATAGTTACACATCAGTAAAGCTGGTATAGCTGGTTTGCATAGGTCAACTTCATTCCTTGTGCTGTAGAAATACACAGGGTTGTGTATCTATCATCAAAGCAGCATGCTGAACAGTTTCATACCCTAAAAGGCCCTGTGTACGCACTCTGTAGACAACCCCACCTTCCACAGCCAACCCTCAGAATCTGTTTACCTTCCCTTGAATTTGCATTTCCCAGTGTCATAGGAATGTCATCAGACAGTGGGAGGCCTTTTGGGTTTGGTTTCTTTCACTGAGCAAAATGCATTTAAGATTCATTCATGTTGTTGCCTGAATCAAGGGTCCCTTCTTTTTTTTTTATAGCTTAGTAGTATCCACTGTATGGATGTACCAAGCCTACACCTTTAATGACAGTGTTAAAGCAAAAATGATAATGTTTGTTAAAATGACAGAATTCACATCCAGCTGCTATGGCTCAGTGGTTGAGCATCGACCCATGCACCAAGAAGTTGCCAGTTCAATTCCTGATGAGGACACATGCCCAGATTGTGGGCCCGATCCCCCAGTGGGGGGCATGCAGGAGGTGGCCAGTTGATGTTCTCTCTCATGGATATTTCTTTTTTTTTTTTTTAATAAATGGTTTTATTGGTGAATTACATTCTTTTTTTATCCTCACACAAGGAGACTTTTGCATTTATCTTCAGGTAGAGCGGGAGGGAGAGAGGGAGGAAGAGAGAGAGAGAAACATCGATGTGAGAGAGACACATTGACTGGTTGCCACCCACATGACCCCAACAGGGGCCGGGGACAACCTATAATCACATGCCCTTAGCAGGAATCGAACCCGGGACTCTCTGGTCCACGGGCCGACACTCCAACCGCTGAGCCAAACCAGCCAGAGCACTCTCATTGATGTTTCTATCTCTCTCTCCCTCTCACTTTCTCTCTCTCTAAAATCAATAAAGGAAAAAAAAATTTTTTTAATCTAAAATGACAGAATTTGCTTTATTAACATCTGTGGCAATAAAGGAACTCAACTCTGTCTTGTTATGGAAGTAAACTTTCATAAATAGCTTTTTGTAAGTAATGAGGGATACATTGTCACGTGTGAGTGTGTGTGTGTATGTGTGTGTGTAATTGACTTCTATGTCAGCTTGGCTTCTTTGGCTTCTATAAAATGTACATGAGTTATACTGACACCACTAGCTGGAATTGAAGGGCATTTCTCTGGCCAGGAAAGCGAGACAGTCCTTTAGTCCTATCTGCACAGAGCCTTCTACGTGGCGATTTCCAACTTTCCTGTTGGTAGAGGCTCAAAGAGTTAAATATTTACTTAATGGTTATACAACAGAGAAAGGGCATTCTATAATCTTTGGATGATTTCTCCAAAGAATATCACTTGAATTAAAATTTAATTGTGAAGTCCTCTAAGAAAAAATAATTTAAAAAACAAACCAAAAAAACAAGAAATTAATTAAACCCTTCAATGATCATATTTTCCTGCAACTTTAAAATTGAAATCTGTATTCTTTAATTCTACTAATTTAAGGAACATGTAAAAGGTGGAAGATTTTCCATGAAAAACATTGAGAAAAGAGAACATTTAAATTTAATGGAATGCATAATGTATATATAATTTATTGAAGTAAAATTACTCTTTGTTCCAAAATCCTATCTTTGTCTTCATAAAAGTGAATGACAAAAAATAGTAATTCTTTTCGAGATACTGTGTGTCTTTTTAAAATGCATGTATATAAGTATGAAAAAGGGAAAAAACGCATAATAATAAAATATTACCTTAGTGGCACTGTCTTATGTATTTGAACATAATGTTTTTCATTGTGTTAATTTTAAAACATCTGAGTTATGGGTGGGTTGAAAAAGTATTTGGAAAAAATAACTTTATAGAATAGAATGTAAATATGAATTTTGAAGCAATATTCATGGTTGAGGACAAAATAAGTTTCAAAATAGAAAAATATTTTCTTCTCTAAGAAGCTTATTATTGTAACTATACTACAGATGTTAGAAAATAAGGTACAGAATGTATGTAGGTTCCTAGTTAAGTCCAATTTTTACTGGAATTCACTGTCTTTTTTGGGGACAGGAAAGGCTGAGTCACCCCTCCCCCTCTTCAAAGACACACACACACACACATACACACACATACACACACATGTGTGTGGAAGTTATGCTTCATGGAGCTAATGAGTTACACATTGTACTGTACAGTTACTAAAACCCTCCACTCCCAGTTGAAATGTTGAAAGATTTACCTCTTTTTATAGATAAATGCAAAAATATTCCAGTAATTGCTAAAGAATAATGTACTTGGAACTATATCCAATTCTCTATCTGCTTTATTGAGGAATGCAGCACTTGCCTTAAACCTCACTCGTTTGTTTTTTCTTACCTTTATTGTTGAAAGTATTATAGATGTACCCCCATTTTCCACCATTGACCCCTTCCTCAGTCTTTGAGAGAAGTGATAAAACTGCAAAAATTACAGCCAGCCCAAATCCCTGTGGTGGAAACACTGGGATTTCCTTCCCTCTCTCCAGAGGACTTTCTAGTTTTTTCTGGTAGGCTCATCTAAACAGGAACACCGGTGATATTCAGTTGTTTTATCTTTAAAATAAGAGAGTTTACATCTTAGGCTAGATTTCCTCTACCCTGCTGTATGTGCAATAATTGTCTGAGGAGCATCTCAGGGAAGGGGATACCAGACTACCAGACGGGACGGTGAAACAAGGAAGGGGAGTGGACCAGGAAAAGGCTCTTTTCTGAGTTGGCCACCACTTTATAGGGAGCCATTTAGAGTGTGCCCCAGAATTCCCATCTAAGGGGCAGCTGCAGAAATGTCTTGTCACCTCTGATCCCCGCTGGCCAAAGGCTGCCCAATGGGACACTGACCACCCCAGTAGGTTGTGGGAATATGAGGAATAAGCTGGTCTTTAAAGACATCCCGGATGGCTGGAGCTCAGGCGGAAAGTGAGAAATGAATAGGGCAACTGAGGCGAGGTGTTGCCAGATGATACCTGCAGGAAGCAGCTACCCCACGAATAATTGCTGGGGTAAAGGGCCAGCAGGGCCAGCAGAAGGCAGCGCCCAGGATGTATCTCTTACCATTAATTTTGGAAAGTCTCAAACTGACACACCTCGGGAATCCCCCGGGGACTGATTTCAGCAGATTCGTGTCCAGCCCGAGGAGTTCTGGGATGCGACGGGCCTGAGCCATGGTCATGCTGCCGGTCAGCGGTGGGGTGGTCCAAGGCCTTCCTGTTCTTTTAGCCCATGACTTTAAGAACTAAAGGAGAAAATTACATGGACAGAGAGAAACACGAGAAATAACAAGTACAGGCTAAAACAAAATTCACTGAAGCAATGAAGGAGATAAGAATTTTTAAAAAACCCCAATATTTAGATGTGATTGATAAAAAAGGACAACTTCTGAGGATAAAAATGAACATCTCTAGCATTCAGGTTTCTTTCATCCCTTTTTCCATTCACATCTCTTCTTTTTTCATTCTCAACTCACTTTATTGCTTCAGATAGAAAAGGAATAGGTCCAGACACACTTTGTTTTATGCACTTCCAGATGTTGTGTATTTTTACAAATTGAAGGCAAGACCCTTCACCAGCAAAAGGATTACTGCTCGTTTGATTGTGAATCCCCTGTACAGCGGTGGTCCGGAACCGAATGCCCAGCATCTCCAAGGTACGCCTGTAATGCTCATGTTTTAGATATTTTATGTTTTGGGGCCAGCATGGGTTTTACATGTTTATGTTCAGTTTGTATATAATGTGTACAATGAAAACCTATGGAAATACCAATTCTGAACCAAAATTAACAGTACTAAACTGCAGTGTTATCAGGTAGCTCCAAAATCTCCCATTTGAGTATCAAGCTGTATCTTCTGAATGAAAAATTTAGAAGCTTAAGTCATTTCTGGTGGTATAATATAAATTACAAGAGGAGAAATTATGGTCCACAGCCTTTGCGGGCTGTTGGACCTTAACAGCATGCATAATTCATAGAAAAGTACTGCGTAAAGGGATATGGAGTAACCTTCAAAAATAAATCAAGGAAAACAGGTTACTAATCTACAGAGTAGTTTACCTGGAGGAAGGTAATGTGAAGGAAAACAGTCCATCATTTCATACAGCTTAATGCCATCTCTGATGCAAGTTACCCCAGGCCACATATTACACGAGGAATAGAAAATATTTACGCCCAAATATCTGCCACTTGGAAGGAAGTCAGCCAAACACTGATAAATGAATTGAGCAAAGCAGGTATTAAATTAAGCAGATAAACTTTACTTTGATTGTAAAGTTTAGCCAGAGGGGAAAAGGGTTGGAAGAAGCACCCGTAGCCGTGAGCATCCAAGTTCGTGGTTGAGGACGAGCACATAATCAGGCATTAGGGCTGAATTACTCCGCGGTCCATTCTATCGACCGGCAGTAGCAGGCAGTCTAATTTTCTTGATAAATGGTAAATCTCCAGGTGGTAATGTGAAACAATGTTCCCCAAACTGACTTGTATAAGGAAGACTTTGGTTTGTTAGTACTTCTGGTTCCATGTTAACTTCCGACGAAGTTTATATACTTTGAAAATGTTTGCTTCAATACTTGTGGAGGGTTTAGCCTAGATTTTTTACATACGTTTTGCTTGTTTCTGCAAATATAAAAAGACAACCGATGTACGTTTTCAAATTTTGAATGAATTTCCACTCATACAAATGAGTTTCGACGAAAGTTGGTGAATAAGGCAAGTTCCAGGAAGACAGGATGACTTGGGGATCAAATCAGAAGTTTACACTGTGCCCCAAAGAAAATATGTCCTAAATGATGCTATCAAGCAAAAACACTCGGCTCGGCTTTGATTTGTAAGAAAACACACTCATGGCCTGCTTTTGATTACCGAGGCACCTGGACAAAAGGAAGGAATGGCTAGAGGAAATTCTAACCGGCGCTCACAAGAAACCTCCTTGGTGACTAGCGACAAAGTGGAAAAGTGACTTGACCAGCACATAGGCTCATCGGCTATTCCATTCTGGGCTGCTGCTTACCGCTTGCAGGTTCCACTCCCAGGGCAGTTAGCGGGGTGGGGCAGGCTCTGCACTCCCTGATCTGTTCCTCAACTAAGCTTCGTGCGCTTATGTCCTAACGACCTATTTTAGTTGCCCCCAAACAGACTTTGAATGCAAATGTTTATTTGGAGGGTGATTCCAGGAGGCATTGATGGGGTGAGAGGAAGTGAGGCCGGGAAAGGAAGGAAGCCAGTCAAGGTTGTGTGTACGCGGTGACTTGCTACCCCTGGGAATCGGTGCCTGACCTCAGAATTATCCAGCCCAGGACCAGTGAAGACGGGGCATCTATCCTCTAACCCTTCCACCCTCGCTTCCTCCGCACTGTCGTTGGGTCTTCGTGCAGCCGGGCAGCCTCGGCAGGTCCCGCGGGGCCAGTGCCATGGCGAGGGCTGGGCACAGGCTGCTTTTACTCTACGCACGGGTCCACATCCAGCTGGACAATTATTGACACCTCCTTTATAGGTGGAGTTGAACAAGGACGACGAGGCCAAGTACAGATCAGCCAACTGTGCGCAGCGATAGAAAGAAGGACACCGAGGTAGGCAGGCAGCGTTTCTCCGGAAACGTGGGATGTGGGCGCAAAGGTTGGATTTTAAGACTAACCTCACTCATTGATCTTAATGGCTGGATTTATCACCAACTTTTATCTAAACTTTCACCAATTTGCAGCAATTTGAATTCCATGGGGAAAAGTAGACTGCGAAAAACGCCTTCCTGGGTTTTAAGAGGTGGCTCATGGTAGAAAATAGCGGTGGTGATTTGCACAGTGATTTGCTCATTTTAATTGCATTGATTCCACTCTTGTCAATGGGGGTAGACTTCCGGAAAATAAACCTCTTGGAAAGAACTTAAGGGAGTGTGGATGAAGATGGTTTCATGCACTTTATGAGACAGGCTCTCTCTGGATACCCATCAATTAGGGGCTAAGACAATAAAAGAAAAGAAAAAATCGCCCCATCTGGTTCTACATAAAACTCCCCAAGAGCTTTGACAAAAAGTCTTCGCCAGGAGAGGCCAGGTCTCTGGGGAGGCATTTGTTTTTCAGGCTCGTTGAAATGCTTTGTCTTCTCAGGGATGTTATTTCAGTAGAGCCAGATGAGATGCGCTTGCTATTTTTACAAGTTTTTAAAAGCTTAAGCAGGGCAAATATGTCTCTTCAAGCTGCCTTCTGTAATAAGCCTGATGCTAAGGCAGCTTTATGTCCCATCAAGAGAACATTAGCCTCATGGAGCTACAGGCCACATCTGATCATCTCGAGGATGATTCCTTAGCATCAGATTAGTGCAGGAGAGGTTTGTATTATTTTTCAATTTTTAAAAGCTACCAGTGTAAAATAAATGATATTTTGATCAAACTACTTTATATATATATATATATTTGACAAGTTAAGCTTTGACCATCTATGTTTTTACTGGGTAGAGGAGTTCAGGCTTTTGAAGATAATTATTTCCCCCCTGGTATGTGACTGTCTCTCACATTTCTGTAACTGGTTCTGGCCTCTACTGTTATCATTGAATTTTTGTCTCTTCTTCCCACCTAGGAGACCCCCACCATCTAAAATAAAGTATACTAAAGATGGAGCTTATTTTCTTCTTCCAAAATCCCCATTTTCATGGCCAATATTTCATTTGACTCGAAAACTTGTATTTCTAGATTAAAAAAGAATACTTCTTTGTCGTTGACTAGCGGGTGAAATCTGCAGACCTGGCTGTTCATTCCAGCAGCCGGATTCTCCCGTGGTTCCCGTTTCCCTCTTGTTCCCAGTCCTGCATTCAGGTGACTCCCAGTTAAAGGGACAGCCCGGTTGCTGCTCCCATCTCTAACCTACCTTACTTGCAAAAGCAAGATTTATCAACAAAATGCGTTTTGATTATACCAAGCAGTTTTTTGAGGTAATTTTTAAATAGCTTCCAATTATTTCTTGAAATCGAGGTCTCTGGATGTGGTTCTCCATGAATTGTTCATAGCCCACTTCCCTCAGTGTCCTAATTGTCTCCCATCCGCTGGACCATTTTCCTGTTTACACAACAAAGCGTGACAGTGCGTGGGCCTCTGTC
This sequence comes from Molossus molossus, assembly GCF_014108415.1. Classification (NCBI taxonomy): domain Eukaryota; kingdom Metazoa; phylum Chordata; class Mammalia; order Chiroptera; family Molossidae; genus Molossus; species Molossus molossus. The sequence goes on from NW_023425357.1 coordinate 28,292,559, forward strand.
GCTGTGCATGTCGGAGACAGTATTCGCAAAAGGCTATCCTTGTATTTACCCCCTCTGTCACACACACACACACACACACACACACACACACACACTTTCTCTTCATTTGTTTCTTCTGAAGGCTGCTCAAGACTTGACCCTGGGCAGCATCGAGTCTCAGAGCTCCTGGACCATGATGTCAGCTTTGTCACCAATTTACTGTGCAGTTTGGGAAAGCCCTCACCGCTGTGAGCCTCACTCCCCCTGCCAACAGAATGAAGGAGAAGAAAGAGGTATTTTCTAAGGCGGATTCCATATTGAGCTTTTTACTATTAGCACTATAAGAAGAAGTCGAGTTTTGATTAACTGCGCCAGCTACAATCACTAGTCACTCACACCATTTCAGAGACTGTTTAGCACCCAGCTGTGTATGTGCAGTTAATGTCTGTCTTTGTCACTTACTCCCACTCTTCAATTACGAGCTCCTGGAGTTTGCCTAGAACAGTCATACAGCGGGCACTCAGGAAATGTGCAAATCAGTAGCACAGAGACCTTGCCCACACAATTTGGTGAGAAGTACAAGTATCGGCGACTGTTATTTCCAATCATGCCTTGTTGAAAAAGTAATGAACTTGCATTTTTAAAAATGGGCTATTTTTTTTAACTTTTAACATGTACTATTTAAATGTACTATTTTAACAATAAATACCAAATTTTGATTTTAACAACATTTCTGTGAATTAGAGCTTTTCGCTAATTCTTCATTTCTTAATTCTATCCCCCCTCCATTCCCCCCCCACCCCGGCTCCCAGTGAGCTGCATGATAATACCCTGGGGGCTAAGTCCTCCTTTTCCACTTCTCTGCCATATTTTACTTTAAAAAATTCCCCATCATACAGCAGTGCCCAATGTGATCATTAAATAAAACTGTAATTAAGGTGACATCGGCAGTTTCAGTAATTAGAATCTTGCTGTAACTGTAAGGGTAAAAATAACATTCCCTGGCGCTGAGGCAAGGGCAGCCGTGGGCTCCTGCTGAAAACGCACCTTGGCAATCGAACATGACTAATGGCGAGAGCACGTCTTCGTAGGGGACTGTGCTCGGCTGCGCAAGCCCTCAGGCTCCGGAGTTCCTAGGAACCTTGCATTTTCTGGCCGTCTCCGTGCTGCTGTTTCTCCCTGTAACAGCCCCACCTTAGGTCCCATGGTTCTCGATCGAGTCTGATGGAATTCATTCCTGTAGTTGTCCTGATGGAGCACCCGTTGTGACGTTCCAACTGAGAAGAGACCTGGGAGGCAGCAGCATACAGGTGGACGCTGGGTGGGGCCTGAGGGAGCACCTTGTCAACCCCTCTGTTCCCAGTGGAGGATTCTGAGAACGTGGGTTTTAGTGTCTTGTACAAAGTAATTGAGGCCTGAGGCTTAGTGATGGTTCTCAAAGCTGGCCACATATCCAAGTCATCAGGAAAGCACTTTCCTTCCATTATTTCAGCCTGTCTAGGGACCGTTCCCTTCAGCGCTGTGCCACCTTCCTGTTTCCACATGTATCGTCGCTCCTCAGTTCTTAGACCTGGTGTAATGTCGCAGCCTGATGAAAGAACCGTCCAGTGGGTAGCATTTTCATTGTTCCGGGAGGTCAAGCAGAAACATGACGGCCCTCTTGGTCTTGCCCCTTGATTCCTTCCTTATCCCCTCAATCTTTCACATTTGATCTCTTGAGTAATCCCCTCTCTCTCTCTTTTTAATCCTCACCAGAGGACATTTTTTTTTTTCAAATATCTTCAGATAGAGTGGGAGGGGGAAGGAGGGAGATTGAGAAACATTGACGTGAGAGAGACACATCAACTGGTCTCCTCCAGCACGATCCTGACTAGAGCTGGGGACGAACCACAACCGAGGTACATGCCCTTGGCCGGAATCAAATCTGCGACTCCTTGGTCCGTGGTCCGATGCTCTAACCACTGAGCCAAACCAGCCAGGGCTAATCCCCTCTTCTATTACTGCTACTGCCACGGGCTAAATAGTCTGTCTCTCTCTTGGACTTTCTTACTCTTCCTAGCCGATTCTCCAGGTGGGCGTGGAGTCAGCCCTTCCGACACAGCTATCTGAAACCATCCCTCTCCTGGCTCACACTGCATTTTGGTTCCACTTTGCTTGGAGGGCAGAGTCTGATTCCACACCAGGATTCCCAGGGCTGTGCGTGACCAGGCCTTCATCTGCTTTTCAGCCTAACATCTCACCATCTCATATCCTTACCTCTGAGTTTTCCGTAACATTAAACTATTTGCAGTTCAGAATCAACACTTGAACAATGAATTAAACTCACCGAGTGTGCTAATCTATTTAAACCTGGAATTGATTATACTGATAAAGTCTGATTTTTTAATTCGCGGAGTATAACTAAAGAATTTCAGGAAGATTAAAGTGATAATCAGGTGAATTAATAATATCCCAATTCTCTGTTATGAAACGATGTTTACCACTCCGTGATTATGAAACAGTATGTTCTTATTCAATATGGCTTTGTGGAAATCTAATTCTTCAAATAGCACAGATATATTAGAATATATATGTATACATAAAACTCTTCAGCTGGAAATAAACTTTTTAAAGGTTATGATGTATAAAATGTGCTTTTTTGATATTTAGCTTGCTATGAAAAACTTTCATTTTTTTAGATCCACTTTGCTAATGTTTGCTAGGTAACTGAAGCCCCCGACGTGTGTAGTGTTGGGCTTGGAAGAACCCTCTCAGAACCTTGCCCCTTGGCCGCTAGCCCCACCAGGATTATCGTCTGCCCCCTGTGATCACAGCCCCAGGTTTCCTCAGACTCTCCTCGGGGAGCGCAGTCACCAAAGGTAAGAGTTCTGTAGCTGCCTGTTAAAACCCCAAACCAAATAGCATGACAACTTTACATGACAACTTTAATTTTTTTAAAGTACCCAGTTTTGGTGTGTACATGCATGTGTGTGTGTGTGTGCGTGTGTGCGTGTGTGTGTGTGAGTGATTCTGAGAATATAGACATTCTTAACTTGATATTGGAAGCAAAATGTCTAGAACTTTCACGGAGGAAAATGAGCTCCTCTGTGGAATGGCCACAGCGATCTGTCTGTCCTCACTCACCTTGCCGTTTCCGCTCAAGTATCACCTCCTCCAGGGAGCTTTCTCTGACCACTGCTCCCTCCATACCCAAAGCATCCTGGTTTATCTCTGTTAGAGCCATGAGCTTGCTTTGCCGAAACGCTCTCCTTCTGTGCGCTCGGCCCCCGTTTTGCATTGTTTGAAGGCAGGGCTGGTATTTTATTGGATTGCGTGCCTTTGCTTCCCATGCTCTGAGCATAGTGCCTGCATGGAGGAGACACACAACCGTTTGTTTTTGCACTTGCCTTGGAAGGCTCATGATACACTGTTGAGAAAGTGTGTCATGGGTATATATCCAAAGCATGATTATGATACGTCCTTTGGCTGCTTGGCTGCTGCTACATTCGTGGTTGTTTATTTATTTATAATTCATTGACTTGAGAGAGAGAGAAGGGAAGAGAGAGAAACATTGATCAGTTGCCTCCTGTACAGTGTCCCAGCAGGGGACTGAGCCCACAACCCAGGCATGTGCCCTGAGCAGAATCGAACCGGTAACCTTTTGGTGTACAGGATAACGCCTTACCAACTGAGCCACTCTGGTAGGGCCATGAGTGCTTTTTAAAATAAATCAGTGTTTAATCTCTATGTTATTGTTGGCCTTGTTTCTCTGAAGTCAGAGGCTTTATGGCATTTTATTAACCGTGCAACATGCCAAGTGCTAGTTGGTGCTCAAGATCTATTTGGTGTATGATAAATTTGAGTGATACCCTAATCAGATTATGCTGTTACTGAGATCTGTGGTCCAGGTAACACAATAAATATATTACGACTATTTCCGAATAGTCACAGACAACACAAATAGCCCGGTGAATCATTGCCCAGTGGCGACATCGTGAATCTTTAAAGGCGCGACTGGTTGCCCAGGAAGACAGGTGTGAGCTGCAACCACTAGTGAACTAATTTAAAACCTCAAGTAAGGAGATAAGAAGCAAATAACAACAATAACGATCGAAAATCGCCGAAGCTATGAAAGTGCTCAGGTTGGTAGCAGTGACCGCCTTTTCAGAATACACTGAAGTTGTGAAACTCGCGTGGTCGCCACTGGACGAGAAATAATTATCTGGGCTGGTTCCATTCTACCTGTGGTGCTTCTCTAGACAGATTTCATTTTGTTTCCTGGTACATTTTTGGTGCTCACTGAGCATTTTCTGAATGCAGTGTGTCCGGCAAGGGTGGTTGTTTTGTTTTGGAGGCAGGATTTAGAAGAAACAACTCTGCATTCAGGCCTGAGAACCGGCTCTGTGCCCCATTGTACTGACCTGTCAAGGGAAAATGAGACTCGCTGTCCTGCCATCGGTAGAGAGCTGTCACAAGGAACTCGAGCGATGACATTTGAGAAAGCACTTGGTATCGCCCACGGAATCTCACAGGTAGAACTTTCACTGTATGGCTGTCAGTAGCAGAATCCGTTATTTTCCTCTTTTTGGTTTATTTTAAATATATAATATGCATTGAAAACTGTCATCCCTCCCCACTTCCAATTCCAGCCCCCAGAAGAAACTGCCATTAGTAATCCCGTTATGTGTACTTCCTGAAAATTTCCACAGATCATAGAATGTGTGTGTGTGTGTGTGTTTGCAAAATCATTGGGTACTGGTTCACATTCAACATCTATTTGAGGTACTACATATCACAATAGGAATAAGCCATTAAATCCTAGGCCAACAAATCATGGAGTTATTTTTCTTTGTAATTTTGCCTTTATTTTCTGTTTTTGGAATTGTTGGAGGGAGGGGTTAGAATCTTGGTATCAGGGATCAAGGGATTCCGAAAAATTTTTAGTTCTCTAAAATGTATTTTTGAAAGTACATATTAAGTATTTCAGATTTAATTCATTAGTCGTATAGTTTTAGATCTGAGGATTGGATTGAAAGAAATAAAAAACAGCTGAAGTCAACCACAGCATTCATATTATATTAAAATAAAACAGTAAAGTTGACTCTAGCATTCCTGTTAGAAAGTCAGACTGCTATAAAAATTAGATTTCTGAAATATTTGAAATCTGTACCTTATGATGTTATTTTTTTTAATGGAGCAGCAAAGTAATTTACTCATAGCTGTATTTGCCCCAATTTGTTTTTTGGCAAATGGTGCAACATATTTCCCCACGGAAGCCATTCATTTCCAGGTGTTTTCCTATCAAACATTTAAGTAACAGGAACAGCTGGTCACAACTCCAGAGAGACATTAGGAAGAAAGCAGTCACCTCTGAAAAACCGAATGGAGCTTATTAGTAGAACTAGCTAGAATGGTAATTTCAGTTTTATAGTGGAAGAACATTTGCGTTTGGTAGACGCTTTTATTTTTATATTTCTCTGTCATAGCACAATTTTAAACACAGATTCAAGGGCAACCCTAGGTCTTATTTTGCTAAGTATATGAACATTCTTATTTAGACTGTGAGGAAGGACGATGACATCTGAAACAAAATTCTTTATTTTTTCCAGAATGCAAAAACAGCTCCTCCTGAGTTAAGAAATTTCAGTTCTATTTCGTAAACATCGCAGCCGCGTTTCATAGGTAGGTCACCGGCCCCGTGGCTCTTCCCCCGAGATGACGAAAGTGGAAAACGGTCCTTGGTCCAATGTGAGACATCTTTTTTCTCATTCAAATTTCATGTGTGAGAGGACTAAATATTAAGATACTATCATTCTTCTAAATAAAACATTTAAATGTGTTTGAATTAGGCAGACAGAACTATAGTATCCCAAGACTGTTCACCGTGAAAAGTCGCAGCTTCGTATGGTCACTCAGTTGTGTGACTCCAGGGTGGCACTGTCACCCATTCTTTGCCAAGTTTTATCCTCTCAGTCACTTTGCTTCAGGTAGTGGGACTACAGGCAATTGCCAGTGTCTGGGCTGTTTCGGGATTTGAAAGCCGAGAAGACTTCTGGACCCATCAGATGTAATAAACAGGGTGGCTTCCTTCGAGCTGCCGTCTGCTCTGGTATGTGACACGTCATTGGAGGTGACAGGATGGGCCATGCAGGTGCCCTCTGAGAGGGTGACTCATCGAGGAAGCTGGTCCACAGGAGTATGGCCAGGTGTGAGGTGCTTACAGGTAAACCTCACGGAATCTCTGGGAAACCAGGAAAACAGAGGAGCCGGGACTGGCCACAAGCAGGATGTCTTCACATCTGGAAGAGAGATTAATTTTAACCTATGAGGACATTAAAGGCCAAAGGCCAGTAATTAGAAATTACAGAGATGCAAATTCATACCCACCCAGGGAAGAATCTTCTGAGAAATCACTATAATTGTCCAACAATGAAAGTGCTCTCTTGGAGAAAGTCTGATGCCTTCCCTGTTACATGTCTCGTTCTTCAGCCCTGCAAAGAGTTAATAGTGATTCAAGTCCCTAGTTTTAGTGCTTGGGCCACTGATGAGTTATTACAAGCAAGGGAGATGGTTTCCCATGGACAGAGGAGTGGTGAAACTCAGATACAGCCTGATTTTCTTCTTTCTGAAGATGCTTTGTAGTATCACAACGTTCATACATATCAGGAGATACAGGAATTCAAATGAGCTCAGGGAGAAAAAAAGAAAGGGAAGCAAAGGGAAGCTGAAGTCCCACAGTGCACAGCAGATGGCATCCAACTGAAATTGATGTTGATGATCAATGTCAAAATATCTTAGGGCACTATTGATGGAAGGTATAGGGATGAGCGTTAATCCCAGAAACGTAATGAAAAATGCAGAGCGAGAGAACTGGCAGAGGCAATACAGAAAATGGACCTGGAGGATATTTTAAAACATAACTTGAGCGATGTTTGACTTATTTCTAGACCCTGAAATGTATTTCCTAGTCGTGTGAAGCAGAGAAATCAATAAGGAATAGAGTCTGCTTATCCATGTTTGTTTTGCTTTGTTTAGAAGGACCATTGAAAGCCACTGATGGATGCAATCGGTATTGACATTACTGTGCCTGGAGTAATTTTTGAGACTTTGCATTGTAAACTCAAGATGGTGCCTGAAAAGTTTCTTTGTGGTATTGTAAAAGAGCTCTCCTCATCACACAGACGTTTTTAAAAGACATTGCCAAGGGAATCATCATGCTTTCCCCCCCATACATTGATATGCAGCTTTTGTACAATACTGTATCCTCAGATTCATGGCCCCATAACATTTGTGAGCCTCCTGCAATTAGATTCTGGCAGAGTTCATCTTTTTGAAAAAAGATGGTCATGCTAAAATTTAAAGGGGAAGTCTTTTGACCTCATACTGTCTGAGATAGACCTGATAATTCATTATCAAAGCCACTGGATACTTGTTTTTAACATCGAAGACCACCGTTAGCGGACAACCCAAGGCTCCTAAATATAGTTACGAAAGGAACTGAGGCAACATCTTTGCTGGGCACCTCTAAGAGGAGGGAGGGGGCTAAAGCTTCACTTCCACCATCGCGGAATAAACTTCAATGAAGAGTTTGGGAATTTGCCCTGACCAGTTTAGCTCAGCGGTTAGAGCATCACCCTGCAGATCTAAGGGTCACAGATTTGAGTTCCAGTCAAGGGCACATAACCTGGGTTGCAGGTTCAATCCCTGACCCCGTCAGGGTCTTTCGGGAGGCGACCAATCCATGTGTCTCTCTCACATCAATGTTTGTCTCTCTCTCTCCCTCTCCCTCTCCCTCTCTTCCATTATATCTTAAAAAATGAAAACAGCCCTGGCCAGTTTGGCTCAGCCGTTGGAGCGTCGGCCTGCGGTACAGAGAGACCCGGGTTCGGTTCCCGCTAAGGGCACGTACCTCGGTTGCAGTTTGTCCCCGGCCCTGGTTGGTCGTGCGGGTGGCAGCCACTCGATGTATCCCTTCACATCGATGTTTCTCTCTCTCTCTCTCTTCCTCTCTCTCCCTCCCGCTCTATCTGAACAAAAAATGGAAAAATGTCCTCGGGTGAGGATAAAAAAAAAAGAAAACATATCCTTGGGTGAGGACTAATAATAACAATAAAAAAAACAAATTTTTGAATTTCCATTATCTACTGGCAGTTACACGGATGCTAAAGGATGTTATTTTACTCTGTGCTTTAATTATTTGTAATTTTTTTTCTGTAATCGCAAATTTACAGGAAAGTTGCAAGAATAATACCAAGAAGTTTATACCCTTTACCCAGATTCACCGATTGTCTGCTGACGTTTCTCCGTTTGCCCTGTGTCGTGTCACTGTCTCTGTCTAGCGGGCTGGCTTAGTGCCGCTGGGTTCTTGCTTCAGCCTCACAACGATGACATCAGAATGTCAGCAGGGACACCTTCCCCCCTGGAGTCTCTGAAATGGGAGAATCCACTTCCAAGGTCATGGAGGTCTGGGCAGAAGTCAGTCCCTTGCAGCTGTAGGACTGAGGTCCCATTCCTCTCTCCTTGGCTGCCAGCTGGGGGCCCCTCTCGGCTCCTCAAGACAGGGCATTCCTTCCCATTGGGGCTGCTGCTCCCTCCTCCTTCGAACCAGCCCAGCATGTCCAGCCCTTTCCACCCCTCCAAACTCTCCGACGTGCGCTTCCCCTACCCACTGGGAAAGGTGTTTGTCTCCGAGGACCCATGTGATGGCCCCCAGGTAGTCTCCCTATTTTAAGGTCAGTGGTGCCATACAGTGCAATGCGTCTCTGTGCTCTGTTGGATGAGAGGGATGTTGGCAGGGACCTGTCATCTGACTCACAGGGTCTGGGCTTAGGAAGGATCTTGGGAGTCATTGTTAGCGTTGTGCTGACCACAGGAAGAGATTAAGAAAACGAGGCTTAGTACCCTGCGAGTACAGCTCTCGGTCGGCAGTTCGGGAGGGCTGTGAATGGAGGGTGTGTTCGGAGGAGGGCAATTGAGCGTTGAATTCACTGAGAATTTAGGATCTGTCCTCTCATTTGTTTTTCATAATAACCCCTTGAGTAAATATCAACCTGATTTTAAAACTGAGAAAACCAAAGAGACCAGTTAAAAGATTTACCTAATGTCTCACAGCCAATCGGTAGCCAAGCCAGGGATCCAACCTATCTGCTTGACCTCAAGGCCCGGCCCTGATTCGGTACCAACCTCCTCCTGGAGCTGAGGCTGGCCTATTGTCTTGGCAAGTGCACGTCCCAGGCTTGTTCTGACCCTCGCCCCGGGGAGGGCCGTCAAGTCTCCAGTGGAGGAATGCCTGGCCCTCGAGGGACCTCGCCCTGGAACGGTCCGTGCTGAGGACGAGGACCTGGACACGTCCAGATGGGCAGAAATGGCCCATTTGCCTCCCACTTGCTTATATGTATTTAGCGGGTTTAAATGTTACTGCTTCTTTAAACAGAAGAAATATCAATATACAATATACTCTCTCACTTCCTCTGTTGTTAGGGCCGGATCACCAAAAGCTACCTTTTTCTCTTTTTGAAAGCTTGTGGTTTCTATTTAGGGAAAATGGGCACCGGAGTCAAAATGTCCAAAACAGGTCAAAAGAAAACTATTAAATTCTGCCAAGAATAAGTACTAATTGGTTCCTCAGGCAGGGAGCTTTTCCAGGGGGGATGCGCGTTCGTTAATAGGCAGGGCACCGGAGAGCAGGTTCCTCGCGAGCTCGCCAGCTCCCGGCCCACGAGGAGTCAGCGTGGGGAGCACAGGCTGCTGCTGTGGGCAAGCGGATCGCAGCCACAGCGCGTGCTGAATCCTCGGGGCCCCCCGGAACTGCACTGTTAGGGGGAGAGGCTGGGGCGTCTTGGGAGTGTGAACAAATCTAGCTCATTTAGTTGAGTTATCTTGTCCTTAGTTTCACGAGAGACTCTGGGTACCATGGGTGGCAGTCAGCTATTGTGGGGGTCAGTGTAAACCTGAGAAAGTAGGTACTGTATTTACTCCATTGTGAGACAGAGCGCTGCAAGAATATATAATTTATACGTTTCTGGGGGATAAGGATGAAGTTTCATCATATATGAAACATATAAACATGTGTTAATATTTATATATAAATGTATTTCATGTATATGTATATAACTATATATAGCTATATGAACTATACATGTATATATATACACTTATATATATATATATATACAAGTATATATATATATATATATATATATATATATATATATAGAGAGAGAGAGAGAGAGAGAGAGAGAGAGAGAGGTCACCAGTTCAGTTCCTGATCAGGGCGCACGCCCAGGTTGTGGGCCAGGTCCCCAGTGGAGGACATGCAGGAGGTGAGGTGTCCAGTTGATGTTCTCTCTCATTGATGTTTCTCTCTTTCTCTCCCTCTCCCTTTCTCTCTCTAAAATCAATAACAGAAATAAATTAAAAAAAAGGTTTTCCAGCAGCGAGGGGTGGGTACCGGCATGTGTTGTCCCTTCGTTAAGTGCAGTGACTCCAAAGTCGGATGAACCAGGTTCAAACTCTGTTTACTATATAGCAGAGATTTGGACAGGTTGCATCCATTCCTCATTTTTCTCAAATATAAACAAAAGCAGTAATGAAACCCACTTCCCTGGATTTTGGCAGAATTAAGTGAAATAACCCATGTAAAGCATATAGCAATGTCCCCAGTATTTTTTTAAATTATCATATAAGTAGTTTTATTGTCATACAATTAACATACCATAAAATTCACCCACCCAAAGTATACAATTCATTGTTTTTTATTTTATTTTTTGGTTAATCCTCCCCTGAGGATATTTTACCATTGATTTTTTTAAAAATTTAATCTATTTATTTTTGTTACAGATGTTTCTCCTTTTCCCCCCCACTGACTCCCCCCTCCTCCCCTCCCCACCCTCTTCCCAGCTTTGTTGTCCATGTCCATTGTTCATGCACACATGCATATAAATTCTGTGGTTTACCTCTCCCCCACCACCCCTTCTTCTGGGGATTGTCAGTCTGTACCCCACTTCCATGTCTCTGGGACTACCCCATTCCTCAGACTGTTATGCTCATCATATTCCACAAGTAAGTGAGATCATATGATACTTGTCTTTCTCTGTTTGGCTTGTTTTGCTTAGGATGATACTTTCCAGGTCCCTCCATGTATCTCAAAGCTGCATAGTACTCCATTGTGTATATGTACCACAGCTTTTTGATCCATTCGTCTACTGATGGACATTTGGGCTGTTTCAAGATCTTAGCTATTATAAATAGTGCTGCTACAAACATGGGGTACATATATTCTTTCTGATTGGTATTTCAGGCTTCTTAGGGTATATTCCTAGAAGTGGGATCCCCAGTATTTTGGTTTTGGTTACCAACAACAACCACCAAAAACAAGCTCTAACTGGTTTAAAGAATCTAGGAGATTTATTGACTTATGTACCTGAAATATTCAGAAGTATATGGCATTCAGACATGGTTTGATCAGGGCTCTTGTCTTATTTTGTCTGTGATCTACTTACTTGTTTTTGACATGTGTGGACCACGGGAGTCAGCATTCATTTCCATGCTGAGCTCTCCCAGGTTCACACAGTAGCTACAAAACGGAAATGAGGCAGCATATTTGCTCATTCACCTCTAAGAGGGGGGAGATCAGGCTTCATTTCATAATCATTGGACACAGTTCTGAATGGACCATCCCAGCACAAAGTCTGTAACCAGGGAATATCATATGCTGACAAGCTTATGCTTGGATTGCTGACGTCTCTGAGCCGCTACTGTCAGGTTGATGGGATTTCCCTGAGCGGTTTAAACATATCATGACTCAGCCTTCCAGGTGGGGCTGGGGTCACACTCACTGGTATCACAAGGCTGCAAAAAAGTGAAGGGTGGGTGGAGTAGCTTTTGGAAGCCAACCATATATTTTCTACATATTTCATAATTAACCAGTTGTAATTATTAATCTATAAGAATTATGAACAGCCCTGGCTGGTTTGGCTCAGCGGTTGGAGTGTTGGCCTGCAGACCAGAGAATCCTGGGTTCGGTTCCCACTAGGGGCACGTACCAAAAAAAAAAAAGAATTATGAACAAAAATAATATAATAAGGATAGTATTATTTTATTTACTCACGGGGCAGACTAGTAGCCTTAGCTTTGTTCCTAAATTCCAGAGGGCACCAAGGTAAAATCTTTGCTGACTTTCCTGCCTGCCTTCTGGGTTATCATGTGTATTTCAGCTTTCTGTTTGTGTAGCATGGCGACAGGAATGCGATTTTCACCTGGAATACTCTTCTGTGCTGGACGCAACCGCCTGTCATTCCTCTTGTTATGATGCCTTTTTTTCAGGTGGAACAATCTGCACAATTGTTGCGATGTTTATTTGCCTGTTTCTACGGAGTCTTGCCCAGATCTTTTGTGATCTGCTCAGTTTGTAGGAATGCCACCCCTGCTACTTACCTTGCCTGGGCCCCTTGGCCAGCCAGGGCCAGGCAATGGAAAACCCCGCTCTCGTAGTGTCTTCAGCTACACCTGTTTCCTTTAGGATTCTAGCTCCTGCCTGTCCGGTGGTGCTGGCTTTTGCCTTGGTCTCCATAGTCCTGTAGTGGGTAGCCCAGCTGCTGCTGCTAAACTCTGGCTGGTCTCTGTTCCCTGTTCGCCTTTTCAAAGCCTCCGACACTATTGTTGCCGATGCCTCATACTAAATTCCCTCTATTGAATTACCTGGAGTGAGCTCTGTATTCCTGCCTTGACCCTGGCTGATAAAAACCATTGAACTTTAAAATCCTGAAAGTCTAACCTAACTAATGACTTTTTTCAGGAATGAATTTTATTGTCTATAATGCTAATGTGATTTAAAAAATATAATTTTGTGGGTTTTTTTTAGTAAAAACAATAGTGATGTAGGCTTTCTTCAAAATCTATAATTTCTATGATAACTTAGTTACTTAACTTCGAAAAGGTATTTGTTGCGATACAGTAAAACCAGTCATAAGCACTTTATTTGCAAAACGCTGCATGTTAACTTATTTTGATCAAATTCCATTCTTGGGTCATGTTTGAAATAAAATTGCAGAAGACTGTTTCACAAAAAGTCAGTTATTGAGGTGGGAAACCATATTCTTCTAATCAGGGGTTGGATAGTTGATTGCAAAGCACTTTCATAAACCACACAAAATACAAAACTGGACAACCGTCGGAGCCCTTGGGGAATCGAACCTTCTGGTAGCTGGATAGTTTCTCAGATGACTGAGATTTTGCCCATTTGTCATGGTGATGAATTGTTTGATCACAGGAAGAGACATTCACTGGGACTGGGTTAGGCCAAAATAAGTAAATAAGAGAAATGATGGGAAAGAGTAGGAGACTCAAAGGCGGAAAGTACATCTGGGTCTCTGGAGTAAGTGGGAGCTGGAACCTGGAAGCAGACAAGGCCCAGGCCTGCCTCTCAAAGTGGCTTCTCCCAGAAATGGCTCCATCCTCTCCATCCCAGAGGCCTGCCCCAGGAGGGGAGATGTCAACTCGCCTAGCCAAGGCCACACCCCCCACCGTGCAAACACAGGTGTCCAGGGAGTGTGGTCTCAGGGTCTGTTCCCCTCTCAGCGGAATGGTGGCCGCAGCCAATGGGCCAACATGTCCACTGCAGTGCTTACTTAAAAAAAAAATATTGGCCTTTTCTGGTGACGTAAGATATTTCTATAATATATTATAAACTCATAAAAAGAATAATTTGAATATAATTTAGTCATTTCTCAAAGACATATGGTGATAGTCGCCATTATAGCAATGTCTGTCCTGATAACAAGCGACCTTAGATTGCTATTTGTGTTCATGCATGTGCGGTAGATACTTCATTTATGTGTTTTCGTTTCGTGATTTCTTCTTTCTCATCAGATGTCACTTGTCGTTGTTGATTGGTATTTGCCATTTCTAATTTGTTGCTGCTGGATTTGTTTGGTCTTAGAAACCAAGTAACCTTTATTATAATTGCATATAAAATAGAGTTAATTAAATTTTAGTGAGAAGGTCTTTCCACTGAGAAAACTCACGGGCCTAAGGGCATGTACTTTGCAGTCTTCTGCTTCTGACCATGTGTGACAAGAGAAATCACTTGGTTAAATAAATGTGCTTAATGTGGAGTCATTTCATGGAGGTCCCTGAATCACTGCATTTTAACACCACTTTCCTTCCTCCCATGGCCAGAGTCCCTATTCAATCAAACACGTTACGTCCGTGGTGGGCAGAATTATGGCTCCCCACACGCCTAGTCCTAGTCCCTAGCAGATGTTACCTTGCAGGCAAAGGCGCTCCGCAAATGGGATTCCAGTGGCGAACCTTGAGACAGGGAGACTACCCAGGGCTTCCAAGGTGGACTCAACAAACGAATCCCATGAGCCCTTAAAGGTGGATTGTCTCCATCAAGGGCCAGGCAGGGACGTGCATGGAAGGAAGGGGGGAGAGGAGGTGAGAGTTAGCATGGAGAGCTGTTGCTGGCGTTGAAGGTGGGGGAGAGGCCCAGGAATGCAGGTGGCCTCTAGAACCTGGAAATGACCAGCAAGGACAGGGGGACCTCAGTCCTGTAACCGCAAGGGACTGCATTCTAACCACGGCCTGTTTGAGCAGGACGGATTGTCCCCTAGAGCTTCCGAAGGGAAGGCAGCTCGGTGGCACCTTGATTTCAGCCCTGTGAGGCCCGTGCCCGATTTCTGAGCTCTGAAAGGGCAGTTGTGCTGTTGAAATCCACCATGTTTGTGGCGATTTTGTAGGGCAGCAAAAACAAAGCAAAATAACTCCATACAAGGCTCACATCTCTATTTACCCCCGTATGTTGAAACTTATTTCCTAGAATCAACAGGATCTTCTCACCCCAGCAGCTTTTGGCAGAATGCCTCTTCCGACGGCTGCGAACGTGTTTCCCGTCTCTCGTGCCCCTCCAGACGGGCGCACTCCCGCGTGGGGGCACTCTCTGCTGCCGACCCTGGGGACCCTGGGGACGCGGACTGCCGCCAGGAAGGGCATTGGGCAGAATGAACTCTCCATGACTTTCAAGACTAAGTTAGAAGAGGCCATGCCGCTTCTCTCGTTTTCGTTCGTTTGTTCTTTGTGTTGCTCTGGAAACCGCTGGCCGTCTTGGAAGAAGTCTTGCTCCCGCAAGGCGGCCATGTGGACGGACCCCCGGAGTGCTTACAGAGGATGGGCAGGGATGCCCAGAGCCCCAGACGTGTCATCTGCCAGCTACTGACGTTTTCTCAGTCCGAGCACCAGACACATGAGTGAAGAAGCCTTCAGGATGACCCCAGGCCCCACCACCCTCCGCCTGTGGCCGTGGGAAGAACCTGCAGGAGAGCTTTCTGGGTGACTCTGGTCAGTCCCGGATCCACGAACAACGTCGATTATTGTTATTCTAAGCTACTCTTTTGGGATGACATTTTCATGTAACAGAAGCCTGGAATATATGTTCAGCTATGAGCATGATGTTAATGAATGTATACAAAGCCATGTGGTTTTAATGCCAGGTGTAAGGAAATCCACACGCCCCCTGCTTAGTCAGTACCACACTATACTGAAGACAGCAGCTCACCACGGTGCTGACTAATTTTGTTCTCAGTTTCTACTGTTCTTTACTCCTCATTTTCTTGAAGCTGTGGAGGACATTTCTGAGTTTTCCGTGCACGTGTCCTGAGCGTGGGACCTGCTTTCTGTTCTCACCGGGAGTCACAGTTCTATTTCATGCCTCAGCTCCCTGATGGAAGACCATTCATACTTTATTTTTTGCTCAGTGCCTGGGAGACCTGGAATTGGCCTTCTGAATCCATTACTAGGTTCTTGAAGTGAATGAGATGAATCTGTTTTCAATTTTTATTGATTAAGGAGAAACAATGGAACAATATTTAAAACTCAACCCAACTAAAACTTGCTTTCCTATTCTTCTAGGTAGCTTATAATATATAACTCAGAGTACACTTCTGCAGTTTCTGAGAATTTCTTGCAGGTGCGTAGTACTCAATCATTAGTAACAATTTAAAACTTGCATTTCTCTTGTGTTATCTGAAAATATATTATATAAGATGAGGAGAACATTAACAATCCCTTATTTTAATTGCAGCTTATTTTGCAAATTCTGCTATATCCTTCTTTTTCAATTTCCAGTCTTATAAATCATACATGAGAAGACTGGGGATTTAGAATATTTTAATATCACAGTGAAACAGAATAATAAAAATTACAGAACTAAAAGAGATGCGAGGGAACATCTAATCGAATCCTAACGTTTTTAGATGTGGCATCATTAATCCACAGAAACCAAATTAGCTGGTGGCAGAGCCAGAATTAGAAAATTTATTTATCTGAGTGTGTCCAAATCACCCTCCTGTGAGGCATGTGAGGACTCCGGGTGTGCGGATGGTGCTACCGCCTTCTTCGGCTGCAGAACCCGACAAGCAACATTCTCTTCAAGGTAATTTGTTTACCGAGTTCTCGGGAGAAGCAGCCGTGACATAATTAGCCATCAAGAAAAAAGTGAATCTTTAAAATGAATGGATCTCTGTACTTACATTGCTAGTGCGGCTGGACACTATTTTCGGAATGCACTTTTTCTTTTTCTATCTTTGGGTTCTCTGCTGCTTTTAGTCTGGCTTCATTTCCCACCCTCCCACACCTCGCCTTTGGTCCTCGGTGCAGGGACAGTAGGCTCACTGTCTCAGGGAAGGGACGGGTAGCAGAAAGCAGGGGGCTAGGAGCCCTGCCTGCCTTCCATTTTCAAAATTCCAGGCCCTCCTTTGTCATATGTTAGACGTAAGGAACTTCAAATTCAGGGGGCCATTACGACGACTACTTTTCAAGTCCAGTGTCTCTGTTTGAGTAAACAATATGTTCTTCATAAGGAAGATGTTTGATGTTAGAAAAATGATCGACTGCAGGCCTTGTTTGCTTTTGCAAAATTAAACACAGAGAATATACGCTGACATGCATATAAGCGTTCATACATATGAGTTCATCTTAGGGACTGATTCATGTTAGGGGATCACGCCTCTTCATGCTACACTACTATTTTGGAATGGCTTCCATGTCCAGAGTTACTTTTCAAGTCTGACCACACTTGAATTCATCTTACATATTTTGTGTTTTATAGTAGTGACTGTTACTTTATTTTTGATTGGTTGTATTTCTATTGTTGTAGTCAGGTGGGCTGCTACAGCAAATTACTGTAGGCCAATGATAAACAACACATTTATTTCTCACGATTCTGGAGCCTGGGAAGTCCAAGATCAGGGTGCCGGCAGAGGGGTGTCTTGGATTATCTTGTGTGTGTTTACATGGTAGAGAGCAGAGGGGGAGGAAGTGCGCCCCCTCCCGTCTCTTCTGAAACGATCCCATCCCAGGAGCTCCACTCTCATGATCTGCTTGCCTCTCCAAGGCTCCTTCTCCAAATGCCAACTTCAGAGATAAGAATGTCAACACATAAATTTAAAGGGGATGCAAACGTTCAGTCCATTTTTCTTTAAAAAATGATTTTAGCATGTTGAATTATTTCAGTATTTATTTTTAAGGATTTTGTCCCACGGTTCCATAAAATGAGTATGACCAGACATGAAATCCTGTCCAAAGTCCCGGTATTATTGGTTGTCTTTCTTAGCATCACATTTCTTTACGTGGTTTTAAAATCTGAGTTTGGCCCTGGCCGGTTTGGCTCGGCGGTTAGAGCGTCGGCCTGCGGTCCGGAGAGACCCGGGTTCGGTTCCCGCTAAGGGCATATAGCTCGGTTGCAGTTTGTCCCCAGCCCTGGTTGGTCGAGCAGGTGGCAGCCACTCGATGTGTCCCTTTCACGTCGATGTTTCTCTCTCTCTCTCTTCCTCTCTCTCCCTCCCACTCTATCTGAACAAAAAAATGGAGAAATGTCCTCAGGTGAAGATTTAAAATCTGAGTTTGTGTAGGAATTTTTTCTTTTGTTTTGGCTTCATGGTTCCTCTCATTTCTTCTCTTCTGTGACCCTCACCCTGTCTCTCCATAAATTTTACGGTTGACTCTTTTAGTTCCTTACAGGCCCCATTTCTTCTTCTTCTTCTCTTTCTTCTCCTTCTCCTCCTCCTCCTTCTTCCCTTTCCTCTTCTTATTCTTCTTCCTCTTCTTATTCTTTTTCCTGTTCTTATTCTTTTTTTCCTCATCCAAGGATATTTTTCCATTGATTTTTTTTTTAGATAGAGTGGAAGGGAGGGAGGAAGGGAGAGAGAGAAACATCAACGTGAGAGAGACACATCAATTGGTTGTCTCCCACACGCCCCTGACCAGGACCAGGGATCGAACCTGCAACCTCGGTACATGCCCTTGATTGGAGGCGAACCTGCCACCCTTCGGTCTGAGGGCCGACACTCTAACCACTGAACAAAACTAGCTAGGCCCAGTCCCTGTTTCTACCTGCAGTTATGTTAATAGTCATGTGGAGTTATTGCTTCAGAAGCTGCTGGAGTCGCGGACAGTTCATGCTGAGCCAGGGAGAGGCTTTGCTGGCATTGTGCTGGTGTCGGCACCTCCTCCTTGGCACTGCCGCCTTCCGGGAGTGGCTGTCCCAGTTGGCGTTCAGCCTCCCCCCACAGGTGTAGGTGTGTTTGTATTTTACAGTTCCGGAATCAGCCAACAGTCTCGTCAAACTAAAATGAAGGCGCTGACAGGGCTGCCTTTCTTTCTGGAAGATCTAAGGGCCAGTTCATTTCCTTGCTTCTCCCAACTGCCCACGGCTGCCCTCGTTCCTTGTCCTGTCCCCCTCCACGTCCACAGTCAAGGGTCGCTAGACAAGTCCTTGTCATGTCACTTCATTCTGACACTGACTCTTGTGTTCTGTTCCACATTTAGAACCCTCGTAATTACATTGGGGGCATGCAGATAATTCGGGACAATCTCTGTATTGTAAGGTCACCTGATTAGCAACCCAAATCCCAGCTTTGTCTTTAACTCGCCTTTGCCATGTAACACAACATATCCAAGGGTTCTGGGAATCAGGATGGGGATGTCTTTGGGAGGCCATTATTCTGCCTTCCACCCTGGGGTACAGGGTGGCAGGGGGGGTCCTTTCACCTGCCTGGTCTCCAGCTGGGTGCCTGGACCTGGTGACCCATCTCACAGCGGTGCTAGCCCCACTGACCCCACAGTGGCTTCCCCCTGGAGACCAGCACACTGGGATCTTAACACCTCGCCATGTTGGCTATTGGTTTCTGATTCAGAGAGCTATTTATGCTGTACTTTGGATCATGTATATCTTTGTGACTTTCTATCTTTAAGAGTCTGGAGCAGGGAGGGCTATGAAATACGAACCTGCCTTGTCACCTTGATATGGAAGGGCTCGAGTTCTGATAGCGGCTCCGTCTGGAGCGCTCAGGCGCGTCCTCAGAAAAACTTTAAAAACTTGGCAAATCGTCAAAGAGGACCTATATGAATGTTGAATTAGTTTCCTAGGACTACCATAAACAGGAACACAAACCAGGTGTCTTCAAATAGGAAATTTATTGTTCTACACTTCTGGGTGCCAGAAGTCTGAAATAAAGGTCTCAGCAGGCGCGTGCTCCTTCTGAGAGTCCAGGGGACATCTCTCCTTGCTTCCCACGGCTTCTGGTGGCTCTTGGCATCCCTTGGCTTGAGGTGGCATCACGCTGGTCTCTGCCTCTGTCTTCATACTGCCTTCCTCCCTCTGTGGGTCTCCTCCGCATCCCATGTCCAGATCTCTGTCTCCCTCCCATCTCTAGTAAAGACGGCAGTCATCGATTGGGTTGAGGATACATCCTAGTCCAGCACGATCTGAATTTCATTATACCTGATAAAACTCAATTTGCAAATAAGGTCATATTCACAGATCCCAGGGTTAGGAATTGAAAATATCTTTGGGGGAAACGTGTAACTCAGGCCACAATGGATATAGAAAAAAATTTTTTTCCACATATATTTGTTTGGTTTTCCCACTGAAAGTTGACACTCACAACGGGGACAGAGTCAGTTATTCTTCCATGTCCCCTCTCCCCTGCCCCAGTGTTTTCTGGGGAGGAGCTTCTCAATAAACACCTGCAGACTGACTGGGTGACTTTGCCATGCCATGCTGACCCTTCCAAGGTCAGCCACAGGCAGAGGGAGAATGGAGTTAACCGGATTTTCCCCAACAAGCATGTATGCGGATTCACACCGCAGTGAAGAGCCGCCTCAAAGGGAGGTTGTGGGAGGCAGCGTGAAGGCAGGAAGGCGCACGCCCCTGGCACTCTGAGATTAAACAGACTTGCTCTCCTTTCGAGGGTGGGAATGACATTTCTGAGCACGTTATTAAAGCTGAAAACCAAAAAGAAACATCTTCATAGATTTCACTGCCTTTTTTTATATTTCATTGTGTCAAAGAAGATTATTACCAGCGTTAAAAGCAAAGGACAAGGTAGGGAAACAAAAGCAGTCAGGATAACTGATGCCTACTCAGCCCTGAGTGATGCGGTGATAAAATAAACTTGGGGATTTTTCCATTAGAGAACTATTGGTATTGCTATAGCGTGAAGGATACTCATTTTTAGTTTAATAATATGCGATGCTTCAATCTGATCTGGTAAAACCAAACTAATAATGCTTTATTGTGATTGCAAACTTTATCTTATCTTTTAAAACCGTGACTGAAAAATCAGGACTGTATTCCTAAAAATTATATATGTATGTGCGTGTGTGTGTGTGTATAAAACTACATTTCATTGAATTTTTATTAAGGTAAGATAAAGCAAAAAGTAAATATTCTTACGGGAGTTGAGAGATTAAATCACGTTTAAAGCTGACTCGATATAAATTTCACCATGTTTATAGAGCCTCTTTTATTTAAGACAAAACTGCAAAGCAATAATTACTTCTTTTCACTCAGTTTATGAGGTGTTTCATTTTGGCTTTACGTGCAAAGAAACTTAGCATCCCGGTGGAAAATTTAAATTTCTCAGTCTCTGTCTCCCTCTGTACCCACACCTCGTGTTTTTTCCTTCTCCGCCCAACAGCCTTGCCCAGCTGCTTCTCAAGGTGCCGCTGCTGCCAATGGAGCCGAGGGGCTCGGTGCTCACTCCGAGGTGTCCCCCAGCCAGAGCGTGTCAGGACCTTGCCGACAGTCTCGTCACATTTTTGAGTCGGGGCTCTGCTTCAGGACCCACGACGGGGAGAGGAGGCGGATAAAGCCAGAGCGACACTCATGCTGCCTGAGGTGCTTCTCTCCCCGCCCACCCCCTCCAAAACCAGGAGCGTCTCCATTCATCATGAAGTGGCTCAGTCCTGTGACGCTGGTCTGATGGACAAGTCCCGGATCTGAGCACGGGCCCTCCATCACTGGGCCACAGGCCTGGCCTCTCCACTGCACTGGACCAGTGAGGGCAGGACAAGCCTCCTCCTCACCAGCAGCTCTTCAGATACCAAAGGGAATGGGAGAGGGCGAATCAGAGGTTGTGACGCGCACACTCAGTGGTATACAAGCTGTATGCGTCCTGAAATTGGATGGCACACAGAAACATGATCAAGACGTTTCTATGCCTAATGTCCACCAGTTAGCGGCTATTTTGTTTTTACCCCTAGGGCGTCCTCGTTATCAGGGGGAGGTATCTGGAACCATGGGTTTCAAACCAATTAGTAGGGATGGTGAGGTACCCATTGATCTAAGGAAGGGAACAGTCGTTTGTATTTTAAAGCAGGGGTAGGGAAAGGTCCCGAAGACATTCTGATTTGCGATCACACTCTGTGCTTTCTGGTGAGAATCACCGCAGAGGTTTGCGTCTGTTTCAGCCGGGTCTGTATGTAAGAACTGGCTGCCGGGTGTAAGTGGACATGTAGACCCTCTGGCTTCAATGCCTAAGTGATCGTGGCTCAGTGAGTTTAGCGTGCACTCAGGAATCTGCTTATTTATTAATCTTTCTTTCTTTCTTTCTTTCTTTCTTTCTTTCTTTCTTTCTTTCTTTCTTTCTTTCTTTCTTTCTTTCATAGAGAGAGAGTAAGGGAGAGGGAGAGAGAGGTAGAAACATTGATGAGAGAGAACATTGATTGGCCGCCTCCTGCATGCCCCCACTGGGGATCAGGCCCACAGCCTGGGCATGTGCCCTGACTGGGAATTGAACTGGTGACCTCTTGGTGCATGGGTCGATGCTCAGCCACTGAGCCACACCGACTGGGCAGGAATCTGCTCTTTTAATTGTATTTTTAATTACAGTTGACATTAGTATTACTTTATATTACTTTCAGGAGGAATCTGCCTTTTTTTTTTGAATGAGTGCATTCTAGAAACCGTCTCACAAGCGAGGTGTGATTTCCGCACTTTAAAGAAGTAAGGACACTGGGCTTAGTGAGATTCACTGATTTGCCTAAAGCTGCCCAAATGGCACGGGTCGACCCAAGATTGCACTCCAGGCCCCATGCCATGGCCTGTGGTGCTAACTTCACTGCCCCGGGAACCACCACAGTGCATGCGTGCGGTCTCCCTGTGGATGATTTGGAAAGTAAACACGGAATAATAAAGAGCCCTTTTTGCTGAGCCTATACACCCTGGACTTGACCCTTGTGTGACCTTGAGCATGGAAGGCGTGAGAGACGGAGGGGGCATCGGGCACCAGAGGAGGGCACAGCTGCTGCCTCTTGGGAAAGCTGCGCAGAATCAGCAGAAAGAGGCTGCTGGGGAACCTGGCGGTGTCCGCGGTCTAGGCTCACGTATACTGTGTTGATGGGTATCCACAGCCACAGCACCATCAGAAACACACTGGAGGCTCAGCGACTGGTCATGCCTGCTCCACTGTGCCCACCCGTCCGGACCTGCCCACCCTGGACTGACCGACTCCTTGTGAACTGTGCGGGATGTAACCGGGGCGTCCTGCCCTTGCGGTGCGTGTGGCCCCGGAGACGGTCTCCACAGGGCCTGGTCTGCCCACAGCACCTGTCTGAGGAGACACCCCCATGTCGCCGGGGTGAGTAGGGGTGTTTAAGGTTCATGAAAATGTTAGAGAATCTAGTTCATGTTTGAAGCTTTGACATGTAGCACTGATTCAAGAAATTATTTTATTTATTTATTTATTTATTTATTTTTCTTTATTACTTTTAGAGAGAGAAAAAGTGAGGGAGAGAGATAGAAACATCCATGAAAGAGAACATCAATTGGCCGCCTCCTGCATGTCCCCACTGGGGATCAGGCCCACAACCTGGGCATGTGTCCTGACCAGGAATCGAACTGATGGCCTCTTGGTGCCTGGGTCGCCGCTCACCCACTGAGCCACACCGGCAGTGCTCAAGAAACGATTTCTAATAAGCGTCAGATACTACTCTGGCTGACGAACTCCAACCGGTATAGAGTATTATTTTACCTCTTCTTGGCGGTGACACTGGAATAACAAGGAACCTTCTGGGCACAGAAAAAGGGCAGAAGACCCAGGTGACTTTGCTAGGGAAAGGCACAGAGCTGGACATGACTGTTCGAAGGCAGTGGGCAGGAACGTGAATGGGAGGCCCGCGGAGGGGGTGTCAGGTGTGTGCGGAAGAGAGCTGTGCCGATGGCCCAGCCCTGGGCGGACGCGCGCCCGTGGCGACGTGGGCCCAGGTGTAAAAGCACGTGCCCACGTTGGCACGTGGCCTCGTCTCACCAACGAGGACATCGTATTGTCCTCGTTTTATGAAACTCACAGAAACAATTGTCCTAAATGTGCAACAACAACAACAAATACAGTAATTAATTCTTCTGCAGTCACTCGGCTTGCGGGCCTGTGGGGCGAACAGCCGCCCGCTCCGTCTGGCGCCCTAAGCGCTGCGCCTGCGGCCCGCTCCCTCGGGGCTGTGCTCGGAGAGGCTCCTGCTTGCTTTCCAGACTCAGCCGCCTGCTCCCTCGTGGTCACTCAACGGGCACAGAAGTGGATTCGAGTATTTCTTCAGGGTTTTAAATCTTTACCTTTTAACCTTATTTGGGATTGAAGCTAAAGAATAGAAAAACCAGTTTTATTAAAAAAAACAAAACCAACCATAAATGTCAGTAATTATGCTCTGCAGCTTATTCATAAAGGGTAGCATTAGAGGGAAAACATTTTAATAGAAATAGAAACTGTCACTGAAGTAGTTATGGACAAACACTGATTCAGTACTTGGAAACAAATGAGTGGATGTATTTCTATGAGTGGCAGTATTTAATATGTACCTTTAGTTCATTGATAAAGATTATGCATAGACATAATTCATGAGTCGAACGAGAGATAGGGAAGAGTAGGTGTGTGGCTTTGAAAGCAGTCAGTGTTATATAAAGTGGTCAGATCGTATATAAAAATGGGAGGCGCTGGAACATGAAAGAGTGAGCTTTCATTTGGGATCAAATGCCTTTGTCCAGGTCAGAGGTTTGCTGCTAACTAATTCGAGTCTCAGTGGTTTTTTCGTTTGTTTGTTTTTCATCCTCACCCAAGGACATTTTTCCACTTTTTTTTTTTTTGTTCATTTAGAGTGGGAGGGAATGTGAGGAAGAGAGAGAGAGAGAAAGAAGAGAGAGAGAGAGAAAGAAAGAAACACCAACACGAAAGGGACACATCGAGTGGCTGCCTCCTGCACAACCCCAACCAGGGCTGGGGACAAACTGCAACTGAGGTACGTGCCCTTCGCCAGAATCGAACCTGCAACTCATTGGTCTGCGGGCCGATGCTTGAACCGCTGAGGCAAGCCAGCCAGGGCTCAGTGTTTTTTAAAAACCCATCAAATGGGAATAATAATCCTAGTCTTGCTCCTATTATACTAGGTCTAGGAGATATAATACTGAGGAAAAGCACCTATAATACTTGCCCTCATGGCGTTTACAATGTAATGAGGAAGGGGGAGAAATATAATAACGAAGTAATGTAATGAATGACTATAAAATTATGGGTAATGGTTCTATAATCATAGTCCATGTTTGGAATTCTGAAAATCAGGAAAGTAAAGGCCAGTTTAAACCTGTCTTTGGAAATCAGCATTGTATCTTCAGGGTCATGCCTTATTAAAGAAGACCTCTAAAGAATATACTTAAAGGTGATAGGAGAACAATGGTTTAAAACTATAGAGACAGTCTTGCCTTTGCTTCTGGGTTTTTCCTTCCTGCTGCAGTTAGTGCTATAAATTAGTAGGTAGATGAAAGTTTTTATTCCAGATACTCAGAATTCAGAGTCTAGGCAGGCTGCCTTGCACTCAGATAACAGCCATCAGAGCAGGTCCTACCATTTTGTATTGTGTGGATTTTAAAGTAAAAAGGCACAGCCCGGCCAGTGTTGCTCAGTGGTTGAGTGTCGACCCATGAACCAAGAGGTTGCTGGTTCGATTCCCAGTCAGGGCACATGCCCAGCTTGTGGGCCTGATCCCCAGTGGGGGACATGCAGGAGGCAGCCAATCAATGTTCTTTCTCATCAATGTTTCTTTCTCTCTCCCTTCCTCTCTCTATAAAATCAATAAAGAAAATAAATAAATAAATAAATAAATAAATAAATAAATAAATAAATAAAGTAAAAAGGCACAGTGATTGATTTTTTAAAAAGCATGTGGGGTCCTGACCCGTTTGGCTCAGCAGTTAGAGTGTCCGCCCACGGACCAGAGAGTCCCGGGTTTGGTTCCCGCTAAGGGCACGTACCTCGGTTGCAGTTTGTCCCTGGCCCCAGTTGGGGTCGTGTGGGTGGCAACCACTCGATGTGTTTCTCTCACATCCACATTTCTCTCTCTCTCTTCCTCCCTCTCCCCGTCCTGCTCTATCTGAAGATAAGTGCAATAGTGTCCTTGGGTGAAGATAAAAAAAAACATGTAGGGATTGTCCCCTGATCCTGGTATTTAAGCACTGGCCCTTCAGTGATTGTTATTGCCTTTGTGGTCGGTGCTGAATATTCTCTAACACCTCCAGGCAGGAATCAAGACCAAGGTGGATCCTGCTATGGGAGTTCTTTTTCCAACTGAGCAGAATGTTGAAACAGAGAAGTTGAAAACATGTGGAACCAAGGACCATAAAATAGAGGTCTGTTTATAATTTGATGATTTACTTAGCCTGGTTTTCCCTCCTGTTGATGCTGCAGTTTTTAGAGATCTTGTATCAGGTGGTTTATCAGGCATAGTGGCACCTTCATTGTATAACTGATCACTTTCCTCGTATTCTGGGGACTGTTTCCCTTTCATCATTGTCACCAAGATACTAAAGTATGTTTGATTCAGTGTCTTTATTAAGAGTGTCTGACAACAGTTATTTCCCATCAACCCTGCAATTAGGCGACATTATGTCGTCGGGCACAGCACAGTGTATGACAGGGTCCAGCGGTGTGCATTCCCTGGGACTCTCCGGGAAATGCCCCGGGAGGGACATTGCCATTAATCACAAAATGGACTAAATGTATTCGCATTAATGCTGGCAAACAATTTCCCTTCCCACACTTTGTAATTGTCTCATACCATTTTTTGCAAACACAAATAGAAGCTTAGTTCAGCCACATTACCAACTTTCAGAGCATGGAAACCAACATTTTTTGAAAGGTGATTTCAAGAAATAAAATTTGAAGGAGCACCCTTATGTGAAAGGAACCAACTGCAAAATCATGGCAAGTCACATTGGTAGGGAAAAGATTCATTATATTACTGAACAAAGTTTGTGGGAATTCTAAGACGTGCCAAGCACTCTTCCAATAATTTTTCCTGTTCTCTTTAAAAAACATTCTCCTTAGCTTATTTCGAGGTCTGTTTTCCAGTAATCTAAGTAACCTACTGGCCCCTACATTGTCCCTGTATTTGTTTAAAATGTCTGTGTTGCAAAAAACAGGGAGAGCAACAGAATGTTCTGGTTATAATGTAACTGGTTCACCTTTAACATCTTTATACCCTTTCTTTCAAGAGGGCAGAGAATGTCTCAGCAATTTGCAGGAGATCACATTGCTCAGTTAGTTGGAGTGATTTTTTCCCAGTAAAGATCTGGATGTCCGAGCTATTCTTGGTCTTATCTTTTCTCACCTTTGGCACCTGGTAGACTGGAAGCTTCCCAGATACCTGCATCAGCCTCCCTGGGAGGAAGCAGCAGGAGCCCCCTGGAGTCAGTGCAAGGAGACCTCCAGGGGTTTCTATGGGAAAGCGACATTGACAAGGACTTTGGACCCTCCCTTTGGAATTTATCAAGGTGAAGCTTCTCTTTCTTTTTCCCAGGCTGCCTTTCTTCTTAATTTGGCATAAAGTGAAGCGGAGAAAGACGATTTGCCTCTGTCTCTGCTTCGTGACTTTTCATACAAGGACTGAAGTTCTAGCATTTATCAGTGCTTGTTATTAAAACGTCTGCTCCACCACTAAGCCTGCAGATAAAATGTGGCCCCTTTGAAAGATGCAATAATAAAACTTAAAGAAGAAAGCATAGGGAAATATTTTCATGACCTTGGCAAAGCACTAGCATTAAAGAAAAAAAAAAGTTGATGAATTGAACTATTTAAAAAAATAAAATAGAAGAGAAAAAAACTCGTGGATATAGACAGCAGTATGGTGATTGCTGAGGGGAGGGGGTGAGGGGAGGGTAAAGGGTTTAAATGGTGATGGAAGGAAATTTGACTTGGGGTGGTGCACACATGACACAGTGTACAGATGATGCGTTGTAGAACTGTGTACCTGAAACCTGTATACTTTTGTTAACCAGTGTCACTCCAATAAAGTCAATAAAAAGGAAAACAAAACAAAACAAAAACTTCCAATCATCAGAAAATATCACTGAGAAAGTACAAGGCAAGCTACAGAGTAGGAGAAGACATTTGTTATACATTTATCTGCCAAAGGGCCTATATTTAGACTATATAAAGAATGTATACAAAATGGTGACAAAAAGGAGACTCCTTAAAAAAATGTACAAGGAACTTAAGTGAGCATTTTATAAAATAGGCTATTCAGATGGCCAATGAACATGTGAGAATGTGTTCAATGTTTCTTGTTCGATGAGAAAAAATGAAAAACAAAAAATAAATAAAATGATAGCACTGTATGCTCACCAGAATGGTTAAAATGAGACAAATGAGAAAAAAAAAGACAAAAAAATATCAGATGTTGGTGAGGAAATGGAGCAACTGAAGTGTTCATACACCTAAGCAGGGTGGGGAGAGGGGGGAGGATTCTCTTTCTAGAAAACTGTTTGACAATATCTATTAAAAATAAGTATTTGAGCATCCTTGCATACGTCTATTGGCCATCTGTATATCTTCTTTGGAGACATGTTTATTCAGGTCCCTTGCCTATTTATTTATTTATTTATTTAATCCTCACCCGAGGATATTTTTCCATTTTTTGTACAGATAGAGTGGGAGGGAAAGAGAGGAAGGGAGAGAGAGTGAGAAACATCGATGTGAAGAGACACATCGAGTGGCTGCCACCCGCACGACCAACCAGGGCCAGGGACAAACTGCAACCGAAGTACGTGCCCGCAGGCTGACGCTCTAACCGCTGAGCCAAACTGGCCAGGGCCCTTGCCCATTTATTAATTGGATTGTTGATTCTAAGAAGTTAAGAGACATAGTTAAATATTTACATTTTTAAAAAGCTAATTAAGCCCAGCAGGTGTGGCTCAGCGTCCACCCGTGCACCAAGAGGTTGCCGGTTCGATTCCCGGTCAGGGCACATGCCCAGGTTGTGGGCCAAATCCCCAGTGGGGGGCAGGCAGGAAGCGGCCAATCTATGTTCTCTCTCATCGATGTTTCTATCTCTCTCTTTCCCTCTCCCTTTCTCTCTCTAAAATCAATAAAGAAAAAAAAATTAAATAAATAAATCTAAATAAATAAATAAAAAGCTGATTAAGTGAAGACTTATTTTTTCTGTGTGACTCAAGGGCTCATTTAGATAGAAAAAAAAGCATTTTATAGTAGATTTCATAATAGATTTGCCAGCAGTTTGCCTGGAATTTACTGAAGCGGTGACCCAAGATCAAATCTGGGCTTAAAGCAAGATACTCTGAGGCTAAGACTCCACACTCTATCTTCCTCCTTATTGCTGGCTGTTGGCAGGCTAGATTTGTTGCTTTCCAAGAGGTTAGTCAAAATGCTTTCTAATGCTTCAGGCCCTTGTCTATGTTACACACCAAGAGCCACTTGCCAGTATACCCTGGACGGATCTCAGGATCTGAGTCGGGACCAGATTGTGGGGATGTCTATGGTGGACAGAGGGAAAGGACTAACTGGCTCCTGCATTTCTGGCTGCTCATTCAGGTGGGCGGAGGTTCCTGTACCAAGACAGTACAGGGAGAGAGGGGACGCCATAGTCACGTGGGCTACATGACTACGGTATTAGATTTACTGGTGACTGTGTTCCAGTGGGTTGAAAATAAGGTTTGGAAACTCTTAAAAGTGATTTGGGTTTGGGTTTTATGATATAGAGCAATCATTAACTAGATAAGTATTGGTACTGCTAATATGACAAGATAATTAATTTATAGTTTGCATCTCCAGGTTTTATTTTTTATTAATTAATTAATTAATTAATTTTTGTTACAGATGTTTCTCCTTTTCCCCCCACTGATTCCCCCCTCCCTCTTCCTCCCTTCCCTGTCCCTAGCTTTCCTGTCCATGTCCATTGTTCATGCATACATGTATATAAGTTCTGTGGTTTATCTCTCCCCCATCACCCCTCTTCTGGGCATTGTCATTCTGTACCCCACTTCCATGTATCTGGGACTACCCCATTCCTCAGACTGTTATGTTCATTATATTCCACAAATCAGTGCGATCATGTGATATTTGTCTTTCTCTGCTAGGCTTGTTTTGCTTACGATAATACTTTCCAGGTCCCTCCATGTCTTCTCAAAGGATAAGAGATCTTTCTTTCTTACAGCTGCACAGTACTCCATTGTGTATGTGTACCACCATTTTTTTATCCATTCGTCTACTGATGGACACTTGGGCTGTTTCCAGATCTTAGCTATTGTAAATAGTGCTGCTACAAACATGGGGGTACATATATTCTTTCTGATTGGTGTTTCAGGCTTCTTAGCGTATATTCCTAGAAGTGGGATCACTGGGTCAAATGGAAGTTCAATTTTTAATATTTGAGGAAACACCATATTGTTTTCCATAGTGGCTGCACCAGTCTGCATTCCCACCAGCAGTGCACTAGGGTCCCCTTTTCTCCACACCTTCGCCAACACTTGTTGTTTGATGATTTGTTGATGGTGGCCATTCTGACAGGTGTGAGGTGATAACTCATTGTTGTTTTAATTTGCATCTCTCTGATGATTAGTGATGTTGAGCATTTCTTCATATGTCTCTTAGCCATTTGTATGTCCTGTTTGGAGAGGTGTCTATTTAGGCCATCTACCCATTTTTTAATTGGGTTCTTTGTCTTCCTTTTCTTGAGTTGTATGAGCACTCTATATATACTGGAAATTAACCCCTTATCTGATATATCATTGGCAATTATGCTCTCCCATACAGTGGGTTGTCTTTCCATTTTGGTGGTTGTTTCTTTTGCGGTGCAGAAGCTTTTGAGTTTGATGTAGTCCCATGTGTTCATTTTCTCCTTTGTTTTTATTGCCTTAGGTGAGGTATCAGTGAAAATTCTGCTGCGTATGATGTCTGAAATTTTGTTGCCTACAGTTTCTTCTAGGATTTTTATGGATTCATGAGTCACATTTAAGTCTTTTATCCATTTTGAGTTTATTCTTGTGTAAGGTGTAAGTTGATGGTCTATTTTCATTTTTTTGCATGTAGCTGTCCAATTTTCCCAACACCATTTATTAAAGAGGCTGTCCTTACTCCACTGTATGCTCTTGCCACCTTTGTCAAATATTCATTGAGCATATTGCCTTGGGTCCCTTTCTGGGTTCTCTGTTCTGTTCCACTGGTCTATATGCCTGTTCTTGTGCCAGTACCAGGCTGTTTTGATTACAGTGGCTTTGTAGTATAACCTAAAATCTGGTAATATGATCCCTCCAACTTTGTTCTTCTTTTCAAGATTGCTTTGGCTATTCGAGGTCTTTTTTGGTTCCATATAAACTTTTGAAGTACTTGTTCTAATTCTGTGAAGTATGCCGTTAGTATTTTGATGGGGATTGCATTGAATCTATAGATTGCTTTGGGTAATATGGACATTTTAATGATATTAATTCTTCCAATCCATGAACAGGGTATGTGCTTCCACTCTTTTATATCTTCCTCTATTTCTTTTTTCAATGACCTGTAGTTTTCTGCGAATAGGTCCTTTATTTTTTTGGTTAAGTTTATTCCTAGGTATCTTGATTTTTTTGCCGCAATGGTAAATGGGATTGTTTTCTTAGTTTCTCTTTCTGTGATTTCCTCATTGGTGTATAAGAATGCCATTGATTTCTTGACGTTAATTTTGTATCCTGCTACTTTTCCAAATTAATTTATTAAGTCTAGTAAATTTTTGATAGAGTTTTTGGAGTTTTCTACGTATAGTATCATGTCATCTGCAAATAATGACAGTTTCACTTTCTGCTTTCCAATTTGGATCCCTTTTATTTTTTCTTCCTGTTTGATTGCTGTGGCTAAGACTTCCAGTACTATGTTAAATAAGAGTGGCGAAAGTGGGCATCCTTGTCTTGTTCCTGTTCTTAAGTAAAATGCTTTTAGTTTTTGCCCATTGAGTATGATGTTGGCTATAGGTCTTTCATATATGGCCTTTATTATATCGAGTTATGATCCCTCTCTTCCCACACTGCTGAGCGTTTTTATCAGAAATGGATGCTGGATTTTGTCAAAGGCTTTTTCAGCATCTATTGATATGATATGTGGTTTTTTTCTTCATTTTATTTATGTGGTGTATCACGTTTATTGATTTGCAAATATTGTATCAGCATTGCATCCCTGGGATGAATCCCATTTGGTCATGGTGGATAATTTTTTTGATGTATTGCTGGATCCGATTTGCTAGTATTTTGTTCAGGATTTTGGCATCTATGTTCATCAGGGATATTGGCCTGTAGTTTTCTTTCTTTGTTGTGTCTTTTTCTGGTTTTGGAATTAGAATTATGCTGGCTTCATAAAACGAGTTTGGAAGTCTTCCTTCTTTTTGAATTTTTTGAAATAGTTTGAGGAGAATGGGTGTTAATTCTTCTTTGAATATTCGGTAAAACTCCCCTGTGAAGCCATCCGGACCTGGGCTTTTGTTTGCTGGGAGAGTCTTGATTACATCTTCAATTTCTTCTGTTGTTATTGGTCTGTTCACCTTTTCTGTGTCTTCGTGGTCCAGTTTGGGAGACCATGTGTTTCTAGAAATTTGTCCATTTTGCTTAGATTGTTTAATTTGTTACCATATAATTGTTCATAGTAGTTGTTAACGATCTTTTGTTTTTCTGCGGTGTCAATTATTACTTCTCCTCTTTCATTTCTGATTTTGTGTATTTGGGTTCTCTCTTTTTCTTGATGAGTCTAGCTAAGGGTTCATCAATCTTGTTTATCTTTTCGAAAAACCAGCTCTTTGTTTCATTGATCCTTTAAATTGTTTTTTTGGACTCTATGTGGTTTATTTCTTCTCCGATCTTTACTATTTCCTTCCTTCTACTTGCTCTGGGATTTTCTTTTTGTTTGCTTTCTAGTTCTTTAAGTTGTGAGGTTATTGTCCGATAGCCTGGGAACTGGCGCTAGGCAAACTGGTCGACCATTGTCTCGCTTGCTCAGCCTTGCCTCCCACCCTGTTCCGGAACGGCCTGCCCTGGGCTTGTAGACTAACTCCCATCCTGCTCTTATCGACTCACATTCCAGAGGCTCCATGCATAGCCCCCGCAAGGTCAAACTCTAACAGACGATCTCAGCTGCAACAGGCAGATATAAAAAGCACAAACCCCAGCATCGGGTGCGGCTTCAAGGACTCGACCCCCGGAGTCTGTGAACCCACCCGGAGTGTACCCAATAAAGCCTGATCCCTGTTTATTTGGTTGATTGGCTCTCCAGTCTCTTCTCTGTTTTTCGGCAACACCCCTGATTCCTTACAGTTATATAGTCTATTAGAGATTTTTCTTGTTTCTTGAGATAGGCCTGTAGTACTATGAAATTCCCTCTCAGAGCTGCTTTCGCTGCATCCCATAGATTTTGTGTTGTTGTGTCTTCATTTTCATTGGTTTCCAGGAAGTTTTTAATTTCTTCCTTGATCTCCATGGTAACCCATTCATTGTTTAATAACATGCTATTTAGCTTCCATGTGTTCAAATGTCTTTGCATGTTCTTGTTGCAATTGATTTCTAGTTTCATGCCATTGTGATCTGAGAAGATGCTTGATATGATTTCAGTCTTCTTGAACTTGTAGAGACTTAGTTTGTGTCCTAACATGTGGTCTATCTTTAAGAAGGTCCCATGTGCACTTGAGAAAAATGTGAATTCTGTATATTTGGGGTGTAATTTTCTGTAGATATCTGTTAAATTATTTGGTCTAGTGCTTCATTTAGAGTCTCTGTTTCCTTGCTAATTTTTTGTCTAGAGGATCTATCCAGTGATGTCAGCAGGGTGTTGAAGTTCCCTGCTATGATTGTATTGCTATCGATTTCTCCTTTGAAGTCCTTCAGAAGATTTTTAATATATTTTGGTGCTCCTATATTGGGTGCATATATGTTTATCAAGGTTATATCTTCCTGTTGGATAGATTCTTTCAATATTATGTAGTGGCCTTCTTTGTCTCTAGTTATGGCCTTCATTTTGAAATCTATTTTATCAGATATGAGTATTGCTACTCCAGCTTTTTTTTTTCCTTTCCGTTTGCTTGGAAGATTTCTTTTCATCCCTTCACTTTCATCCAATGTAAGTCTTTTGTTGTGAGGTGGGTCTCTTGGAAAAATCATATAGATGAGTCATGCTTTCTTATCCAATCAGCTACTCTGTGTCTTTTTATGGGAGCATTCAATCTATTTACATTTAAGGTGATTATTGATATGTATTTATTTATTGCCATTTTTGTTTAGTGTGGTTATATTTTTCTTCCTATTTCTCATGCTAATTACAGTAGTCCTTTTAACATTTCTTGCAATGCTGGTTTGGTGCTAATGTATTCCCTTAGCCTTTTTTTGACTGAGAAGCTTTTTATTTGACCTTATATTTTGAATGATAGCCTTGCTGGATAGAGTAGTCTTGGATTCACATCCTTGTTTTTCATGACCTTGATTACCTCATGCCATTCCCTTCTGGCCTGTAGTATTTCTGTTGAGAAGTCAGCTGAGCGCCTTATGGGGTTTCCTTTGTAGGCAACCTGTTGCTTCTCTCTTGGTGCTTTTAGGATTCTCTCTTTGTCTTGAATTTTTGGCACTTTGATTACTATGTGTCTTGGTGTGGGCCTGTTTGGGTTCTTCTTACTTGGGGCTCTCTGTGCTTCTTGAACTTGAATGCCTTCTTCCTTCACCAAATTAGGGAAGTTTTCTGTCATTATTTCTTCAAATATATTCTCTAACCCTTGCTCATTTTCTTCTTCTTCAGGGACTCCTATGATGCAAATGTTATTACCTTTCCAGTTGTCCCACAGTCCTCTTAAGCTGTTTTTTTATTTTTTAATTATTTTTTTCCTTTTTGTTTTCTGATTGGTTGATTTTTTCTACCCTATCTTCTAATTCACTGATCCGGTCCTCAGCTTCCTCTACTCTGCTATTTAGACTTTCCAATGTGATTTTTATTTCTGATTTGTCATTCTTCATTTCTTCTTGGTGGTTTTTAATTTCAAACTGGTTGATTTTCAACATTTCTATGTCTTTGCTCATGGTGCTCATGTCCTTACACCTCCTGTTGAGCTTCCTCAAGATCATGGCTCTGAATTCTAGTTCTGTTAACTTGCTTAACTGCACCTCATTTATCTCATCTTCGGTAGAGGTCTCTTGTTCTTTCATTTGGGTTTTGTTTCTGTTTTTCACCATTTTGGCTATCACAGTAGGCTTTGGAGCCTGCCAAATTTTCCCTGTGGGTGTTGATGTTCTGCTGTTTGTGGCTCCCTCTCCTGGGTTTGGATGAGGTAGGGAGGACCCACTTTAAATACCATTGTCAAGTCTTAACTTTCCTGGTTAGATTTTCTAGCCCAGAGAATGGTAGTTATCCTCTAGCTTTTTTGCCTAGAGGCTATCAGTAGTGGTCACCTGAAGGACCTTTGTTTCTGAGTTGCCTGAAAAACTCCCTCAGGTTCTTAGTGTAAGAGGATTTCCTGAGGGTGGGGCAGATGCTGGTTGTTAATTGACCTCAATTAGCATTTCAATGGCCACCAGGTGGGGTTGAATCTCCGAGGGAGGGGCCTCCGCCTCTCTCCAGGGCCCTGGGAAGGAGTAAGATGACCACAGTCCTGTGTGGCTGCACTCAGCAAAAGCTCTGAGCACCCTCCAAATCCCGAATGTTCCCATACAGTTCCAGTCCAGTCTGCCTTTCCTCTGCCAGAGCCCAAGGTGAGTGGCTGCTGCCAATTTAGCCTCTGTCCAGGCTCTGCGCTGTGGAGCTGCCTGGGACTTTAACCCGAGGGTGCTGCTCCCAGCTAAGGGTGGCTGAGGCTGTGTCAGCTCTCAGCCAAGGGCGTAGCACCCAGGCGAGGTCACAGTACCCAGCTGAGGCCGCAGGTTCCAGCCAAGGGCACAGGTCCCAGCGGAGGCCGCTGCAGGTCCCAGCCCAGGCCGCTGCAGACTGTGGGCTCCCGGCTCCCTCTTGCGTTCTCGCAAGCCTACCAGGATTGAGTCAGTGTCCCTGGTTATGTGGTCCTCCAAACTGCCTTTCAGTTGCCCCTTCCTGACGATTTGTCTTTATTTTTGTTGTAATTCCAGTTTGGTCCTGGGAGATGGTCTGTGTAGCTTCCATTCACTCCACCGCCATTTTTTTTTCTCTCCGGGTTTTATTTTTCAAAGTATTTTCTGTGGCAGTGGGTCAAGTGTTAGTCAGCAAGACATCGTCTCCGAACTTGGCCTTCAAGCTTCATCAACTTTAGGATGTGATGCTTTGACTTCTCTTTTACTGTGAATGTGGGTGATTTGTCCTAGAAAGATCCCAATATCTCTTTAGTTTACAAAATGTAGAAGAACCAATAATTTGCTGGATTTATAGTCAGCTTCATTAGACAGATTGAAGCAACTGGTCGTAATTATATATGCTAATTTTTGTTGTTGGTTAATGTATTGTCTTTGAATGATAATCAAGTATATGAGAGAATTGGAAAAGGAGATTAAATATGTATTAATTTCAATATCTAAAAATGAGTGGGGAGTCTCTTATATCTTAGGTATTTGGGTACATTTCAGGGATATTGTAAATCTGCTAGTAGGAAAATAAAGCTAAAAATTAAAATTAGGATTTGTAAACTCAGAGAAGAGGCCAAAATGCATGAAATTCCTTCATGCAAACCTGAGCATTTAAATTTTACAACAATTCAATGATTCCAACACATTCACCACAAATTGCGTTTCTATTGACAGTTCATGTAGGAGCAGTGTTAGTTGACCAGATTTTTCTCTTGCTAACCTTGCCCTGTGCTCATGGATTCTCAACTCTGATTTATTACGTAACAGGTCATTCATTCTTCATGCTGCTATGGCTTAGACAAATACTTACTGATACAGTCCCTTTTTAAAGTGGAAATAAAGCCAAAGAAGTACACCTGAAAACACCAAACTTCCAGAAATTCAAGTCCTAGGACCTCCTTTTTCACAAGGGGCCCCGCCAAGGACCATCGGTAATATTCTTATTGCTGTATATCACTGTGAAATGTTAGGCCTTCATTTGTATGGCATGGAGAGGCAGACTATTTTGATCACAGTGTTGCACAGCATAATGTATTTCTGGACACAACTGTATTTTATGGTCGGCTCCTATTCAGATTGTGCTGTTTTGGAGAAGAGCCATTTTCTCAGATATTCTTTATCTCTGCTATAAATCAGCAATTTGTAGGAAAAAAAAGTATTGCAAACTTTTTGTTTTATAATTCTATAGCCCTAGGATACTTTTATATTTAGGATAAAATAATAGCAATTATAAAGAAAAAAAGACAATCTTGATCTGCAATCAGAAAAACTGTTAATTTTCTTCTTCCATGACCCATTGATTTGAACCAGCAATTTGAAACATAAGTCTTGGGAAAAAATGTGCAGAAAAAAATGGGCTTTGGGTCTTTAAAAAGAAAACTATTTTTAAAAGAACAAACGATGATTGATTGCACATTGCTCGACACATGCACATGGGGCTGGTTCTGCAGAGCGGAGATGGAGAAATTCCTGTTGGAATCACAGAAAAATAGATGCATTTAAAGGGAGCCTGAGGCCACGGAGGCCAGAGGATCCGGGAGGGGAAACAGCCTGAATGGCATCGTTTGAATGTTATTAGAAGCGTGTGTCCGGGATACCCTTCTGAGCAGTTCATTTTCAGGAAGTGCAGCCTGTGGGATAGGAGGTAAAATGTGTGGGAGCCAATGGTGTGGCCTGGACCTCACATTCCCCAGAGTTCTGAAACAGAGTTCAAGGTTAGTTAGTAGGAAGAGCGCAGACCTGAGGGCGAGACTGTGATTGGGGCTCTGCCCTGTCCCCCAGGAGCTGGCTGGACTTGGGCAGGCTGCTGCACCACTCTGGGTTTCATTTCCTTCAGCTGAAAAATAAGAGGGGTCATCCCCACCTGGTCTGCGAGACAGCTTCCAATTTTGAGTTTCTGGGACTAATTGTGGGCTGACATTTACCTGGGAAGAAGGCTTTGTCAAACAAGGCATTTCAACAAAATCATGGGAAGCTAAGACATTAAGTGAAAAGCAAAGCAAAGCAAAACAAGACTCTCTGAAGTGCTCTTAAGCCACACGGTCAAGGCCATCTGCAAATGCCAGGCGTCCATTTACTCACCCACAGAGAGTGACGGGGCAGTCAACATGTCCAGACCTGTGCCAAGCTCGGAGGTGGCAGGGTGCAGTCTGCACGGAGCTCCTGTGTGGGTGAGTGTCAGACAGGCCACCTAGTGGCTACACGGCAGGCTTGTCATGACAGGTGCGTGCAATGTGCTGTCAGAGTCAGGAGGGCCGTCTGAGCAGAGTGAGAGTAGGTGTTACCAAGTGAAGGTATAGACAGAGGGATGTCTGTGTGAAGGCCTAGAGAGGCAAGACGCCGTCCTGAGGTCCAGGTACTCTCAGACCTGCAGTTGCTAAGCAGTAGAGAGGTGGCAAGAGATGAGAGCAGAAAGGTACACATGGGCAGATAGCTAAGACCTGGCAGGTGTGTGGGGCAGGGCCTCAGTCCCTGTGCCTGCATCTCACTCCTGGCCCCTGGGCACCCAGCTGCTCTCTGGTCTCATTCTTGTTCTCGCATATGGGCCGGGGATCCTCTTGCTGCTCTGCAGAGGTGTGGGGTGGGGATGGGCAGTGGTAACAGGCAGGTGGGAAGGGTGGAGTCCAGCCATCTGATATGCCCCATTGGCTCTGAACAGAAGCCCCCATCTTTGCTGCCCCCTTCGGGTCCCAACCTCAGTTCTACCTGAAGTTAGGACCATACCTGATGGGGCAGGTGGTTAGGTAGGAGCCCGCCATCATGTTTTATTATAAAAGCAGCACCTGGAAAGATACCTGAAATGTGTGTAAGTTGGGGTGTACTAAGGAGGAGCCAGAAAGACAGTTTGAGGCTGTGTGGGGTTGAGTTGTGCCCCTCCGCAATCCAAATGTCGAAGTCTTAGCCTTCGGTACCTCAGAACATGACCTTGTTTGGAAAGAGGATCATTGAAGATGTAACTACTTTTATGGGATTATTTCTCGTCAAATTGCTTATCTTTACAATAAAAATATAAATGCATGCCTCTAATAAGGGCACTGAAGTTTCATGGTTGTCTAGCTATTAATAATAAAAGATGGGTAATTAATTAAATCCTGGCTTGGGAACAATCCTTTTATTGATAAGATCAACCTGCACCCCAATGTTAAGTGTGGAATAAATGCCAGCATGTTTTTTGAGCTTCAGAATAGTGGTATCAATTCTATTTCTTTGGCACAATGTAGAATTATTATTAAATAGTTATAGACATGCCTGTTTATCCCTAGAGGAAATTATTTGCGAGTATTGAAGAAACATCATTACCTACAAGTGACTGTTGGTATTTTATTACTGAGTCTTTGGGAATTGGACATAATGGTGTGAAAATCAGCAGAATGGAAATTAAGTTTCTGATTTTATTTCTGACTCATTAGTGACCTAAGGGCACCCATTAAATTAATACGTTCCATTCAGTTTCTCCAGATGCAAGCTGGAGATTAAAAATCATCTGCGTTCTTATTCTTTTTTTATTTCATTGAGAAGATTAAGGATAAGTCATTTATTTTTCTTAAATACAAAATGGTATTTTGTGTACACATCACAATTTAAAAACAGGATACAGATGTATGCTGGTAGGTGCCCAGAGGAGCGTCATGTACACGTATAACTACGTGATAAATATCATGGTTTCTCAGAGACCTAGGCAAGGGAACATAAATATGTACTGGATTTCATCATATTAAAAATAAGCCCCCGTGTACGAGCTGCGTGTTTAGAAGATATGTGTGATAATGAAGTGTTGGGATTGTAGCTTCTTGTCCTTTCTTTTAAAAACCATCCCCAGTATGCTCTTCACTACACCAGGAATTATTTTTCTATTGCTCCAATACTACTGGTTTGTATTAAATTGCGTGAACCCAGAAGATGCCAGGCCAGGAAACGGTGGTAGGAAAGCGAATGATCCTGTCACTGCGCAGCCCCTCAGGTCATGGCTGAGTTCGGGGTACGCATGGCTAGCCATTAGTGTCTTGGAATAGGATTTGCCATAATTGACCAACTTGGTTAAAAACATGCAACAAATGTTAACTGCATCTTCAACTGCAATGAAAAATATCGCCATTTTTATGGAGTCAAATTTTATTAAAAAAACAAAACAAGAAAGATTCCAGTTAGCTGAAAACAAATGGGTGTATATGGAGGGTGAGGGGAGGGTGGTATGTTTGTCTGATGCATGCCTTTGCTTTTTAATTTTGTCTTTCATTTGCTTTTTGGGCACTGTGGCCCCCAAATAAAAAGTCCCTATATGTCAGTGGGAGATTTATTCTCTCAGTGCTTGCCAAGGGCGAGAAGTGCAGCAGGAGAGGTCAATAGGTCAATAAAATAATTTTCCATGTATAGGTGACTAGTTCTTTTAATAATCAGATGGTTTGGTTTTCCCCTAATATGCAGCTGCTTTTCGGAGTCACAGTGCTTTTCTTTGATGAAAGTCTTGGGAGATTTGGTGTAACACAGAGAATGGTCATTGACTACAAACCACTATTTGCCATTCAACAGGACTACTGTGGTATATATGTTGACACACAGACAGGATTTATGAAGAAGCTGTTCGTTTGCTTCATTTGACTGTGTAGTAGGCATAATAACGCCACCCTCTGTCCCCAAAGAAGACCATGAACTCATTTCAGGAACCTGTGACTATGTTATCTTACAAAGCAAAGGAGATTCAGAAGACAGGCATAAATTAAGGATCATTAGATGGGGAGATTATCCTGGATTCCCCAAAGTAATCACAGGAGTCCTTCAAACCTTCCCCAGCTGTGATCAGAAGGCCAGGGCCCAGGAGAGTGTGACAGGCAGTGTTGCTGGCTTTGAAAATGAAGAAGGAGGTGTCTAGGAGGTGGAAAAAGCAAGGAGACAGATTCTCCTCCAGAACTTCCAGGAGGGAAATGCAAGCCAGCCAACAGGTTGATTTTCATCCGTGAGATCTGTGTCGGCCTTGGGACCCACAGACTTGAAGACAGTGCATTCCTGTGGCTTAAACACGTTACCGCAGCAGCAGGAAACAAACGCAGACCTAACCTCAGGCTTGGGGAGCAGAATCACAAAACCACAATTGTTACTGTTAGAGCCCAGAGAGATAGCTACGTATCTATCTATAAGAACACACGCGCACACACGCGCACAGACATACATATGTGTCATTATATATCATTTCTAATTATGAAAAATTAAAAATTTCTGCCGAGTTGCTGTCTCAGTAGAGAAAATCCATTTAGTAAACAGTATATCAAAGGAGTAAAATTGGGATAACTTCCTCAATTCTGAATAGCAACTACTGAAAAAAATGGTATTTTTGAATATGTATTAATATCTTGTTAGTTATTACACCCACCTCGTTATTCTAAGTGCCTTTGAAATATTAAAAATTTTTGAATGCTATTGATTCTGATTCAGAAAATATAGATTTTTCTTCTTTCCTTTTCAGAAATGACAATAAAATAAGCAACAGCTAAATGTGTATTTCATTAAAATAAATGAGATTATCGATGTTATGCTAAAGCAACAAATCTGAAACTTTTGGTCTCAGGACAAATTTATAATTTTAAAACATCATTAAGGACTTGTCCCCACCCCAAGGAACCTTTGTTAAGGTGGGTTATAGACAATGTTTTTTATTGTACTAGAAATTTAAACTGATACAGTTTTAAAAAATATGTATTCAATAATTCATTAAAATAGTAAAATAGACCCATTATTTGGGAACATAAATTACATATTTTATAAAAATAATTAAATATAAAAAAATTTTTAAAAAGAGTGAGAATGATGACATTTTTAATTCTTGCAGATTTCTGAAATGACTGGCTTGATAGAAAATCGCTTGATTTTTGAGTCTGCTTCTCTGTTCAAGTCTGTTGCAATGTGTTTTGGTTGAAATATGTGAAGAAAATCTGGCCTTGGACAGCTACATAGCTGAAAGGAATAGAGTCCTTTAATAGTCTTTTCAGATAATTGTGGATATTTTTCATGAATGCTATTTGTACTTCAAATCTCGACAAGTGGTAGTTTTTTGAGCATTGGTTGCAAAGTGGAATCTGAAAACACAATTAACATTTTGTACCTCATGCCACTAAAACCTACTGCTCTGTCTTGCAGAGTATCTTTTACTTAATTTTTGTAACACCATGCATTAGACATTGGGGAAGTACTGACCCACTCTTCCAACTTGGCCCATTCCACCCAGTATCAAAATACTATGTATTAGGATCATTCTCATCAAAAAGTCTTTAGCTTCTGGAAAGCATCAAGCTCATGTTTGGCAGATACAAGTTCCCTAAGATTCGTTTTCTTTGCTAGAGAGCTCAGATTTATCATTGGCAACAGATATTGTTAGTTGTTTTCCTTAAAGTGACATCTCACTTCATCCATTTTCAAAGAAATATCTGCTAAATATTTGATATTTAGTTTGCCAGTTGTTCTTTCAAGGAAAATGGTGTTTGATGAAAAATGAAGCTTCTTCAGCTCACAATGCAATCACACAAGCGCTGTTCTTGAGACACTATTCATACCCGGGCTTGCTGCAGAGTGTTTTATAGGCAATTTCCATTTTGTCTGGGAATTATTAAAGAGTTGTATACTCAAGGGTCAAGATTTAATAAAGCCTAACTTTACTAAATAAAATGTATTGCTTCATCACTGACATTCTTAAGTGAAGCGAGATTTCTTTTATTGTACTTCAAGCGCATGCATGACATCGAAAATTCCTGAGTGTTTCTGTGGTTTGGTACCACTGCTTGGATTGGTGCTTATACTCCAGCAGTTTTGCCACCATCGTGTTGTCACCATCAGTGCAAATATCAATATAGTGAAAAGTCAGTCAGCGTCTTTATTATGAAAATAGTTTTGACCTCGGGATGCCATGGAAGGATCAAGAAGACCCCACAGACTACTGTTTGAGAACCACTGTGCTACAGATAAGGGTGGCTCTGTGTGTTCCCAGATACCCCTCCTCACATATATTTGAGCACTTTGTACAGTGCTGGGGACACAGGAAGTGGGGTATTGCAAACTCATATGCTCACGTGATTGTGTAGATTAAATGTGTGATGTGTATTTGGTATCAGACACCAGGAGGGGGTCAGTACTGCAGCAGAGTAAGAACATTGTTCCAGCTAGAGAGAAAACAGCCACCTCTCTATTCCAGCTGATGCTGCCGCCCGGAAACACAGTCCCAGGGTGGTCATATGTGTTTTTCAAGAGGCATCAGAAATTTGTCTTTTATGTAGAAGGTTTTGATTTTTAAAACGTTCCAGCTGATTAAGTATTTGAACTTAAAACACTAGCCAAGTACAAACTAAACCTTTCTTCACTCTGGATTTGGCCTGCAGCCAACCTCTATAGTAAACTTGTAATGATGACTTGTTAAAGCAATGAATCAAATTAAGAGTGACCACATTGAAGGGTAAACAGTTCATGGCCCCCTGTGTGGGTTGTGATAACATTTGCTGGTGAGGCGGGATAGTAAGAAGCTAGAGAAATTCCTTGGCAAGTGGAATGGGGAAGCTGAGACAGACAGCTGAACAAACTGGCTGAGCCATTTACAGCCACATAATAAATCACAAAGTCTTATCTTACATATTCCAGACTGTGCGGGGGCAGATCAGCCTTGGTCCCAGTCTCTCTTTAGTGACATTCTTTGAAGGTGAAACTGACTGGAGAATGACCTATATGCTCATTTTGATGCATCAACATATTAAAGGACACACCTGGAAAGCTGATGAATATTCTACTGAGATCCTTCCCTGAGATCTCCCCTACAATTCCCACCTTTAGAAAACAGATAAAAACCCGTGAGACAAAGAACCCAGTGCACTCGCTTTTGCTCTCGCGCGCTCTCTCTCCCACGCCTTCTTTCTTCAGGCACGTATCTCTGCTTTTTTTCTCCTTATCCCTAAGGGCCTCCATGAGACTCGTTACCAGGGATGCAACAGGCAGCGGCAGCTTGTCCCAAGCTAACCCCCTGAACCTGTCTCCAAAGGCCCTTCTTTTGCCTCTGGTTTCCTGAGTCCATGCAGCCCTACTGGCTCACTTCTTCTGCCTCTGTGACTTTCTAAAAGGCCAAGGCAACTTTCTGAACAACCTGTTCAAATCTTCTCTTCAAGTGTACTTTGTGCCTTGCATGCTAAAGAAACTTCCTGTTGTGCCAGAGTTCTTGGTTCTGAAGTTTTTCTTTGCTGAACTCAAGAATCAAGAGCCAACATCCCTGGTAACACTGAGATTAGAGGCTCTGAATCATTAGCTGTCACAGGTAGGAGACAGAGGTATACACAGACATGTTCTTTGTCATCAGCTCAGGTTTTAGCTGTCTCAGGTTTAGTATCCAATTATGTCAGTGTGACATAAGAGAACTTTTTTTTTTTTTTGTAAATCAGGGCAGAAAAGTTCAACTCAAAAAGTGAGAGATACTGCAGAACAGTCAAGGGAATTTTGTGATAATTATAGATGTAGCCAGACATCTAGAATTTAAAGAATACTGGGGGTAACCATTGCAACAAAGCTAGAAAAACTTAGGAATAAATACTCATTTCTCAGATTTACTAGCTACATCTATCTAAAATGACTCTCTCAGAAATGATCCATGATCTTCTAATATTGTTTCATTACATATTATATAGGCCAATTGGGTATCAGGCAATTGAAGTGGTAAGATAGCCATAAAAATCTAGT
Source organism: Molossus molossus (assembly GCF_014108415.1). Lineage (NCBI taxonomy): Eukaryota > Metazoa > Chordata > Mammalia > Chiroptera > Molossidae > Molossus > Molossus molossus. The sequence continues at coordinate 28,336,867 of NW_023425357.1, forward strand.
CATTAGAAAAAAGGATTTTGATAAAAATAGAGACTGATTATATTATAGATTTTGGGGTTAAATTCACATTCAGTGATAGACATTTTTTTACGTTCAAGTCACCATGTGAGGTCCTCTGGGGATGAAACGCTGAGCGAAGCATAGACCTTCTCTGCCCAGTGCGGACTTCGTGGGGAGTCGACAGAAATGCAGAGCAGGCTGTGGAAGTGTTAGGGTTCGTGCACCCACAGTGTGAGCTATGCACGCGCTCCTGGCCCTGGGCTGCTCAAGGCGTTAGGCGCAGAGGAAGGAACGAAGCAGAGAACGTCCCTGACCTCACGGAGCTTCCCTTCTGGTGTCCTCGCGGTAAGAAGCTAAGTAGCGTGAAGGCAGAGGCGAGGGTGGAAGGACTCCACCGAAAGGATCCGAGACTGTAAGTGGAATGTGGGCTTTGCACCCAAACCCACGGCACAGAGAACATTCACGGGTGGGCGTGAAGAGTCACGTGGAGGATAGGGGCCTTCTGACCACCGGACCACACTTAGAACATGGAAATTGAGGATGCCTTCGGAGAATTACAGAGGGGACCTTGTAGCTGAAGAATGAGCCACGTCGGCTTACCAAAACGCCATTCTTTTGTGAAACACCAGGGCTGTAGGTTGAAAGTTACTGAGTTTGAAACCTTCTGGCTTGTAGACTCCAGGACAAGGAGAGCACGTGTGTGAATGCATTCAGCGCCGTGGGGGACTAGACTGTCAATCCAATGACTATCAATCGATAGCAATGATATTTTAAGAAACAGCAATGTGTCAGTTTTGCTAAGGTTTTGGTTTCCTCATAAATCAGGTATCCACCATGTACAACAACAAAGATTTCTATTTCTGGTTGGTATTTTATGTTAGATGCCGTGTCTGCAGCTTAGCTGTGCCTTTGCTCTGCGAGTCTTTCCCCAGCCGGGATCCAGGCCACAGGAGCTACCATCGTTTGGGGTATGATGTGCTCGTGGCGTAGGGGGAAGTGTCAATGGACAAGAGAGCAGTGATTCTGAGGCCTTCTAACTGGATGTGGGTGCATGATTTCCATCACGTGAATTTGGCTAATAATATAGGTCACATGGTCAAGCTTGTCATTTATAGAGCAAAGAAATCTATTCCTCCCACTAAGAGGCATTGTCAGTCATATGGCAATGGTTAGGGATGTAGGCTAGTAACTATTTGGGAACAGTATGCTATCTGTTATAATTATTCTCATATTTTGCCTCTCTGTAGCTGGAGTTACAGGGCATATAGAATATCGGGTAGGCAGGGTTACTTTATTTAAGCATCATTTAGAAGCAGATTCTCAAAGTGTTGCAGAATTCAATGACAAAACCAAAAGAAACTTGTCATTGTACCGTGCTCAGTTCCAGGAGTAGTTGTCTTGAAGATTTATGCCATCGGCTGGTTCTCCAGGCGGTAATTCATATATTCACCAATTCAGAAAAGAACAAAGCCCATGAAAGCTCCAGTTTGGGGATGTTCCTGTCACCTGGTAAAATTCTAATAGAGATGTGTCTTTAATACATTTCTATAGACTCAACTGAGAGAATGTCTTGCACTTGTCTGAGAGCTCAAAACGCGCCCCTTTTCTGAGCGAGGGGCTCGCGAGGCCGTTCTCTGTTCTGAGCATTTGAAAAGTCGATACTGAGATCTGCCTGGCAGTGCCAAGCAGCACCCTCTCTCCAGGAGCTCTCGGCTTCTGTAGTCCAGGCACGGACCACAGATTCTTGGTCTTGTATCTCCTTCATGGATGTTGGAGGGTCTGGACAGAGGTCCCGCTGTTACCCATGACTCTTCTCTCTAATTAGATGAAGCATTTGCTGATATATGGGCAGCATTTCAAAGACTTGTGATTACCTGCTCACACCACCCATCCATTTTTTTTGATAGTGAAGTTTGAAATTCAGTCATCAATTCAAAGCAATGAGTACCCATCTGGTCTGGAAACGAGTTGTTTCTCTTCGAGTTGCTATTCCTGAAAATGCCATTCACAGCCTTTGATTAGAAGAAAGTTCGGGGGAAACCTAGTCACTCAAGAAACAGATCTCTGTATCTATTTTTAAAGCTTTTCTGCAGAAGGGAAGGCCTCTCGCATCTGCGGCGTAGCAATAAGCATCCTTTCGGAACGCTTAGCTCCCGCACGCTCTGTAAGAACCTGTTAGGGTCCCTCTGGTAATGCTGGAGTCTTTTAACAAAGTATAATACAAATAATTACATAGCAGTGTTTGATGCCCCCTACCCCACTTCCATCAAGTAAGGATTTGCAAGTTGATGTAATGTTTCTATATCCTACGGTATATTTTAATTAAGAGCAGAATGCCGTGTAAGATGGCGCAAATTGTGTTCCACTTGAAGAATTAAAGAACTGCTCATGCTTGCCAGCATGATCTGAAATTCTCCTTCTAAACGCTGCTACGAGTGGCTGAATGCACAGAATGCTTATTGTCCATCAAATATCACCTGGGTGTATTTATCACAGCAGAAGGAGGAAGCTTGTAATGTCTTTTCAGAGGGAGACTTTTATGAAAATTGGCTTCTTTTGAGATTGTCCACATTTACCGTAAATGGAATCCATGAAAGGTCCTTAACTCTGTTCAGAAATGCAGAACTGATTACAGTGTTTTCATGACCACATAAAAAATAAAACCTTCACAAGAGTTTGCTTGAATGATAAATCAACTTTGTATACACCAAAGAGGAACACAGAAGCAAGTAGAAATTTGTCAACAACCGACTCAAAAAAACAATAGTTCAAAAATATTTTCTCCTGGACGATGCTCATTTGGTTAGAGTATCATCCCCATACAGCAAGGTTGTGGGTTCGATCCCCTGTCAGGGCACATACAAGAATCAACCAATAAATGCATAAGTAAGTGGAACTACAAATTTCTCTCTCTCTCTCTCTCTCTCCCTTTCTCTTCCTCTGAAATCAATGATCCCAGTTGATTTGGGCCATGGAGCCCTTTCCAAGTTCAGGCAGAGAAGAGCTCATTAGGGTTCTTCAGCTGACACCGCTGCTTTCCACGGTTTGAACGTCTCTGTTTCAATAGCAGTTAGAAACTACTATCAGTGTTTCTATGGGTTAAAAAAAAAAAAAAGATGATGAATAAAATAATGTCTTGAACCTGGAAGGAGCTTGATCACGTCTGTCTTGTTCTGAGAGTGAGCCCACCTAATTCATATTCTAACACTGATAATCCAACCCAGTAGAAAGGGAGCATTTTTTAACTTTCCTTAAAATCTACTCCTTTACTTAACCTAGACTTGAAGATAGGGCAATCAAGCAAGTGGTACAAGCATCATCTCATTTCACTTTATGGTGACATCCCGATGGCTGAAGTCAGGATTGTTTCTGTTTCCTGACGTTGTCTCCTTCCCCTCCCTTCCTCCCTCTTTCCTTTCTGCCCTTCTTATCTCCCTTCCTTGTTTCTAGAAATATATATATATGTATGTATCCAGTGCTAGGCACAATTCTAAGCAAAAAACATTACCCTCCTAGACATTACATTCTAGTTGGAGGGAGATAAAGTAAAGACCAAGCATGACCATGACACTGTCCAAGTATTTAAACAGACCCGTAAATGGTCACAGCATCATGAGAAAGTAGACAAATGATCGTTTAAAAGTGAGTTTGGTGGCTCTCCTCCTGCCTTAATGAGAATTATATCTAGTTTAACTTCTGTCTGTGCATGCCTTACTTACTTCTTCTTGTCTCATGAAATCCTCATTATGCCTTTGTGTTTTGTGTTTTTCAGGGAAAATAAAAATCAATCTAATGATCTGATTATATAATTGATACTAAAATAGTATCTGGCCGAATCCTTTCCAATGTACATTTTTAAAGAGGAGCTTACTATCCCGTAAGTAATGTGTAGTTGGTGTGCTGGAGAGGGGGAGTAAATAGTTTGGAAGGGAGAAGATGTATGCTTTTCTGTTAAATTGTTCAGTAAAGGCCATGTATAGGGTGGCACAGTGAGTCCTTATTCAATTCACTCGAATGTGCTTTTGTGTAAAATGATGGAAAATAATGGCAGTGGTCATGGAATGTTCAGGCTTAGTGCCTAAGAGGGTGGGTTTTGTGGACAGATCTGGATTCTAATCTCAGTCCCTCCGAGCAGGATGATCTCAGGCAGAGTAGCCAACCTCGCAGGCTTCATTGCTTCTCTGAAATGTCGATACTAGTATCTGTCACTAGAGCTGAAGTGACGAGTGAAAACATATGTAAAGCACTTAGGACAGTAACCTCTCAAAAATGTGGGGGTTGTGGTTGTTAATTGATATTGGTCATATCCCTCCCTCCCTCCCTCCCTCCCTTTCTTCTTTTTCTCCTTCCCTTCCTTTCTTTCTCTTTTTTTCAAGTTTTAAGAACCCTGGATTCTTCCCTGGCCAGTTTTCTCAGTGGTTAGAGCGTCGGCCTGCGGTCCAGAGAGACCCGGGTTCAGTTCCCACTAAGGGCGTGTACCGTGGTTGCAGTTTGTTCCCAACCTTGGTTGGGTCGTGTGGGTGGCAGCCACTTGATGTGTCCCTTTCACATCGATGTTTCTCTCTCTCTCTCTCTCCCTCCCACTCTATCTGAACAAAATATTGAAAAATGTCCTTGGGTGATGATAAAAAAAAATAATAATAAAATAATAATAATAATAATGATAATAATAAAAGAACCCTGGATTTTTCTTATAATACTTGGCCAAATTCATTTGTTACACAGTCAGATTTTGTTTAAAAATTTTTTTTTTAAATTTTGGAGTCATTTTAGATTTACAGAAAAGTTGAGAAGAAAGCAGATAAAGTTTCTGTATACTTCTCACCCACTTATCCTTAGTGTTAGCATTGTACCAGAGTACATTTGTCAAAACGAAGGAACCAACATTGGCACAGGGTTATTACCTGAATGTTAGACTTTATTTGAATTTCACCTGTTTTTCCGCTGGTACCCTTTTTCTGTCCCAGACCCAACCGGGATATCAAATTACACTTAGCTGTGATGTTGCCACGGTCTTCTCTGGTTGGTGACAGTTTCTCACTGTTTCCTTGCTTTTCAGAACCTTGACATTTTGAGGAGTACTGGTCAGGCATCTTGTAGAATGTCACTCAATTTGGACTTCCTGTTTTTGTCACGATTCGTCTGGGGTTATGGGTTTGGGGAAACGATCTCAGAGGTGACGTCATCAGGGTGTACATGCTATCAGCATGATTTATCACTGGTCATGTTCGCCTTGGCCACTTAGTCCAGGTAGTGTCTACCAGGTTATCATATTTCTTTTGTAACTTGTAGCAGTCATTGCTACAGTTTATTAGCATCATTTTTTAAACTGTGCTCAAATGAAGTTTGTTAAATGCCAGGAAAATGCATTTTCCAGAAACAGTGGCACTCCAGGGCAGAGTACGTGCACGTATGAAGCTATACAGACAGAATTTAATAGGAAAAATTTTAATAAACTTGAGGCAGGATTAAAAGGTCTGCAAAACTGTATAGTCCATTAAAAGTAAAACTGCTAATCAGACATCTTTAACTGCATTAGCGCTAGGAGATAACTTTATTAGCTGACCTTTGACACAGTGCATGCTGTGCAGGTCTAGGTAGGTACCCAGTGTTCAGAGCGAATTCTTTGCCAAAGGCCAGGTCTCTGTTTCCCAGCTGCCTGTGTTACTTAAGACTTGCCCTGGGGGCTAGTGGATAACAATTTCAAAAGTAACTCAGGCTGTATAAAATGGAGAGGGAGGCCAGGTCAGCATTGTTTCATCTATGGATCCTCCATCATCCTTAACATTCAGGCTAGCGGATGCTTCAGTGAGAAATGCTGAGCTTCTTGCTCCAGTAGAAAGAGGCAACATCACTGTCTTTGAACGTGGAAGGAAGGGGAGTCATGAGCCAGGGAATCTGGCGGTCAGTCTGTAAGCGCTAGAAAGAGCAAAGAAATGAATTCTCCCCCAGAGCCTTCAGCCCTGCCTACCCCTGGATTTTAGCCCAAACTCATTTAGAGATTCTAACCTACAGAGCTGTAAGATAAATTTGTGTTGCTTTTAATTCACCAAGTTCTTGGTAATTTGTTACAGTAACAACAGAAAATTAACTCAAGTAGGTAATGATGCAGCTCAATTACACACCTATCTCTTTTACACCCAGCAGTCTAATAGAGTTGCATTACTGTTTTTTCATTTCTTCTGAATGTAGGGACTTGATTTATGTCTACTTGTCTGTATGTCTCGACGCCCTCTTCTCGTTCTGTGTAATAGATTTCTCTTCTGCATTTTCCCATACTTAACATTTTCTATTCCAACATTGCCTTTGGCTTGTTTTTTCAATTATTTTCTTGGGGCAGCATATCAGTGCACAGAATTGGATCGCTTCAGTTCACCAGGCTCCTCAGTTAGATGAACAGTATCATTACTGGTGTCTTCTTATCGCCAGTTTCATTCTTCTCTCCCTGCCTTATGCCCCAATTCATGGTCTAATATTCCTCTAATAGGTATACATTATGTCGTGTTGCTTTAAAAATATACATAAGTCGCATCTTAGTTTACGTCTCATGCTGAATCTTGCTTGTTCTCCTCAACGGTCTGCACCTGAGATCTATCTATACTAACAAATGTAGGTTGATTTAGTTGCTTTTACTGTTAGATGGTATTTTGCTTCATGAATTTGGTAGATTTCATCTCCACATTCCACCCTGATGGACACTTAGTTTGTCTGCAACGTCTAGCTATTAAACAAGGGTGAAATGCACGTCATGTATACATACCTGCATTTTTAATTTTGCCCGGTGCTGCCCCCATGCTGCACAGAACGTCAGACGTTCACCTTTCAGAGAACAGCATGTAGGACTATTTATTTCTCAAAGTCTCAGTAATAATATTAAGTGTTATTTAAGAACATGTTATAGGAAATGTGGTATTTTAATATTTTCGTTTAGCTTATTACTTCTGGGATTTTTAATATCTCTTTTGATGCTTATTTGCCACTTGCAGTTTTGGGGTTGGTTTTTTCTTGTTGTTGTTGTTTTTTTCTTTCTGCAAAATGCGTATTCAGATGTTTCTGCCCATCCTCTTATATTGTGTTTTTTGTTGTTGTTGATTTTTAGGACATTTTTATGTAAACTAATCCTTATTAGTTGTACGTTTTGCAAATGTCTTCCCAAGATCTGCTATTTTAGTTTGATTGTGTCTTATGGCATATTCATTTGTAAAATGATCCTAATTTTGCCCGGTCGGTGTGGCTCAGTGGTTGAGCATTGACCCATGCACCAAGAGGTCACTGGTTCGATTCCCAGTCCGGACACATGCCCAGGTTGCAGGCTCAATCCCCAGTGAGGGGCATGCAGGAGGGAGCCAATCGATGTTCTCTCTCATCAATGTTTCTATCTCTCTCTCCCTCTCCCTTCCTCTTTCTCTAAAATCAAGACAAAAAAAAAAAAGAAAAAAGAAAATGTTGCTAATTTTAACATAGCCAAATCTGTGAGTCTTTCCTTTTATACTTCATGTTTCTTTTTCTTCAGACTTATTTGAGAAATGTGTTCTTCCCTTAACATCATCAATTTTTGTCCTCTTTCTTCTGATCTTGCAGCCTCAGTTTTAATCTACCTGAAATGTATTTTTACATATTATATGAGGAGGGATTTAATTTTTCCCCAAATGATGAACTCTCTTCTGTGCATTGTTCGTCACGTGGGCAGTGATTGTAAACCAAGCCCTCTATTCAGTTCCATTGATCCATTGTTTTTTATTCTGGTGCCAAATGCATGCTGTTTAAATTACTAGGACATTATGAATTCCCTTTATTTGTTTGATTTCGATATTTTTAAGCTATTTCACACCTTTACTGGTACAATCATTCTTCAGTATAAAGTATGCTAACTGTGTCAAGTTCCCAAAAAACGCGATTGGGTTTTGTTTGGAATTGCATTCAATTTTAGATTAACTGGATTCTCTAAATTAACCCACATATTATCTTTATAGTGTAGAGTCTTTCCCACGTAAACATGGAATATCTTTGCATTTATTAAGGTATCTTTTATGTCCTTTAATAAAGCTTCAGGATGTACTTCATAAATATTTTACACAATGCTTGTTGTTTTCTCAATATTTTAAAATTAATTTTGCTGCTGTTTTTATTACATTTTCTCATTTATTTTTGCTGGTGGTGGTTAGGAGGAATTCTTCTATTGGGTAAAAGTGTCTTGGTTCTCTAGTGGGAAAAGACACCCAAACTTCAATGATATGATATTGTCTCCAATGAAATAAAACCTTTACTTTTGAAAAAACTTGCATGCTGATTGGCCATCTCGGATTGCTGCATTTAAATTGGTGTCTATGACTCCTAGAAGTAAATAAAGAGCCCCCTCCCCTTTACAGGAAGGAACCTCTGAAAATGTATTTCATCTCTTTTAAATGTACACCCAAATGTAAATCGGTCAGTTGCTGAGGCTGGAGGGGTCTTTCCCATTCAAACTGATCAGGAGAGAGTTTGTGTCGTCACGTGGATTTTGAAAGTCTGTTAAAATGTATTTGTAGGGCTGCTTCAGTGAAGTGAGTTTGGGGAAGTACATTTTTTGTGTGTGTGTGATCTAGTCAAGTTTTCTACGTCTCCAGTTTACTCTTGAATGCTCATTTTTAAATTAAGAACGTTAGCCATTTCATCTAAAATTTTAAATTGACTGACAGATGAAAAAGAAGTGTTGTTTTACTTCCCAGAACACATGGGACTTTTTAAGCTATGCTTTATTATGGATTTTAAACTTTACTCTGGTGTGATTCGATAACAGTCTTTGCAATGTCAGTTCCCCGACACTGTGGAGAATTCTTTTGTGATCTCTACATGGTCATTTAAAAGAAATGTGTTCAAAAAATGTTCATCTGATGTTCATGAGGTATGACATTCCAGTTTTTTAATCATGTTATCCAAGTGTTATTGTTGCTTCTTTTTTGTCTGCCTATCTATGATTTCTGAATATACTGTATCAATAGCTCATAAAATTATAGGTTTGTTTCTTCCCTTGTCCTTTTGAGTTTTGCTTTATTTATTCCAAGAATATAAAATCGCTCTGGCACACATGGCCATTAAAAAGAGACTTCTCAATGCATAACATGAGACACGAAGAGAGCTTCATCTGTGGTCATAAAAAGGGTTGGAGAGGTGGGCGAAATGACACCATCGTCGCTGGTTTATTACGAGTGCATATCACGTGTTTTTGAAGTTTTAATGATGTAATAGAAATAGCCTACCTTCTGCAAGAGTTAACATTCTGGGCTTTGAGGACAACACTAATGCTGAAAACAATTTCTCAATAATAGAAAACTAAATAACTACAATGTACACATATTTTGGAAGAAAAGTTGATTTTGGCTATCGGAGAGAAACATGATTAACATTTGCATTGAATAGTCCTGGCTCTGGGAGAATTATTAAATGTGGACTTGAAAACAGGAAAGGTTTGGAACCATGGAGAGAAGGATGTGATGAGCACAGTCAGAAGAGAAAAAGAGAGGGAAGCATGGAGCCAGGGGAGGTGCCGGTTGGTTTCATCCACGCCCGCACGGATCACTACCTAGCAGAATCCCGGTCCGAGAAACATGGCCCGGGGATTAGCTGGCAACCAAAATTAATTTAACTTCTTTCTTTATTTTTTTATACAAGTCTTGACTATTTAAACGTTGAGCACGGTTCTGGAATATCACAGACCCTATGAAGAGGAGACAAAGTCTTTTATTTATTTATTTTTTTGCAGTACTATTTTAAATGACTCTGAATGAAAATTAAGTCCCAGCAGTATAAGTATACACTTTCCACCTCTAGGCTCCAAAGCTACTCTTGCAGAAAAATCTTGCATCATTGATTTATAGAAGAAAAATAGTTTAAAAGCCATTGTGAAATACAGAGGGAAGAAGGCGGCGGGCAGGACCGGGGGGAGGCTGAGTGTGAGAGAGTGAGCGAGTGTGAGAGAGTGTGAGTGGATGTGAAGGTGGACGACCACACCCCAGCAGTGCAGAGCCCGGAGCAGAAGGTCCCTGTGCTGTGGACGGAGCAGCCGGCTACCATGGTGAGCGGCCCTTCAGGGCGCTTCTCCCTGCACCATGGGGAGGTCCCAGCATTTTGGAAGATCCCGGGTCTTCCCTGGGAGGAGACAGTGGGAGCAGCTAGGGCCCAGCAACCTAAGCCCACCAGCACACCTGGCACCATTGGACCAGTGGACACTCTGTGTCAACACAGACCAGTGCACAGTAGTGGAGCTCCCAAGGTGCTGGTCATAGAAACCGCAGACAGCCCGGAGCCCAGCACCATCCCCCACAGTAGCAGCCCCATCAGAGTGGAGATATACCCCCAGCAACAGAGGCTGGGGAGCAGACATCCATCCCCAGGCAACAGAAGCACAGACTAGCAGCTGAGACCCATCCCCAAAAACTACAGCAAAAGCTGAGCAGGAGTTGAGCCCCACGGGGCAGCAGCACTCCCCAGCTGCCAGCAACAGGACCTGGGGCTCCACAGAGGCCTGTGCTGTCCAGCAGCTCACAAGAGCAGTAGGAAGCTGGAGTCTGAGAGAAACTGGTGTCATCCAGCTGCCCACCTACGAGATCTTCAGGGTGCGGGGCACCAGAGAGGCCTGTGCAACCCAAGAGGGACTGTGCGATCCAGTTACCCTCAGGGCCTGCGGGGTGCTGAAGCACCAGAGAGGACTGTGCAATCCAGCAGCCCATAACATAGGCATAGAGCTGGGTCCCCAAAGGGACTGTGATCAAGTTACCTATGGGACCTGCAGGGTGCAGGGGCACCAGAGAGGCCTGTGCAATCCAGCTGTGCACAAGATAGGCATACAGGATGTAAAAGTGGAGGCAGAGTGAATGGAAGCTACACAGAGGATCTCCAAGGACCAAATGAGAATTACAATTAAAATAAAACAAGTCCTCGGAAAAAAACAACAGAAAAGCAGCAGGACAGGACCATATAACCAGAGACACTGGTAGGGTCTGCAGAGGTGTGAGAGGGTGGCGGGCTAGGAGTCCATGGACAGCAGCAGTCTTAGCTGTGAGCAGAGCCCTTGGGGAATAACGACCAAGCCTGCTCCACAGCAGAGAGAGCCAGGACAGAGCGCTAAAATAACCACAGCCACTCATCTGGGGGCTACCATAGAGGGAGGGCAGACTTGGCTGGAACTTTGTGGGGACAACCAAGATTTGGAGGGCACTCAGAGTTTTTGCTGAGTTGTGGCCAGAAAGGATGGTGGCCAGTGTGCTCCTTTTCTGAGCTGTGGGGGGAAAAGCAGCCGCCGCCCCGTTGGAGATTCAGCCTTTCCCAGGTGAGGCAAAGAAATGCAAATTGAGGCTCATTAACAACCAGCATCTGTTTCACCCTCTGAAAATCCTCTTAAGCCGAACACCAGGGCTACATTCCAAGGCACTGAGTAACTGAGACTACTAGCCTCCAGGAAAAAGCTAGAGGATAACCGAATCTTTCCTGGGCTTGCAAATCTACCCAGGAAAGTAAGACTTGACAGTGGTGTTTAACGTGGGCCTGCCCAGGCCCTTCCAAACCCAGTAGAGGGAGCCACAAACAGCAGAACACTAACACCCACAGGGAAAATTTGGCAGGCTCCAAAACCCACTGATATAGCCAAAATGGTGAAACAAAGAACCAAATCCCAAATGAAAGAACAAGAGAACTCTATCGAAGATGAGATAAATAAAATGAAGTTAAGCAAATTATCAGAGGTAGTGTTCAGGAGCCATGATCTTGAGGAAGCTCAACAGCATGAGTAAGGACATCAGCACCATGAGTAAAGATATAGAAACATTGAAAACCAACCATGTGGAAATGATGAATGACATAGCAGAAATAAAGAACACATTCAAAAGACTAACCAGCAGAGTAGAGGAAGCTGAGGACCGGATCAGTGAATTATAAGACAGGGTTGAAAAAATCAACCAATCAGAAAACCTAAGGGAAAAAACAATTAAAAAACAGGAAGATAGCTTAAGAGAACTGTAGGACAACTGGAAACGTAATAACATTAGCATCAAAGGAGTCCCCAAAGAGGAAGAAAATGGGCAAGGGTTAGAGAATATATTTGAAGAAATTGTGACAGAAAACTTTCCTAATTTTGGGTAGTATGGACATTTTAATGAAGTTAATTCTTCCAATCTGAAGGAAGAAGGCATTCAAGTTCAAGTAGCACAGAGAGCCCCAAGTAAGAATCCAAACAGACCCACACCAAGACACATAGTAATTAAAATGCCAAAAATGAAAGACAGAGAGAGAATCCTAAAGGCAGCAAGAGATAAGCAACACATTACCTACGAAGGAACACCCATAAGGCTGTCTTCTCAACAGAAACACTACTGGCCAGAAGGGAGTGAGTGGCATGAAGTAATCAAGGTCATAAAAAACAAGGATCTGAATCCAAGACTAGTCTATCCAGCAAGGCTATCATTCCAAATAGAAGGTCAAACAAAGAGCTTCCCAGACAAAAAAAAAAAAAAAAAAAAAAAAAAAACACTAAGGAAATATATTAACACCAAACCAGCACTGAAAGATATGCTAAAAGGACTGCTGTAATTAGTAGAAGAAATAGGAAGAAAAATAGAACCACACTAAACAAAAGTGGCAATAAATAAGTACATATCAAATATCACCTAAAATGTGAATGGTTTGAATGCGCTGATAAAAAGACAGAGTAGCTGACTAGATATGAAAGCATGACTCACATATATGTTGTTTACAGGAGACCCACTTCACAACAAAAGACTCACATAGGTTGAAAGTGAAGGGATGGAAAAAAATCTTTCAAGCAAATGTAAAGGAAGAAAAAGCTTTGGTAGCAATACTCATATGTAATAAAGTAGATTTCAAAATGAAGACCATACTAGAGACAAAGAAGGCCACTACATAATATTTAAAGGATCTATCCAACAGAAAGATATATCCTTGGTAAACACTTATGCACCAATATATATATTAAAAATCTTCTGGAGGACTTCAAAGGAGAAATCAACAGCAATACAATCATAGCAGGGGACTTCAACACCCCACTGACATCACTGGATAGATCATTTAGACAAAAAATTAAGAAGGAAACACAGACTCTAAATGAAGCTCTAGATTAAATGGATTTAATAGATATCTACAGAGAATTACACCCCAAAACTACAAAATTCACATTCTTCTCAAGTGTACATGGGACATTCTCAAAGATAGACCACCTGTTAGGGCACAAAATAAGTCTCTACAAGTCCAAGAAGATTGAAATAATATCAAGCATCTTCTTAGATCACAATGGCATGAAACTAGAAATCAATTGCAACAAAAACATGCAAAGACATTTGAAAACATGGAGGCTAAATAGCATGTTATTGAACAATGAATGGGTTACCATGGAGATCAAGGAAGAAATTAAAAACTTCCTGGAAACCAATGAAAATGAAGACACAACAACACAAAATCTATGGGATGCAGCGAAAGCAGTTCTGAGAGGGAAGTTCATAGCACTACAGGCCTACCTCAAGAAACAAGAAAAATTTCTAATTGACTATCTAACCTCACAACTTAAAGAACTGGAAAGCAAACAAAAAGAAAACCCCAGAGCAAGCAGAAGGAAGGAAATGGTAAAGATGAGAGTTGAATAAATGACATGGAGACCAAAAACACAATTCAAAGTATCAATGAAACAAAGAGCTGGTTCTTTGAAAAGATAAACAAGATTGATTGACCTGTAGCTAGACTCACCAAGAAACAAAGAAAGAGAACCCAAATACAGAAAATCAGAAATGAAAGAGGAGAAATAACAACTGACACCACAGAAATACAAAGGATTGTTAACAAATATTATGAACAATTATACAGCAACAAATTCGACAATCTAAGCAAAATAGACAAATTCCTAGAAAAACATAGTCTCCCAAAACTGAACCAGGAAGAGACAGAAAATTTTAACAGATCAATAACAACAAAAGAAATGGAAGATGTAATCAAGACTCCCCCAGGAAATAAAAGCCCAGGCCCGGACGGCTTTACAGGGAAAGTTTACCAAACATTCAAAGAAGAATTAATACCCATTCTCCTCAAACTATTTAAAAACTTCAAGAAGAAGGAAGACTTCCAAACTTGTTTTATGGGGCAGCATAATTCTAATTCTAAAACCAGAAAAAGACGCTACAAAGAAAAAAAACTGCAGACCAATATCCCTGATGAACATCAATGCCAAAATCCTGAACAAAATACTAGCAAATCGAATCCAGCAATACATCAAAAAAGTTATTCACCATGACCAAGTGGGATTCATCCCAGGGATGCAAGGCTGGTACAATATTAGCAAATCAATAAATGTGATACACCACATAAACAAAATGAAAGATAAAAATCATATGATCATATTAATAGATGCTGAAAAAGCATTCAACAAAATTTAGCACCCATTTCTGATAAAAAAAGTTCAGCAATCTGTGAATAGAAGGATCATATCTGGACATAATAAAAGCTATATATAAAAGACCTACTGCCAATATCATACTCAATGGGCAAAAATTAAAAGCATTTCCCTTAAGAACAGAAAGAAGACAAGGATGCCCATTTTTGCCACTCTTATTTAACACAATACTGAAAGTCTTAGCCACAGGAACCAGACAGGAAGAAAAAATAAAAGGGATCCAAATTGGAAAGGAGGAAGTGGAACTGTCATTATTCGCAGATGACATGATACTATATGTAGAAAACTCCAAAGACTCCATTACAAATTTACTAGAAAATAAATGAATTTGGCAAAGTAGCAGGATAGAAAATTATCGTCAAGAAACCGATGGCATTCATATACACCAATGATGAACTCACAGAAAGAGAAACTAAGAAAACAATCCCATTTACCATTGGGGCAAAAAATTAAGATACTTAGGAATAAACTTAACCAAAGAAATAAAAGACCTATTCACAGAAAACTACAGGTCATTGGAAAAAGAAATAGAGGAAGATATAAAAAAGTGGAAGTACATACGCTGTTCATGGATTGGAAGAATTAACATCATTAAAATGTCCATACTAGCCAAAGCAATCTATAGATTCAGTGCAATCCCCATCAAAATACCAACAACATACTTTACAGAACTAGAACAAATACTTCAAAAGTACATATGGAACCATAAAAGACCCCTAATAGCCACACCAATCTTGAAAAAGAAGAACACAGTAGGAGGGATTACAATACCTGATTTCAGGTTATGCTACAAAGCCACTGTAATCAAAACAGCCTGGTACTGGCACAAGAAAAGGTAGATAGATCAATGGAACAGAATAGAGAACCCAGAAATGAACCTAAGACAATATGCTCAATTAATATTTGACAAAGGGGACAAGAGCATATAATGGAGTAAAGAAAGCCTCTTTAATAAATGGTGTTGGGAAAATTGTACAGCTACATGCAAAAAAATGAAACTAGACCATCAGCTTACACTCTACACAAGAATAAACTCAAAGTGGATAAAAGACTTAAATGCGACTCATGAATCCATAAAAATCCTAGAAGAAAATGTAGGCAACAAAATTTCAGATATCATACGCAGCAGAATTTTCACTGATACATCATCTAAGGCAACAGAAACAAAGGAGAAAATGAACACATGGGACTACATCAAACTCAAAAGCTTCTGCACAGCAAAAGAAACAACCACCAAAATGGAAAGACAACCCACTCTATGGGAGAGCATAATTGCCAATGATACATCAGATAAGGTGTTAGTTTCCAATATATATAAAGTGCTCATACAGCCAACAAAAGGAAGACAAAAACCCAATTAAAAAATGGGCAGATGACCTAAATAGACACCTTTCCAAAGAGGACATACAAATGGCTAAGAGACATATGAAGAAATGCTCAACGCCACTAGTTATCAGAGAGATGCAAATTAAAACAACAATGAGGTATCACCTCACACCTGTCAGAATGGCTGCTGCCATCAAGAAATCATCAAACAAGTGTTGGCGAGGGTATGGAGAAAAGGGGTCTCTAGTACACTGCTGGTGGGAATGCAGACTGGTGTAGCCACTATGGAAAACAATATGGTGTTACATCAAAAAATTAAAAATTGAACTTCCATTTTACCCAGTGATTCCACTTCTAGAAATATACCCTAAGAAACCTGAATCACCAATCAGAAATAATATATGTACCCCCATGTTCATAGCAGCACTATTTACAATAGCTAAGATCTGGAAAGAGCCCAAGTGTCCAGCTGTAGACGAATGGATAAAAACATGGTGGTACATATACACAATGGAGTACTCTGCAGCTGTAAGAAAGAAAGATGTCTTATCCTTTGAGATGACATGGGGGGACCTGGAGAGTATTATCCTAAGCGAAACAAGCCAAGCAGAGAAAGACAAATATCACATGATCTCACTTATTTGTGGAATATAATGAACATAACAGTCTGAGAAACGGGGTAGTCCCAGAGACATGGAAGTGGGGTACAGACTGACTATCCCCAGAAGAGGGGGTGGGGTGGAGATAAACCAACAGAACTTATGTTCATGTATGCATGAACAATGGACATGGACAACAAAGCTGGGGACAGGGTGGGGAGGGAGGCGGAGGGGTGAATCAGTGTGGGAAAAAGGAGAAATATCTGTAACAAAAATTAATTAATTAATCAATTAATTAAAAAAAATCCATTCCAAGCTCTTCACTGAAGTGACCCTGAAAGGTAAAATCAGAACAGGTAGCAGGTAAGCCCCACCACTGTTGGTCAGTTTTCCTGTTTGGTCACTTACTGTTGTTATGACAAGGACACTGTTGAGATTTTTAGTACTAGTACAGAAAGGAGGGAAATAAATCCAATACTTATCATCCAAATAGGAGAATATGCACTTGCAAAATAATTTCACAAAGAGAAATTGCTGAGTAATACAGAAAGGCTGCTTCAGCTCTGCCATCAGGCCGAAGTACATTTGCTTGCTCAGTCCTGGGAGCACAGGACCTTTCCGCACTGAAGAGGGTGCAGATGTGCGAGCCACTCTTTATAAAAACCAGATGTGCAGAGTTCTTTTTTGTCTGTTTGTTTTTGTTGTTGAAAGTATTACAGAGGTTCCTCTGTGTTCCCCATTGACCCCCTCCTTCCTGCTCCCATCTCCCTCCTGCCTTCCCCAGCCTAGTGTCCTTGTAGATTGGTTGTGCATATATGCATTTAGGTTCTTTGGTTTATGTCTTCCCACCCCGCAACCCTCTGAGGTTTGTCAGTCTGTTCCCTACTTCCATGACTCTGGATCTCTTTTGGTCGACAGCTTATTTTGTTCATTCTGTACCACAAATAAGTGAGACCATGAGGTATTTGTCTTTCTCTGATTGGTTTATTTCGCTCAGCATAATACTCCAGGTCCCTCCATGTTGTCTCAAAGTATAAGAGATCTCTCTTTCTTACAGCTGCATAGTATTCCATTGTGTACACGTACCACAGCTTTTTTATCCACTCGTCTACTGATGGGCACTTGGGCTGTTTCCAGATCTGCGTGGCTGTGAGTAGTGCTGCTATGACCACAGGGGTGCATATATTCTTCCAACCTCAAAGGCTGGAAATAGAACCATCTTCTGAAGGATGCAAGTGTGTAAATGCCACACATATTTCTTCAAAAGCTAAATGTTCTCCTTTTTCTGATTTAATTTTCTCACTTTGAAGTGTTTGTCTTCTGCCAGGATCCAGAAGTCTTGGAAGGACAAAAAAAGCTAACAAGGGGGAGAAGTTACTGCAGTCTGGTCAGCTGGACAGCGGGATCTGCGGCTGATGGGGCTTTAAAGTCCTGGCTGGATAGATGTGTCCCTGGGAGGCTCCCCCACTGAGGTATTTCTTCTAGGCTTGCTTACTTCATTATAATTCACTTCTCTGAGGTTTTTGTAAATTGAGATTTTCCTTATAGAAATCTCTTATGTTTTACTGCTTCAAAGATGAGCGGAGATTAGCTTTGCATTTGCAAAATTAAATTACTTTCCCAAAGTATTTCTTAATTTTCATGCAGATGCCACTGAAAACTCCAAGAGAGTGAAATGTTGTTAGCTGCACTTTAAATACCAGAACATCTCTGTGTAGGAAGAAGGCAAGAGGGTGAAATTACTTTTATTTTAAAATTAAACATAGGGGTATCTATTCTGCAGAACACACATCTGGAGAAGTACCTAAGGCGAAAACCAATTCTATAGTTCAAATTTTGAACATTTTCAGTGTCAGATGTTTGGATCAATATTATGTACCAAAGAAAAACAAAGAGAATAAATAATGAAGTGTGGTCCTGGCTAGTGTGGCTCAGTTAGTTGAGTATCGTCCTGTGCATGGGAAGGTCACAGGTTCAATTCCTGGTCAGGGCACATACCCAGGTTGTGGGTTTCATCCCTGGTCAGGTACATATGGGAGGCAGCCAAATGATGTTTCTTTCTCACATCCGTGTTTCTCTTTCTCTCTCTTTCTCCCTTTCTCTCCCTAAAATTAACTTTTAAAAAAGTGTGAACGTCTGGACTACAGTGAAGGCAGGATCCTGAGCCCATCTCAAGGCTGTTTCTGAGAATGAGACTTCCCAACAATTTTATAGATGTATTGAGATCTAGTGTGATAGTACTTCTCTGATGTCCTTTCAATTTCATTGTTTACCTCTTCCCTCTTTGGTTCAGTGACTGGGGCATGCGAATTAAATTGACAAATGAGATGCACGTATGCATAACCAATGGACATAGACAACAATGCTGGGGGTAGGGGAGTGAGATTGGGGAGGGGGGTTGGGGGGAAAAAGAAGAAACATCTGTAACAAAAATAAGTTAATAAAAATTGCAAAAGAAATTGACAAACGGTGACAAATAAAAGGTTTATTTGCATGCACACAAGAGCCAACCAAAGAAATACTTGACTGGTTAAAGGGTTAAAGTGAAAGACTTATATGCCAAGCTCAGCAGGGAATGGAAGTGGGGACAATGGCTTCTATGGGAAGAACCCATTGTTTTCTTTAGGAAAGACAAATGGATTTTAGTGGAACAAACAGGAAATACAGTAGTCCTCCCTTATCCACACTTTCATTTTCTGCAATTTTAGTTACCTTTGCTCAACCATGGTTTGAAAACCTGAAACAGGAAATGCCACAAATAAACATGTTGTGTTTTAAATTGTGCGTCATCTTGAATATTATGACCAACTGTCACACTGCCCTGCTTAGCCCTGCCCAGAGCGCGAATCACTCCCTTGTCCGGCATCTCCACGCTATATACATTTTAGTATATATACATTATAATATACATTTGCACCCATTAGTCACTTGGTAGCTCTCTCAGTTATCTGATCAACTGTCATGGGATTGCAGTGCTTGTGTTCAAGCCCATCTGTTTTATTTTACAAAGACCCCAAAGCACTCCCAGCCAGTGTGGCTCAGTGGTTAAGCATTAGCCCCATGCACCAGGAGGTCGCCGGTTCGATTCCTGGTCAGGGCCCATGCCCAGGTTGTGGGCCCAGTCCCCATTGGGGTTTGCGGGAGGCAGCCAATCGATGTTCTCTCTCATCGATGTTTCTATCTCTCTCCCTCCCTCACCCTTCCTCTCTCTCTAAAATCAATAAAGAAAAAAAATTAAAAATAAACAAATAAATAAAGACCCCAAAGTGCAATAGTAGTGGTGCTTGCAAGTCAGATGTGCCAAAGAGAAGACGTAAAGTGCTCCCTTTAAGTTAAAAGTTAGGTATGTATAGGAAATTACATAGTAGAGGTATATAGGGTTTGGTGCTACCTATGGTTTCAGGAATCCATTGGGAGTCTCGGAATGTATTCCCACAGCTAAGGGGGAACTATTGTAAGAAAGTTTGTGATAATGTTTGTCTATACATGTTTGAGTGGTCTTTTCATTTTCTCAAGGGTCATTAAACTCTCCCGGAGAGGGCATTTATGGTAGGTTTACTTTTGGTTTCTCTCCAGAGTAGAAGCTGCCCCAAAGAGGGAATTTAAGGCAGTCCTTGTTTCTCAAAAGTTTCTGTTTTTAGTTAGATAAAGGAAGCTCCAGAAAGGCTTTTTTCTCCATATGTTCAATTTCAAATGTCTTCAGCTTAAAATAAACTTCACATCAACTCTGGGGTTCCAAGTGAGTCCTCACACTTTGAGTAAATCAGGTTTCCAAAGTTGACACTTCAAAAATGCTCAAGTTATTCTAGGATCAGTTAGACTAAAAAATACAAAGAGAAAGAAAAATGGAGAAGTTATTCTCCGTCACCATAAGCCTGAATGCTTCCCGGTGGCATCTCTCTAAATGAATTGGCAGCCTTAAATGACAAAAAGAAACTTGACATTTTTTTTAATAGCTTATCCACGTTAATAGTTACTTAATTCAGACCAAGTTCTGCGTGATCCATGAGTTACTAAATATTTGGTCAATCAGCTAACACCAAAGAGAGATGATGGACATAACGTCTGAGTTTGATTGAGCCTCTTGTCACTTGACATTTTCTGGAAAACATCTAGATCAATGACAAGCGTGGCCAACACGAAGCCTTAATTTGATGATTTGTTTCATAGTGAGTATATAATTATTGTGTGCATTTAGATTTTTAGCCACGTTTTTGGCCTCTTTTATGGGAAAATGAATAGATTCAGTGTTCATGCTATAACAGACGAACGTCAGAGTTTTGAAGGGTGAATTTTGTTCATTATTCAGATTGGACTTATTTATTAGAGACCATATTTCTAAATCATAGTGAAAATCAGTGGCAGAATGAATGAATATATAAAATCATCTTTACATATATTGAAGAAACAAATCAAATAGGTAAAGTAAAATCAAATTCTACTGTCATCTTGTATATTTATAGAGCAAAATTATTGGCTTTAGGTTTTGTGGGTTTTTATACTTATTTATCAAAGAAAAGCTGGCAATAGTGTCAAAATAAGTCAACTTTGTTTTCTTTTCCTTCATCATTAAAGCTTCATGTTACTCTGCATTGAAAGAATCAACAGCGCGAGGATCCTCTAATAAATTATCAAATGTCTTGTAATGCTGCAGCCTTTATGTTCTCCAGGACTTTTCCGGATGGAAAACTAGACCCTTGGATCCATCTTGCTATTTAGTTAACAGGGAGTGGTGCATATAATTATACTGAACTTTTAAAAAACCCAGTGTTCTGGAGTAAAATGAACAAAACATCTAATTAATAATTTCGCTTTTTAAGTTTTATTCAGACCCACCAAGGTGTACAGCTGTCTTCTAACTAATATGTTTGCTAGTCTGTGGCCAAAGAAACCAAACACCTGCTTTGTACATTAGACTATGAGCTCCATGAGGACTTATAGAAGAACCTTGTTCATATCCAGCATGTGATACTACCTGAGCACGTATTATCCTCCTTCTCTCTCACTTGAAATTCATTATAAGAAGAATGATTAGGCAACAAGGCCCCACGAATGTGACCTGTGACCACGATAGATAACAGAGAAGAAGATGTCATGGTGTTGATAGCAGGAACTAGGCATATTTTATTCTCAGGAAAGAAAATGGAGGAAGATCATAATCTTGAAAAACCAATATTTATAAAGATACTTATAAATTTTGAACAATACTATGATTTGTTTTTCTTTGAGGTTTGGAATTATTACCATATCTATGTATTTTTCTCCCTTTACTAGCATATATTTTTACTTAAAATAGATAAAACTCTAATAATTGAAGAATACAGTGTATTTTTTTATTTAATTAATTTATTTATTTTTGTTACAGATGTTTCTCCTTTTTCCCACACTGATTCCCCACCCTCTCCCCGCTCTGTCCCCAGCTTTGTTGTCCATGTCCATTGTTCATGCATACATGCATATAAGTTCTGTGGTTTATCTCTCCCCCACCACCCCCTCTTCTGGGGAGTACCCCACTTCCACATCTCTGGGACTACTCCATTCCTCAGACTGTTATGTTTATTATATTCCACAAATAAGTGAGATCATATGATACCTGTCTTTCTCTGTTTGGCTTGTTTCGCTTAGGATAATACTTTCCAGGTCCCTCCATGTATCTCAAAGGATAAGAGATCTTTCTTTTTTACAGGTGCATAGTACTCCATTGTGTATATGTACCACAGCTTTTTTATCCATTCGTCTACCGATGGACATTTGGGCTGTTTCCAGATCTTAGCTATTGTGGAATCAGTGTATTAACCACTGGTTTATGATTCTTTGACATCTGGGGCCTCGCTGACCCAGGAGAGACTGCCCCTCACAGCGCTAGTCAATTCCTAGAGATAGTAAAAATCTTCCCCGGGAGCATGCCTTTCATGTGTAATAACCAATCCAGAGCCCACACCCCAAGCTCCTGCTTTTATTGAACTCTCACAGGGCTCTTAACTCTGGGCCACACTGTCTACCAGCCCTAATCACCCCTGGGCCAGGAACCTGACAACTAGGGGCTTCAGATCCCACAGAAATTATTTAAATTAGCCAATCCCAACTCTGTTTACCCTGCTTTACCTGTTCCTTCCTGCAGAGGCTCTTGCCCACATTTTCCCTGGTTCCCTCTGCCTCCTGATGACTCTGGTGTGTCCCTGTGTGTCCCTGTGGCATGGATGCCTCTCCCCTCGGAACCGGAACAACTATTTTTTTGTGGCAGTCATCTCCTGATCGGTTGGCTACACTGTATATAAACAGTAATATTTTCAAATAATAATCCTTGGTACAATTCTAAGAGATAGTCAGTGTTGCTGTTGATGCTGAGGAGAGGAAACTAAGCACCGGGGACTTCAAGTCCCCCCAGTGTCACCAGGCAAACTAAGTAGCCAAACTTGGACTCACACCACAGCTGCTCATTTCGAAACGGACACCTAGAGCACCTTTTATTGACTTGTTCTCATCTTTGAGCTTTTTTACTTCCTCTCCAGATAAGATGTCCCGTGCTATTGTTGGCGGGTCCCTTCTCAGGTCTCCCAGAATTATGTCGCCTATAATACTGTTTTCTTGATTTATAATCCTTGTGAGATGGATAGGAGTGTATATAATAGGCTATCTATTTCTGGGGACAGAGGGCTTTAACTTTGTAAAGGGCAGAATCTCATTTAAACTGCGGAGTGCCTCATCTGACTGCCTCCTGGAACATGCTGAGGTTCTGAAACTGAAAATGGCACCGCCTTTTCCCGTCGGAGTTTGGAAACAGTTGAAAGGTGGAAGCAGGAGTCAGACAGAGCGACACCTAAACGTACGCTTGCTGGTGAGGCCTCCTAGATCTGGCGGCTCCGCGCCGAAGGAGCGGGCTTCCCTGCCCTGACCTCGGAGCCGGCAGAGCCTGCCATGCTGGCCGGGACCTGGCCCTGAGCGGGTGAGTTCCTTCTCCTTCTGCCCGCTGGGGAGGGGGAGGCCAGTGTGCCCATCCCCTCATCAGCCAGCTTTGAAAGGCAAGCATGAGGAATTGGATACAAGCCCACTGTTATAGTTTGTTTCAGCAACACTGCTCTCAGAGTCCACCGGGGTGGCTCAGTGGATTGAGCGCTGTCCCGTGGACTGAGAGGTCCCAGTTCGATTCCTGGTCAGGGCACGTTTTCAGGTTGTGGGCTTGATCCCCAGTAGGGGGCGTGCAGGAGGCAGCTGATAGATGTCTCTCTCTCACATGGATGTTTCTATCTCTCTCTCCCTTCCTCTCTCTCTAAAAAAATCAATAAAATCATATTTTAAAAAAACCTGGTCTCAGAGAGGCGTATGGGGCCACCTGAATGCCGACTTTTCCAATGGGTAGACATAGGACTTTGGGAAGCCATTTAATTCATGTTTTTCAGCTTCCCTGTCTGTAAGAGCTCACTGCTAATGAGCACCCATAGAACTTTTGGTTATGAATTAATAGACTATTTGCTCAATAAATACTAAATAAATAGTAGCTATTGTTATCATGTTTTTTCAGGCTCTTTTCAGAATTAAGTTTCATTTTGCGATACAGTAAACTAGGAAAAAAAGCAATGCCTCCCTTGCAAAATTGCATTTTCAAAATGGGGTGACGTTCAGAGAGAGCATAGACTTACTGAAACTGTCCACGACGGACAACAACAAAGGCCAATCCACTCCCTGTCATGTGAGATACTCTCAAGAAGGGAACCAATCCATGTACGAAAATAAACTTGATTGTATCTATACAGATAGCCTGGGCCATCTTTACTAAGAATTATAGTTCATTTCCTGCATCATACATTTGGGAAATCCACATTTACTACAGGGTTCCTATGAACGGATCAATAGTTTTCCATTGGCTTTTACCTAATTGCCCTCCTATTAAGAATGATCATTTCTGGGCCAATCCTGCGGACCAGGCCCTGTGTTTCGGGATCTCATTCAGCTCTTCCATGATGCCAGGGAGTTGGCAGCTTTCTCTATTTACTGGGAGCCCAGGGGCATATGGCTGATGTGGCCGCTAGAATGTCAGCCCAGGCCTGACGTTGCTCCAAAGCTAAGAGCCCCGCGCTCGGACTCGCTGGCAGGTGCCCTTCTTTCCTTCTAACTCCTCTTACAATGCAGCCCCATTCTTCGTGTACACTGGGTCTGTGCATGACTTGTATTTAGATTTTTCCATCTCTTTTCAACAGACATAAAACCGGGGACTAGATCGGAGAGGTGTCTTAGAAATCAGAGCCCCTCAGACGTGCCCTGCCTTCCCTCCCGCCTCGACGAAGCTTTCCTTCCACCCAGAAGACATTTCTCCAACCAGAAGGGAAACTTGGGGCTTCTTTGCGCTGAAAAGCTCCCCTGGTGGTGTGAGTTGGCTGTGAGGTGACTTCATTCGGGGAATTCTGCCAAGAAGCCAAACAGATGGCACTTTAATTGGTCGGAGGAAGCATGGCGATTTATTGACATAATTTAATTTATTTCTCTAGGAGTCCTCTTTGGGGAGGTCCGAGGGGAACGCCATGCCCGCGTGGTCCGATTCAAAGGGCTCCCCGCAGGCTCCGCCGGCGCAAGGCGCCCAGGACAGGCCGCTTTCTCGCCGAAAACGCTTGTTAGCGCCTGTCGCCGGGCTGTTACTGACGGGTTTCCGCTGCTATCTGAAACGCTGGTTAATTATAGTATGGCTGTTAGCTCACGCTGAGTGAGATGAAGGATTGCGATGGATGCTCCTGGAAGGGTTAACAGCGAGCTGGTAGGCAGCTTGGCCTGCAGACAGGAGGAGGATGAGTCATCACCAGCATCCCGGCCTCGGCCTCCAAGGGCAGTCGGGTACCAGATGCGCCGCCTTGTCCTTGAACACAGGGTGTTCGTCACCTGGACGTGCAGAGCGGTCACCACCAGCCTCCCAGCAGTCGGCCTGGGGTGTGGAACACAGGCGAGCTCACCGAGACACACACAGTCGTTTTTGCTGTGTGTAAGGCTTGCTCTGACTTTTAAAAAATGCCTTTGAAGAGAAAGAAATCAGAACACGCCAAAAGATGCACATACTTTTGGTTTAAGGTGTCATTCTAGCACTTTCTGAGCTCACAGAAATCACGGTTATAGAACTCTCAAATGTCACTCACAGTGGAGTGTAAACTGGGTCCCTGTGGCTTCTTGGAGAAATTGTAGCTATCTAAGCATTCTTACACAGCCCCGGCTGGGTGGCTGAGTTGGTTAGAGCATCATCCTGTATACCAGAGGGTTGTGGGTTCGATTCCCAGTCAGAGCACATACCTAGGTTTTGGGTTCAATCTCTGGTCAGGGCACATATGGGGGGCAATCATTGATGTTTCTTTCTCTGTCTCTGTCTCTCTCCCCACTCCCCCTTCTTCTCTCTCTCAAATCAGTAAACATATCTTCCAGTGAGGATAAATATTCATATATAGTGGCAAACAAAATACATACGTATAGGGATTAATGAAGTTTGGTTTTGAATCCTGTATCATTGATTATGTATTGATTGATGCGATCATTTCCTGATCAGTAACTCTCCTATCTCTGTTACACGTGGTAGTAATGAAACATGTAGAATAATAACAGCAAAAGCAACACCAGTGGATAATGTCTCATCACTTACTGGGTGCCAGGTCCTTCTTCCGCACTTTCCTCATATTAGTTCACCCATCTCCCAAACGGCCTCATAAATAGGGACTTCTTTTATTCTTGCTGTCCGGATTAGGAAGCTAAAGTTTAAAGTTTAAATCAGAAGTGGCAAGGCTGTGTGTGATATTCAAGTCCACACTCTTAACCACTCACTCTATCACTATGTTTTCTAAATCTGTTTTTCCAACCGAAAACTGGAGGTCTGATCTGTTACCATAAGGAATAACTTAAAACAAACAAAAAAACTTAAGATCTGAGACCAATGTTTGGAACATAAGACAACTTCTGTACTATTAGATCACATTTCATTTAGAAGTGGATTAAAAACATTTTAGGGTATAATTTACACACATTGAATTCAAACTGTTGGTGCATAGTTCTGTAATTTCCTCCCAGTTTTATTGAAAAATAATTGACATAAATCACTGTATATTTTCAGAGCTACAGTGTTATGGTTTGATTTACATACTTTGTAAAATGATTACTGCAATAGGGTCAGCTTACATCCATCTTCTCATATAGATGCAATAAAAAGATGAGACAGAAGAAAAGAAAAAAAGGGGAAAGGTTTTTCTCCATGTGATGAAAACTCTTAAGATTTACTCTCTAAACAAGTCTGATCTTTTTCTGATTTTGAGTTTTATGGGTTTTTTTTTGGGGGGGGGGGTTGTTTGATTTGTTTGTTTTTTTAGATTTTACATGTAAATGAGATCATACAGTATTTGTATTTCTCTGTCTTACTTCACTTAGCATAATGGTTTCAAGGTCCATCCACCTTGTCACAAGTGGTAGGGTTTCCTCATTTTTAATGGCTGACTAATATTCCATTACATGTAGATATAGATATGGATGTAGATGTAGATATAGATATCAATCTTCATCCATTCATCATCGATGCACACCTGGGTTGTTTCCGTGCCTTGGCTATTGTAAATAACGCTGCAGTGAACATGGGGGTGCAGATATCTTTTCGAGTTAGTGTTAGGTATCTTTTTTCACTTTTTCAGATATATTCCAGAGTGGAATTGCTGGGTCGTGTGACAGTGCTAATTTTAATTTGGGGGGGATTCTCCTTACTGTTCTCTATAGTGGCTGCATCACCTCGCAGTCCCACCAACAGTGCCCAGGATTTCCCTTTTATCCACATTCCTGACAGCATTTTTGTCTCTTGGCTCTTTGCTGATGGCTATAGAAATGTATACTGCTTCAAGTAACAGAAAACCCGAATATGATCGATTAAGCAAATAGAGGTTTAATTTTCTTATAAGACAGGAAGTTCCAGAGTCAAGCAGTTTTGGAGTTGGTTCAACAGTTAAGTCATGTAAAAGCTGACATTTGTATGATTTGTTGGGTGGTGGTGTTTTTTAAATTGAATTTATTGGGGCTCTGAAAATATACAGTGATTTATGTCAATTATTTTTCAATAATTTATTGGTTAATAAAATTGTGTAGGTTTCGGGTGTACAATTCTTATGTTTGCAAAGCAGATGCTGCTACACAGATGTTACATCTACCCTCAGAGATGAAAGAGGAGGGCAGAGGGACACCAGCTTCATCTCTTCCTTTTATCAGAAAGATAGTCATTTGTCTTTTTCCTCTAGGACTAGGTTCATGTTCACTTTTCACTGCAGAGGAGGCTAAGAATATGCTTTCTGATGCTTTATATATTTCCAGTTTTTATTGTTGGCGTCGGAAGGATGAAAGGTGTTGGTGATGCCTTCTTTTTTTTCTAGTGAAACATCAATTTCTTCCACAGTTCCACTGTTTTTGCTTTTATAATTCCTCCCAGCACTGGGTTATTTTCAGCTCGGAAAATATGCTGAACTGCGTGCAGAGATAGGACAAGATCCAGACAGGAAACATAGCTCTTCCTTCAGCCAAACCGATGCTCGGCGTGGAAGTGGGATAAACCAGCAGTAAAACTTGGCTGTTTCTACTTTCGTGTTTTTAAACTGTGAACTTGATAAACCACGAGATGGTAAAGAGCACAGTAAGAATTTATAGACCAGCTTTTGGATGTGTAGGACCTGAGAATACAACAGATGAAGGACATCATGTCCCTTTCAACTTTATTAAAATATGGGTTAAGTAGTTCTAATTGTATTCTGCGGGCATTTGCTGAGCATGCAATGTGAAGACAGATGCATTCTACAAACTGGACTGGGAGGGATATTTACATGTTGTTCTATGGAGGGTGCTGCCTGGGATCCAATAGTATGAATGGTTCTGCTTTGAAGTTGCATCAGAGAACTACCAGTGCCACACACTTAGCTCTGTACTTGAAACACAAACTAATAAAATGTACTTTCTTCCTACAATATGCTTATAAAGGTGGGAGGATAATTTTTCTGAACTGCAAGACAGAAGATAAATATGATAAAGGAGCATAATAATGGCTCAAAAGTGCTGTTCAGTCCCTGGTGTGATTAATTCTAAGGCTGTACAGGGGAAATGTTATTTTTAACTGGAGATTATAAGCATACTTGGCAAGTCGAAAATAATGAGGGGAGTTGTGGAGTGGAGAAGATACGGGATATGTTGAATGAACTAGAATGATGTGGTTTGAATTCAGGGTGTACGGGGCAAAAAAGAGTGGGAATTAATTTGAAATCAGAATTTGGGAGGTAATAAACTACTTGCTAAGTTTAAAAATTAGTTTATTTTCAATTCTGGTGATGGTTACCGAAGATATTATTTGAGGTGAAATTGGAAATTATTATTGTGGTTTGTAGAGACATAAATTAGTCATTGTGAAAGACTCATTAATGAGCTGATTTTAGAGGAAGAATGATGGGTGGAAGTTATTAAAATAATATAGGCAAGAGAAACAGAACAGACTAGAGTGAAGGAGTATAACCTGAGTTTAAGGTAGAAAATCTCTCTTATTTTTTAATCAGAAAGTTGAAAATAATTTTATTTTATTTTAATTAATTAATTTATTTTTAATTAATTTATTTTTTGTTACAGATGTTTCTCCTTTTTCCCCCACTGATACCCCCTTCCCCTCCGTCTCTGCCCTGTCCCCAGCTTTGTTGTCCATGTCCATTGTTCATGCATACATGCATATAAGCTCTGTGGTTTATCTCTCCTCCCTCACCCCCCACTTCTGGGGATTGTCAGTCTGTACCTAACTTCCACGTCTCTGGGCCTACCCCATTCCTCAGACTGTTATATTCATTATATTCCACAAATAAGTGAGATCATATGATACTTGTCTTTCTCTATTTGGCTTGTTTCACTTAGGATGATACTTTCCAGGTCCCTCCATGTAATCTCAAAGGATAAGAGATCTTTCTTTCTTACAGCTGCATAGTACTCCATTGTGTATATGTATCACAGCTTTTGATTCATTTGTCTGCTGATGGACATTTGGGCTGTTTCCAGATCTTAGCTATTGTAAATAGAGCTGCTACAAACATGGGGGTACATATATTCTTTCTGATTGGTGTTTCAGGCTTCTTAGCGTATATTCCTAGAAGTGGGATCACTGGGTCAAATGGCAGTTAAATTTTTAATTTTTTGAGGTAACACCACATTGTTTTCCATACTGGCTGCACCAGTCTGCATTCCCACCAGCAGTGTACTTGAGTCCCCTTTTCTCCACACCCTCACCAACACTTATTGTTTGATGATTTATTGATGGCAGCCATTCTGACAGGTGTGAGGTGATACCTCATTGTTGTTTTAATTTGCATCTCTCTGATGATTAGTGATGGAATAAAAAAAGACCCCGAATAGCCACAGCAATCTTGAAAAAGAAGAACAAAGTAGGAGGGATCACATTATCAGATTTCAGGTTATACTACAAAGCCACTGTAATCAAAACAGCCTGGTACTGGCACAAGAACAGGCAGATAGATCAATGGAACAGAATAGGGAACCAAGAAATAGACCCAAGACAATATGCTCAATTAAGATTTGACAAAGGGGCAAGAGCATACAGTGGAGTAAAGACAGCCTCTTTAATAAATGGTGTTAAGAGAATTGGGCAGCTACATGCAAAAAAAAAAAAAAATGAAACTAGACCATCAGCTTACACCCTACACAAGAATAAACTCAAAATGGATGAAAGACTTAAATGCGACTCATGAATCCATAAAAATCCTAGAAGAAAATGTAGGCAACAAAATTTCAGATATCATATGCAGCAGAATTTTCACTGATACATCACTTAAGGCAACAGAAACAAAGGAGAAAATGAACACATAGGACTACATCAAACTCAAAAGCTTCTGCACAGCAAAAAAAACAACCACCAAAATGGAAAGGCAACCCACTGTATGGGAGAGCATAATTGCCAATGATACATCAGATAAGGAGTTAATTTCCAGTATATATAGAGTGCTCATACAGCTCCACAAAAGGAAGACAAAGAACCCAATTTAAAAATGGGCAGAGGAACTAAATGGACACCTCTCCAAACATGACATACAAATGGCTAAGAAACATATGAAAACAATTTTAAAAGACTGTTTAGGGTAACCTAAGTTGTCTCAACAAATATTTTCTGAATTCCTACTATGTACAAGGCATAATGTTTTTAGCCATAAAAAGGGGATCTGTGTCTCTCAGCTTCTTCACATGACAGTGGGGGCGGGATGAACCACAGAACTTATACGCATGTATGCATGAACAGTGGACATGGACGACAATCTGGGGAAGGGGCAGGGAGGGAAGGGGGAGGGGGGAATCAGTGGGGGAAAAAAGGAGAATCATTTGTAACAAAAATTCATCAATAAAATAAAAAAAAAAGTATATGAATGACTTCCAGTAATGGCAAAGTAGTTTGTATTAGGCTCACCTCCAGCAGACAGCACTGATAACTCGAAACCAATATAAGAAAGCAATATTTGAATGCACTGGAGAATGACCAAAAGCAGTCAGAAACTGTAGAGTACATGATCGCTGAAAAAGATAAAATACCCTAAGTATGATTTGTGCTACAGATTGTTTTGCATGGGACTAAGACCTCGAGAAGAAAAGCAGTCTTACTGGTACAGTCAGAAGAATGGAATTTAGGGCTCCCTGTGGCCAGAATGCGAGGTGAGAAATCTCAGAAAGAAGGAAGCCACAGGAAGAGGAAGCCCTCACATCCTTGTCTGACCCTTGAACTTGGCTATGTTCAGGGGGGATGTCCCAGTTCCCACTGCAAACAGCTGAGAGCCCGAGAGACCCGAGCAGGGATCCCAGCTGCCACTCATCTCCGGCTGAGAAGCGGTCTGACGTTTGAGTCCAGCCAAGGTACCTCTTTGCTAAACCAAAAACCAACAAATACTTCAAGGAAATATAACAGATTCCAGTGTCTCTAAAACATATACACAGCCTCTTGGACATAATAAAAAAAAATTAGACATGTAAAGAATAGGAAAATGTGACTCAAAAGTAATTCATTACATTCAGTGGATATTTCTGGCCTTAATTTTCCAATGGGAACTCATTTGAGAAGGGTTGTGCACAAAAGAAAGAACATACACTATCAAAATTCGGATAAAAGAAGAGATGTTGCTATAGATTCTATGGATATTAAAAAGATAGTAAGTGGATATTACATTTTTATGTCAGTACATCTGAAAACCTAATTTAAAAAAAAAACATTGATAAAGTCAGACCTTGTCCAGCTGACTAAATAAAATAGAAAATATGAACACAAACACACACTTATACACAAACACACATGCAATAAATTGAATTTGTTCCAAAAAAACCCCCCAAAACAACCTTTAAATACACACATGTACATACACCAGAGACAGAGTTACATTTTAAGTTCTATCAAACACTGAAGCAAGAAATAATAACACTAATTGTACAACTTCTCCCTCAGAAATTAGAGGATGGAGACTTCCCAACTTGATTCATGAGGCCAGCGATACTCTGATATCAAAGACATCACAAGAAGAGAAAATGAAGACTACGATCTCGTGTAAACATAGCCACAAACATCCTTGGTGAAATATTAGCATCTGGAATACAGCGAAGGATAATGCATGATGAAAAGTAGGGTTTATTTCTGGAACGCAAGGTTGATTTAGCATTTAAAAAATTTCATTTTAAACAGACTAAAGGAGAATTTTTCCTGAAATCACCACCTGGGAGAGAAGGAGCTTTTCAGAGCAATTAATAACCGGCTTAGGCTGGGACTCCCGTTGTGAAAATGGCTGTGTGTGATTAATACTGCATTGTTACGTTCTCGGGAGTGTTGTCCTTGTCTGTGCCAAGACCCAGGCGCCCAGGCAGTGCTGGGCTTAAATGGAAGAGAAGCGATTTTAACCAGATGGTTAAAAAAACAAACAAACAAACAAACAAAAAAAACCTAGTGTGATTTTATGTTCAATCTATGGGAAATATTCATGTATTGTTTTACATCATTGGGAGCCCTGGGGGATCTAAGAGAACTCTGCCATAGGTTCTGTGGGTCATTTCGTAGGTTGTTTCGGAGGAAACTGATCTTCCCCACCGCCCACTGGAGCACCGACTCACAGAGGCTCTTGTTTTGATTTCCAAGGTTTCATCGGAAATCAATCTCTCTCTCTCTCTCTCTCCCCCCACCCCCGAGTTGCCTACCAGTGACAGAAAAACGTAGGAAAATTAAACATCGGAAGCTGCAAAAATTTGATTCCATTTGCCCATTATCTTTCATTCACAGAAGCTGTCTTTGCTTTTTGAAATGTCCTGATGCACGCAGTCTGCTTTTTGGGTTGGGAATTGGTAAGTGAGATGCCCGATTGCTGGCAGCAGGATCTAACGAGGTCTCACATGCCCTCACCTCTAGGTCGCTGCTTTTCTGTCCATGCCCTTCCTCCACCGGAGTTCTGCTCGGGATTGCATTTAAGGTAAACCTAGAACACGACATTAAGCATAATGTGCTAAAATAAATAATTGTGTTGTAAAATCGATTTTCAGATGGTGGTACAAGATAGACTTTTTCTGGTAAACATTTTTATTTGGACCGGAACAGAGGAAAATTATTAAACAAATTTCCAATTCATGAACAACATAAAAACCATATATGAATCCAAGAGTACACAGATTAATTAAACAGAAGAGTATAGCTTGAGGGCATTAAAAAAAAAGCTGTAATAGCATCACAAGTCACAAAACCCAACATTGTGCTTTTATTATTTTCATTGTTTTTTTTCCTACAGATATTAGTGTATCTCTTAAAATTAAATAATATTTTAAAACATGGATATGTTTAATACAAAGAAAATGGGGTGGGGGCATTTGTTTTTTAAAAGAGGTGCTTTTAAATACATTCTGTCATATTTTTCCCTTTGAAGAAATCCTGCAGAATCACACATTAAACACACACACACACACGTACACACAAGTTTAATGATGCTATTCCTCTTTTAAAGAGCTTTCAAGCCCAGCCGGTGTGGCTCAGCAGTTGAGTGTAGACCCATGCACCAAGAGGTCACTGGTTCGATTCCCAGTCAGGACACATGCCATGTTGTATGCCTGATCCCTAGTGGGGGGTGTGCAGGAGGTGGCCAGTCGATGTTCTCTCTCATGGATGTTTCTACCCCTCTCTCTCTCTCTCCCTTTCTCTCTAAAAATCAATAAAGAAAAAAAAATTTTTTTTTTAAAGATCTTTCAGTATCTCTGCACTATCATCTAAAATTCCAATCCCTTAGCAATGTCATGAATGGCTCCCCCAGCTGCATCTGCCTCTGTTTCCCTCTTCCACTGTTACTCAGCGGGCACCTGCATTTAATTCAACCTTGCTAAATTATTTACTGTTTCTCTAATGTCCTGCCTCTAAGATTTTGCTTATGTTGTCATCTCTGCCTGGAGTAAGTAGCCTTACCTTCTTTCCGAATGAATGTTGTTGTACTAATTGTCAAATACATTGCTCAAATGTTTCTTCCCCAAATACCTCCGACAGGTAACTCGCTCCTCCCTCTGTAATTCTGCAGTGGTTGTAGATGCCACTCTAAGGGTATGTTACGTGTCTCATGTAACATATTTATATAATTGACTGTTCCATGTCAGCAGGCACTGGTAAACTAAACCAGCCCTTAGCTTGTTTTTATAAAGTTTTATTGGCTCACAGCTGCATCCATTCATTTACGTATTGTTTCTGGCTGATTTCATGCCACGGTGGCAACACAGAGTAGTTATGACAGAGATTATATGGCCCGCTAAGCCTAATATATTTATCTGTACTGGACTGTAACTTTCAGGAAAGCAGAAATAAGGATTTAGTCACATCTCAGCCCCTGACATGTTGCTTTGTGCCGCTCCCATCTCTTAATTATTTGCTGAACCAGCTATAAATAAGTATCTTATCATGGCCAAGAGTCTAATCTCTGAGGTTCAGCAATCTGCCTTCTAATCTTTCCACATTCCAGAGGTGAGAACTGAAATGAATTACATCATTCAGCTGTGCCTCGATTGTTTGTTTGTTTTTTTCTGTAGAATAAGGGTAATAATAATGTCTTTCTCACATGACTACTGAGAGAATTAAATCTCACAATATACAGGTAGCCCTTACTCTAGTGACTGATGTGTATCAAATACTCAATTCCTACTCTTGTTCTTATTATTACACATAGTTCATAACACATTGTGGGACTTGAATAATTAGTTAGGACTCGGCCTCATTTTCCTACCACGGTGTAGAGGAGTCAGCTTACTGAGTTCCCTTATACCACTGGAGCTTTACAGCTGTCTGAGTACATGTGTGGTTCATACGGACCGTGAGAGGGGAGAGTGACATCAGCTGGGACAACAGGAGCAGTTGCTGACTCAACCACAGCATCCTCGTCGCCCCCAGAGCCAAGAAGAGTCACCGCTTAGATTAAAGACATCATGGTCTGCGCGCAACTCAATCAGGGCCAGAGGGCCAGCCATCAGCCCGACAAAATAAGTTAGCCCAGAGAGCTGAGAGCTCTTAAGATGAGTCAGTCTGATGAGATTGTAAATCTAGAGTGAGCTTTGATTAATTTTTGCTCTATGTGCTAATTCTGTTCTTAAGATCTATTTTCTCAACCAATTTATATATTATGCAGAGAGGTTTTTATTTAAAAATATAAGCATAAATCTGAGACATATAAGAAAAATCACATCCCATTTGTATTTTACTGGGTTTCTGGTAAAGTTTTTTTTCAGCTTTCACTAATCAAGGCAGATACACAGCTTCACCTCCAGGGCCTTTCGAAGAGTGGACAATGTCTGAGCAATCGTGTTGTCAGTGAAACATAGTGACCTGATATTTAACAGACCGGTAGTGGACTCTTTCCCTTGGTAACAAAGAGGACCGGGTCTGCTGAACATGACGAGGAGCCCCGAAGACGTGTTTCTAAAAGGTTATTTCACAGTTAAAGACAATCAACGTCTACAGTGAGGACCAACAAGGATGATCAACTCAAATATAAAATCTTACATGTGAGGGAAGGGTTGATGGAAGAGTGACAGAGGGAAAGATTTTGAAGTAGGTTTATTAGTGAGATTGAGACTATCTATCTGGGTAAAATACCTTTCTGTTCCTTTCTAATGTTGGTCATCTGTGGCCCAATTTCCACAGCATTATCTGTTGGCTTTTGCTGTGGATTGTACACATACCCGTGTTAACTTCCGTAACACAGTCAAGTTTACTTTTTGAAATCAAGGATTACATTTCATACTAAAATGCAGGATAGCAGCATTGCCCGGTCAAGGGGATCAATGCCCCTCCCTCCCCCCCTAGGGGGGAAGGAACCTCTTTTCAGTCTCCCCATGCACTTGCCCAGACAATGGGGAGGACTAGGAACCAAGCAACCGTCTGGCCCTAGCAGCCACACGGCCAGTGGCCATTTCTGGCCTTGGTGAAGACAAGTTTGGACTCTCTCCATGGTGGGACGGACTTTCCTTTGATTTTGTTTCTGTGATGAATCTCACCCCAAGTCTCAACCTCCCACATGGGAGTCTCCCGGAATGCTCTCCTTGGGACTCTGCGAAAGAACACCATTTCCACTGGCAAGAAGGTCACCGAGGGCCTCTATCACGCAAATGTTTACTCCATCTAATTCCAGTTAACTGACCATCTACTTCGTTTAAGGCACTATGGAGATTCAGAGATGAATTCAATACTGAGATTCCACCATAAAAAAATAAAATAATAAAACAAAATGCAATACCCATTTTCCTTTGAAGTTTGTTCAATGATGACCAATAAAATCGGTACCTATGGAGATCTCTAATTTCAACTTTTTGTAATTACATTACTTTTGTGGCACTTACCAGTGCCCATTGGAAAGAACATCACAGGCATTTCCAAGATTTACAAGACTTTTCTGAGTACTTTAATTAAAGAGGAATGAATGGGTCGGATAACTTGTGAAACGTGTAGGACTTGGTGAATTAGAAATGGACAAACACTACTGCATCGTTTTGGACTGCACGGCCGGCAGATAGCGATGACATGTTTTGCCTGTTCTTCTTTAAGGGTCGTGATTTTTAAATGATATCACTCCTCTCACCTCAATGTGAGAAATTGAGTCTCTATAACCAGCTCAAGTTATTCCTGCTTTCCTTGTATCCCATTATTTAAAGCATACTCTTTTTCAGCAGTTAATTATTATATATTATCTTCCCTATAATTATTTTTTTTTCTGCCTCTCTTATTTTTAGATGTCACAATTGCACTTCGTCGAATACTAGATAAAAATACATTTAGTCATTGCAATCTTGCCTCATTACTCTGCCCTTCCAAGTCTCTGGATCATTTTCTGTGAACTTCTTAGAACTCTTTCCAATTTGTCTCCTCCTTGGTGTCATTTCAATGAGCTAAACTGAAAGCCAGGGGCGAAAGAAGACAAGAAATTCGCTGCCCTGGAATGGAGAGCTAATTCATAGCAGCACGGTTGGCGGCATAGCCTTGTTAGAACACTCCTCCCCTTATCTATCTGTGTCTCCAAAGCCTCAGCGGCTGGATTTTTAATTATTGAAATATGTTTCCATTGATTTTTTAGAGAGAGAGAGATAGAAACATTGATGAGAGAGCGACATCAATTGGCTGCCTACTGCACGCCCCCTACTGGGGATCGATCCCACAACCCAGGCATGTGCCCTGACTGGGAATCGAACTGGGACCTCTCAGTCCATGGGACAGTGCTCAGCCCACTGAGCCACACCAGCTGAGCCAGAGGCTGGATTTTTAAATTTTCTGGTTATGCCACCATGTATAATAGGCTTTATTTTCAGTAGGCTTGCCCGTAAGTATTCTAACTTGAGTTAGATGGTTCTCAGAATTTCTGAGTTCTCTATGGTGTCCAGCATTGTTACATGCCAATTTGATTCTCCAGGGAGAGCTCTGATGGTGTCTTGATCAGCCTTCTGTATCCACTGCCTAAGACAGTACCTGACACATCCCTGCTTTAAAGATCGAAATAACAACAAGCGGTAAAAGGAGCAAACAGGTCTCTACGACAGGTTGTGGTGTAGCAATTACTGTTATGCCAGTCAGGGCCCAGGAAGGGAACAAACATCACATCAGTTGTTTTAACAGAGGCAAAAATGATGGAAAGAATTGTTAACTAGGTATAAAAAAACAAATTGCTAGGCAATTGAAAAAGCCCACAAAGAAAACTGAGCTCTCCCAGGTGCAGTTTCGGAAGCAGCTGTCAGCAATCTGGTAGAGTTTGGAATTATTAAAACTGGAAGCTTGGGGGACAGCCTGGTGGGCTGACACCCAGGCCTCGGAGGGAGAGTCATTGCTCTCTGGTATCACAGGAGGGGACCCAGGGACTAGGACTCTGGGCTCCGAGGTCAGCTGTCTCCTGTGGGTGCAGGTGTCTCCAAGGGTTGGGCTCTGATGGAGACGGGGTGGCAAGCACGGGGAAATCCCAGGCTGGATTCAGATACTGCTATGGGAACGGGCCGAGCCTGCCAGGCAGAAGGAGCCAGGCCAGGGCCAAGCCGGCAGGGCCAGGAGGGAGGCAGGCATGCAGGGGGCATGACGGGAAGCAGTCAGGAGGGACCAGGTCCTTCCTCCTCCACTGCACTAAGGGGTATTGTTCCTGTTTCACAGACCAGATCCAAGGCAGAGAGAAGTTAAATGACTTGTTCATGTCCACAGTTTTCCATGTTCACACAAGTATGAGAGAAGAAAGAGCCCGAATTAGTGCCATTTCCCAGTAAGTCACAGAACATGGTCTGGGGCGTGTGGGAAAATAGATGACAAACACTGCATTTGTTACATTGTAAATATTATACGTATTCTTAATAGACATAAAAGCTCTAAGAAGCCTTTTCAGGCCTCTGTGTCAAGTTCGAAAGAAAATATTGTTCCTCCTATGAAAAATTTGTGAAAGATTTTACCTCGTGCCCACCTTGAATCACAAAAAAATGATTTTCTCGGAAGACAGCAAATCAAACAATTCTGTTTATAAGATAATTCTAAATACTTTTTATTTGATCTCTTGTATTATTTTCAGATAATGGGTTTTCTCATTTGGGTCTGCATTTTACTTCGAGGACACATTTTAAAATGATCACAATTAATTTGTTTAAGAAAAATGGTTAAGCAGAGAAAGAGAACAATGACTCAGCAGCATCCTACTGTCTCTGAGCGAGTTTGTCTGTCACCAGGTCCCTGTAATCGTGAGATCCCCCTATTATGTTACAACAGTACACAGGATGATTGCACAAAAGCCATTTTCTGCTACAAAATAAATTTTACTTCTATTGATTTGGCCATTTTTAGGACTGCCCTTAGCTGTTAACTGATATCTTCTGTTGGAAAATATGGGCTGGTTTGGAAACGAGGGTATTCAAAGAGAGCGGCAGTGGGTACAAGACCCAAGAAGAGGGTTGTTTCAGGTCGGGGGTAGTTCCAGCTAGGACTGTGCTGCGTCATGTCGTGGTCATCGGGGTGATTCTCAGCGACACAGCGTTTGACAACAACCTTGCGGGAAATCCAGTTCTCTAAACAACGTCTATTACGAAAAAGTACGTTTCCGGTAGATTTGGGTGGTGATCTAGAGTTATGTGTCTAAGATCATATCAATAACTCAAATACTTTTCAAGAAAAGAGAAAAAATGACAAATGGTTCTAAAAAGGAGTACAAGTTATGCCCATTTCAAGAGATCTGTTGCCTCAGGATGAGTGTCCAGTAGTCAACATTTACAAAATACCAGCAGACATTATTTTTAAAATATGCAGATGAATCATTCATGTAACGAGAGTTTATTCATTACATTCTCTGTGTCCAGCATTGGTTAACGTCGGGGAGTGCAAAAGGTGACCGACATGCTGACTCCCCTCAAGGAGATATCAGCAAATCACTGAGACAACATTTTTTTTTTTTTTATTGATTAATTTTTGTTACAGATGATTCTCCTTTTTTCCCCCACTGATTCCCCCCTCCCTCTCCCCTCCCTGCCCCTTCCCCAGATTGTTGTCCATGTCCACTGTTCATGCATACATGCATATAAGTTCTGTGGTTCATCCCTCCCCCACCTCCCCACTCCTTAGGGGATTGTCAGTCTGTACCCCGCTTCCGCGCGAGACAACATTTTTATCCAGAAAACAAGTGGAGAACAATTTTGGGCACTAATTAATTACAACTGACTTTTCACAGTAATCCGGAAAATAAACCAAGTGATGGGATTAGGCTGGAAATGAAGTTTGGTTTCTAATTATTTTGGTGGGGAGGCCCTAGAGGAGAGGAGGATTTTCCCAGCCTTCACCCCGACACCCCCCTTCAGAGTCACAGCCTCGACCCCCTGCCAGCCTGCTTCCCCTGCACCTCTGTGCCTCCCTGGGATGCTTCTGATGCCCTTGCTTCTTCTTTATTTTAAAAACATTGTTTTTTTTCTTTATTGATTTTAGAAGGAGAAGAAGGGAGAGAGAGAAACATCGATGAGAGAGAACATCAATTGGCCGCCTCCTGCATGCCCCCCACCAGAGATAAGGCCCACAACCTGGGCATGTGCCCTGAGCAGGAATTGAACTGGTGACCTCCTGGTGCATGGTGGACACAACCACTGAGCCACACCGGCCAGGCGACGTCCTTGGTTCTTTGACTGCACTCTTCTCATGCTCTAGAGCAGAGTCAGACGTACAGAACTGAAGTCTTTGAGGGTAGACAGCATCCGCCTTGCTCCCACAGTCTCTGAGCCTCATGCAATCCCCGCTCAGAGATGAGCTGGAAGACTCGTCAAGACAGACCCTGTGACTTTTGTCTGTTCTAGGCCCACTGTATCTGCTATTCAAGTTGCTCAAGAAGTTTGCAGGCGACATCTCGACTTTTGGCGACAAAACCTGCTGCTTAGGCAATTCTGTGAGAATTAAACATAACCTACCTCTTAGAGGTCGATATTTCTCCAGAATGAAAACAGCTGCCACCCTGGCCAGTGTGGCTTGATGGGCGGAGCGTCAGCCTCTGCACCGAATGGTCTGGGGTTTGATTTTCGGCCAAGGGCACGAACCTGGGTTGCAGGTTCCATCCCTGGCTCTGGTGGGGGCACAAGTAAGAGGCAAACAATCGATGTATCTCCCTCACATCAATGTTTCTCTCTCTGTCTCCCCCTTCCTTTCCTCCTCGCCACTCTCCATAAAAAATCAATGGAAAAAATATCCTTGGGTGAGTATTAACAAAAAAGAAAACGACTGCCCACACATTATCAGCAAGGTCTTCTTCCAGTCTCTTGCAGAAGTGGTGGTCATTCTATGAAAGAAATTAAAATAATGCATGAGTAGGGGTAGTTGAAGGCAGGGCAAGTCCAATTCTCGGTCTAGATCCATGTTCTGTGTCCAAGTATTGATGTTTCAAAATATGGCTGTTGGGCTTGGCAACAGGAAGCACCAGCTTGCTCACCAGGAGCCACAACACCTGACCTGGCACCAATCTTGGTGTAGAAAGTGCGTCAGCTGTGGGAAGACAGCAGGTTTCCCCCCTTCATCCGCTGAGGGTCTCCGTCATCTGGGCTTTCCTGAATGCCTAGGACACTTGGGCACCCCTGGACCGAGGGCTGTCTGATGCGTTCCTTTGGCACACACTGGGGCTCCTACACTCACTGCGCTGTCCATGGTGCCCGGATTGCTTACACCACCCTTCTGCTCTCTCTGGCCACACAAGGCTTTCTGGAAGATTCTTCAGGCATCTGGAGCAGCATTCCACCTCTTCGTCCCGGGAGTGGCTCCTAGTGACTGCTTTCCTGCCAGTCTACAATTTTTGAATATTAAAATATTATCCATGACTTCAATACATACTACTACTACTACTACTAAGAGTAATGATTGATTAAAATCAGTGGAAGAGAAAAAATGCCGTTATCAACATTTCAAAGGACACCGGTTGTTACAGGACATCAACGACTAGAATTCAGCAGAATTCACACTGTTCACGTGCTATTCACCGGGAACCACAGAGAACGAGGGACCAGACGGTTTCACCATGTCATTTCATTCACCATTTTTACCACTTTCAGAGTAAAAGAATAATGCTGTGGGTTATACGGATTAATTAAAAATCTAAGCATTGGCACGTTCTCACCACTGCAAGGTTTTAAGAGTTTTCCATTTGGCACCAGTTGAATATGTTTGAGATGTTTATTATCTGACTAGGGAAAAAGTAAAAAAATGCATCTATTGCATGCATTACCCATTATCTATTTACTGAAATTGGATGTGCGATAAATACCCTGAATCACTGGGGACCATATTTTGAAAAGCAGTGTGTAGCTTTAATCAGTGACAAGCCAATTTATAACTAATGATTTGGACTAAAACATAATACCTTAGGTGTAAGGCATTTATTATTATTTAGAATCTTGTCAATTTGCATCAATAAAACGTGTTTATATTTTCACAAATAAAGGGGCAAAATCAATGTGAAGATAATCTGTAGATTATTGGTTTATATTAACCAAAAATATTGCCAGAGCTTTAAAAAAAGCAAAGTATCTTTTATCTTTTTTCCCCCCACTGATGTCTTATATCCTTAATCTTTGCTCAGATGGAATTTTTATATGGGTACTAAACAGCACTAAAAATAGGATTTTTAATGGCAAGAATCACAGGCTCCTAACTGCATAATATGGTGAGCAGTGCTATAACTTAGCACTTACAGCGTTTTCGTGCATTTTAGAGTAGTTTGTTTAAAACTGTTCTAATGTGTTTATACCTCTTTTTCTATCAGGCCTGATTTAAACAGTGCCTTATCAAGTTTTTACTGTATCTAGTGGGTGGAAATACTCACTTTGTGTATTTCTCTAGCTGAAATCCATAAATCAGGTGCCCACAATGCAACTGCAGAATTGTATTGGATTTGTAATAAACTTTGGAAGGCTTGAGTCACTGCAGACTAACAGCAGAGCACCATTCCTGCAGATATTCAAGTATGAAATAAAGAAAATCTAGAGGAGAGGGAAGCAAAGAGAACCACAGAATAAATTAAGTCAGTCTGA
Organism: Molossus molossus; assembly: GCF_014108415.1. Classification (NCBI taxonomy): domain Eukaryota; kingdom Metazoa; phylum Chordata; class Mammalia; order Chiroptera; family Molossidae; genus Molossus; species Molossus molossus. Next base: position 28,379,260 of record NW_023425357.1, read on the forward strand.
ACACCGGGGGTCTTGTTGCAGGATCCATTACGGGGAAACCTCTGTTGCACGTGGTATTTATTTTCTGACATTTTTCAATATAGTGGTCTTGGACCAAATTAGGGAACTGTTTTAGTCTTGCAAGGTTAGCGTTTAAAGAACTTTTTGCTTGCTACTTGTTTTACTATTCAAGATCCTCTCTGTTTTAATGTCATGAGCCACAAACAATAAGTCATCAGTTTTGAAGCTTAGTAGTTATTAGAGAGATTATGTTGGCAGTTAATAAAGGGATTATGGTAAAGCAAATTTAATGACTGCCTGGAAGGCTTTCTCCTTAGACTCAGCCAACCCCTTGGGCACTAATACAGAGTATCATGGGGAAATTATATAATACCACACTCAAGCTGGACAAAACAGGAAGCATAGCAGATGTCTCTGAATTCATTTACCTTTCACAATGGCCTACATTAAATGATCAGAATCAACTATGACTGATATCTATTGGGCTATGTCCCCTTGAGTCATACTGAATTCAAATTCTGAGATTATCAAGATGAACAATGATCTTAGTGATTATATTTTTCTAACAAAAATCAGGATTCTGAGGAATGGGGTAGTCCCAGAGACGTGGGAGTGGGGTACAGACTGACAATCCCCAGACGAGGGGGTAGTGGGGGAGAGATAAACCACAGAACTTTTATGCGTGTGTGCATGAACAATGGACATGGACAACAAAGCTGGGGACAGGGCGGGGAGGGAGGGGGGAGAGAATCAGTGGGGGGAAAAGGAGAAACATCTGTAGCAAAAATAAATTAATTAATTATAAAAAAATAAAAATAAAAGATAGTGGGAAAAACAAGGCAAATAATTTGACTGGGGACAGTTGAAGAGTTTTGGGGGATTTCTCTCCCTACTTTTCATACTCTCTAGATGTCATTTAAGACAGCTTACAAAAACACAGACAGGATAAATGTTAGAGAGGAGATCTCAGGCATAGAAATGTGCAGATTAAAGGGTTACCGCTGAATGACACAATGCATGCGCGCAGTTAGGTGCTATTTAGCAGCTGGTGGCTTGTCCTTTTCAGCTCTCAGGTCTTCATCCTTGTTTTTCCCACCCCCTGGCATGCTGTTCCCTACTTTTTTAGTTGCTGGCTTCTTCTCGTCTTTCAGGTGTCAGCTTAAATGTAACGGCTCCCTTGAGTTCTTGCCAACCTAAATGCTTTTAAGCTAAGCAACAGTAGCTTAAGTAATTAAAGGACAAGGGAGTTCAAGGTTTACCAGCTCAGCAGTGTCATCCCCGACCTGCTCCCGTTTGTTTTTCTGCTCGGCTGTCCTCAGTACATGGCTGGACACAGACTTGTCACCTCCTGACTGCAAGTTGTCTGCTGCATTTTCAAGCATCACAGGCGCTTACGGTGATTCACACAAAGAAGAAGGAGCATTTATATTTATGTGTCTCTTTTTATTGAGGTATCATGGATATAGAACATTATGTTAGAAAATTCCAGTTATAAAATAAATAAGTCATGGGGATATCATGTACAGCATGGGGACTATAGATAATAGTACCGTATTGCATATTTGAAAGTTGCTAAGAGAGGATACTCAAACAGTCCTTATGACAAGAAAAAAATGTGTAACTGTATATGCTGACAGATATTAACTAGACTTACTATGGCGGTCAGTATATACAAATACAATGTTATGTGTCTATTTTTAAAACTAGGGGGTGAAAACACTTACAGGACAGAGCACTGCTGATATCTCCGCGTGTCTCAATCGATGGGCTTGTGTCTCATGCCCAGGCCTGAATGACTCAAGGGTATGGAGGTATCATCATTAATTTTCAATCCTCAGCGTTTACCTCCTGGGCTGGGGATGAGTCATTTCCCTGGAGTGCACGAGCATATAAACACCTGAGCTAAAGTAGACAATGGAAAATGAAGGAGGCCACCAGGACCCCACCCGCACTCGTCCTGTGTCCCTCAGATCTAGGCTAACCTCCATGGCATCGCCCAATTTAACCCTTCCCTGGCACCAGGAATCCTCTGTATTTCTTTCATTCATTTGATTATTTTTTAATTAATTAATTAATTTATTTATTTATCCTCACCCGAGGATATTTTTCCATTTTTTGTACAGATAGAGTGGGAGGGAGAGAGAGGACGGGAGAGAGAGAGAAACATCGACGTGAAGGGACACATCGAGTGGCTGCCACCCGCACGACCAACCAGGGCCGGGGACAAACTGCAACCGAAGTACCTGCCCTTAGCAGGAACCGAACCCGGGTCTCTCCGGACCGCAGGCCAACGCTCTAACCGCTGAGCCAAACTGGCCAGGGCCATTTGATTATTTTGTTTGATGTCCTGAAGCTCCATAAAAGTAGGGGCTTGTTCATTGTTGCATCCTTAGTACTAAGCAATTGGAGATGATTAGTAAATACTTTATTAGATAAATAATTACAAAAAAGGAATTACATAAATCATGATAGCATCACACATTAATCTCTTTACTTAGAAGAAATGAAGCTATCCTTCTACAAAGACCTAATTTTTTTTTTCTAGCTCATAAAAGAAACATTATGTAATAATATCCTTGTGAGGGTGATTCAGTCTTGAATCACTGTATACAGCAGCCTGGATTTCACAGACTAACCACTGTGCATGAGTCAGGCTCCTGGCGGGAAGTAGACGGCACAGTCTGAGTGGATTGAAGTTTCACGAAGAGACCAGGGGCAGGGATAATCGAAAAGCAAGTGAAGGTAATAGTGAGTGCCCAGCGTCTAGTCACAGTGGAGAGCTGTTACCCGGCCCAGGCCGAGGGGCAAGGAGGAGGAGCTGGTCTGGAACCACGTTAGAGCTTTGGGGGAGGCAGGAGTGCTCTCGACAGGGGATCTGTGGGTGAATAGGGCACAACCAGACCACAGCTTGGCAGGGAGCGAGCCAGGAGACAAACTACCCCCACCTCTCCCATCACTCTTTTAAATGTCAGAATGAAACTGGAAGCCAAAGAGGCTGATATATATATATATATATATATATATATATATATATATATACACACACACACACATATATACATACATATACACATGTTATAGACCTTGAGCTCTCTTTAGCTTCCAGATGATAGATAGATAGATAGATAGATAGATATAGATATAGATATAGATATAGATATAGATATAGATATAGATATAATATCTGGAAAGGCAAACAGAATCCCAGTTTATTTCTCCCAGTTTTTCACTCAAAATTCATTATTATCCTTTACTTGTTAGACTTTGCTTAAACACAAAATAAAAACAAAACCTCACACATCCCCAACATAAGTTAAACAAAATTTCCACTAACAATTATATTATTTTAAGGGATGCTAATCTAGTCATTCTAACCTGGAAACTAAATTGTAACCGGAATCATCATCAGTGTTCTTTATGTACCGTAACAGGGAGATACGGGGGAAAGAAATGATTGACGTGAAACATAGCTGTTTCTGCCCCTGCTTCTGTCAGGCTGTTTACATGAATAATCATAACTCCCTCTTTCACTACCAAGTTCATGTTCTCCTCCTCCTCTCATAGCACCTAGGACTTAACTTACATGACATTCAAGTCTTAAGTGGTCTTTTCTTACTGCTTTGTTCTAGTTTCCTGTTGATGTCTGAGTACTGAGGTGCATGCCACAGTCATATCTGTCCTTTCTAGGGCCACAGTTAGGGGTGGCTCAGAACTTTGCATACGGTATATTACATTTATTCTGTAGATCACTGGCCTCATTCAATCACAGTTCTCCTTGGGAATTTCTCACTTAAATATCTTCGACTACAGCTTCTCATTGACAAAAGGCTTGAATGAACTAGTCATGCAGACTGATATTAACATTCCCTTAAGTCAATTTATCAAATCCCAAATCCCAAGAGAGCATGCACATATAAATACATTTAGCCCAAATTTAATACAATACTTCTTCATTCATGGACATCTGATGGTGCCAGAGGGAGCATCAAGTACACTCCACCTATTCTCTATCCTGTGTCTGAATCCCCCTTGTCCATCAAGGCTTTACCTTAGCATAGGGGACATGCAAGGTGCATGTTTAACTGTGTAGGGCAGATGTGGTTGAGCATCAAGCTGTAAGGCTGGGAGGGTTGCAGTCCCCAGTACTATGACTTAAGTCAACACTGTAAACGCATCTTTTTTGTTTGTGTACCTTCCCCAGGGTTATCCCTCAGAAATAGTTATCCCTCCTCACCATCTTGGTAAACACTGTTGATGCTTTGGTAACTAAGTGCCCCCTTACCTTTCACCTGACCTTCATCCCACACTCCCAATAGTGCTGGTTTGAGTCACTCGGATGCCCCTGTAGGGCACAGAGTTCCAAGGTCCACTTCCTCCTTCCAGGAGATGTTCCCTGCGGTGATGAGCCATCCTGTCCCATTATCCTATTTTGAGAGTGTGCTTTGGGAATGTCTCTGGTAGTCATTACTCTAACACCGCACCCGGGGTTCCTGCAGGACACACTTATCACAACCAGAGAGGCAGCTGAAGAGAGTTTAATGAGGTGCTACTGAATCACCAAGAGACAGGTGACTGCGGAAAGCTGTGGCCTCCGTGGGGCCTGAAGGACTATGGAGAGGAAGCTGATCCTGGGGTGAGAGAAGCGGCCGCAGACGGGAAACGGGCACACGGCAGGCCTGGGGGCACAGACGGGAGAGCCAGCACCGCCCCCTGGCAGGGAGAGGGAGCCATAAAAACACCTCCACTTTCTCTTCCTCCGAGAGCTCATGTTCCCGTGTCTCTCACTGGCTACATCTCCTTGTAGCCCGTAGACTGCAGCCTCGAAGCACATGGAGCAGAGCGGACAGAAGGGAGCAGGGGGCGTGGAGCTCAGCCAGGGCACCATGTTTACTCTTCCTTGAATGTAGGAGAAACTGAATGGAAATGAATAATATATTTTACATGGTTCGGAGAGTACCGTATTTTTTAAATGACTTAAATACCATATACGATGACTGTCCCTATCTTATTATTTTTCTAAAGGTGCTATAGGAAAATGAAATCAGAAAACTAAAAAAGAATTTTGCTTTGCTATTTCTGGTGTATTTATAAAGACTCCCCTTTGAGCCTCATGGATAGGGTATTGGTCCTGAGACACGGAGGCTCGGACATCATTGTTCAAAAGGATTTTAGTTCATCGTCAGAAATGGTGATTCTAAACGGCCAACTCTGTAAAAAGGAATTTTAGTCCTTAACCGATGTAACTGGCGGACACACAGAGAAGGCAGACGACACGGGGCGGGGACCTAGCGGGCAGTGGGCAGGGCTAACACTGGGGGCCGATGGTCGGGTTCCTGGATCCGGCTTGGCCACTGGCCAGCTCCGTGAGCCGGAGGAATTACTGAAATTCTGAGTCACAATCAACTCATCTGTAAAATGGCAATAAAACAATCCTCCTCTTTATTAGAGAATATGAACTAAAGTGAACACATTACCACATAAGCTTAGCACCTGCGACGCGGTGGGACCTGAATCATAGCGTGTCTTCCTCTGGCTGGACCTCTCACTCCTCACACTCGGAGCTCGGAGGGAGCTTCTGCAAACAAGAGGAGGTGTAATCCAACAGCACGTATGTCTCTCAGCCAGAGTCCTCCAGATGCAATGGGAAGGACAAGAGTGGAAGGAAGAAGACAGCCGGCCCCCTTATAAGGTGACATTCAGGGCAAGGGGGCACACTGGCTTATTGCCTCGCGGTCCCCCTGCATCGTGGGTGAGCAGAGACTCCGAATAAATAATAAAGAAACACCGTGCGCACGGGAGGGCTCGGGAAGGCATTATAAAGGAGATGTGGCCAATTCGTCATGCAGACAGACATGTGGTAATGTTCCCTCGCTAGCAGTTGCATTAAACTTGGTACAGAATGAATGGAGAACATAAAATTTTGATGTTAGATTACAAAGGACTATAGTGACACACTTTAATTCCTTTTTCTTGAAACATTTTAGATGCTGAGATGAGAGAGAGAGAGAGGGAGAGAGAGAGAGAGAGAGAGAGAGAGAGATTGTCATTTAGTTTATGGTAGACTTGGCAAATTTTGGTAGATTAGTAAATTTTGTTTCCTGTCCAGGCTTCTCTCCAAATCTTGCAAGGCGTTATGCATTATAAGCATCATGCAGATACTTCTGTGATACCAAAACGTGGCTGTAAATGGATTCCACCAGAGTAGAAACAATTTTAAACCTAAGTCTACTATATAGAAAGTTAAATAACATTCATCCTAGTCAAACTTCTTGCCCGGTATCTATTATCATATTTTCCAAATATATTATATTGAAATTTTTATTTTATTATATTCTCCTAGTCATTATGTATTTATTGGAAACTTGATCCTCACGCTGAAATACATTAAGGGTTCTAAATAATACAGGAAAAAGTAGCGTAAGAGTGTCGTCTCCCGAATACTTAAAATGTAGTAACTTTAGTCTGCCCAAACTGCACATTTCACACATGTCTTCTGCTAAGAAACGGAAAGGTCTATAATATATATTTTTAATCTATTTAATTTGATAAAGGGGTAACTCTAATGTCATATTGTATGATAAGTATCTAGTGCCCCTATTGTAATTTCTTACTGAGTAGAAATGTACCGAGTTTTTAAGAGTTGGTGTATATAGATTGCCAAAAACTGTCTAATAAAGTAATGCCATCTCTCAGGTGTAAGGGAGAGCGGTTCGTGTGAATATTTTCCCTGATTGGTATGAATTCAGGCATGTTTAACAGCCTTCATGAATACTTTATTTTATAATACAGAATAAGAATTTTATTACAGAATATAAACTAGCTAGATCTTCTGTTGTGGATCATTTTTTTAATGCAAAACTATTATTACTGTTAATATTTAGGAAACATGACTTACAAATCAAATTAAATATGCTAACTAGGAAATGGACGCATATCTCTGTAGACTTACATGAACATGCTTTTTATTTTTTTCTCAGACATGTTGTAGGTTTTATTCATTTATTCTTTTAAAAAATATTTTTTTTCTTTATTGATTTTGGAGGGAGAGGGAGAGAGAGATAGAAACATGTATGAGAGAGGACATCGAATGAACACCTCCTGCATGCCCCCCACTGGGGATCCAGCCCACAGCCTGGGCATGTGCCCTGACCAGGAATCAAACCGGTGACGTCTTGGTGCATGGGTTGATGCTCAACCACTGAACCACGCCGGCCGGATGTGTTGGTTTTATGTGACCTGTTCACTGGTAACTCAGAGGAGGGGTTGTCTCTGATTCTCTCAGATGCTAGTTCAGCCAGGTCTAAATCAGAGCTTCCACTTGTATGTATTAAAAACCTGGTCACTTTCAGTGTAGAACTTCACAGTGGCAGTAATCTTTCTGTAGAACTCTCAGGCCATTTTTTGTTTGTTTTGTTTTGTTTTATAGGTTTAATTTTTTATGTTTCTTTTGAGAATTTTGATGCTGTGCTGATTTTCCATGTATGTGAAGATTGAGGTTCTGGCCCTCTGAAAACTCTCAAGATTTTCTTTTTTGAAAAAATTTGAGAACCCACCTGATGTGGTTTATACGTCATACTGGGTTTGAGTGAGCCATCTCAATCTGGAAATTCATGTCAGTTCTGGGGAAATCTGTTGAATTTTTAAAAATTGATTTTGAGGAAGGGGGGAGAGAGAGAGAGAAAAAAAGAGATAGATAGTGATTTGTTATTTCATTATTTAGTCATTCATTGGTTGATTCTTGTATGTGCCCTGACCAGGGATCAAACCTTCAACTTTGGTGTACCAGGACAACGCTCTAACCAACTGAACTAGTAGACCAGGGCTGAATTGATTTTTGAAAATTTCCTCCACTTAATTTTTCTGGAAATCCTTTTATTTGAATTTGGACCTCCTCAGTAAATGTTTTAATTTTCTTGTTTTTTCTCTACTATTTTCCTTTTCTTTGGTGGAGTTATTGTTGGTGTTTCCCTATCTTCCTGGAGAATTCCTTCAGTTTACCTTGCAAACTTTTTTTGAAATTTTTATTTTTGTTCTCATATTGCAGTTTCCAAGAAATCTTCAGTGCCTTTCAAATCTTTTCTTATATTCTCCTGTTCTTGTTTCATCATTAAAAATATTCTCTCATATGTCTTTGAAGATATCAATAATAGCATTAAAAAAAGCTCTAAGCACCAATTTTTCTTTATTCCTTTTGTTCTAGTTTTGTTTCTGTTATGGTAGACGCTTTACCTCAATGCCTGCTGGTCTTGCCTGTCTACTCATACTAATGAGAAAGTTGCTTCAAAACTTTTGGAAGCTCAGGAGTAGGGGTAGTTTGGGCATTGTCCCTGCGTGAGTGACTCATTATGTGGTGATCCAACAGAACTATTTCACAAGGATCCTCTAGCTCTCTGCATATTGGCTTGGTATATCTCCCATTGAAGCTGGAAATTTTAAGACCATCTACCTGAAATTACTGACTACCATGGAACATAAGTCTTCAAATGGAGACTTTCACCTAATCCCTCTCTGTCAATGCAAGACTTGTGCCCTGGAGTCCTAAGGCCCCTCCAGAGTGCAGAGGAGGCAAGGAGTCAGGCGGTTGCCTGGGGTTGTGGGGGAAATCTGGGGCCTGTAGGGATCTTTCTTTGCTTCTCTGCACCCTAGCTTCTAGATGTGTCTGATGTTTCCCTTGCTTCAGCTCTATAGGACCTGAGTCTTCTGGGCTTAGTGGTTTTAAACAACAACAGTGTGTTCTTTCTCACAATTCTCCGAGCAGGCTGTGTGTTCTTCTGCTGCTTCTGCACATACACCTGGAAGGTTGACCAGGAAGGGGCTTAGCAAGAAAAACTGAGCTGGCCTCTGCCCATCTCCACGTCATTCCATACCCCAAGATACTAACCATGTCTTTTTCCTTGGTGACAACCTCATTACAACGGGACCCTAACATACCAGCACTTATCAACCCTCTGTTTATTTTACACTTGCTGATGCCCCATTGGTCAAGCAAGCTACCTGCCCAGGCCCATAGTAAAGGACCAGCAGGGTAAGAGTCTACTTCAGTGATTGCACCAATTTATATTCCTATCAGTGAGTGTCCCTGACACTCCATGGCCTCCCCAATACTTGACAGTTTCCATTTTTAGTGAGTCTGGTATGTGGACACTGTTTTCTCACTGTGATTTAATTTTTTTATTTTATTTATTTTTATCCTCACCCGAGGACATTTTTCCATTTTCTGTTCAGATAGAGTGGGAGGGAGAGAGAGAGAGAAATATCAATGTGAAAGGGACACATCGAGTGGCCGCCACCCACACAACCCAACGAGGGCCGGGGACAAACTGCAACCGAGGTACATGCCCTTAGCGGGAACCGAACCCAGGTCTCTCCGGACCGCAGGCCGACGCTCTAACCGCTGAGTCCAACAGGTCAGGGCTAATTTTTATTTAATGTCAGTGAATGACAGATGTTAAACAACTTTTCATATACTTGCATTAGTTCCCTAGGGCTGATGTAACGAAGTTTGTGTCTCAAACAACACAAACGTATTATGGTTCTGGAGGTCAGAAGTCCGAAAATCAACGTATCAGCAGGCCTGCGTTTCTCCTGGAGGCTCTGGGGAAACTCATCGCCTTGCCTTTACCGGCTCCCAGAGGCGGCCTGCGTGCCGTGGCTCCGCCCTTCATCTTCACAGCCAATGGCATAGTACCTTCCAGTATCTCTTTCTTTTCTGACCTCTGTGTCCATCATCATATCACCGTCTCTGATTCTGACCCCCCGTTTTTCCAACTCTTAAGGATCCTGGTGATTACACTGGGCCCAACCAGAAAATCCAGGATAATCTCCCTACCTTAGGAGCTTAATTTAATCATATCTGCCAAGTCCCTGTATCATGTACAGTTTCTGGGGATTAGGACGTAGACATTTTGGGGGGTAGGGCATTATTCAGCCTACCACAATACTTTTGGCCTGTTTTGATATTCTCTTTTATAAATAATGTTTGCCGTTGTTCATTTTAATTAATAAAATAAATTTGAAAATATGTAGGTGCACAGACTGTATTTTTTATTTATTTATTTTTTTCTCATGATTTTTTTCCTTTTTATTGAGTTTATGGGGGTGACACTGGTTAACAAAATTAGACAGGTTTTAGGTGCACAGTTCTACAACACATCATCAGTACATTGTGTGTGCTTCACTCCAAGTCAAGTCTCCGTCCAGTACCATGTACCCCCCCACGCCCTCCTCAATCTTCATCCCCTCCCCTCGGCAATCACCACACTATTGTTTATGTTTATGCAGATTAAATATATGTGTATATATGTATATATATATATATATGTGTGTGTGTGTGTGTGTATATATATATATTTTTTTTTGGTATGTGCCCCTAGCAGGAACCGAACCCAGGATTCTCTGGTCCGCAGGCCGATGCTTCAACCACTGAGCCAAACTGGCCAGGGCTGCAGATTATATTTTTAATCATGTATTTTGAGTCCACTGTTGAAACTAGAAATGGAATGTCAATTTAGAATATATAATAATTTGGTAAAAGGAAAAATTCAATGACAAAATGAGTAATCGTCCTTACTTTGAAAGTGTTTGTTGGATCTAACTTTAGACCAAATTGCCAGCATTTTATCTATAGCTTCCTACTTGAAATAGCCCGGAAGGGAAGCCAGTGGAAGTGCATGTTCCCTTCATTCATCAGCGTTTGAGTTTATTTCTCCCAGCAGAACTAACACAGGTGGCTGCAGAGGGGGGCTGGAGTGACCTGGATCTGTCAAAGTCTTTCTTCCAGGAGAAGGGGATTCGTGATCATTTACTACTGAATGAATGAATGACTAAAAATACTGGTGTTATTTTCTGCTTCGCCACCGTGGTTTCTTTTGTGGGATTGCTTTAAATAGTCAGCTCTTGTCTTCTCACTGCAAAGCAAATCTTCTTTAATAATCTTAAGCTTGAATATCTCATTAATGCACGCTGTGCTGAATCTCCCGGTTCCTGCCACATATGTTCCTGCTGGACATACACTTCTTTTTAGTGGAGCTCAAGTATTTATTCTTGAAACAAACTTTCATTTCTGTAGCAGTTTTCCTTTTTCTAGATCTTGTGTTATAACTGGCAGTGTAAACATTTCTTGGCCCTGTTAGGAGCTCAACATTGATTGCATCTATTTATTCATATGTATGTATGTATGTATGTATGTATGTATCTACCAATCTGCCTACCTATCTATCTATCTTCCTAGCATCTGTCCATCTGTCCTTCTCTCCTCTTGTCTCTCTCTTTTCTCTTGTCTCTATTTTCTCCTTTTAGGGGGTGACACAATTTTGCAGTAAGTAATAGTTTTGAATTAATTCCATAATTAACAAAAGTCATTAAAATTAATGAAAGGATCATGTTTTTTAAATTATTTTATTGGAAATGTCTATGATAATTTTTGCGGGGAGCTGATTCAAAGGGAAGTAGATTGGTTTTGCACCCTCCTATGGGAGGGCGTCAGCTAGTCTGGGCAGAATGTCCTCAGCGTTGCTAGTGCATAATATGCATTAATATATGAATGCCCACTAATGATCACTTCTATCAAGCTGCTTGGGATTTGTGGAAAGCCATGAGGCAGACAGAGAAGGACACAATGACAGATGAGTAGAGCGTCTTACTTCAAAAGGAACATTTTTTTGTCATGAATGTCATTTTCCATTTAATTTTATGTTGTCATTCAAAAACCCTAATGCATCCATTGAAAGAAAAGCCTTGTAGGGAATGACACTTGGGAGAGAGCCAACGTGGACACAACCCGAGGCTGCAAATGCTGGTCTGCTTGGCAGCTGTAAGGGAACAACTGTTTGACCACAAATTACTTGGTAGAAAGCCCCGGGTCTCTGCAAAGGGTTAAAACTGGAAAGATCGGGTGGGTTTCTGTGGCTTCAGAGAAAGAGAATTCAATTCCCCTGGCTGCAGGGATAAATCAGCCATGCCAAACCCTTCCCTACCGTCTACGAGCTGCAGTGTTAGATGACAACCAGGGACAGCCACAGGGAAAGGGCTGGTTAATTCTGCTCTCTCTCACCTTGCCAGTCACGCTCCATGACCTTGCCCATTACTTAATTAAACTATATCCGAATTGGCTCATAGAATAATAATGCCGTTCTTCCCTCAGAGGACACGTTTCAAGGCTAGTTAGCTATAAGATGAGGGGCTGATCATCTTCACACGACTTTTCCAGAGAGCAGGGTCCTCGGGCCAGAGTTCATTTGATTCAAAACATATCAGTCAGCCTCCTCTACCCTTGGCATGTATTTGTATTTATTTTTCCGAGTGTTCTCTCCTGTGACTAGAAACACATGTCTCCATGACAAAGGCAGGAGTCTTATTCTCTTTACCTTGTTCTTCTGAGAGCACAACAGGTAATTGCCAATGAATCATAGATCCCTGCTTCTCAAAATTTAATTTGCAGGCGAACCCCTTGGGATCTTGTTAAAAGACAGATTCTGAGCCAGTAAGTCTGGTGTGAGAGGCTCTTTTATGATTTTAATTTTTTAAAAAAATACAAACTAGCGGCCCCAGTTCTGCAATCTCCAGCCCTTCTTCTCGGGGTGGTGGTCCCCCAGGGTCCACTCACCCTAACTTAGGATGCCCAAGGCCATGATGGAGATTCCTCTTGGATTAGGTTTCGGGGTGTCCAATGTGATCAGGTGACGTGGTTGAGGGAGAGAACATGGTGGTGAGATGAACCACATGCAAACATCTTGTCTACAAACAGAATGTAGTTTGTGGCAGCCCTGGCAGATGACTCGGCCTCCGTCATTTTACAATGTCATCCTCTTCCTGTTATCAGAGGGCCTGCACCTCCTCTTTCAGCCCCCCAAGCTTGCACCAAAAACCCGGATGTGTGCACTTGTTTATTTCCAAATGGATCATTCGCAACGGGGATGCATTTCCTACAGACCGAAAAGCCTTCTCTTGCTTAATGAGACTAAATGTGGTAATGTCACAAAATAAACTATTTTTACAGTCCACAGTTGATGATCGGATAAGGTGGTTAACATCACTTTCTTGTGATAGAGTTTACATTATAACAATCATAGGTCAGAACTTGCTCTCTCCCCTGATTTCACAAGGTTTGGTGATCACATGCAGAATTTGAAGACACTTTACCACCTCGGTATACATACTTACCACCATTTTACATGGGACAGAATGGAATTTTACACGTGAAAGTTCTGTAGAGGTATACACACTCAGTAGTCAACATGCTACAATGTACAATGAGAAATCACATCTTGAGGAAAGCAGTTTTTTGTAGATATCTCTTCCCTAAGAAGGTATCCAAGTCTGATAAGATGTGCTATTTATCTCGATCCCAATAACTTAGCTTATTTGGACGGCTGCAGTTTTCCCAATACAGCTGTGGTTTGGGGATTGAAACAGGGAAAAACCGTGGCTTATAACGAGTCGTGAGATTAGGAGTATATCATTCAGTGGTATATATCCCTCTTTAGATGTTTGCAGCAGGAAGAGATTTATATAGGAAATTTGGTGTTATAAAAAAAAAAAAAAAAAAATGTTGGGAAGACTGCAGAAGGCACCGGAGCCTGAAGCTTGTGTGCAGGCCCATCACTGCGGTTCTGGTCCAGAGAGTCAGGAAGGCATTGCTGCTGCCCTGATAAGAAAGCTGCAGGGGACCAGTGCTAATGGTCCCCGAAGTGAAAGAATCAGGGTAAGATCCAGTGGGGGTGCCAAATCTCATATCCGCCACAGCAGGCCTTTGCTCACCAGACCTAAAGAAAGAAGAATACCGCGCCTGCCACCCTTGCATTTTCAACGTCTCGCGGGAGTGAATCTCACTGTTGGAACATAAACTGAATCCTCAGTTTTGGAGTCAAAGGAATGTGAGACACTCAGGTCTCAGGGGACAGGGGAAGAGCAAAGTCATAGGGTCCAATAAGCGCTGGTTGCCAAACAGGGTTTATTACACAGAGGACGTGAAGTTTACTTGTTTAAGGCTTCAGGCTGTAGGGTATTTACCTAATTAGTTTAACATCTCTCTTTCATGGGCAGAGACAAATCCCTGAAGATTTTCCAGGAGCACTCTAGCTAGGAAACATCAAAGTTTGAGGGTAAGAAAGTTCCATTTAAATTTGATTTTGGGCCAAGGTCATAAGGTTTGAACATCTGATTAAATAGAATCACAAGTCATTATGCAACACTATTTAATGATCTATGTAACCAAAGTGACAATAGAAGATGGTTAAGGCAAATACTGAAGGTTACATAGTTGTGAACAAAATTTAGTTGTTTTTTTTTAAAGATTTTTTTTTCTTTATTGATTTTAGAGAGAGGAAGGGAGAGGGAGAGAGAGAGAAACATTGATGAGAGAGAACATTGATTGGCCGCCTCCTGCATGCCCCCTACTGGGGATCGGGCACACAACCTGGGCACACGCCCTGACCGGGAATCGAACCTGAGACCTCTTGGTGCATGGGTCGACGCTCAACCACTGAGCCACACCGGCTGGGCCAAAATTTAGTTTTTTAATGTTGAGAAGACTGGGGTTTTGTTTTTTATTAAGTAATTAAAAACCTGGTAAAGATGAGACACAGTAAATTACTTGTAAGCCACAAAATCTTTGCTTTACAGGTAGCTTATTCCAAAGGTCAAAACAAAACAAAAAACAAACTTTTCACAATCTCTTATCAAGAACAGATTAATAGTTCAAGAAAACTTTGTCTTTTAATAGGAAACCAAATTGTACTTCTGTACTAGTGTGCTTTTGATATTTATTTATTTACTTTGGTTAAACTTCACTTGAGGATATTTTTTTCATTGGTTTTCAGAGAGCGTGGAAGGGAGGGAAAGGAGAGAGAGAGAAACATCAATGTGAGAGAGACGCATCGATCAGTTGCCTCTTGTGTGCTCCCCGATGGGGGTGGGGATTGAAGCTGCAACCCAGGTATGTGCCCTTGACTGGGACTCAAACCCAAGATTCCTTGGTCCGAGAACCCAAGCTCTAACCACTGAGAAGACCAGCCATGACTCACTATTTTAAAAACGTAAATAAATCCATTCCCAGCTTGGTCAGCTTGACCATATGTAAAATTCCTTTCCCAAGTTTCCTTTTTCACAAAACTTCAATATTTTTATATCTATTCAGGTTTTGTGCTGTTTTTCCCCTTCTTCCTCATTCTGGAAAAATCGATCATTTACCTACTTTTCATACAAAGTTGTTTTCTTTTACCCTTATTTCTAGGAAGTTTTAATTACATATATTAATTAGATTTTTTTAACCCTTACAATCATTAATTACTAGTGAAAACTAAAGTAAGCAATTGTGCTCCGGAGAGAGTGGGGTGTCCCAGGTGACATCTTAGCATCTTAGTCACCAAAAATTGGAGCAGGACAATCCCTCTATTTTATACAGAGACCCCTCTTTCTCTGGGCACCTCATAAGGGATCAGCCTATCTAGGTTAAAAGTTCTCCGTGTGGCCACTCTAATTTGATTATCTTTGATCAGTTCAACCTGCTTGTTCAGCCTTCAAACAAAATTGTATTCACCTGAGGCCTCACGCTGGCTCCACTCCAGTCCAACCCTGGGCCCAGTGGGTGTCTAAGTCTGGTCCATCCCGACTCCTGCAGGCTTCCGGCCCCACTCAGGACCCGAAGTGCCCAGTCTGATAGCTCCTAACGGAAAGCTCGGAGCTGAGACCCAGGAGCCCCGAGGGCCTGCCCAGCACCTCCAGCGGCAGCCAGAAAGCAGCACCAAGGGGCTCAGCAGGTACCTTCTCCTGGCTGCTCCTTGACCCTGGGGGGCTGTGGGGTGTCTCCTTCGGTTCCCTCTTCTGAGGCCAGAGCTGTTAAAAGATCAACTGGGGGCATATTAAACATTTTAAGGGTTTATTTGAGCAAAACTTCATTTTAATTGGGCAGCGTCCCATCTAGCAGATAGAAAGGTGCTCCGAGGAGCTGTTTAAATGAGCGCCTTTTATGGGCAGAAGGGAGAGAGCATGGAAGTTTACTGGGTGAAACAGCAAGTTGGTTATTGCAAAGTTCCCTTCCCTTGGCGGTGGCGATGGTCTGTCCGGCAGATGGCCTCACCGGTGCCGCTCAGGTGACTCCAGGTTGACTGGCTCAAGATTTCATTTCTGGGAGAGCTGACGTGTAATCCAATTACGTCTGCTTTGGTGACGGGCCTCGCGTAGGCCCCATTTCGGGCCTGTGGCCTTGTTTTTAAGAAAGGCGAGGGGCATTTTCCTTGTTAGAAAGATAGTCTGGAGGTGGCATCCTGGGCATGTGCAGGGCAGATGCAGAGTTTTCTGTGTGTGTCATCTGAATGCATGTGGGTTCCAGTGTTTCTGCAGATGTTGTGCAAAATGCTTTTGCTTCTTGCTTTATTTCTGCCTGAAGTAAGTTCTTGTTAATCATCAATACTGAAAATACTGCTTTCACTCTTCAAAAGAAGCTCAAATCAGATGCCGTAATTGTTTCCACTGAAAGAAGCATCTGAGGCTCTGAGGGTCATGGACACGTGAGGCATCTGAGGCTCTGAGGGTCATGGGCACGTGCGGCATCTGAGGCCTTGAGGGTCATGGGCACGTGAGGCATCTGAGGCTCTGAGGGTCATGGACACGTGAGGCATCTGAGGCTCTGAGGGTCATGGGCACGTGCGGCATCTGAGGCCTTGAGGGTCATGGGCACGTGAGGCATCTGAGGCTCTGAGGGTCATGGACACGTGAGGCATCTGAGGTTCTGAGGGTCATGGGCACATGAGGCATCTGAGGCTCTGAGGGTCATGGACACGTGAGGCATCTGAGGTTCTGAGGGTCATGGGCACGTGAGGCATCTGAGGCTCTGAGGGTCACGGGCACATGAAGCATCTGGCAGCCCTGGCTCAGCGAGAGCAGGGATTTGCTCCCGTCACCTCCTCCTCCTTGGGGACTCTGGAGACAACGTGAAGGGCACTTTGGCCACAGATGCACCCTGTGCATGTGATGCTGGAAGTCTGTTACTGTTACCTCTGGTTTCAGACCAAAGGAAGGTGTCTGGGAACTAAGGTGCCCGCTGACTTTCTGGTGCTAAACTCGAACGGCTTCGTTTTACATACACTTCTCTAAGGGTGTTAGTGAAAGGAAGGAAGGAAAGGAGAAGGGGGAGGAAGAAGGAGGGAAAAGAGAAGGGGAAGGGGGAGGAGAGGACAGGGACAGGGCAGAGCGGGGGAAGGAAGAGAGGAAAATCTTGCAGAGGATACCATGGGAAGGATCACTCAGTGAACGGGGAACTTTCTAGAAGGCCATGAGGCGTTCTGTGTGATGCCTTTGCTCAGACATCAGCTTATGGCGGGACTCAATAAGCTCTTCAGGGTACTTAGAAGAAGTTTAAAAAACAAAAACAGGGTCAAAGGTGAATGTCTATCCTGGGTTCTGAACGAGGAATTCGAAAGGAACCCTGTTATCAAAACTCAGATGCATGAATGTAAGAAGGGGTAGAGGTCAGTCACAACAACATTTTAGACTTCATAGTCCTGTTAACTTTCACAGAGCGCTTTTGGACACTATTGACTTTATATTGTAATGAAGTGCTTTTATATATCCATGAACTCATTAAATTCACAAAATAGTGATGAAAGTGAGAGGTAGATGTGACAGAAACTGAGAGGTTCCCGGTAGTAGGAGGAATCCTGGAAGGACCGGGCACTCCCAAGCCACGTGTCATCCATCCTCTTGATTGGGGCGGACGGCCATGTGCTGGGACCTCGCTGTGGTTAGAGGGCGCTGTGGGCACAGCTGACAAGAAAGGGAGATGAGCCTCCATGGGCCTGACCTTTTCAGATGAGCCCTTAGCAGGCCCGGTGCTTCCGGCCAAAGAGGTTCAAGGCCTGGGAAGGATTCAACACAGGGCTGTTCTCCTTTCTGGCTTTGAAGACCGAGGGGCCCACGACCAGGACCCGGCTGCTTCTATGAACTGAAGGTGACATCCAGCTGACAACCAGCGAGGAAGCGTTTCAGTTTCATTGAATTATTAAAATTTTCCCCATCAGGTTTGTGAAACATTTATTGTAAAGGCCTGCTAGGAATGTTTCAGGCCTGGCGGCCATAGGCAGCTTGTCTCTGTCACATGTTGTCCCCCTCCCCCTCTCCTCCCCTTTCTTCTTTCGATATTTAAAATGTAAAAGAGTATTGGGGCTGGATGAAGGGATGAAGCAAAGGAAAAAACAGACTCACAGACAACAGTTGGGTGATTACCAGACGGGGTGGGGGTAGAAGGGGGTGAATTGGGCATAAATGGTGATCAAAGGAGACTTGACTTGGGGTGGTGAACACACAGTACAGTATAGAAATGATGTATCATAGACCTGTACACCTGAAACTTATTTTATTAATCAAGTTCACGCCAACAAATTCAATAAAAAATAAAATAAGGTGTAAAACAATCTTAGTTTTTTTTTTTTTTTTTTTTTATCCTCACCCGAGGACACTTTTTCATTCTTTGTTCAGATAGAGCAGGAGGGAGAGAGAGGAACAGAGAGAGAGAGAGAAACATCGACGTGAAAGGGACACATCGAGTGGCATGACCAACCAGGGCCGGGGACAAACTGCAACCCAGGTACATGCCCTTAGCGGGAACCGAACCCGGGTCTCTCCAGACCGCAGGCCGATGCTTTAACCGCTGAGCCAAACCGGCCTGGGCAAAACAATCTTAGTTTAAGGACTGAACCAAAACAGGCTGTGGGCTGGTTCGTCAGCTTCTGGTGTAGACAATCAATTAAAGTAAACTAAGGCCCGGCTGGCAGTGTCTGCCAATTCCTGCAGTGTAAATACACCATGGCTGAGTTCAGCTGTCAACGTGATTGTCTTCACTGTCAGGAAAAGATACGCAGTCGCATCCATTATGTAGTCTTTCCATAAGTAAATAAACATGAGAGCATAGATAATAGTGAAATCTACGGATATAATTAAGGAGGCTGAGTTTTGAGTATCTGCTGCCTTTGTTTTTCATACAGTTTGTTTAATTGTGAGTTTCTGTAGTTTACTTTTCTCAAGGCTGTGTTGAATGACCAATGCATGTAATTCCTGAAAAGTTAGTAGCCGGCTTCGTGAGCAGGCCCCAGCCACCTCCAGCATGACACTGCTCGTCCCTGAAGAGAGAGAGGTCTGTGTTCCTCTCCCAGGTTCCCTCCTGTCGCCTGACGGGGGACCCAGCAGACATGATCACGGGCCACCTTTCACCGGCAGACATGACCTCGCCTTCGGGGGTGGGGGAGCCGCCAGCAAGGAGGAGCCTGAGCTCCCAGCACCATGGCCACCAGTCAGGCCTGGACCTCTCTGCTCCTTTCATTAGGCCCAGGGGAAACCAAGTTCTACCTCGTTAAGCTGCTCCTATTTGGAGCGTTTGTTACAATTGGCTCTATTCTGATGAGGTAATAGAAATGCCTGTTTGCTGAGGAAACCAGTGCTTAGAGAGGAAGAATCACTTTCCTGACATCACAGGCTGAGTCTCATCTTAGCACTTTAGCCGCGTCTTTAACTCCAGGTCCATGGTGATTCCCGTTACCTCCTGCTGCCGGTCACATCCCTCCGTCAGCCCTTCATTCATCAGCGCGGGCGGCCAGCTTGGGGACTTAACAGAGGCCCGAGTGGTCTTAGCTCGGGAAATGTTTTAGTGTTAAATAAATGATGGAGTTGGAGAAGGCCACCCGTGACGGGGAGACAGGAGGGCCCTGGCTGGGCAGTCAGGGGAGGGCAGAGGGGGCAGCGGTGCCCTGTCTCATCCACGCTGTTGAACACGAAGAGGGGACTCGCCGCTGTGCCACGTGCCAGGGGATCACAGGAATACAAGGCAAAGGTGCCCAGTGTTCCAATATGTGCGCCCACCCGTGTGCGCGTTCACGTCCTCATGTCAACACGCCTCAGGAGCACTCTGATGATGAGTCTTCCAGACCCCTCGTGCCCAGGGCCCGACTCACTCGGAGCTCAGAGACAGACACAGATGGGCTTTGCCATCGTTTTCCACTGAAATGTCTAAGTTCCTGCAGCACAAACACACACGAACTAAAATAATGCTGCCAGTATCCGTTGTGCAATTAAACAGCGGAAACATCACAGCTTCTCGGCCCACGTGGCGTTTCCTTCGGTGAAGGCTCTTGTCCTGTGTGCGGGAACCTGTTCACATGTCACAGACGATATTGGTCTTTTCCCTGGAAATCACCACTTCTAGGCATAAACAGTGTCTCTGTTCTCGTTGTATCGTGTGCTAGTCCTGGTCAGCCTAACTGACGTCCTGTGTCTCGGGGGGATTCATTTGATTTTCATGGTTGCTTCTCTGTACTCACAACGGCTAAGGACGAGTGGTCTGGGGGCCACTGTTAGTACATGTTACGATTTTATTCTGCTCACTGTTGGGAGGACTGGGGCGACATATCCCGATCACTGAATTCTGGGTCCTACAGCTTTCCAGTTCCAGTTTTGGCAGACTTTATTTATTGTTCTCCGGGAGCTTTATTGTGCTCGCACCTCATTTGTCAGAGTCTTCCCATGGGACCGTGTCTGGGTCACGGTCTTCTTGTGTCTTAGGCTTTCGCTGCTTGCTCGTGGAAAGAGTCCCAGCTTTTGCTGCCACCTCCTCTAAGAGCAGCACAGGTATCCCGTCCTCCCCGAGGGTGAGTGCTGCCATCTGAAGGACCCGTGTCACCGCCGGATGGGAGACACAGACTCCAGCGGACAGCTGGACAGCCCTGACCTGGTGGACCCTGAGGCTCGGGCCCCCCCAACCCCCAGCACTTCCGGGCAGGAATGAAGTGCCTGGCACAGGGGGTGCCCTGTGGCTTCCCCAGGGGCTGTCTGCAGAGCTCGGTGGCACAGCTGGAAATGAGGAGTTAACTGCTAGTGGGGCACATTGTGGCTGATGAGAAGGAGCTGGAGACACACTGCCTGTCTGTCCCCTGATGCACTGGCCTGAGGCAGGGAGTCGCTGTGCAGACGGCCCAGAGCGGTCCTGCGTGGCAGAGGGACCAGCGTTCCCCTCTGTGACTCAGCCCCACCCCAGGGGTGCCCTGCTTGGCCTTGCTTCCCAGCGTCCCCTGCGGCTCCCTCTAGCCCCTCCCTCTCTCCTTTGCTTGGGATCGCATCTCCCCTTCAGACAGTGCAACTGACATCTTTCCTTCTCTTTTTAAGCCTCGATTTGTACGTTGTAAGGCATCTGGGCAAAGACAACAGAGGATCGCTGGGAAATAACCCCTGAGTTTTCCCTGGGAATGTGGCACAAACTGAAAATAAACGTCAGTCCTTATGGGGTTGCATTTGATCCGTAATCTGTTGGCATCACGGATAAGTGGGAATCCACATGGGAGAGTAGGAAAAACACACAAGTACTAAAGGCGAGAACCTAGTAAAAGGAAACCCATGTGTCAAGTAACACATCAGAGGAGTCAAGTTGCCCTGTGCAGATATTGATGAAGTTGGATTCTGAGGACAGAGAACACGTGTTGAAAAACAGGACAAATCATTGTAAAGGCCCAGGTCACTGAGGAGGATCAGCTCCTGCAAACGGCCACAGCAGAGTCATTTCTGCTTAGGGAACAGTCACACTGACATGTGCTTTGCAGTGCCAATCGGGCAGAAAGCTGTGTCCCTCGGTCCCCGGGGGCCATCAGTGAGGCCACCCCAGGGCGAGCAGCAAAGGCTGCCTGCTCAGAGGTCACTAGACCAGGGCCTGCTGCATCCTTTGCATTTGGTAGAGACTCAGGCCAGCAGGCGAGCAGGATCACTTTGTAGTGGGGAGAAGAGAGATGGCCTCTGGTGTGCCCTGGCCCCAGGCTGTTGTCACAGGAAGCTGTAATTGGGGGGCATGCTAGCAGGTGCCCTGTGTCATTGCTGAGGGCCGCATTCTCCTGTTGCACTGGGTAAGGCTTTCTCCTGGGGGTCCTACATTGGACGTGATGACAGAAATAAGGGAAACTGTTGTTGATCAAGTCCTGGCCACCTGGGGACAGTTGCTCAAGCAGGTGACGTCGGCTTGCTGGCCCAGCTGCTGCGTTCGCAGGTCTGCAGGTTGGCTGGCTGCAGGTTGTGGTCCTGCAGCTGGGGGCTCGGTGCTGTTTGCACCTGGGCTCTGGCCTTTGTCTGTGGTGTGTTCAGTCTCCCCCCAGGCAAGCAGCCAGGAAAGAAACGGTATTGCGTGTCCGTGCTTTACAGATGCTCTGATTCTAAATATTAAAGCTGGGGTTGTAATTTAGCCCTCATTATTATTTCTCTCGGGAGGAAAGTCCTAGATTTTTGCTAAAAATGAGTTTCAGGAAAAAGTAATCTTGTGATTTGAAATAGGAAGGGATGAGTGGGACTGGGGAGACGGGGAAAAGCATGGCAGATTGCCAGGATACACCCCATCCTGAGCAGTCCAGTGACATGACTGGCACGCAAAGGACACCGTCAGTCTGACAGAGGGAACACTGAGACATGGGTGATGTGGTCTGACAGCCAGCGAGCTGCGTACAGTCTCTGAAACCTCAGATAAAGTGGTGGTATTTTTTCTTTCTCTGCCCTGGAAAAGTTTTTTTTTGTTCCTGATTTTGTTATATACGGTTCAGAAAGTTAGCTCAGTGCAACAATGTAAATCACTTCTGGGCTTCGGTTTGGTAAAAAAGGCAGTGCATGGTATTTCAATCGTTCAATCCAACAGGTAATCAACTAAATGCACACAAACATGATTTTCGCCCTCAATGAGTTTGTAATTGAATTCCTTTGAAGAAGGAAGAACATTTGAATAAAAATATAAGAAGATAAATTGAGGTCTTGAGAGAAATTTACAAGGAGTCTCTCTATCTCAAATAAAAGCCACCATAACATTAACTATTTCATTTGCAACTGCAGATGGAAGCTAGTGATTTCATCTAAACACTAGAAAGGATTCTCATTTCTCACAACTTCCCATTCACCACAGAATAATCTCCACTACATATTTCATGAGACGCTGGAATCCAGGGGCATTTGGCTTCATCAAGAAATGATTTTTATTAGTAAATAAAAAGTCTTTTCTGTAAATGATGGCGTCCTAGCTTCCTAGGGCAGCTGAAACAGAAGACCATGGGCTGGCTGGCTGAAAGCAACAGAAATGTATGCATTCACAGTTCTGGAGGCTGGAGGCGTGAAATCCAGCGATGGCCAGGGAGAGCGTGTTCGGGGGGGGGTGAGGAAGAGAACGCCCCATGCTCCTGCCCTTGCCGCTGTGGTTGTAGCAAAGCCTTGGTGTTGCTTGGATACACCCCTCCAATCTCTGCCTGCTTCACATCGCCTTACCCCCTGGGCTTCTGTGGGACCTCTCTCTTCTCAGGACACTCTCCTTGGATTTGGAACTGGCCCTAATCCAGTAGGCCTGCATTTCGGTCCTTAACTAATTATATCTGCAAAGACCCCATTTCCCCGTAAGGTCACATTCAGATGTTCTGAGTAGACATGAATTTGGGGGAAACACTATAGAACCCACTACAGACAGACCCCCTAAATTAATTATCTTCTAAAAAGAATCAAGCAAGGCACAGTGAGGTTTTTAATCCAAATTCTGGCTCGTTGTCGAATCGGAAATGTAACCTTAATAAATAAACCAATTCTCAAAATTCTGTATCTAGATTTCTTCATTATTTGTAAATAATTATTTTTATACATAATACTGATTTGTCTGTCAACAAGCATTGTTTTGAGCTTTGAATGAAATACTAATTGTTTGTTGATGAGCATAGAAAACGATTCGAACACACAATGAGCTTAATGTTACTGATATTATTGTTTACTTTTTTCTTCTCTGTTCTGCATTAGCTAGTATCATAAACTATTGGACATGCTTCATATCAGGGAAAGATTTTCAAAAAACAGTTTTGCATATTTATATAAAACTTTGAGTTATTTAATAGCTGCTTTTTAAATGTTTTTATTTTTTACTGACACTATTACAGATCTCCCCATTCCCCACCACCACCACCACCCCGCCTTCACCACACTGTTGTCTGTGTCCATGGATTATGCATATATGTTCTTTGGCTAATCTCTTCACCTTCTTTTATCTAGTCCCCTACCCCAAACCCCTCCCCTCTGACCTCTGTCAGTCTGTTCCATGTATTCATGCCTCTGATTCTATTTTGTTTGGCAGTTTATTGTGGTCATTAGATCCCACATATTAGTGAGATCATATGGTATTTGTCTTTCTCTGACTGGCTTATTTCACTCAGCACAGTGCTAGCTGTGTTTTAGTTTGTTCTTTCTGGTTCTTAGACATCATTGATACCATCAGAGAGAACACATGTGAAACCAGCCAATAGGTTGTAGTCCTTCCCAGCACCCCAGAGGAAAGAGTTTTCTGGAATGGACAGTCCTTGCTGTTACATGATATTTCCCTGTTATTTGCAAATCTACCCATTTCTGCTTCTCTAACCCCACAGCCATGGATGATTTAACTGAAACATGCTTCTCTCTCTCCCTAGCTCTTCCGCATCGGTGTGGCTTCAGTACATTTATACACATGTGCCTTGCAGACCCTTACATCCTGTCCACACTCTTTCCAGACACACCTATGCAACCATTTACTCAGAATCTTCTCTTTGATATCTCAAAGTACATCAGATTCAACTTGTCTAGAATAAACACTCTGTCTTGGGCCCCACCCTTTCCCTAATCCCACCATAAAGCCTGACCCTTGTTGGTGTTTCCAGTCGCAGTGAAGGGTACTCCTGTCCACTCAGAGGTGCAGCCTGGAGGCCTGGGAGTCGTCCTTGGTGCGTCCATCTCCCAGTGACCTCCGTACCCCTCCAGCACCAATTTCTGCCCCTCTCAACTGTGTATAACCCTTAATTGTCTTTATTTCCATCAGCATCCCAGTCTAGCCTTAATAATTACCAACTTATGGCCAGTCTTGATTCATCAGTACCCCACACACTGCCTCCTGGATTTTTTTTTTTTAGAGAAAGAGGGAGAGGGAGAGGGAGAGAAAGATAGAAACATCAATGAGCGAGAACATCCTGCATGCCCCCCACTGGGGATCGGGCCCACAACCTGGGCATGTGCCCTGACTGGGAATTGAACCGGCGACCTCTTGGTCCATGGTTCGATGCTCAACCACTGAGCCACACCAGCCAGACATCCTGTATTATTTTGAAACCATTCTAGTCATCATGTCATTTCATTTCGAAATATTTTTCTATACCTATCAAAAGATTTTAAAAAACAATGCCTGCAATTTCATTGTCACAACTGGAATATTAACAATTCTCTAATGTCAAATATTCAATAAGTTTTTTATTTTAGCCAGTTATCTTTTTTCCTCATACAACTTTTTAATCCTCACCTGAAGATATTTTTCCATTTATCTTCAGATAGAGTGGGAAGGAGAGAGAGGTGGGGGGAGAGAGAGAGAGAGAGACATCGACTGGTTGCCTCCTGCATGACTCTGACCAGGACCAGGGACCAAACAGCAACCGAGGTACGTGCCCCCGACCAGAATCTGACCCTGGACTCATTGGTCCCCAGGCCGACACTCCAACCACTGAGCCAAACCGGCCAGGGCTCCGATACAGTTTTTTTTGTTGTTGTTTGAACCAGGATCTGTCTCCGCCATCAACTCCCTGAGTAAAACCCTCTGTGATGCTCACTGGTTGCAGAAGGAGTACACCGTGGCCACAGCACAGGGACAATCAGTGTTAGGGTCCTGCCTACCTGCCTCTTCATCTCATCTTCGCTTCCTCTTCCTCTCTGCTCTCTCCTTCAGACAGAGTGGAGTCATTTCAACCTGTCATTCACTTATGTCTGCGAAAGGGCTTCGGTGGAACTTATCCTTCTGCCAGGAATACCTTTCCCTCCTCATTTCATCCCTTCATCACTATGAGGTCCCACATCAGTCGCTCAGTCAGGGTCACTTCCCACTGCTCCGACCCGATGGGCCCTTTAACACTCAGCACCGAGAGTCCTCCTCTGCCCCCATGGAGTCACCAGTCATGTAGGTCACCGGACACCTGCTTGCTTGTTCTTGTTGTGTTTACTCTCAGTGGCTCTGCTGTCACTTTCAAATTGTTTGGTGATTCTAGAACAGTACATATTTTTAGAAATTTAAGCACGTCTTCACATGGGTAGAGCTCGTTTGGACATTGTTGGGAACCACTGAAATGGAAGATAGATTATGTTTCTTAGAAATATTGTAAAGAGATACATATCAGCAACTTTCTCAACTCTTTAAAACCCTTGGTGATTTTAAGTCAATATTCCAAAGCTTATTTAGGGACAGTGAAGTATCATCATCTGTCGTCCTCAGAGAGCACAAAACATACGTACATTCTAGATGTCCAAGTTCAGTTCCAATCCAAGTTATAGTATTAAGAATATCCAGAATTTATAACATCCCAAATCTCAGAAATGAGGAATTAAGTTCAGTTATGCGTTTTAACTTCAGAATCAATAGAACATTTTAGGATGCAGTGAAAACAGTAAAGAAAGAGCAGCAGAAACATGAACAGATATTTTGAAGACAAAAGAAATCAGTGACCTCATTGATGACAGCAATTGTACAGACACGAGCAAGACATCAGAATGACCGTGACAGAAACAAACAAAACGGGTGAAAGTCTTGTCTAAAGTAAGGACAACAGGAGAAATGTTATTTCCAAGGATAGAAGCTTCTTTTTGTAAAGATTGTGACGCTTATGGATAAGTATCAAAAGGAAATTTAAGGGTAGCTGAGAAACACAGGGTGGGGCAAAAGTGGGTTTATAGTTGTGAATACACAAAACAGCTTATTCTTGTATTATTGTTTATTATTGTATTATTTGTTGGTATTACAACTATAAGCCTACTTTTTCCACCCCTGTATTTTAAATCACACATCAGTATACTGTCTTCTGTATACAGGTAGGGTATTACATATGGAAAAAAAAGATTTCAAAAATGATTTAATACCATAACCTGAAACATATATCATAGGCCCCAATTCACTGCTTTATAAAGCCTTCGAATTCATTGTTTTAAAATAAAACCTTCAAGCGTGATCAGATTACTTTGTGATAATCAGTAATGTTCAGTATAAGGGAATCGCATCTTGGAGAATTTCTGTGTTTAGGACATAGTGTGATCTATAGTAACCAGTCATGATGTGTTGCAGCGCAGCATGTGTTTAGCCACCAGATAATCCAATGAAATGAAATGGTACCTGCTCTACCACAATTTAAATTTTTTGGAATGAGTCTCTTCATGCCTTTGGTAACTCTTTCAGATCTTCAAAAACCTGAATGTGAATGTCTTACTTGATCTGGAAGCAAACATAGACTCTTGTGAGGGATGGCCATGGCTAAACAACATTGCTCTATGACAAGAGAGCCCTTGGTGGAAATTGAAACACGTGTGAGAGAAAAATAGTAAGTGGAAAGGGAGGGACAGAGAGGAAGGGTTTTAGAGAAAATCAGACTCACAACTGTATCTTTAATTCCTAACACAGTGCCCGTCACAGACAAGCACACACAGTATGTGCTGAGTAAATGACTGATCGAAAATGACTCAAGTTCAAGAGAACATCACTGGTCAAGGGTGACTATAAATGATGGCGATATTCCTAATCAGCCAGATGGCTGGCCAGAGGAGTCCCAGTCCCTTCAAATTTTGCAAAGATGGTGCTCAAACCCCAACCTTTTCAAATTCTTAAATTCATTTTAGAATCTGGGATTCATTGTTTTGAATAGTTCAATGAGGATATTACCTTATTTTTCTTCCCTAAGTGGAAAATTCAGTGTTTTGTAAAAAGCTGAAAGTCATTCAGTGACTAAAAAGAAAAAAAGGGGGTGGGGGGGTGAGGGGCATTTTATTAAGTCTAAAGTGCAAAAGTGGAATTCTATGGCAATTATTTATCTCCAGATTAAATTAAGAAAAAGAATCCAAAAAGTATTGATCAATACTATTAAAATAAGAACCCTGTCTCCACACCTTACTATGTAGAAAGTCCCGATAGTCTTTAAGTAGAGTATTTCTTAAATGTGTTCTCATTTCTTTAAAATCATGGTTTGAAATGTGGTGTGCAGAGTTCTTGGGCGGTTGTGTAATGAATTAATAACTAACTTTGGATGTATTTTGATCCTATGCATTTCTACATTTTTCCATTTTTATTGTGCATATCTAGCAATGAAATTGACTCTGTTATATTTTCCTTCTATCCAATGCCTTGACTAAACTCACATGTTAATTATAATAGCTTATGTCTGTATTCACTCGGATGTTCTTTGTGTACCAAGTCGTCTCTGAATAATGGCAGTTTTATTTCTTTATTTCCTCAGCTCGCCTTACTGCATTGCATAGGACTCTCGGCGAAGTGTCAGAGAGAATTGGTGGGAGCTGCATGCTTGTCTCATTTCTGATCTCAAGGGAACGCTTCCGTGTTTCACGGTGAACTGTGAGCTTTGCTGGAAAACTCTCATAGATTTTCTTTATCAGATGAATGAAGTTCTCTTTTATTCCAAGTTTGCTAAGAAAGTTTTTATTAATGACGACTGACTTTTATAGATGGTTTTTTTCTGCATCGATGGGAATATTTTATTTTTTCCATTATTTTGTTAATGTGGTGAGGTTTAAATGGATTATTTCCTTCATTTGGGGAAAAATGTTATTGAAGTATAACATGCATATAGATGAATGCAGAAATCATGAATGTATATATAGCTCAGTGAATTTTGATAAATGAAATGAAAGTCAAATCTCACATGAAAAAACAAGCCATTACTAGGACATCTGCGATGCTCTGTGACTCCTTATGCATTGCGGATGTCCTCAGAACCACTATCTTGACATTGTATGCCACAGATTGATTTTGCTTTCTTTATTTTGACAGGGGGCGTGGGGTGGAGGACATCTGGCTTCCTTCATTCAAAATTATGATTGCGTGATTAATCTTTGTTATTATATGTACTTGTAGTTCGTCTGTTCACATTGCTGGATACTGTTCCAGTGTATGAATATGTGACCATCCATTTACCCATTCTACTGTTTATGGACATTTGATTTGCATATATCAACATTCTCGGACACTTCTCTTTGACTGTATCCATGCATTTATTTTGAAGACACACACACACACACACACACACATACACACACACACACCCCAACCCACCCACCCAACAGTGGAGTTTCTGAATCAGAGGTTATGCATATGTTCAGCTTTAGTATATACTGCCTAACGGTTTCCCAAAGTGATTGTACCCATTTGCACTTCAACTAACAATGTGTGAGAGTTCATAGTAGATTCTCATTAAATAGTAGGTGTTGTTATTAGCGAACATCCTTCCCTCCTATGGAGGTGATAGAGGGCAGTAAAAAGTAGTGGCGCTGCCTCGGGTCAGATGGAGTGGATTATATGGTGTCTGGTCCTTATAGTTTCCTTCCGTGGTCTTGAGCATATTACCTTGCAGCAAGTAGCCGTCCAGTAAGCTTTTACTGTATTGAAAGATGTTAATAGTGATCTCCACAATACCCGCCTTGCGGGAGCGCAGGTACGTAGGTGACATGTCGTGGGCTTGGGCAGCCTGTCAGCCCCACTGTAGATAAGAGTGGGGGGAGAATAAGAGAGGAGAAAGTACAAAGATATGGAAGGACCTTAAAGTCATGTTTTTCACCGTGGATTTTTTCTCAGGGTTGTTTGTGGTGAATAGTCACCATTGGTTTTTCTTTCTATTGTCCTTATCAAGGAACACTGTTTAAAAACTGAATTTGGCCTTGGCCAGTTTGGCTCAGTGGTTAGAGCATGGGCCTGTGGACCAGAGAGACCTGGGTTCGGTTCCCGCTAAGGGCATGTACCTCAGTTGCAGTTTGTCCCCGGCCCTGGTTGGGTCATGCAGGTGGCAACCACTCGATGTGTCCCTTTCACGTCGATGTTTCTCTCTCTCTCTCTCCCTCCTACTCTATCTGAACAAAATATCAAAAAATGTCCTTGGGTGAGGATAAAAAAACAAAACAAAACAAAACTGGAGTTGTCTTGGGGGCAACTTAGAAGGATACGGGGGAGGGCCAGTATCCAGAGATCCAGCTCCTCCCCCCATCACTACCCCTCCCCACAGTCAGGGCACTTCTACCCATTCCAAATGATTGCCATCGAAGATCTTACATGAAGATATTGTTTTCTAAAAAAGAGAAATTACTGATGCTGTAATAATATTTTTCTTACTAAACCCCCACCCCTGCCACCGTTAACCATTTGTCATGTTGCTTTTCAACTGTCACATGATGATAACATAAGTGTACATTTTCCTTTGTGCAGGGGTCATTCTGGCATATTGCTGCTTGTTTTTTTTTTAAAGAGTTTTAATCGATTTTTTAAAATTAATTCATTTATTTTTGTTACAGATGTTTCTTTTTGTCCCCCCCATTGACACTCTCCTTCCAATCCCCCCCCCCCCCCCCTGCAGTATTGTTGTCTATGTCCACTGGTTACACATACGTGCGTAAAAGTTCTGTGGTTTATCTCTTCATTCCCCCCCACATCCACCCCTTCTGAGGGTTGTCAGTCTGCACCCCACTTCCATGTCTCTGGGTCTATTTTGTTCCTCAGCTTGTTTTGTTCATTATATTCCACAGATAAGTGAGATCATGTGGTATTTGTCTTTTTCTGCTTGGCTTGTTTCACTTAGGATAATACTCTCCAGGTCCCTCTGTGTCATCTCAAAGAATAAGAGATCTTTATTTCTTACAGCTGCATAGTACTCCATTGTGTATATGTACCACAGTTTTTTATCCACTCATCTATTGTGGACGCTTTATTTATTTATTTTTGAGAGAGAGAGAAGCATCGATGTGAGAGAGAAACATTGATCAGCTGTCTCCTGCACATCCCCTACTGGGGATCAAACCCGCAACCTTGGCATGTGCCCTGACCAGGAATTGAACCTGCAACCTTTTGGTGTGCTGGACAGTGCTCAACCATCTGAGCCACACTGGCCAGGGCATTTTGTTGTTAGTTTTGTTTTCAATCTGAGCACCCCTTTGCTTATATTTTTGTCAAAGATATCTATTTTTCCAGTCTTTCAGTGACACCTATGTGGTATTTTTATCATTCCTAATATCAGCCACTTTTTGCAATCAAAAGAACTGAAAACAGATTTCACATCTGCAAGATTTTAGCAAATCAATTACATCAATTATATATATATATATGACATGAATAAGCCAATTTTAAAAATTTCCCATCATTTAGAAAGGAAGTGAACTCTAAATACTTCTTGATGTCGCAATAAATTGTTAACTCAGAAAAGCATGATTTATTTAATCATTTAATTAGAAGAAAAGGAAGATTTCTCAGGGAGGCCTCAAGGTTAGATAATGACAAACACTATATTTCAAAAAAAAAAAAAAGAGTATTTTGTCTTTTAGTAATGTTAGACTCAAAGAGAGATTTTCCATAGTAATCTAGTCACTGTTGAGAATTTAGTTCTCATTGAGTTTTTGTTGTGTACTCTTTCCCAAAATTCCTGTGTTGAAACCTGACCCCCAAGGTGACGGTATTTGGAGGGGGGACCTTTGGGAGGTACCTGGGTCATGAGGACATTCAAGTGGCTCCGACTGCTGCGGACCCTGTGGATGATGCCCACCATGTCTGTCCCCAGCATCCCGCTCAGTTCCCGTAGATTCGCGCTTCTGCTTCTGTTATGGGTCAGTTCATCTCATCTTCGTCCTTTCTCTTTTCCTCCTTTCTCTTCTTCTGTTCGTCCCTGCATTATCGTCTTTTGTAAAGAAGCCTGCTCTCTGATGTGCCCTAATTAGGACAACTTCCTATTGGTCATTCTTGCCTCGCGGGCTCTTTCAGGCTCAATTCGGGTTCTAGGACATCCTTGTGCATCTCTCTGGTGGTCCAGCGTGTCCGACGAGCTCTCCTGCAACATCACAGTCAGATGAATCAGTTTTAGTCCTGTTGGCCTTTTCGCGGTCCAGCTTTCTCAACCGTACAGAGTACACGGCTACACGAAGGTGTTTATGGTCCTAACCTTGGTCTGTAGTGATAGGCCTTAGCTCTGGCGATCTCCATTGCTTCTTCCGTGGCTGCCTCTCCGAGCCTCAGCCCTCTCTTGATTCACTGCCTGCGGTCTTTATTTGAACTGATGACTGAACCAAGGTAAGAAAAATGATGGACAATTTCAAGGTTTCCACTGTCTGTGTTAAAGCGGTGTGTGAAGGGGCTAGTGCCCTTAGAAAGAGGGCTGACAGCTTCGTCCCGCCTGCGAAGCCATGAGGACACAGGGGACGTCAGCAATCTGCCAGCTGGAAGAAGGTTCTGGCCAGAACCCGACCATGCGGACACCCTTCCAGCTCCAGAACTGGGAGGAACACATTTCTGAGTTCAAGCCACCCAGTCCGTGGCGTTTTGTTACAGCAGCTGGAACAGACGGAGACACTGTGCATGAGCGTAAACGTTCTTCTCTTTCTGCTTCTCATTCTGGCATCTCTCCTGCTTGAAGCATTGGCCACACCGTCTCACCATCCAGATCCTGCTGCTCTCTGTGGGAGGGGCAGGAGGGGAGGTGCTATTGGAACCCCAGCAGTGGAGCCAAGGATCACGGGATCCCTTAGGCAGCCACTCGATTTAAAAGTTCAAGTATTTTTCAAATGGTCAGGTATCTGTTTTCCTGAGGGACAGTACAGCACTTGCACAGTCTCTCTAGGACAGAAATCAATAAGACATACACATACATTTGCTCAGTAAGAGTGCCCTGATATCAGTGTGTTGTAGGAGCCGGGGTATGCGGGTCCCTGTTCTCTGTGGGATTCGCCCTGGGCTGAGTTGGAGTCACAGCGCCAGGGAGCTGGTGGCGGGCTGAGCTGCAGGTGCGGCGGGGGCTCTGCGGGGACGCGTCCCCCTGGAGGAGCGCAGCGCCAGGGCAGCCGGACACTGTTCCTGGAACCCGTGTGCAGAAGGCTGCCGTCTGTCCCGCCCTCTTCTTCCACCTTTCTTGCCACACTGTATTCAGAAGACCAATATTTGGAGTCCATTTTAAAATGTCACTTTCCAATTGTGTTGTCTAGTTTTGTTGAGAAAAGGTAATGAGATTTTTTTCATCTCAGAAAGGATATTTTCCTTCTTTTATTTAACACATTTTCTGGTGAAGGGTACAAAGTACCCAAAGGCCCTCAAATCTCTGGGAAAGGACTCTCCTTTGGAGTTTGGGAAATGCCATTTTTTTGTTTCTTTGACGAAACTGTTTACATCTCCACTCTCCACCAGCTTCTTTTTTTAAATTTTTATTTAATTAATTAATTTATTTTTGTTACAGATGTTTCTCCTTTCCCCCCCAATCATTCTCCCTCCCCCTCCCACCTCCCCCTCTCCCCAGCTTTGTTGTTCATGCACACATGCATATAAGTTCTGTGGTTTATCTCCCTCCCACAACCCCTCTTCTGGGGATAGTCGGTACCCCATTTCCACGTCTCTGGGACCACCCCATTCCTCAGACTGTTATGTTCATTATATTCCACAAATAAGTGAGATCATATGATACTTGTCTTTCTCTGTTTGGCTTGTTTCCCTTGGGATGACACTGTCCAGGTCCCTCCATGTCATCTCAATGGATAAGAGGTCTTTCTTTCTTACAGCTGCATAGTACTCCACTGTGTATATGTACCACAGCTTTTTTATCCGTTTGTCTACTGATGGACATTTGGGCTGTTTCCAGATCTTAGCTATTGTAAATAGTGCTGCTACAAACATGGGTGTTTGTCTTCCTTTTGTTGAGTTGTATGAGCACTCTATATATATTGGAAATTAACCCCTTATCTGATATATCATTGGCAATTATGCTCTCCCATACAGTGGGTAGCCTTTCCATTTGGATGATTGTATCTTTTGCTGTGCAGAAGCTTTTGAGTTTGATGTAGTCCTCTGTGTTCATTTTCTCCTTTGTTTCTGTTGCCTTAGGTGATGTGTCAGTAAAAATTCTGCTGCCTACAGTTTCTTTTAGGATTTTTGTGGATTCATCAGTCACATTTAAGTCTTTTATCCATTTTGAGTTTATTCTTGTGTAGGGTATAAGTTGATGGTCTAGTTTCATTTTTTTGCAGGTAGCTGTCCAATTTTCCCAACACCATTTATTAAAGAGGCTGTCTTTACTCCACTGTATGCTCTTGCCCCCCTTTGTCAAATATTAATTGAACATATTGCCTTGGGTCCATTTCTGGGTTCTCTGTTCCAACTGGTCTATATGCCTGTTCTTGTGCCAGTACCAGGCTGTTTTGATTACAGTGGCTTTGTAGTATAACCTGAAATCTGGTAATGTGATCCCTCCTACTTTGTTCTTCTTTTTCAAGATTGCTGTGGCTATTTGAGGTCTTTTTTAGTTCCATATGAACTTTTGAAGTATTTGTTCTAGTTCTGTGAAGTATGTTGTTGGTATTTTGGTGGGGATTGCATTGAATCTATAGATTGCTTTGGGTAGTATGGATATTTTAATGATGTTAATGCTTCCAATCCATAAACAAGGTATGCGCTCCCACTTTTTTATATCTTCCTCTATTTCTTTTTTCAATGACCTGTAGTTTTCTGCAAATAGGGCCTTTACGTCTTTGGTTAAATTTACTCCTAGGTATCTTAATTTTTTGCTGCAATGGTAAATGGGATTGTTTTCTTAGTTTCTCTTTCTGTGAGTTCATCATTGGTGTATAAGAATGCCATCGATTTCTTGACATTAATTTTGTATCCTGCTACTTTGCCAAATTCATTTATTAAGTCTAGTAAATTTTTGATGGAGTCTTTGGTGTTTTCTACATATAGTATCATGTCATCTGCGAATAATGACAGTTCCACTTCCTCCTTTCCCATTTGGATCCCTTTTATTTTTTCTTCCTGTCTGATTGCTGTGGCTAAGACTTCCAGTACTATGTTAAATAAGAGTGGTAAACGTGGGCATCCCTGTCTTGTTCCTGTTCTTAAGGAAATGCTTTTAGTTTTTGCCCATTGAGTATGATGTTGGCTGTAGGCCTTTCATATATGGCCTTTAATATGTCTAGATATGATCCCTCTATTCCCACATTGCTGAGCATTTTTATCAGAAATGGATGCTGGATTTTGTCGAAGGCTTTTTCGGCCTCTATTGATATGATCATGTGGTTTTTATTCTTTATTTTGTTTATGTGGTGTATCACAGTTATTGATTTGCAAATATTGTTCCAGCCTTGCATCCCTGGGATCAATCCCACTTGGTTGTGGTTAATAATTTTTTTGATGTGTTGCTGGATTCGATTTGCTAGTATTTTGTTCAAGATTATGGCATCTATGTTTATCAGGGATATTGGCCTGTAGTTTTCTTTCTTTGTAATTTCTTTTTCTGGTTTTGGAATTAGAATTATGCTGGCCTCATAGAACAAGTTTGCAAGTCTTTCTTCTTCTTGAATTTTTTGAAATAGTATGAGGAGAATGGATGTTCTTTTATGAATGTTAGGTAAAACTCCCCCTTGAAGCCATCTGGGCCTGGGTTTTTGTTTGCTGGGAGAGTCTTGATTACATCTTCAATTTCTTCTGTTGTTATTGGTCTGTTCAAGTTTTCTATCTCTTCCTGGTTCAGTTTTGGGCAACTATGTGTTTCTACAAATTTGTCCATTTCGCTTAGATTGTCCAATTTGTTGCCATATAATTGTTCATAATAGTTGGTAACCATTTTCTGTATTTCTGTGGTATCAGTAAGTACTTCTTCTCTTTCATTTCTGATTTTCTGTATTTGGGTTCTCTCTGTTTCTTGGTGAGTCTAGGTAAGGGTCCATCAATCTTGTTTATCTTTTTAAAAAGCCAGCTGTTTGTTTCATTGATCCTTTGAATTGTTGTTTTGGTCTTTATGTCATTTATTTGTGCTCTGATCTTTACTATTTCCTTCCATCTACTTGCTCTAGGGTTTTCTTTTTGTTTGCTTTCTAGTTCTTTAAGTTGTGAGGTTAGAGATTTTTCTTGCTTCTTGAGGTAGGCCTGTAGTGCTATGAACTTTCCTCTCAGAACTGCTTTTGCTGCATCCCAAAGGTTTTGTGTTGTTGTGTGTTAATTTTTATTGGATTCCAGGAATTTTTTAATTTCTTCCTTGATCTCTTCATTGACCCATTTGTTATCTAATAACATGCTATTTAGCTTCCATGTGTTCAAATGCCTTTGCATGTTCTTGTTGCAATTGATTTCTAGTTTCATGCTATTGTGATCGGAGAAGATGCTTCATATGATTTCAATCTTCTTGAACTTGTAGAGACTTAGGTTGTGTCCTATCATGTGGTCTATCTTTGAGAATGTCCCATGTGCACTTGAGAAGAATGTGAATTCTGCAGTTTTGAGGTTTCTCTGTATATATGTGTTAAATCCATTTGGTCTAGTGCTACATTTAGAGTCTCTGTTTCCTTGCTAATTTTTTGCCTAGAGGATCTATCCAGTGATGTCAGCGGGGTGTTGAAGTCCCCTGCTATGATTGTATTGCTGTCGATTTCTCCTTTGAAGTCCTCCAGAAGATTTTTAATATATTTTGGTGCTCCTATATTGGGTGCATATATGTTTATCAAGGTTATATCTTCCTGTTGGATAGATCCTTTCAATATTATGTAGTGGCCTTCTTTGTCTCTAGTTATGGTCTTCATTTTGAAATCTATTTCATCAGATATGAGTATTGCTACCCCAGCTTTTTTTCCCTTTCCGTTTGCTTGAAGATTTTTTTCCATCCCTTCACTTTCAACCTATGTGAGTCTTTTGTTGTGAGGTGGGTCTCTTGCAAACAACATATAGATGAGTCGTGCTTTCTTATCCAATCAGCTACTCTGTGTCTTTTTATGGGAGCATTCAATCCATTTACATTTAAGGTGATTATTGATATGTACTTATTTATTGTCATTTTTGTTTAGTGTGGTTATATTTTTCTTCCAATTTCTCCTGCTAATTACAGCAGTCCTTTTAACATTTCTTGCAGTGTTGGTTTTCCACCAGCTTCTTTACAATACTCACCTTCTGGCTTGGAACACCCTCTATTCACTTACAATTGTTTGATGCCCCTAATTTATGATGCATTTTAGTGCTTGATTTAATGATCTTCTCCCCATCACCTAAGTGACATTTTCTCGTGGTGACTTTACCATCTCTGTAGACGTTCCATCCAATGTCTGTCTTCCTATCTTACCAACATCTTGCTTTCCTCTTATCCCCACCATCCTATCCCAGAATGAGATTCTGCTTTTATCCATGACCACGCTGTCTCTGTGATCTCTGACCACCTCCTGTTGTCCCTGCTGGCTCCTCCTGGGCCCTCCTCTCCTTCAGCGCCCCTCCCCCCAGGCACCTCCTGTCGGGGAGCGCAACTTGGCCTCACTGCTCACTCTCCTCCTGCTCTCATTTCTCTCATCACGTGGCTTAGTTTCCCTGGTTCATTGTTAAGATCATGCTCTTAAGTACGCTCAACTCCCTTGCCCTTTCCCAAGGCCACGGTCGTCCCTGGCAACCCCTGCCCTTGGTGTCCCACCATCTGTGTCTGTGACCGAGCAGCTCATGGACCGTCCTGACCGTCCCCACTTTAAGGACTAACCACTGACCTCAGGTGGGCTTCAGACACTTGGGTGATACCCTCCCCTTCTGTTGTCACATTACTCTGTCTCTTTCACAGAAGACAAGTCGAACCGTGGCTCTAGTCATGTATGGGAAGACTAATTTAACAGACCAACTTCACCCGAGGCAAATCGAAGAGAACATTTTTTTTTAATCAGAAATTATAAAGAATCCACAAATAATTTATAGCCAATATGAATTCATATAACTTTGTTACCATGGCCTGTACTTTCAACTTCTATTATTGATTATTTCAGCAGAGCTTCAAAATAAAAACAAATAGACATTAATTACAAATGACTCAATGGTTTAAAAATATATGACTTGCCATTCCAACTATCTAAAATTAACATCTAGGCCATTACATGGGGGAGCAGCTATGAACGTGTGTGAGAGATGCACACAGAGGCAGTGTGGATTTATTTTTAAATCAACTTAATTGTTAGCAATAAAACACAGTGAGGACAGAAGACATTTATCTTTCACACAGAGAGTTATAGTGTTTTGTGCCATTTCTTGATGGAGCAAAACAAGTATTGTTTTTTTAATCAATCCTGGAGAAACCACCCATTCCCTGACAGAGTCCACACTGTCACACAAAATGAAGAAATCTGATAGTATGTCCACAGCAATAACATCTTCTGATCTGGCTGGGCAAACCTCAGAAGGAAAAGAGAGGCATTTCAGTTATTTAGGGGTGCACTGGGTAACGGACACCCTGAAAGGGCTGAGCGTGCTTCAAGACTTCTTTGGTCTTCAGATCCTGGGTTTTACTAGGTGTGATTATGGAAAACTGGCGATGCAGAGACTAGTAATTTGGTTTGTTTCATACAGTGCGATTCTCTAAAGAATTTTATGGAAGAGCTTTAAATTTAGTTTTTTTAAAAGTATGAAATAGAGCCCAGGCCAGGGGGCTCAGTTGGTTGAAGCATGTGGGATTAATTTCCAATCAGGGCACGTACCTAGGTTGTGGGTACAACTGATCGATGTTTCTCTCTCACATCGATGTGTCTCTCTCTCTTCCTCTCTCTCTCTTTAGAATCAATCAAAACATATCCTTGGGTGAAGATTAAAAAATAACTGAGTGTCCAAGATGTTTCTGGTCTGATAGGACTTGCATTAGCCCCTGGGACAGTAGCAGATCAGGTGCTGGGACACATCCTGCAGTTCTGAGCATGCTCACTCACCTGTGATCACCATGGCAACATTCCCTGGTGGGGCATGGAGAAAACATGGAGGAGAGCTCATTCATCTCAGCCCAGGGCCGTCCTACACCGGCTGGCTTCCAGCCAACAAGCCAAGTATCCCAGACACGTGAGCACGACCAGCGGCCAAGCCTCCCTAGATCTGTAGAGCCGCCCACGAACATGGAGGCAGGTGGGAAGGGACAAGTGGCTGCTGTTGACCCCGCCTGTCCCACTGAGAGTTGGGGTGGTTTTGCAGCGGGTCAGCATAGGAGGTCATTTTAGATGGCAGAGCTTGACTAAGGAGCAAGCCCAGGTTTAAAAGCATCCATCAGTGAAGGTGTGTGCAAGGTATTTCATTACTCATTTTTCAAATGACCCTCTGTATATACGTTCCAAGGTAACCTGGCTTTATATCTTCCATATATTTCAGTAGATGCCTCCATTAATCTTGTTCTAACTATTTGTGATTGGATTCTTTCTCAAGGCATCCCCAGCTTCGGCTGATGACATGGGCTTTAATGGTATCTAGTGAGCCTCATGAAATCCTCCTTGCTCACTGAACCCTTAAAATTCATGAGGACACCTGAGTTTCCCGAGCCGGTGGCGACACTCGCTGCCACGCGTGCGGCTGGCCCGTGGGCTTTCGCCTGCGGAGCCGCGGCTGGGCTGTGCGCCCGCTTTCTGTGCTCCGGCCTCGCTCCGGCCTCCCTGCCCCGGTCCAGTGAGCCCCGGCTGCGCTGCGGGGTCCGCGCAGCACGGACAGTCTCCTTGGCCCGGTTCCTGTCCGTCTGTCTGCCTGTGAGAGCCTGGCTCTCAGGCCCGGCGCCCAGCCTGCCTCGTGCTGGTTCCTGGAGCCCCTGGCCCAGCCTCCTCCTCACCTCCCTCCCGCTCTTGGGTCTGCAGCCCGCTCGCCTCGCTCCTGGGCCCCGCCCCCCTCCCCCGGGAAGGAGTCACGTGGTGGGCAGTGTGGCTGGGCTGAGTGTGTGAAGTGTGTAGCAGTTCCTGTTTCCCGCAAAAGCTGTGATTCGAACACAAATAGGGACATGAGCAAATAATTTTGAAGCACTGTATCAATAATGGCCTCATTAAAGACATTTATAAAATGTTATCTCTTTTATCTTCATTTCCTGCCTTTCCCAATCCACTGTCCGTGAGAGGGGGGGGGGGGGGGGGGCGGGGAGAGAGGCTAATTCGACAGCAGAGACCAGCTACCACGCGGCCTTTGCAGTGTGCCCAGCTGCCTGGCCCTGGGCTGAGGTGCTGGTTGGGACAGTGGCAGTGGCAGGCATCCTCCTGAGGCCGACCACTGTGACCATGATTAGTCCTTGTCCTGTTACGAGAGGAGGCGTGCAGTCGGGCACACAGCCAGGTGTGCTGGGGCAGGCACACAGGTGTTCTCCTCCGAGGAGAGCAGAGGGTCCAGCTCCCCTGGCTCTGCCGTCTGAGACCTCACAGGCCAGTGCGTGGCTGAGTCTCAGTCAGTCTCTCTCTCTCTCTCTCTCTCTCTCTCTCTCTCGCTAGGCTCATTGGCATCTACTTTGAGGGAAAAGTTGCCCAAATCAAATGAATTCGCCCAAAGGTCCTCTTCAGAGCAAGCCCTTTAGCTGCCCTGGGCCTAAGGTGAATAAACTCATGACCTTTTCAAGTCACTTCCCAACTGAACAACAGTGGTTCTTATCACTACATAAGGAGCGTGAAACCCCAGAAGGTCCAGATTGCTCTCTACGATCCATGAGCCAATGGACGGTGTGTGAGCGTGCAGAAGCGTCCTCACCCACACGGACTTGGTGGCCTTCTCCCCACAGGCTGGCATTCACCGTGGATACCTGACTCTCATGGGCTCTCTCTGTCCTCAGTGTATTCACTCCCTGTGCTGTGCAGAAATGCGGGAAAGTATCTCACCACCCACAGCTACTGCTTCTAGTGTGAACACAGCACCCAGTAGGCTCTCAAAAATTAGTTATTAAATAAGAAATGTAAACACCTTACATGGCCAGATTAGATGATCAAAGACATAAATTATGTAGAAATATGATCCAGGGCGTTAGTTCTCCGTGCATGGTCCCCTGGGTGGCTCATCAGAAGTACCTGGGACCTTGTCAGAAATGCACATTTCTGGTCCCCACCTCCACCCACAGAACCAGGGCACTGGGAGTGGGCTCAGAACCCTCCTTTTCGAGCCCTTTTGTGATGCACACTCAAGCTGAAGACTAATTGATTGATGAGAGTATTTAGCTTTCATTCACTTTTCCAAACAAAGGGAGAAGGTGTAATTGACTGAAGCTGTATTAGAGATAAAAACTAGGTTAGAAATGAAATTCAATTCCCAAATCCCATATCCATAATTATATTTTTTTAATATTTGAAGGATTTTTTTCCCATAACTAAACACATTGAATAATTGTCTTAAACAACAACATTAGATTCACAACTAGTTTTAAAAGATACATTGTGTCAATTGGGAAATTTCCCAATGGACTGGTACTGGATAATATTGGGAAAATATTGTTAATCTTATTTGTGAAGATGGTTTTGCAAATGTAAGGAGGTGCTGTAGCCCATGTATTTGAAAGAATTATCACTATAAATACACCCAAGTAGGAAAAAATGCAAATATGAGAAAATGTACATACATACAAGTTATTTTTTAATTTTTTCCTTTTTTTTTATTGATTTTAGAGAGAGAGGAATGAAGAGGGAGGAAGAGATAGAAACATTGATGAGAGAGAACATCGATTGGCCTCCTCCTGCATGCACCCCACTGGGGATTTGGCCCACAACCTGGGCATGTGCCCTGACTGGGAATCAAACCCTCGACCTCTTGGTGCATGGGTCGATGCTCAACCACTGAGCCATACTGGTCGGGCAGTACAAGTTTTTTAATGGCATTAATTACGGTAGGACATAACAAATGAAAAAAAACAAAAAACAAAAAACTATTTCATACCAGTAATACAAACCAAAGCAAAATACTATTTTTAGGACTTTAGCGTAAAGTTCAATAATGTCAAATTAAAATTTTAAAACAATATAAGTAAATACTTATATTTTAAGTACACTTGTAACAGCTACAATCATTAATGTTTATCTGTTGTTATTCTGAATCTCGTATCAGAATCTGTGCCTAACCCTCCTTTTATCTCCATGACAACAGTGGAAGGTGTTTGTCACACTCTCTGGTTTGACACATGATGAAAGTTAGATACAGAGAAATTAACTTGTCCCAGGTCTTTTAACCAGTAACAATGCAGTTAGGATTCATGATTAGTTCTTAAATCAAAATTGTAGGGAACAGATTCTTTCTACATTGCATGCATCTTGAAAGATTTTTATCAGAAATAGCTGCATTTACGGTCTGAATGCAGAACTGTTGTCAAGAGCTATTTTCGATTGACAAAAGGATGCATACACACACAGCTTACTAAATTAGGGTTGGGAGTAGAGGTGGAAGTGACAGGAAGAAGCAAAATAAAGTCCTTATAAATATGATCCTTGGAGAGCAGATGGATGTTAACACCTAGAATCTGGAGAAAATTATCAGCAAAATGTTACAGTTTTTTGGCAAAGGGACACTAGGTCACTTAGAAAAGCAGTTCCTAAGAATGAACTCTAAACCCCTTAACCATGGCCTCAAAGATCCTACAATGTTTGGTGCCTTCCTGCCTCCTTAACTTTTTTCCAACTTCTCTCTCTATCCATTCAGCTTCAGTTACCTCCCTGAGGCAGGACCATTGTCAGCCTCAGGGCCTTTGCACTTGCTCTTTCCTAATGACTAATGACATCTGTGTCAGTTTCATCTCTAATTTGATGTTGTTATAAATAATATTGTTTTTACTTTTAATTTTAATGTCAGGGCCTTAGTTTCTAGCACATAGAAATATACTTTATTTTTGTATATTGATCCTGTATAAACTTGCTAAACTGAGAGTTTTAGTAATTTTTTGTAGACTTTATAGAATTCTCTAGACATGTGCATTTGAAATAATAAGCATTATGCTATTTTTGGTGCAGTGATCTATAAATATCAATTAGGTCAAGTTGGTTAATAATGTTCAAGTATTTTATATTCTTCCTGATTTTTTTATGTACTTTTTCTATCAGTTGTTGAGAGAGGAATGTTCAAATATTTGACTACAGTTGTGGGTTTGTATATTTTCTTTGTGGTTCTATTTTGTCTTCATGCATTTTGAAGCTGTTACTAGCTGGATAAAGGTTTAGAGTTATATGCTTTTGGTGAATTTTGCATTGTGACTGATTTATCATTGTAAAATAACTCCTTTTGTTTTTTTTATAGTTTTTTCTCTAAGATCTACTTTGTCAAATATTATTTTCCATAATTTTAATTTTAGATTATTTGTATCTTTATATTTAATGTGAGTTACTTGTGGGTACTCCCTAAAGTTGGGTGTTGCTTTTCTGGCCAATCTGATGGTCTCTGTCTTCAAAAGCATGTTTAGACTATTTATATTTAGTGTGATTATTTTTATAGTTGAGTTCAAATTCACTATTTTGCTCTTTTTTGATTACTGTCATCTGATACTTGGTTATTTTTTCTATTTCTGTAACTATTGTGTTGTGTATTTCTTTATTTCATGTTATCTCCATTGTTGATTTATTAGCTATACTTATTTGTTCTTTTAGGTTATCTCAATACATTCAAGTGATATACTTTATTTTTTTTTGCATATAATATAGACATATTTTAGTTATACCATTTTAGAGATAAAGAAAGCTGAAACTCAGAGAAGCATTGTGACTTGTCTATGACCAGAAACCTGAATTCCAGTCTGTGGACTTCAGACTTAGTGTTTTTTTCACAGTGTAATGCTAGCATGCGTGTCAAAGTACTTTGTTTGGAGGATACCAAGTCATCACAAGTAGAAATTATAAGCACTGAAGAAAAAAAGTTGGGGTTATTTTTTTCTTGTTTAGAAAAATGTAAATTCTAAACATCTAATAGAAAAGCCCTAAAAGGTCCCTGCAGACCACTGAGCAGGCGCCACATATGG
This sequence comes from Molossus molossus, assembly GCF_014108415.1. NCBI lineage: Eukaryota > Metazoa > Chordata > Mammalia > Chiroptera > Molossidae > Molossus > Molossus molossus. The sequence goes on from NW_023425357.1 coordinate 28,422,993, forward strand.
GCACCAGGTGAACAATTAGAGACAAAGCTGTGAACCAGCTTCTCAGCTGAGACCCTGGAGCGGAATTGGGATTTCGTAGGCTTTTCACATGAGTCACCCCAGAGAGCAGCTCACGTCCCACAAATCACATTTGTGGCGTGTAGGGTTGTCTACTTCAGCCTGGCTTTGTAGAAATTGAATGCAAGATACCTCTTTAATTCTTGCATTTAGTAGTATTAGGGTTGCAAATTGATCTGTTAATATATCTATTTGGATAGATGGGTTACTTTTTATATTTTTTATTGGTTTTTAGAGAGAGAGAAAGGAGGAGAGAAAGAGAAATAGAGAAACATCAATTTGTTGTACCACTTATTTATATGTTCTTTGGTTGATTTTTGTAAGTGTCCTGACTGGGGATTGAACCCACAACCGTGGCATATGGGGATGTCAGTCTCACCAATTGAGCTACCTGGCCAGGGATGTCAGTATACTTTTTAACACAGTATAACTTAAATAGGAATCAATATGTACTAAAATTAAAATTTTTTTGAATTCCCACAATTTTCCTCAATATATTTTCCTTAGTATAATTGCATTTATGTCCAGCTTTACTCCAAGTATTATATATTTATACAAGATTGAAATGAAAGTCCCTCTGGATATTTACACATCATCACTTTTTGTCATTCTCATTCATGAGCTCTAAATAGCAGATACTTAATCTGTGAACCTAGGAGACAGGTCATAAATGCAGTCAGTTGTTATAACTAGTCCGATTTCTGCTTTTCTCTGGTTGAAGGCAATAAAGACTAGAATTCTTAGGTTGAAACAAAATTTGTCAGACCGGGAATGAATGTCTGTATATATATATGTGTGTGTATGTATATATATATCCATGTATGTACTTTTCCAGAACTTGTTTTCGAAGAATATCGATGATGGCAGAATGCTTGGATTTCTGTCTTATGTTCGTAAGACTACTATTTGGAAGTAGCCTCAAAACAGAACTTTCTGACTGATATTTATATAACCTTATGAATTGTCAGGCTCTGTTGTTAAGGCACCCGACAGTTTCTCAGCAGCTTCCCCTAGAAGTTGACAGGAGGAGTCACATTGCTCAGCGGTTTCCACTCTACATGCACAGTAACGGCGGTGCGTGGGCAGGGAAGTGACCATCACCGACGTAAGCCATTGAAGGCCATGGCGAGAAGAGTCTCCGGCTGGGTACACGATACAGGAGAGTGGAAAGGGGCACAGAGAGACCGAGCTCCTCAGCCTGGTCCAGCCACTCTCGCTCTGGCGCCGGGCGACTCAGACCACCTGCGGCTCAGCTTTTCCACGCGGGTGAATGACAACGAGACACACCTCCAGCATCCCACAGTGACGTCTCTGTTCAGACAGGTGTTGACCTGGCAGTTTCTCTCTCATTTCTTTAAAAGAGATGGACAGTGCTCTTCGCATTTCAGTTTCAGGACCTTGCTGTCTTACAGTGTGACGGCTCTGCTCTCTCGACGAGGTGACGGCATATTGTCCCCGGAAGGAGACCGTGATGAGTCCCACCCTGGGGATGGCTTTCCTTCATTTCCTAAAATGTGCCTCAGACAGGCTGCTCATTTGGGTGAATGATAACACAAAAACTCTGTAAAGCTAAATTAGAATGTTTGCTCAGGAAAAACAAGAGTGCAGGGTGAAATTCTATAAAGGAGTAGTAGTAAAAGATTGGGTGTGAAAGATGAGATGTTTATTCATTTATTCAAAAAAATATTTCTGAATGCCCTCCATGTTCCAGGCACCATGTTACACTTGCTTGTAAATAGGTAAATTAACAGTAACAACAACTACATCAACAACAACAACAACAACAGCAACAACAACAAAACATGACCACTATCCTGGTAACTCAAACATCTAGTCTGGAAAGGAGTCAGTAAACAAGTAAACAAATACAAATTTAAATTTTATATTATAATACAATTATATTTGATGAATGCTAGTATAGCATTCATCAATAACTAAATGGCTAATTTAGTTGGGTTCTATTCAGAAAGTACAGTTCTGGAAAGTCTCTGAAGGCCTTAGTATTGAAGCCAGGACTTTGTGATGTGACCAGTCTGCCTTGTAAAAATTGGCGGTAATATCCTAGGAAAAGGAAGTAACGAGCAGAAATCTGGAGGTGGCCAAAGCTTGGCGTATCTGGGGAGTGGAAAAGGAGCTCGTGTTTTGAGAAAAAGGCAGAATTGAAGTCAGGGAAGATGTAGTTTGGGTTATGTAGAGCCTTGTAAACTACAGAAAAGTCTTCGGAATATATGTAAAAAATAGGTCAACATTTTAATTCCATTTTTCCTGTACTAATTGATCTCTCTCTAAAAATGAATGAAATTTTTTTTTTGTAAAAATCTGATCCTAGAAGACGAAGCATTATTTTGTGGGTCAGGAAGGCAGGTCTAGGGGAAGGCACGTGGTGAGCAGTGGACAGGCTGCACATACTCCTCTGGGGCAGAATAGAATGATTGCTGCAAACAGATTGTTTGAAACAAGTCGGTACTACCCAGCTTGTTCACCCCTTTTATTGGTATGAATTAACTATTGATTATCATCAGAAAGATAAAAATCTTTAAGATAAAAATACTTGTTCTGATATGCTTTGTTTTGCTGTGGGACCCAGGTCCCCACTGATCAGACTTCTGTGTAGTCCACTCACACATGGCCTTAAGGTTGGTCTCCGGGACCACTATAATACAGGGGAGAGAATGGTGTGTCTCTTCTGAGAATAAGTTACAACATATCACAGCTTCTGTCTCAGGATTTTGTTTGCTGTCTCTTGGAGTGTTTGTTCAAGGAAAATCCACCTGCCATGTCACAAAGAGCCCTAAGGAGGGGCATACATAGTGAGGAACTGAGGTCTCCCACCGATAACCACGTGAGTGGTTGTAGTAGGAGATCTTAAAGCCCTACTGAGACCTTCCGACGACCAAAGTCAAGGTTGCATCTTGATGGCAACCCTGTGAGAGACCCTGAGCCAGAGCAACCCAGCAAACTGCTTCTGGATTTCTGACCTCCAGAAACTGTATCAGTAAACGTTTTATGCTTTAAGCTGCTGAGTTTGGGGGTAATTTTGATAAACATCAATAGGTAATAAATACAATTCCCAACACCCAGAATAATGCCTGATACATAAAAGATTCTCAAAGAAGGTTTAAAATATTTAATAAATGAAATATTCACTAAATATTTTCTATTAGGGACTATATTTTTAAAAATTTTAGACCTAAATATATAAGCCTCTATTTAGAATTCAAATTGTGTTTAAAGAATTTTTTAAAATATTTATTTGCAATCATTCAGTGCACTATCTACTTATTCACTTTCCAAGTTAGTCCCTGACATTTAAATATCGATGTTGGCTGCAGGTTAAGATTTAATTTCCAGCAGCTGTTTGCATCCCAAATAAACAGTGATGGTTCTGTTTTTGTTTATCACGTATGACTTTATTTTATTCTCCAGGAGTAAATTAGAAAAGGTGGCTCATGAAACTGTTGATTTTTATATGCAAAATTTCTAGATAAACATGTAAACATAATCAGGGACCTTAATGATTTTATTCTTTCTTTATGTTTTATTGTATTTAAAAGGTCCTTGTCATGAGGATATCTGATTTAAAAACTGAAATAAGATTTGTGCAGGATCACAGTGAAATGGAGACCTGAGGTATTGTTCTGCATAAGTTTTGATCAACTCTCTCTCTTTTTTTTTTAATCCTCATCCGAGGACATTTTTCCATTTTTTGTACAGGGCCGGGGACAAACTGCAACCGATGTACGTGCCCTTAGCGGGAACCGAACCCGGCTCTCTCCGGACCACAGGAGGACGCTCTAACCGCTGAGCCAAACTGGCCAGGGCTCTCTTTTTTTTTTTTTTTTTTTTTTAATTTTTATTTTTTATCCTCACCCAAGGACATTTTTTTGTTCTTTGTTCAGATAGAGTGGGAGGGAGAGAGAGGAAGAGAGAGAGAGAGAAAAACATCGACATGAAAGGGACACATCGAGTGGCTGCCACCTGTACATGCTCTTAGCGGGAACCGAACCCGGGTCTCTTGGGACCGCAGGCTCTAACTGCTGAGCCAAACCAGCCAGGGCTCTCTCTTTTTCAGACATTATTTTCTTAGAGCAGGTTAAGGATTCACAGCAAATTTGAGGGGAAGGTACAGAGATTTCCCATATATCTCTTTTCCTTTACATACGCATTGCCTCCCCATTATTAATGTCCCCAATGGAATGGTACATTTGCTATTTTTTTTAATTCTCATCCAAGTATTTTTCCATTTGTTTTCAGACAGAGTGGGAGGGAGAGAGAGAGAGACAAAAACATCAACATGAAAGGGACACATCGACTGGTTGCCTCCCACACGACCCCGACCAGGGTTGGGGACCGAACTGCAACTTGAGGTACATGCCCTTGACCAGAATTGAACCCGTGACTCTTCACTCTGAGGACCAAGACTCTAACCCTTGAGTCAAACAACCCAGGGCACATTTGCTATTCTTTAAAAAAAAATTTTTTTCTTTATTGATTTTAGAGAGAGAGGAAGGGAGAGAGAGAGAAAAATAGAAACATCAATGAGAGAGAACATCGATTGGCTGCCTCCTGCATGCTCCCCACTGGGGATCGGGCCCACAACCTGGGCATGTGCCCTGGCCAGGAATCAAACTGGCGACCTCTTGGTGCACGGATTGATGCTCAGCCACTGAGCCGCACCAACTGGGATCATTTGCTGTTCTTGATGAGCCTGTATTGACACATCATTATCACCCAGAGTCCATAGTTTACCATCAGAGTTTACTGTTGATATACGTACTGTGGATTTGGACCAATGTACAATGACATGTGTCATCATTATGGTGTCATACAGAGTATTTTCACTGCCCTGAATATCCTCTGTGCTCTGCCTATTCATCCCCCCACACCCAGGCCCTGACAACTACTGATTTTTTAAAATCTCTTTATAGTTTTGACTTTCCCAGAAAACCATATAGTTGGATTCATATAATATGTTACATAGCCTTTTTAGATTAACTTCTTTTTACTTAGAAATATGAATTCAAGATTCTTACATGTGTTTTCATGGCTTGAGAGTTCATTTCCTTTTAGCACTGAGTAATATTTCATTGTCTGGATGTACCGATTATTTATCCACACCTACTAAAGGATAGCTTGGTTACTTCAAAATTTTGGCAACTCTGGATAAAGCTGCTATAAACATCACGTGCGGGTTTTGTGTGGACATAAGTTTTCACCTCTTTTCAATGCGATTGCTGGATGATACTTTAAGAGTGTGTTTAGTTTCGTAAGAAGCTGCCAAGCTTTCTTCCCACGTGACTGTGTCATTTTTCAGTCCCATGTGCCATGAGTGAGAGTTTCTCTTTCTCCACATCCTTACCAGCAGTAATGTTGTCAGTGTTCCAGAGTTTTGCCCCTCTAATAGGTGTGTCGTCATATGTCATTGTTGTTTTAATTGCATTTGATGACATGACACGGGGCACATACTCATTTGCGTACTTGCCGTCTGTGTATCTTCTCTGGTGAGGCGTCTGTTTAGGGCTTTGGCCCATTTTTTAGTCACGTTGTTTGTTTTCTTCTTGTTTATTTTTAAGAGTTCTTTACATATTTTGGCCAACATGCGTTGATCAGATTTGTCTTTTGTAAATATTTTCTCCGAATCTGTGGCTTGTCTTCTCCCTCTCTTGACATTGCCAGTCACAGAGTCAGAAGTTTTTCATTTTAATGAAGTCAAGCTTATCAGTTATGTCTTTCGACCCTTTAATTGTAATATTAACTATTGAGGTAACGGATACCAACGTCATCCACATAACGTCCTGATCCCCAGTGCGCCCCAGCCCCTGATGCTCATGCCTTTGTGCAGTCCCCGCCCTTGAGCACAGTCAGCCTCTGAAGTGCTTCTGACCAACGGAATGTTGCAAACATGATGGGAGGCCATTCTCGTGGTGACTCTGTCATCACAGACTGGAGCTAGAGACGCCCCTTGTGAGCTGATGAAGTAAGTGCCCATGTTTGAGAAGCCCGTGTGGTGAAAAACTGCTGGAGACTTCTGGGACCTGTGGGAGCTTCTGGGACCTGAGGTCGCCTCCAGCCAACGACCTGCAAAAAGCCAGGCGCTCATGTAGCTGCAAGGTACTCCTGCCTCATGGAAACTGTGAGAAAATAAATATGCACTATTTTAAGCCGCTGAGTTTGAGGTAATTCGGTACATGGCTAGAAGAAAGGAATACACTCTTGTGATTTAAATTTATTGTTTCTCATGTTTTTAACCTTCTTATACTCATTTCTGCCTTTTTGCTATTTCAGAATAAAATTACTTCAAAACAAATAATTACAATGGCAAATCAGAACAAATCTTTTTTTAAAGAACACATTTCCCCCTGGATATTTTTTTATAACTCTCTATGGGGAAGAGGTGTGTGTGTAAAGTTTTCCTTCCTTGAAACTAAGGGACATCGGTTCTCTAACACATGGGCACCTGTTCTATTATTTTTCCACATAGGAAAAGGAAGGGGAAATGGGAAGGCAGGACCATTGTGGCTGGTGGTCACCCAGGCATTTGATTGCAAACAGATGGGGTCCCTGCATGGTGGTAAGTCACCCTGTGGTGAAGAGCTGGGACCCGTTCCAATGTGGTGTAGCCAACTGGCTTCACTCTGCAGGAATGATTGACTCCTATCATTTTATCAGCTTTCCTCTGCCTTAGCTTCAGTCTCAATAGACGGGCATATAAAGAACGGATGCACTGAACAGAATAACAAAGTATGATCCAGCTAATTCAGGCAGATTTGCACTGAATTTGTGTGAACCTCAGACTTCTTTCAGCCTTCATACCATGTCATTTACTGCTTTGTCACGGCAAAAATAACCAAGAAACAACTCCAGATGCTAAAATCCACGTGCTCTGCTTTTATGAGACATCCAACTTCAATTTATTTTGGATGGAAAGACTTTTCTCATCAGTACTACACCTCTCTGATAATTTCCATGTTTCCTTGTTATTTTCCGTCTCCCCAGCCCGACCACACAGCGATGTCCTGCAGGGCGGGACATACCTGCCTGTGCATTCCCAGCCAGCTTCTGGCTTCATTCTTGTTTCCACTAGTCAGTCACGTGCTAATTATTTTTACGCATACTTTCATTCGGTACCCCTTGGTGACCTTATATTTGAGGCAGTGTTTTTATTTCTAATCCATAGGTGAGGAAACAGGCTTGACAGATTCGGTGTTTGAAGCACTTGGAGAGGCAGTTGGGGAAAAAAATGTTTTAAAGGATAAAAAGAGAAAGCAAATACAAGATAGGTCATTTAAATGTATATTTATATATCTGTCTATCAATCTATCTAGATTGATAGCAAATATGACAGGAGAATTTTGAGGGGAAAAATAGTTATTGAACACAATTTTAGAGTCCTGATCTAGACTCTGATAAGACTGCAGATATATTAAATGTAATAAAATTATGAAGGAAACACGTTGCTTCCCGGCCCCCATAATGATGAGTGTGGACGGGGGACCCGTGAGAGCTACGGGACCTCACAGGAGGGAATGGCCATGGTACAGTGAGACGGGCTACGTGCTGCGCCCTGATGGGCTGGTATAGGACATTGTAATGTATTTTGAATAGGCAGAGAGTGAGAAAATATTCTAGACCAGCAAGAATGGGTGACCAATAGTGAAAAGTAAGAAAGTATATCGAGGGCAAATTTCAAAAGTAAAAAAATTAAATGCAGAAACGAAGGAAGGCTAGAGGGTGGTGGACATGCTGTGCATTTCTCTCCTCTTGAAAGTCAACATCATGGCCCTTCTCTTTCCCAGTCTGAAACCTGGTACCATTTTCACACTGGCCATGTTAGTTTGCTTCAACTGACAAGACGACTGCAATGGCTGAGCTAAGTGCACTCTTCTTCACTGGATTCGGTGAAATCTCCAGAGGGCTCATTCATCTGGGCTATTTTATTCCAGCTGCTGTGTGCGTGGCTCAGCTGGCTACTGCGTATCTGACTGAGGGCAGGGTGCACGTAGAGTTTATATTTGCATTTATCACAGTCCTGTCACAGACCACTGAACAGCAAGGTCTTGGGAAGTATCTGCTGAAGAGCCCTGGGTGGAGATGGGGGAGGGAGCTGCATGGAAACGTGGAACTGGGGGCCCCCTGTGCAGGGAGAAGGAGGGGCGTGTAGTGCAGTTGGGAGCAGCACGGGAGAAGCCCAGGTGCTGTGCATCGGGTCGTGAGGTCACGAGCGGCCACTGAAAGGTTTCCTGAGCAGCAGCGTGGTCATGAGCAGACCCACTCTGACAAAGCCCACTGAGCAGAGACTGAAGGAGGAAAGATGATGCTGGGATTAAATATACTATTTCAGGAGGAGGCAACAGGGGCCTAATGAGACAGTGAGAATAGAAGAAAGAGATGATGATAATAAGATCAAAAGAACAAGAGAATAGAAGTTCAATTCTAATTCCTCCCTCTAGCAGCTCGACAGTGTGAAAATCAAGGGAGTTATTTCATTTATTAATTGTTGACATCAAGAAGGAACTCATGTTGCTTTCTTTTGGTGTAACCTGTGTTGAGCGGTAGTATGTTGGTACAGGCCATCAATCTTGTTTAGCCATTCACAGTACCTGATGCCTACATGATTTTTGGGGAAAGTGCAGCTTATAGAGGGAACACTCAGGCGCTGGGTTCAAATCCATGCCTTCTGCCCTGGCCAATTTTGCTCAGTGGTTAGAGCGTCAGCCTGCAGTCCAGAGAGACCCGGGTTCAGTTCCCGCTAAGGGTATGTAACTCGGATGCAGTTTGTCCCCGGCCCTGGTTGGGTTGTGTGGGTGCCAACCACTCAATGTGTCCCTTTCACATCGACGTTTCTCTCTCTCTCTCTCCCTCCCCACTCTCTCCGAACAAAAAAAATAAATAAAGATTAAAAAAAACAAAAATCCACGCCTTCCCACTCGTGTGGCTGAGAGTTCCTCGGTGCCCTGCCCTGGTCTCACGGACACACGTGCGTGTAGGTTGGTAGTGATATGAGTGTGGTGTGGCCGCTGTGGGGAGGAAGGGATTTCCATGAAGCGCTGGGCTGGGCACATGCAGACTGGTGTCAAGGCACAAGATTCCAAATTCTGATCACATTCAGTGAACAAGCCAAGGAGCATATTGTCCCACTTGATAGGGTCTACCTGTGTGTAGCATGTTCTTTTTTTCCCCTCACCTGAGGACATTTTTCCAATTTTTGTTCAGATAGAGTAGGAGGGAGAGAGAGAGAGAAACATCGACATGAAAGGGACACATCGAGTGGCTGCCACCCGCATGACCAACCAGGACAAACTGCAACCGAAGTACATGCCCTTAGCGGGAACCGAACCCGGGTCTCTCCGGGCCGCAGGCCAACGCTCTAACCGCCGAGCCAAACCGGCCAGGGCTGTATAGCATGTTCTTAAATGTCAGCCCTGCAGTTGTCTTTACAATGAGGCTTATTAAGCTTATTTTCTTAAGAACAAAATTGCTATGTGGTGCCCACTCTCAGTGAGCAAAATACAAGGTTCACTTTCAGACTTTCTTCTGAACAAGAGGACGATCCCCACACAATGGAACTGTAAATTTAAGTGAAAGAACACACTTTGGACTTGACAATAGATGGCAGGCTGTGTTCTTAGTCTTCCTGAAGGTGTGAAATTGTAGTTAATTGCTCCGTTCTCAATTTTAAAGAGCAAAGAGCTCATAAATAATAAGTTCGAGTAGCGGTTTGCAAAGGATCTAAAACGTCTCAATGTATTTCTTATTGCCCAAGATGTAATTCTTCTGAGTGTTGATCACTCCCATGGATTTTAAGGTGCCCCACAGAGACTCGGCGGATGAAACCATCTCTGGTCCCTCTGGATACAGAGCTGCCTGTGTCAGAGAGAAGCCCACTGACTGCCTTCGGTTCCTCTGCACCTGCGTCCTTGATCAAGATACAATTTTTCTTAAAGGTGTAATGTAGGAGTCTGTAAAATGTAAATAATGAAATTTCTATTTCCTAACTGGGTAATGATAGTAAATTTTCAAAACTTTTGCATTACACACTAGTGTGTGTGTGTGTGTGTGTGTGTGTGTAGAGAGAGAGTCTATTTTCTTCATATCTAGCAGGTATTTGTTCACTGAAGAGATCAATCATTAAGTGACAAAATCATTTACTCAATGTCCTACATTCTTCTGAATTACAAATTTCACCAAATCTTTCAAAATACTTACATGTAGTCTGACCAGAGTGGCTCAGTGGTTGAGCATCGACCCATGCACCAAGAGGTCACTGGTTCGGTCCCTGGTCAGGGCACATGCCCGGGTTGTGGGCCCAAACCCCAGTGGGGGGCATGCAGGAGGCGGCCAGTCAATGTTCTCTCTCATCGATGTTTCTGTCTCTCCCTCTCCCTTCCTCTCTCCCTAAAATCAATAAAGGGAAAAAAAAATACTCATATGTATGTTTAATACGATATTGTCCTTAATGTAAAGAGACAACAAATATATATAATATTTGGCCCCTTTCCACTAAATGGGCACAAATAACCTCATGAAAACCACACCCACCTGAGGTAAATACTATAATTATTTGGGACACCCTAGCACCATTAAATTGACATTTTCAAGGAACTAACTCTACCTGGCTATGTTGTATCATCATTTTTTTATTTTCAGGCAGGTTTTATGTATGAAGAAGTTCCACATGTGGTAATGTGGTCAGAATCCTCTTTTAATTTTTTTTTTCTTCATTGATTTTAGAGAGAGAGGAAGTGAAAGGGAGAGAGAGAAAGATCGATGAGAGAGAACATCAATTGGCCGCCTCCTGTATGCCCCCCACTGGGGATCTGGCCCACAACCTGGGCATGTGCCCTGACCGGGAATCGAACCAGTGACCTCTTGGTGCATGGGCTGACGCTCAACCACTGAGCCACACCGTCTGAATGAGAATCCTCTTTTTAGCGGCCACATGTTCAGCAGATAATAGTAGCAGCAAATAAATACATAAGCAAAGGGGCCAAATCAGGCACGAATGGAACAGTTATTTTACTAACTGAACGCCCTGCTCTGGGAACCTACAGGGGGATATTAAGGTTTGTTACACTTAAGTTACTAAGAATCCCATTTTCCTCTGGGTTCTTCAAATCTCATAATCTCCCACAGAAGCAGCTGGAAATGAGATTTGAAAGGGCAATTCAGAAAGAACAAACAACAAATTGCTTAACTTGTTTCTGAAGTTTAATGTTTTGTCTTTGAGAAATTACAGGAGGAAAAAATCGATTGTTGTTGACATTACACACGGCAGTGTCTCTGTCACAAAAACCAGAATTCTGCCCTGGGACTTGGCCAGTGCTTGGGTTCCGAACATGGCATTCAAGTTCCATCTGGGCTGCTAGGAGATGTGCCTCATTGGGCTGCACTGGCTTCTTGGAATCAGGTTTTTTGGAAGAGTGAAATGCTTGAGAAAATAGTTTGTAAATTTTAAATGCTGTGCAAAGATGAATCACTATTATTTTTTTCCTAATTTCTTTTTTTCCTTCTTTTTTTTTCTTTCTCAATTTCACACCTTTGAGGAGCTAGCTACCTTATAAGCTCAACCTGAGTGTGATCCAATGTCGTTTAAAATTTAAATATGTCAGTGTTAAAATGATCAAGAATGCCATTGGTGTAGATATTTTTTAAAAAATGAGACTTTCGCCAAAGAGCAGGTGCATCTAAAAATACAAGCTTTTGAGTGTTCACTGTCTTAGGAAGTTGGGCTTAGAAATGGGTGGTTTTCTCCTCACTCCGGTTACCCCTTTTGTTCAATTTAGGCTAATTGACCATTTCGTGATACACTGTGAGTCTGTTGAAAAGTCAAAAGATGGTCGTCCGACTGATCCTTCAAACCTTGATAAAGAATGTTCGGTAACAACACCCTCTGCAGCCTGGGGGGTGCTCTGGAGTTACTAGCTGCAGTGATTGCATAGTAATGAATTTTATGGGACAAAACTGTGCTGTAGTCATTATTTTCCTGGAGTTACATCATCTGACATTTTGCCGCCAAAATAATTGGACGGTTGGCTGTCTGTACTTTCAGGGAATGAATGGCTGAAATGAGAGCTATGCTCTTTTCTGGTTTTCCTCAGGTTCTCAGCAAAAAAAACAACCTTTATCTTACTTCATTCTCCTATTTCTAATACTCCCTTTGTCCAAAACAAAACTACCAAGTACTGAAATGAAAATCTCTACTTTCAAGCTTATTAAGCCTTTCCAATGTGATACCTAAAACTATCCCATTTCCATAAATAATAATCTACACATCTATGGAGAAGACAAGTTTGGGATCAAGAAGGAAGAAAGAAGAATTGTGAGATAAATAGGACACCCCTCTGATGTTCCTGAAACCAGAGCACCTGTTTGACGTGCTAATTGACAGACAGCCTTGGGCAGGCTTCCTCCCTGGTGCCCTACAGGCGAGGGATGAGGGATGTGGTTGTAGCAGCGAGAGGCCAGACGGTGATTCTCCCACAGAACAACTGGGAAGCTGCGGCGTTCACATAGAGGGATGGACTTTTACCCAGACTTGAACGAGGTGGGAGTGGTTTGTGATCCCTTCCCGTCCTTTCCACAAAACCTCAAGTTCAATCAGTCACTAAGGAGACAGGGCAGTCGTATCCTTTAAAATCAAGTCGAATTTAATACACTCTTCTATGTATCTAAGTGTAAATATTTTATACTTCTAACAGGAAATAGAATAGAGAAGAATCCCGCTTTATCAGCTGGGCTTTACCAGTGTCGATCATTCATTTATTCTCACTCGAAACGGCATGGAGCTTTGTCTTTCTGTCCCTGGCTTGTCGAAGCTAAAAGCCCACAGGACACCTTTCATCGGGGCATTTCTAATTGCCTGACCCCTTATTGGCAGGTGCCGCTCCCCGCCCTGGTGCTCCTTCTCGGAAACTCCTCTCACTAGGGTTGTCCTGGACTTCCCTTGTCAGTCAGGATGATTTGGGCCCCAGGCAAGACGATATCCTTACCCTAATGCCCAGTGCCGTGGGAAGGTGACTTCCTGACAGTGCTGCAGGCCCGGGTGGGTGGCCTCTGCTCAGCGTCTGCACAGACCGGGACGCCGTTCACCTCCCTGCTTTGTCTCCGGCTTGTCAGCAGCCTCCCTCCATGGATGGTGGACGGCTACAGAGATTCTAGAATCACGTAGGAAAGGTGACAATGAGCAAAGAAGGAAGGAATAGCCTCCCTTGACTCTTTTAAATGAAGGTTGAAATGATTTTTGCCAAGCCAGCCCCATGGAGCTCGGCGGGCACTGTTTCGGGGACCCCTTAGAGCCGGGGTCTTCCCTGCACTGTCTCAGCATCTGCCATCCTTGGTCTGAGCAGAGCATTTCCAACGTGTCCAAGCGATGACCCCACTCCACCACGGCAGCCTCTGCCTGCCTGGATGTTGAAACAGACACAAATACATTTCTGTTAGTATTCTGGCAACGAGATTGTATGGATATGGGAAACGTCTCTTTCCCCATAAGCCCTATTTTTTTTTTAATCCTCACCTGAGGACATTTTTTCCATTTTTTGTTCAGATAGAGTGGGGAGGGAGGGAGAGAGAGAGAGAGACATCCACGTAAAAGGGACGCATCGAATGGTTGCCACCCGCACAGCCCAACCAGGGCCGGGGACAAACTGCAACCGTGGTACGTGCCCTTAGCGGGAACCGAACCCAGGTCTCTCTGGACCACAGGCCGACGCTCTACCACTGAGCCAAACTGGCCAGGGCAGCCCTATTTTTAAATTTAACATCAGAGAGAAGTTGCAAGTACCAAGCTTACAGTTATTACCAACAGTCTTTGTGTTGCAGGCAGGATTGACTGAGGGATGCTAAATTTAGAGATGCTCTTTGATCCTGAGATGAAGGTCTTTAATGTGGCCGAATGTTTACAGGGCATACGGGGGTTTAGGAGCCTCTGTGGAAGTCTCCAGATTCATCTCTCCCCATTCCCCCTCCTCTGAACATCCTCAGCCTTACAAAGTGGATCTTACATTGTTAGCTCTTCAGCATTCTCTCTCCTCTGTGTACATTTTTGGCTCTGAATGGACCATGTTCTCCCCATCTCTTATCTCATTAAGTTCTGTGGTTCCTCAGGTCTCCGCCAAGTTGTCACTGCCCCTGCGGAGCTTCCCCAATTCCTCCAACTTGACCTCCTATGCTTTGCTGACCCTGCACCGATCCTTCTGTGGTCGAACTTGTTTAATACTCTCTGTTCCCCACCAGCCCTTCAGATGCTTGTGGGCAAGGATCTACTATGGGCCCAACACGTTGCAGGCAAATGAGCAGTTATGGAAGAAAATAGATCTAGTTTTTGTCTTGCTTATCCAGATACTTCTTGCTCCACACCATTCTCATTGATACCCCATGTTCAACACTTTCTAATAAGTGCCTTCTAGTCTGTCCTACCAAGACATTCGCATTTTCACAAGTGACTCCTGAGGACCCAAAGCCTTTAAGTCACGTGTAAATTAATATGTTAGATACATATAGGTCTGAGAGATTACGTACTAAGGTAAGAAATATTGTTGACCAGTCTACTCAGAATGTCCCCCTGGTGGCTGTTTATTGGTAAGACCAAACCTTATATAATTGATCTTTTTTTTCTAAAATAAAAAATAAGAGCCCGGCGGTGTGGCTCAGTGGTTGAGTGTTGACCCATGCACCGAGAGGTCGCTGGTTTGATTCCCAGTCAGTGAATCGATGCCCAGATTGTGGGCCTGATCCCCGTGGGGGGCATGCAGGAGGTGGCCAATTGATGTTCTTTCTCATCAATGTTTCTATATCTCTCCTTCTCCCTTTCTCTCGCTCTAAAATCAATAAAGGAAAAATATTTAAGAAAAAGAAAAAAACAGCTCTCTTGGATGGACCTTGGCATGAAGAACGAACAAGGTACTAGGATGACAAATACACGTAACCATATTCCAATGCAATCAAATAGTCACGACCGTGGAGCACGGGGGCATATGGTGGGAGCGTCTGTTAGGAGTCTACACGGAGGAGAGCATTCCGACTGTGCATATTAAATTACGAAGCCAGCAATTGTTTAAACTGGATAAGGATTTGAGGTCATCTGGTTTCATCCTTCCTACATCAAATTCGCACTTTTAAAAAAATTAATGGGGGGAGAAAAAGGTGTCTCAAGAGATGATTTGTCTTGCCTAAGATTACCAAACAGTGTCAGAATCATAATTACAACCAAGGTAACAGCCAAAAAAAACTTAAGAAGAAAAAAGCTTTCATGATCTTTAATTTGTCTTGGGAGCCATGTCTTTGCAAACTGCCAAACTTTAAAAGTCTTCCATTTGTATTCATGGAAAAAAAGCAGGGGTGTTTGTGCAGTCAAGGACAATTTACTCCTCCTTTACACAAGTCAGTTAATAGACCAGAGAAACTGGCCTTAAGCACTGTGCAGAAAGAAACAGTCAGGGTTTCAGCTCAGTGTTCCAGAGATCTGGGGGTCTTTCCTAAGCAGTTTCCTGATGTTTGTCAGGGTAATTGATACCTATATAATTTAACAGCTGTTTAGAAATATTTTCTTGATGACTTTAGACGTGTGTGTGTGTATTATGTGTACTGTATAACAATGTGTAATAAAAATGTGTTGTTGTTGTTGTTGTTGTTTTCCTGATGAAAATGCAGTTTTTAGAGACTCAGATGCCGAGCTCAGACTTCTGGTCCTCAGAGGGGAGGGGGGTTGGAGAGCTGGGTGGAAAAGGTGAAGGGATGAAGAAGTACAGATTGGTGGTGCAGAATATTCATGGGGATGTAAGGTACAGCATAGGGAACACAGTCAATAATACTGTAATCTCTCTGTACTGCAAATATCAGGAGGAAACGCTTTGTACTTGATTGTGTAACCACTATGCTGTACACCTGAAACTAATACAAAATATTATTGAATGTAAACTGTAATTTTTAAAAATGCAGTTTTTAAAAATGGTTTTGTTTATGTTATTAAGGCAAAATTTACTTATAATAGAAAGTATAGATCTTGACAAATACAAACACATGTCACCTATACTTCATTATTCCAGAAATTTCCCTCATTCTCCTTCTCTAAAATGCTTGCTACCCTCCACACTCACAGGCTACCAGTGTTCTGTTTCTTTTACCATAGATTCATTTTTATAGTTCTAGAACTTTATTTAAGTGGAATAATACAGCACTGTTTGGGTTCATTATTTATTTTTGGATCAGCATTTTTTTTTTTTTTTCAGACTTAAGCATGTTGATTGCATGTATTCATACTTTGTTCATTTTTTTTTTTGCTTGATAATTGGAAAAATGGAGTGTGTGTTAAAAATTTTTTTTTCCTTTATTGATTTTAGAGAGAGAGGGAGGGAGAGGGAGAGAGAAACCTCGATGAGAGAGAACATCGATTGGCACACCCCTCACTGGGGATTTGGGCCACAACCTGGGCATGTGTCCTGACCAGGAATCGAACCAGTGACCTCTTGGTGCATGGATCAATGCTCAAGCATTGAGCCACACCCACTGGACCGATACCTGGAGTTTTTAAAAATCCAAATCCTTTTATAGTTACTGGAAGTCTAATGTCTGCAGAAAACATGGGTTGAACACCAGCAAAATTTTTAGCAGAAGAAAAAGGGAATTGGCCCTGGCCGGTATGGCTCAGCAGTTGGAGCATCGGCCTGCGGTCCAGAGAGACCCGGGTTCGATTCCCGCTAAGGGCATTACCTCGGTTGCAGTTTGTCCCCAGCCTTGGTTGGTTGTGCGGGTGGCAACCACTCGATGTGTCTCTTTCACGTCGATGTTTCTCTCTCTCTTCCTTTCTCTCCCTCCCACTCTGTCTGAACAAAAAATGGAAAAATGTCCTTGGGTGAGGATAAAAAAAAAAAGAGAGAGAGAAAAAGAGGGAATTGGACTGTAAGGTGAAGCTGGACTGTGAGCAGAGCCTAGCGGGGAAGCCCACGGCCATCCTCTCTCATCTCCGGTTGAGCCTCCATCAGAACTGCGATCCTTTAGCGGGAGGCTTTTCCCTTTCTAAGGGGACATTTGGGGATGGAGAACTGAACTTGACACTTACCTTTGCTTTGGTACATCTGCGAGCTCTCCTTGATGCCCAGTACTTCAAGGGGCTGTGGACCCTGGGGCTCCCTTCACAGGCTGTTTTGATCACCTGCTCATTTCCTGCTCTGCTGTTGTCTTGGTGACTGGCCTGAATGAACCCTGAGAACCTGTCTCCTCGCAGTCTGCAGTGTCTCTATCCTGTTCAAACTGAGTTGCTCCCTTGTTATTATCCTTGAGCCTGGCCACCTAGGGTGGGTCTGGGTAGAACAAGCCAATTGTTGTCCAATGTTGTGATTAAGTACCCAGTAGATTGTTTTACCCATTATCATTGGATATGTCTGTGGCCTTAAGAACACTCTTGTAGTTCAGGGGCTTGGCGTTTTTATCTCTATCTTCAGCGAGGGCCTGTTAACTGGGCAGGTTCCTCTCTGATTGCTCCTGAGGGGACGCAGCGTGGTCACACAGACTTCCAGACCGCCAGGAGCAAGTGCCCTTCTGAAGCCTGCGTCCCAGAAGCTCCCTCCGCGTGGCAGTGCCTATTGTAAGGTCTGCGCTGGGTGGGAATTTGGGTTTAAGCCCCTTGTGCCAGGAAGGCTTTGCCCTGCTTGAAAGAATGTTTCTCTCTTCGCTGTATGCTCTTAGGACAATTCTCAGAGATTAAAATTATTTTAAAAATTAATTTTCATCAAGTAAATTGTTTTGCTGGATAAAGGGTTTGCCAAGTTTCTTACTCTACCAGTTTGCTCACAGGAACTTTTGAGAATTTAAAGAAATCACACATGGGCAAATATTATCAATGCTTTGCTCAGGAAAATGTTTTTTTTGTGTGTGTGTTTTTTTAATATATATGTCTCTCTATGTGTTTTTATTGTTGACAGTATTCCAGATGTCCCCCATTTCCCCCCCTTTGCCCCACTCTGCCCAGTCCCTACCCTACCCCAGGCCTTCAGCACACTATTGTCTGTGTCCATGGGCTAGGCATATAAGTATGTAAGTTCTTCCTATCCCCCCTTCTCCCCTCTGAGATTTGTCAGTCTGTTCCATGCCTCTGGACTTACTTTGTTGCTCAATTTATTTTGTTCATTAGATTCCACAAACAAGTGAGATCATGTGATGTTTGTTTTTCTCTGGCTGGCTTATTTCACTTAGCATAATGGTCTCCAGGTCTATCCATGCTGTTGCAAAGGGTAAAAGAGCCTTCTTTTTACAGCTGCGTAGTATTCCATTGTGCGAATGTACCACAGCTTTTTTATCCACTCATCTATTGATGGCACTTGGGTTGTTTCCAGATCTTAGCTATTGTAAATAGTGCTGCAATGAACAAAAGGGTGCATACAGGGGTGGGCAAAAGTAGGTTTACAGTTGTTCATATGGAAAAAGACATGCAGGTGATGATTACTGCAACAGCTTTATTAATTCAAAAGAACGTCACAATGCAACTGTAAACCTAATTTTGCCAACCCCTGTATATTTTTTCTGATTGGTGTTTCCGGCTTCTTAGGATACATTTCTAGAAGTGGGGTTGCTTGGTCAAACGACAGTTCCATTTTTAATTTTTTGAGGAAACTCCATACTGTTTTCCACCAGTATGGTGGAACTTTTTCCCCACATCCTCACCATTACTCCTTTGTTGACTTATTAATGGTAGCCACTCTGGCAGGTGTGAGGTGATACCTTATTGTGATTTTAATTTGCATCTCCTTGATGATTAGTGACATTGAGCAATTTTTCATATGTTTGTTGGCCATCTGTATGTCCTCTTTGAAGTAGTGTCTATTCAGGTCCTTTGCCCATTTTTTAATTGGATTGTTTGTCTTCCTTTCGTTGAGTTGTATGACTTCTTTATATATTTTGGAAATTAACCAAAATCAGATGTGCCATTGAAAAATATGCTCTCCCATACAGTGGGTTCCCTTTTCATTTTGATGATGGTTTCTTTTGCTGTGCAGAAGTTTTTAAATTTGATATAGTCCTATAGTCCCATTTGTTTATTTTTTCCTTTATTTCTCTTGCCCTAGGAGATGTATCAGTGAAAATTCTGCTATGTGAGATATCTGAGATTTTGCTTCCTACGTTTTCTTCTAGGATTTTTATGGTTTTGTGACTTACATTTAAGTCTTTTATCTATTTTGAGTTTATTCTGCTTGTGTGTGGTATAAGTTGGTGGTCTAGTTTCTTTCTTTCTTTTTTTTTGTTTTTGTTTTTGCATGTGCTCGTCCAGTTTTCCTAGCACCATTTATTGAAGAGACTCCATTCTTTACTTCATTGTTATTGAAGAGACTGTCTTTATTCCATTGTATGTTCTTGCTTCCTCTGTCAAATATTAATTGACCATAATGATGTGGGTTGATTTCTGGGGGGTCTCAGTTCTATTCCACTGATCTATGTGCTTGTTCTTGTGACAGTACCAGGCTGTTTTGATTACAATGGCTTTGTAGTATAGTCTGATATCTGGTAATGTGATCCCTCCAACTTTGTTCTTCTTTCTGAAGATTGTTGTGGCTAGTCAGGGTTTTTTTTTGTTTTTTTTTTTGGTTCCATATAAAGTTTTGGAGTATTTCTAGATCTGGGAAGTATGCATTGATATTTTAATAGAGATTTCATTGAATCTATAGATTGCTTTGGGTAGTATGGCCATTTTAATGATGTTAATTCTTTTAATCCATCAACACAGTATATGCTTCCCCTTGTTTATATCTTCCTGTATTTCTTTAGGAAAATGTTGTTTTTTTTCTCTTTTTCTAGTTGAGAATTGGCTACAGTGGTTTTTAAGTTATGGTCATTATATGTACAATGAATGGAAAATATATTGCAGAATTCAAATATATGTATATTGAATATATTTCACATAGTAGCATATATTATTTATCTATAGATGTGTATATTTCATGTATCTTTATCTATCCTCTATATAATCATAGCTTTGGAGAACAGCATTATAGCTTTTGTTTTTAGAATCCACATTATTATTCTTTGTTTTAGTACTTGCATTTACCTAAAGAGCCAAATCAGTAATCTCAGTATACCAATGTAGAGGAACACTTGTGAGGAGGCAGTTTCTGTTTAATTACTGTTCTGAAGCTATTGATGTCTTTAATTACTAATTAGTAATATTGGATCTGATTGAGTAAATTTGGATATGCCTGCTGTTTACAGTCATCTGGTACAGGGGCACCTGTAGTCCCTGACTGCACTTACAAAACTCAAACTGTGAAGATTATTTCTGAGAACAAGCTCACTGAGCTTTCTTTGCTTGACTCCTTTACATTCTACCTTCAGAATGGGTTTAGCAGTCTTGAGCTTCTCATAAGTCAACCTTATTAAATTGTGCTTTGCATTTTTATATATAGAAGAAAACTTATTTTGATTGGATAAAAGCAGGATCTCTGTAAAGTCCTTGGAAGCTTCTCACAAACACATCCCAGATGTATGAAGGGGGCTTCTCTCTAACTAGTGTACCACCTAAGCATCAACAATATATGTGGATATAAAATATCAGTCTGGCATAGGATTTTGGTAAAAAGATGGAAATTCCTAGACAGACTTCATCCAACAAAGTCAGACCAATTGTCAGCCAAACAGAAAGTTCAGCATCTTGCACCCATCACACATCACATGCATGTTTTCCTCCCTCATTGTAGACAAAAGTCTGGCCAAGGTATAGAAGTGACAATGAAATCAGTAGGAAAATAGCCACTGGTGGGGTTTGTAGAGGAAGCAAAATACCAGTGTACAAGATGAGAACACCCTTCTGGCACAGGCACTTTTACACCCTCTTGTCAGAAAGAGAAGCACATGCTTCAGCTGTCATTTGAAGACCCAAAGAGAAATATTGCTGAAAACAACCAATCACACTGTACAGAATCCTCCAAAGTTGATGCAGGTCACGTTGAAAAACCATTGCCTAAAAATGTCGTGTCGCTCACATGGGCTCTTATAGTGTCTGTGTTGTACTTTTGTTGTGAGCCTTGTCATGTTCTCAAGTTAGGTAGCTCTTCAGGAATATCAACGATTTCTCGCATAGTAACAGCTAATGTTGCTAAAGTGACTTGAAAGAAAGAGTGATGTGAAAGTTAAGAATAGATGTGTCTTTGCCTTTACTTAAAAAAAAAAAAAAGATGAAGAAATGGCCCTAGCTTGTCAGCATTCAAAGTAGACTGCAAAAACCGTTTTGTTCTTTTTGATATATGTATAATATATGGTTATATATGATGTTATTTTATAGGTACATGATGCCATATATATCATATATGATGAGAAGGCAGTTACTTTAAGTAAACACTCAATCTTATGCTAAGACTTTGTTTGAAGGATGATATTTTTACTTCTTCCCAACTATTACACTGAAAAAGTAGAACACATATAATAGCAGGACAGCAAAATTAAAAACCTATAAGAAAATTAGTTTTAAAGATTTTTAAAGAATTGATTTCTAGAGAGACAGGAAGGGAGAGGGAGAGGAAACATTGATGTGAGAGTGGAATGGCAGTTAGATGCCTCTTGCATGCCCCCTACAGGGGATCAAGCCACAACCTGGACATGAGCCCTGACTGGGATTCAAACCAGCAACCTTTTAGTGCACAGGACAACACCAAACCAACTGAGCCACACCAGCCAGGGAAACATTAATTTGTTTTACACGTTGAAGAAGCTCTAATACTACATTTACAACTAAAAGTGACGTAGTCAAACAGCAATACAGTTTAAATTTAATATCTAATACCCACGAATGCTTGTATTTGTGTGTGAGTGTATTTGTGTCTGTGGTATGCATCCGTGTCATTTTTGTGTGGTATAGGTGTGCATGTAAGTGTGTAGTGTGCCCTTTATGTGGTGTGTATGTGTGCAGTGATTGTCAGGGGTCTCTCAGCATCCTGCCCTCAGTCAAAAGGGCTTCCGTGGCAAGATGGTGCCACACCATGACCCCCTTAGTGGGGAGGGGACCTAGGAGGATTGAAATGCGCTCTTCTCATAAGGTTTTCAGGGTAACTACAGGGATTTGAGTTTGACACAGTGAATGAATAAAGTCAAGTGGCTCTTGGAGATGACTTGAGAACCTGCCTCCACTTGGCTCTCTCCCTTAGCTCTGCACTGCTGTTAGGGAAGAGTTACTTCTTCCGAGAAGAAAGTGGCTGTTCATTGCCACGCAGTGGGACCCAGCTGCTCTGGGCTCCCGGGAAAATAGTCTGGTGGGAATGTTTCCGAGTTTCCCTGACTTTTCTGCTGGCGGTTAACTTCACAGATAGTGAAAACAAATAAAAGTAACATTTGCTGCTGTTTAATATTCAGTGCGGAGCATCAAGGAGTTTCTCTCTTATTGACAGTGAGATTAACTGTCTCTGCGGGAACTGCGAAAATGGTGACTCACCATTCATACTGTCAACTTTTCTGCCTGTTCTGGTGCGGGTTCCACTCAGGTGGACTTGTCTGTCTCAGGCTGGGACCAGCAGATTGTCCTCCCCCGGTGACCTGGCACTGCTCTTGCTAATAACACCTCGTGCCTCCCAGAAATAGCAGCGTTTTTTACTATTCCATGCTATTTACGAAGCATAGGAATTGTGATTTATTTTCTTTTTCAATATTTATAAATATTAATGAATACCGTACATGTTTCTTAGATCAGGCACTTATTTAAATTGAAAGAGATTTAAAAGTGATACTGTGCCCTGGCCAGTGTGGCTCAGTTGGTTGGGCATCGATCTGTGCACCAGGAGGTCACTGGTTCGATTCCCGGTCAGGGCACATGCCCGAGTTGCAGGCTTAACCCTGGGTAGGGGGTGTGCAGGAGACAGCTGATCCATGTTTTGTTCTCACATAGACGTTTTTGTTTCTCTCTCTCCTTCTCCCTTTCTCTCTCTCTAAAATCAATAAAAACATTAAAAAATGATAGTTATGGGACATCAAGGTGGTTTTGATCTTGAAGAGAAAGTGATCTGTTTTGATTAACTTAATGAGAAAATGATCGCTTCAGATATATTTTTAACAATATAAAAAAGAGCGTAGTTACAAAATTTAGCTATTTCACCTGGACACGGCCATTTTCAGATTGTGTTTTTATTAAGAGTCTTATAAAAATACATATTCACACCCTGGCCCATTTTGCTCAGTGGTTCGAGTGTCAGCCCCTGGACCAAAGAGTCGTGAGTTCAGTTCTGGTCAAGATCACGTACCTCAGTTGCAGTTTGATCCCCAGCCCTGCTTGGGGCATGTGAAAGAGGCAGCTAATCTATGTGTCTCTCTTACATCAATGTTTCTCTCTCTCTCTCTCTCCCCCCCTCCCCCTTCCTCTCTCCTTCCCTCCCACTGCACCCCCCTCCCCATCTGAAAATCAGTGGAAAAATATCCTCGAGTGAGGATTAATAGATAGACAGACACACACACACACACACACACGCACACACACACACCCACTCACTGCAATAATTTAAATTGTGTGAATCTGCATTGTTCAGTCTGGTAGATACTAGCCACAAGACACTACCGAGCACTTGAAGTGTGGCTAGTCTAAACTGAGATATTCTATTAGTGTTAAATACACAATGGATTTTTATTTTTTTAAAACAATCTTAGTAGTTTTATTAAAGCCAAAATACCCAAAGTATTATCATGTCAACACAGATTCAATGTAATATCCAATGCAGAATGTTACTAAGGAGATAGTTTACATTCTCTTATTTTGTACTGTCTGCAGAGTCCAGGGTGCATTTTATGCTTACAGCACAGCTTCATTCAGAAGGGCCGGGTTTCAGGGGCTCCTGATCCACATGTGCTTGGAGGGGACTGAACTGGACAGAGGCTTAGGGGTGGGCACACAATGCATTTTTAAAATTTCATATGGAAACTCATGTACAGCATCTCAGTAATGCTTTGGTATTGATTGCATATAGAGATACTACTTTGACATATTACATTAAATAATATATATTATTAAGATAAATTATACCTGTTTCTTTCTTTTGAATGCGACTATTGTAAATTGAAAATCATATATGTGACTTCCATGTGTGGCTCGCATTCTATTTCTCTTAGACAGGAATAACGAATAAAATATATAATAAAAACAAAAGAAAATAATTAAGTAAAACATTAAATGGTATCATTTTCTCATCTCCCTCCAATCCCAATCTGTCTCCTGAAAGTAAGGATATTTCTTCTGCATGCAGATAACCATGAGCTGTTTTCTAACCCAAAAGGAAATCAAAATATGCATACAGTTTTGCAACTTGCCTTTTCCATTTAAAAATATGTAACAGAAATCTTGTCACAAATATTTACGATTTAAACTTTTTGATTAGATGTAAAATGAAACCAGCAGACCTGCCCGAGAGCGCCGTCTACCGGCGTCATGTGCCGGTGGGTGGCGGTCGGTGGTGAAGCTGCTCCAGGTTTCTGCGGCTCAGCTCCCGAGGGCCTTTCCAGGATCAGCCTGTGGTCCTGTTCACCTTCCTCTGCTGTGGTCCCAAAGTATCCTGCTGTCTTGTCTCTGAGGCCTCCGTGAGCCAGGCTGTGTGTGGAGAAGGGTCTCTGTGAATGCTTCTGCCCTGGCTCCGAGGACAGCTCAAAAGGCTTTTATACTTAGAGGCTGTTCCACCAACACCCTGAGAGTAAGCAGGATTAAGAGACCTTAAAATAGAAGCCACTGGGAGAGTCGATCCAAATGTCAAAAATGTAGTCAATCGTTAAATCAGCCGGTTATATACATGCCTCCCGATTAAGGGGCTTTGTATATAAATATCTACTCACATCATTAAAGAGACGCTTTAGACTCAGCCGTCAAGTGGAAATGAAGGTGAGGTGAAGGGATTCTACTGAAAATAGCAGGATTGGGTGAAAGTCTGGTAGCTAAACATTGAGATACCGTCTCTCTTCTCACGCTTGACTCTCCGTGTGTTGGAGTCAGATCCGTAACTGCAAAGCAGAAAGATGAGAGGATCCCTCCTTGAGGAATTAAGTATCACTTTTTTAATTGGGAGGGGTGGTTACCCAAAGTCGTGGTTGGCTCACACTGTGAGCGCTGAGAATGAACACTACCACATCCTAATTCATGACTGAACTTGTTGCATTGTAGGGTGATTCTAGGGTGATGCTTAATTTAGGCAGCTAAAAAAAAAAAAAAAAAATCAGAGGTTCCTAAAAGAGGTAAATTACATCATTTTATGAAAATGTTACTTTGGCTTGTCTTCCCATGGAGAGGTTCCCTGTGAAGGAATTAATTCCTCCTTGTCTATGACAGAGGTTGGAGATTTGGGTCAGTGGCGTGTTTGACTCACACTGTTTAATTGAATGCAGGTTTTCTTTCAGATCAAGCATATTAGAGTGTTTGCTTTGGCCCCCAAGGCAAATATTCAAGGACATTAAGTAATAAAACCTAATATAGGAGCAATTAAAATATGGAATATAATTTTTGAAATATCAGAAACCAAGCTGAATGTTTATTATTGCTAACGTTAATAAAAAGTTAATTGTGCCCTTTAGCAATTAATTTATGCACAATTATTTCAGACTGTTACTCGTTCTTCTGAGCTAATTATAATTATATACAGGTATAAAAAGAAAACTCTAAAGTACCTACAAAATAGCTCCATAAAAATTGGTGCGCTTAACTGACGTCAAAGCCCTTAGCTATGTAAGTGATACTAAATGAGTTAAAACTAGACTCCAATTACTCTGTAAGAGTTGATCATTTAAAATTGGTGTGCTGTGGTTGGGTACATTTAAAGAGCTTAAAAAGCATCGCAAAGCATTCAAAACAATTACTGTTATCGTACCTTTTATTTAATCACAGACCATGGTCTTGTATGTTAGAGCTTCTGCATTTAGCTCAATATATGTTAAATTAATGCACTGGAATAATGCAAATCTATGCAGTGTTACCTTCATAGCTGCTGGGTTTTTCTGGCTTCCACTATTTAAAAATAAAAATTAGGCAGCTGCTCTCAATTAAGTTTATGGTAATATTACAAGTAATAATAGCACTTATTGATAACCTACCAAGTGCTATGTATTTTACATATAACAATACATAACTCTTATGAGGCTCCTAGACCTTGCTAGCTCTGTTCTTACAGAGTACCAAACTAATATACATAGTATATAATAAGTAATATATATTATATAAATATATAACACATGATGATATTCATATATTTATAATGTATTTTAAAATAAAATAAAAGTTTTTATATTTTATTAAAATATAAATATATTTTGATTACTTAAATATTTAAATATTAAATTTTATTTTATATATATAGATAGAGAAAGAGAGAGATGTTTGGAACAGAATCTAGCATGTTCTAAGAGTCTGTTGTGTGTGTGTGTGTGTGTGTGAGGAAATTTAACATTGATGCAGTATTATTATTTTATCCTCAGTGTATAATCAGGTTTCATCAATTTCCCCTCAGATGTCCTTTACAGCTATTTTTATTCTCAGTCCAGGATGTAATTCAGAATCACACCTTCTGTTTAGTCATTATGTCTATTTACTGTCCTGTAATCTGCAGCAGTCCTTCAGCTCTTCCTGCTTCTCATGACTTTGAAATCTGTGGAGCATACAGGCCCCTCATTTGAATGTGTGGGCCGATTCCTCGTGACGGGGTCCACTTAGCGCATTCTGGGTAGGAACAGCACAGCAGTGACGTGTTTTCCTCTCTTTGAGAGGGAAATGAAGTCAGTGTTTTTCATTACTGGTGATGTTAACTTGGACCATCTTGTTAAGGTTGTGTCCATCAGGTATTTCTACCATATAGCTCCTTAGTTCCTTCTTTCCTTATTTAATAGGAAAAATATTTGTAAACTATGGAAATACCTTCTTCCTTATCAAACTTTCATCCCCTATGGTGACAGAATTTTTTAAAGTTTAATTATAAATATTAGATAAATGAACACATAGTGTGTAGGCAAACCGGGTCAGTTATTGAAATATATGTTATAATGAATTGACGAAAAAAGCAAATTTTCCCAAAGCCAACACATTAGTTTAAATCACTACATACAAATAAACATACACAATATGCTCAAGCCAACATGCAAGGTGTTACGTGCAAATAAAAGCCATCTTCCAACTCATTTAGGGTTTTCGACAAGTCAGGATTTTAGAATATTATTACATTTTTAGTCCTCATCTGGGCTTAAAAAAAGTAAGACAGAGAAGGATGGAGAGAGGGAGAAGAAACCCCTCTCCCCTACTTCCAGAGTCTAAAGATAAAACATACGAGGAAAAAGAACAAATAAGTTCCTTTAGTTTCAAACCCTTACATCTTCTCTTAGATTATTTGTGTTTGCTTGCATGTGTGTATGTTTAAATTAAGTTATAGAACAAACTGTCTCTGTGTTCTACTTATTAAATGGTCCATGGTGCCTGTATATAGAATCAGACCTCTTTTGAAACATAAAGGATATTAAGAAGAAGGAGGAGGGAAAAAAGCATAGATACAGACAACAGTATGGTGATTAAGAAGAAAGAGGGGTGGGGGACGGTGGAGCAGGGGGAAGTGGGGAGCAATGGGGATGGAAAGAGACTTGACTTTGGGTGGTGAGCACTCGATACAGTGTGCAGATGATGTGTTACAGAGCTGTACACTTGAGACCTGTGTAGTTTTATGAACCAATGTCACCTCAAGACATTCAGTACACTTTGATCCACTGTCTTATTTTATAGATGAAAAAAATTGAGACTCAGAGTAATCTGGATGCTAGTTGTAGAGTACTAGGTACTTGAATTCTGATTGTTGACCACGATCTGATAACCTTGTTTATTGAAGGCATTCTGCTTGATTCAAACTGAGGATCTGGGGGAAAAAAAAAACACAAAAACACCACTGGGTCAAATTTATGGTGGCAGAGTAGTCTTTCAAGCACCTGTTTTTAATAATGTGTGTCCTTGCCTCCCTGCTGAACTAGCCTCTACTGGGATACAGGGGCACAGGTGAGACAGTTGTGATGGATTCTTAATATCATTATTAATTACATCGTTCTCACCTTCCATAGTGTATTGTCTGATGCTGAGGGAAAATATACCCTTGACTGCCCATTTTTTTTTTCCATGAAAAATTGTGTCCCCTGCACCCATCATATAAAATCCTAATAAACTTCTGCAGAGACATAGGTCATCTCAGCTCCTAATGTTATCTTCACTTTAGGAAAAGCTCTAATGTAATTTTGATTATGCTTTGAAATATCACTGGGCTTATGGCCAGAGAGCTCAAGAGCACTTCGAGCCCAAGGCACTGGGGTCTCTCTACGTCTCCATGGTACACACTTTATCTTTGGAATTGTACCAGAAAATCCATTTAAAATCAGTCTTTTATTAGAAGGAACATTGCTCCCATCATTTGCCTTACACCCGATTTGTTTGGAAAATTCAGAGCTCATAAAGTTGTAGTTTCTATCTCCTCTATTTTTCCAGTTGGGTGAGACTTTTATAAATGCCTGAGCACCACTCCCAATAAGGATTTGTCATCTGTTGTCAAAAGAGTCACACACAATTCTTATTTTGAAGTTGAGCTTTGGATTTACTTACATGTTTTCTTTCTTTGCCCCATTGGCTTAATGTTTTAAGCTCTATAGTTATGATAATATATCTTCAAGTTCCATTTCTAAATCCATCAATAACATCGCAATCCAATTCTGAAAAACAAATTAGTCAATGTCTGTATATTAATCATTTAAAAACAATAAAAATAAAATTGAGGGCAGAACGCTGGTTGCCTGGAAGTGTTGAATAAGTAAACTCCTCTGGGAGATTTATCATCAGGATTTACAATTATCTTTCCTGATGGAATTGAGTTTTGTCTATTAGAATTAAATTGAAGATCACCTTTTCTGAGTCATACAACCATGAAACTATATTCTTGAAGAGAATATTTAGGACAGAAATCACATATGGAGAGAGCATTGAGCATGCTTTTCTTTTGCTTTATTTTTCTAGTGGTCAGTAAAATTTAATATATGATCCTTGTAAATACAGTGATTGCACAGATATTACTAATTTATCTGAGTTGATTTCTGCCTGGGAATTTCCAATGAATAAGTAAGTACCTAAGTCAGTCAGTCAGTCTATAAATTAAATTGAGTAAAACCACCTGTAAACAAGTGCCAAGGACTAAAGACATGTTGCACGACTATAAATCATCCTAGATCGAATTTCGCTGAGAGAATAAACATTTTAATGTTCCAAAGTATTCCCTTATTTAATGTACAATGTCATCCTATTGAGAAAACCACGAGCATGGTTGAAATTATTTTATTGCAAGCAACAGGCACCAAAGCATAGAATTGGGGGGGGGGGTATGTATTGTCCTATTTACATACTTGGTTAAGCCCAAGATGGATAGATTTGAATTTGGGGACATTGGGGTCCAGGGGTTCAGACCCTGCATCATTAAGCTCACTGCCTGTGTTCTTGCCTCCCTTCTTGAGGCTTTTTCCATGATGGCTTAAGGAGGGTCTAGGCTCATTAAGTTTATTGATTTGGGGAAAGATATAGAGAAACATCCTCCTCTAAAATTTTTCAGAATCTCACCAATCATCTATTTGGTTCTGTTCAGTTAAATGCCTACCCATGAGACTAATAACTATTTTTTTTTTAAATTTTATTGTATTGTTGACAGTGTTACAGATGTCTCCCATTTTCTCCCCTTTTGCCCCCCTCTACCCAACCCCCGCCCCACCCCAGGCCTTCCCCATGCTACTGTCTGTGTCCATGGATTATGCACATATGCATTTATGTTCTTTGGTTAATTTCTCCCTATCTTGTCCCCACCAACCCCTTCTCCCCCATTGAGATATTATTCTGTTCCATGCATCCATACCTCTGGACCTATTTTGGTGGTCAGTCTATTACGCTAAGTGAAAGAAGCCAGTTAGAAAAAGACAAATATCATATGATCTCACTTATACGTGGACTCCAAAGAGACTAATAACTGCTGACTGGAAGATGAGAAAGCGTAATGGTTCACTCTGGATCAAAGGCCATGCTTTTTGCCCGAGGACATAAAAGGCATTGTGATTGACAATCCCACCTGAGTCACAGAGGATAAAAAATGGGTACTTTTTCAGTTGAAAAAGGAATGCTGGACAGAAAATCATAATAGATGTTGATTAAATCCCATGTGTGAGCTTTATAAAAATCTGTATATCTCGGTTGGTGTGGCTCAGCGGTTGAGTGTTGACCCATGCACCAAGAGATCGCTGGTTCGATTCCCAGTCAGGACACATGCCTAGGTTGTGGGCCAGATCCCCGGGGGGGGGGGGATGTGCAGGAGGCGGCCGATCAATGTTCTCTCTCACAGATACTTCTATCTCTCTCTCCCTCTCCCTAAAATCAATAAAGAAAATAATTTTATAAAAAGCTGTATAATGTTTGCCACCTCGCCTGTTATTGACATTCTCGTTCTAAGCAGTGTGCCATTAGAATGAGTCACCTCTTGCATAGGCAATTGGAGTAAGACTCTGCCTTTTAACTGGTGGACTAAGAACCCCCGGAGCAGGGCTCTTCCTGGCACGTGCAGAGCACCCGGGACATCAGGGCATCCCTTCGGCACACGGGTTTCAGCAGTAAAACTGCTCCTTTCCACTGCGTTTGAATTGCTGGTTTCAGTGTATATGAATGTGGGGATGGATTTCACCCCTCATCTCCTACACTCACCCTCCTATCAGGGATTTTAAATGACCCTTTGTAAGAGTTTAAACAAAAAAATCTTTTTTAAACTTAAAACTTGATGGTCAAAAGTTCAGGGATGTTTGGCTTAAGGTTACATTTTTCCATTTCCTTCTTATCTTTCTGGACAGCTTCAGACTCTTCAGTTTCCAACAAATGTGAACGCTAATCGGAGTCAAGCAATGCAAGAGGCAGTCTGCTTGGTTACAGGGCACTGGGAAATGGGTCAGGGGATCTGGATTTCCATCCTATATCTACTTATTAGGAGCAAAACTTGAGTCAATTTTTATAAAATTGAGCCTGTGATTTCTCGTGTGTCAACTTAGGGGCATAATTTATTTCATCAGTATTCCTTTCCTGAGCACGTGGTCTACCCCAGGCACGCTGCCGATGTGGAATACAGCCATGCAAAACAAAAACAGAAGAGGCCTCTGCTTTGGGGGAGGTTTTCTTCCAGTGTGAGGGAGACCAGCCACGAAGAGTTAAATAAATAAGAAACAAGTAAGGTAATTGAAGTAGCTGCTAAGTGCTCTGGAGGAAAGGAAACAGAGTAATGAGCGAGTAAATGATGGGTGAGGGAGTGGTGGGGACTATTTAACTGGGATAATGAGAGGAAGTCTCTTTAAAGGGACATAAATATGAGCTGAGACCTCAGTGATGAAAGTAAGTTAGTCACATGAATATTTAGGAAGAATGTATTCTAAGCAGAGGAAAATAAAGAACAAAAGTGCTAGGTTGGGAATACGCTGGGCTGATTTAAAGACTAGGAAGGAGGCTCAAGTGTCTAATCCATCACGAGGAAACAGAAGAGGGGAACCGAGTTCAGGGAAACTGACAGCGGCCATCATTGCAGTTTTAGGCACTGGGGTGACATGATCCATGCCCCAAACCACGCAATAGTGGCCTCTGTTGGCTTTTAAAACATGTTTTTAAATGGCTTGTCTGGAGGGCAGAAATGGAAGTGATGATTCCATTAATGTAATAATCGAGGCAGGATGTGTTGGTGGCTTGAAAGAAGTGATTGGCAACGAAGGTAGTGGTAAGTGGTTGTACGTAGGTTTTATTTAGGAGGCATCATGATAGGACTTGCAGACAGACCGGACCTGAGGAGTCAGGAAAGAGATTAGATTGATGTCCAGGGTTTTGCTCCTGAGCACCGAGCATGTGATGTTAACTTTGGTCTTCTAGATATCAAGTGCCGTGATTCTAGGACTGACTTTGAACTTCAGGTGAGCTCTGGGCAAGCGAAGGCAGCATCACCTGCGCTCTGTCTGCCCCTGGGTCACTCAGGAGACCGTGAAATGCAACAGATATTCAGGAGCATCACACGCTTCAGCACTCCGAGTCGAACAATATCGTAGAAGCTTTTCTACACATTACAGTAATATGGAAATGTAAGATATTCCTTTTGGCTCACTGACAGCTATTTTTTTTATTCCCTTCTATGATTTCTTTTCCTCAATTTGTAGGCAGACATGAATCTGGCGGTTGCTATAGAAATGGGAAAGTTACATGCTGAACTACTCAGTGACTAGATTTATCTTTGAGATATATTTTCCCTACCTTCTTTCCTCCTAATTAATTACAACTCGGAAGATTTGGGTAGCAGATACATTGACAGAAGGCTTTGCCCCCTCTGGCTGAAATGATCAAATACAGTGAGTAGTTCTTCAAATTGTGCGACCCCCAGACTGTGCTAAGTAGCATGGTGCTTCTCACAGTAGAAAGGCAAAAGTACCTTCAGGTACCGTGACAGCATTAGAGACTGTTGCAGTTGCGTGTCAGTGAGGGTAACTAGTAACACGGATTTCTGTTGCACAGAAAACACTTAACAGTAACTTCCAAAAAGTGGTTAGACAGCAGTGTTCCAGGCAGCTTATCCTCCCTAACCTAAACAGTGTTGACTTGCATGACGTTTGCCATAGGTAAGGGTGAGAAAAGGGCAGAAGAGTCTTCTGAATTGTGAAAATATTTAGGTACCACTGTGCGTCTCCCATTTCCCACATCTCTGTCCACATGTAGGTCGCAGAAAGGAACACATGGTAGTGTTGGGAGGTGATTAGGAAAGAGAAAGATGGACCCACCCCTCAGTTTTGTCCCCTTTCAGAATTTATTCTGCCAGACACAACAGGGTCAAGGTTTTCAGGGGCTACAAAAAATGCCTCGCCAGTGAGATGGACTCTCCAGTGTGGATTTTTTTTTTTTTTTTTTTAATGGCAACAGGGCAAGGCTGGTGTGGCTCAGTGGTTGAGTGTCAACCCATGCACTAAGAGGTCGCCGGTTCGATTCCCGGTCAGAGCACATGCCCAGGTTGTAGGCCAAAACCCCAATGCAGGGCATGCAGGAGGTGGCCAGTCGATGTTCTCTCTCATCGATATTTCTCTCTCTCTCTCAAATCAATAAAGAAGAAAAAAAAATTTTTAAATAATAAATAGCAATAGTAACACCAAATGAAGGTAGTGACACTGGTCCAGGGCATCTTCCCAGTCTACCACGCTGGAGTCATGTTCCTCTGTCATCTAAGGAGCACAAGACCATGCCACTGATTACACTCGCTCGTCCTCACTTGCTGCTGCAGTTTCGTGGGTTTACTGGCATCTTAAACTTACTTTCTGAAATATCTCTTTATGTCCTTCGCCCTGTTTTCTATCATTTTTAAATCATTTGTCTAATGTAAGTTGTAAACATCTCTCCTGGTTTTGCAGGTGTCGTGTAACGTCACGGTGGGTTTTTCTATACAGATACTTTGAGCTCATACAAAGTCAAAGCATCCAATCTTTCCCTTTCATGGCATCATGAAGTCTGCTCTTGGTCACCTGGTTTCCATCTCGGCCAGTGTTTCCTTTCTAAAGAAACCATTATTATTATTATTGTTATTTTATAATTCTGTGATTGATTGTAATGCAAGGTGAGAGATTCAAATGTAAGGTTATGCATTTTTTAAAAATGATTTACCTTATGAGACTAGGGGCTCTGTCTCCCAAGGCCTGACACTGTGCAGCGCATAGAGGGCTCTGAATAATTATTGAACAAATGAATGAGTGAACTACAGACCCTACGGGCTCCCTATGGTATATGTGAATCATAAACTTGAAGGGTTATAATAATCTGATTACCGGCTGCTAAATGAGAGAACTGAATTTCAAGGGCAGTACAGTACGTGGGAAAGAGCTAATCCCTCTTTAGGCTCTAGAAACTTTATAGATTTTTAAAGACTTTTTTTTTTTTTTTTTTTAAGACACAGGACTGTAACTTATTCCAACCAAATAAGAGACAGCATAGGAATGTGGAAAACTTCTGAGTGAGACAGATTCAGGTTTGAATTCTCCTCGCGTAACTCCTTGGTCTTTAAAATCCAGATTTCGTTACTGACCTTGCAGACTCGTTTCCCATCCCGAGCGTGGGGACGAGATGCTCCGCTCCCAGGAACCTAGCGGACCGGTGCGCGCATGCGCAGTGCCGCGGCGTGCAGGCGTGTTCAGCCCAGCGGCCTTTCCACTTCGCCCTCAGCGTCCTTCCAACGCCGCGCTGGGGAGCGGTCAGCCACGTTCGCCTCGAAGTCTTCCCACTGGTGTCCACTTGGATCTGGGGGCCACTTTCTAGGATCCGGAGAGGGTTTGCTACTCTCAGCCATCACTGGGGCCCTGGCGGAGACGCAGATGGAATGAAATGCGGGGACGGCAAAGGTGCAGGGACTTGCCACGAAATACGTTGTTTTCCAAAAGACCACACGGGTCCTGGAGGGGTGACGAAGCCCGCGCACGCCCCGTGCGTCTGCTGCACCGACCCCAATGCCTATCCTGAGTCCACAGAACATTCAGCAGTTGCAAGCGAGCTCTTGAATTGCCCTTTCAGTGAGCTGTTTACATGTTCACATCATCTAAACCTAGATGCTCACATGATATTCTGCCGCCCAGGGAAAATGCCGACTGAATTGCTTAGTGATCCAAAGTAGAACAGAACTGTCAAGAAACGAAGCGTGTGTCTGCTGGGCAGCAGCGACGCAGTCACAGGGGGGCAGTGCCAGCGCAGTCACTTAGGCACGGAAGCGGTTTCTCTTGGGGCACTCCAGGGACAGAGGGACCTCTCCATGTCACCCTGTGAAAAGCACACTGAGGCTGGGAACAAACCGTATTCTTACATACTTTGCCTAAAAGGCTCAGCGTGGTTCTAAAATCAAGCGAAAAGAATATCAGGTGTAAAAAGAAAATGCTCACTGAGTTCCTGTCACTCTTACTGCGGTGGATGTCATACGTTAAACTTTGAAAAGGGACCTTGGCTAAATTTATCCTTGATAGTATTGTACTTTTGGGGTCTTAAGAAACCCTGCCCTACCCCAGAGGCACAAAACTTATTCTTCAATATTTTCTTCTAAAAGCTTTAAACATTGAAGGAAATTATTACGTTGAAGCCTTTAGGCTGCTCTGTATATACATAGCATGAGGTAGGAAGCTACTTTTATTTTATTTTTCTATATTGATAACCAATGCAAGCACCATGCATTGAATTGTCTAGTCTTTTCCTAGTGATCTGTAATGCCATTGCTGTAACATACCAAGTTATTATAGATATTTAGGTCTATTTCTTTCTTTCTAAATCTGTTTTTATTGATTTTAGAGAGAGGGAAGACAAGGAAGGGAGAGAGAGAAACATTGATGAGAGAGAACCATCAATCAGCTGCCTCCTGCTCATCCGCCACTGGGGATGGAGCCAGCAACCCAGGGATGTGCCCTGACCAGAAATCGAACCTGTGACCTCTTGATATATGGGATTACACTCAATCCACTGAGCCACACCAGCCAGAGCTATTTTCTTTTCTTAAACAATATGTTTGGGTCTGCTTCTGGACTCTGTTCCATTTCATTGGAGCTATTTATCTCTCTCTTTCTGTTAAAATCACACCATTTTAATTACTGTTGTCCTTTGAAACTTTCCACATGTGGTACAACAAATACCTTCTCCTTCAAAATTTTCTTAATTATTCTTGACTTTTTTCTATCACATTTTAAAATGGTCTTCTAAGTATCCTATACAAAGATACAGCCAAGTTGGGGATTTTTAATTGAAACTACATTGAATTTATAGAAAAATTTGGAATTTAAAAAATAATATGGGGTACATCCATCTATAAACATGGTATATAGCTTCATTCAATAAGGCCTTTTGTCTGTCAATGAAGTTTTATAATTTTCTAAAAAAAAAAGCCCAGAGAGAACCAAACTGGAATTACAATTATAACAAAGAAAAATCAACGGTAAAAAACAACAGAAAAGCAGCTTGCGAGGACCATATAACGAGGGACACTGACTCCATCCCGGTAGGCTTGCAAAGGCGTGAGACGGGGGCCTGGAGCCCACGGTCGGCAGCTCTGCAGCGGCCTTAGCTGGGAGCAGCGCCCTTGGGTGACACTCCCAGGCGGCTCCACAGTGCAGCCGGGCCAGAGGCTAAAACAGCCACAGCCACTCACCTTGGGATCCGGCAGAGGGAGGGCAGACTGGACTGGAGCTGTATCGGGACACTCGGGATTTGTAGGGCGCTCAGAGCTTTTGCTGAGTTGCAGCCACACAGGACAGTGGCCACATTGCTCCTTCCCAGGGCTCTGGGGAGAGGCAGCAGCCCCTCCCTCGGAGATCCAACCCCACCCTGTGGGCCATTGAAGTGCTAATTAAGGCTCACTAACAACCAGCATCTGCCCCACCCTCCGGAAATCCCCTTAAGCTGAGCACCTGAGGGAGTTTTTCAATCAATTGACAACCCAAAACTCATCAAGTAACCTCGACTGCTAGCCTCCAGGCAAAAAGCTAGAGGATAACAGTACCTTTCCTGGGCTAGCAACTTTAACCAGGAAAGCAAGACTTGACAGTGGTGTTTAACGTGGGTCCTCCCTCGCTCATCTAAACCCAGGAGAGGGGGCCACAAACAGCAGAACACCAACACCCACAGGGAAAACTTGACAGACTCCAAAGCCCACAGTGATAGCGAAAATGGTGAAACACAGAAACAGAAGCCAAATGAAAGAACAAGAGACCTCCACCGAAGATGAGATCCATGTGGAGCAGTGAGGCATGTGAACACTATGAACAATTACATGGCAACAAATTTGACAATCTAAGCGAAATGGACAAATTTCTAGAAACACACAGCCTCCCAAAACTAGACCAGGAAGCAATAGAAAACTTAAATAGACCAATAACAAATAAGGAAATTGAAGAGGTAATCAAGACTCTACCAGCGAACAAAAGCCCAGGCCCGATGGCTTCACGGGGGAGTTTTACCGAACATTCAAAAAAGAACTAACACCCATTCTCCTCAAACGATTTCAAAAAATTCAAGAAGAAAGACTTCCAAACTCGTTCTATGAGGCCAGCATAATTCTAATTCCAAAACCAGAAAAAGACACTATGAAGAAAGAAAACTACAGGCCAATATCCCTGATGAACATAGATGCCAAAATCCTGAACAAAATACTAGCAAATCGGATCCAGAAATACATCAAAATACTTATTCACCATGACCAAGTAGGATTCATTCCAGGGATGCAAGGCTGGTACAATATTCACAAATCAATAAATGTGATACACCACATAAACAAAATGGAAGATAAAAACCACATGATCATATCAATAGATGCTGAAAAAGCCTTCGACAAAATCCAGCATCCATTTCTGATAAAAACACTCAGCAATGTGGAAATAGAGGGATCATATCTCGACATAATAAAGGCCATATATGAAAGACCTACAGCCAACATCATACTCAATGGGCAGAAACTAAAAGCATTTCCCTTAAGAACAGGAACAAGACAGGGATGTTCACTTTCACCACTCTTATTTAACATTGTACTGGAAGTCTTAGCCACAGCAATCAGACATGGGGAAAAAATAAAAGGGATCCAAATTGGAAAGGAGGAAGTGAAACTGTCATTATTTGCAGATGACATGATATTATACATAGAAAACCCTAAAGAGTCCATCAAAAATCTAATAGACTTAATAAATGAATTTGGCAAAGTGGCAGGATAAAAAATTAACATCAAGAAATCGATGGCATTCTTGTACACCAATGATGAACTCACAGAAAGAGAAACTGAGAAAACAGTCCCATTTACCATCGTGCCAAAAAAATTAAGGTACCTAGGAATAAACTTAACCAAAGAAGTAAAGGACCTATTTGCAGAAAACTGCAGGGCATTGAAAAAAGAAATAAAGGATGATATAAAAAAGTGGAAGCACATACCTTGTTCATGGATTGGAAGAATTAACATCATTAAAATGTCCATACTACTCAAAGCAATCTATAGATTCAATGCAATCCCCATCAAAATACCAACGACGTATTTCACAGAACTAGAACAAATACTTCAAAAGTTCATATGGAACCAAAAAAGTCCCCGAATAGCCACAGCAATTTTGAAAAAGAAGGACAAAGTAGGTCGGATCACAATACCAGATATCAGGTTATACTACAAAGCGACTGTAATCAAAACAGCCTGGTACTGGCACAAAAACAGGCATATAGACCAGTGGAACAGAACTGAAAACCCAGAAATGGACCCAAGGCAATATGCTCAATTAATATTTGACAAAGGTGACAAGAGCATACAGTGGAGTAAAGACAGCCTCTTTAATAAATGGTACTGGGAAAATTGGACAGCTACATACAAAAAAATGAAACTAGACCATCAACTTACATCATACACAAAAATAAACTCAAAATGGATAAAAGACTTAAATGTGACCCATAAATCCATAAAAGTTCTAGAAGAAAATGTAGGCATCAAAATTTTAGACATCATACGGAGCAGAATTTTCACTGATACATCACCTAAGGCAACAGAAACAAAGGAAAAAATGAACACATGGGACTATATCAAACTAAAAAGCTTCTGCACAGCAAAAGAAACAATCATCAAAATGGAGAGGCAACCCCCTGTATGGGAGAACATCATTGCCAATGATATGTCAGATAAAGGGTTAATTTCCAATATATATAGAGAGTGCTCATACAACTCAACAAAAAGAAGACAAAGAACCCAATTAAAAAATGGGCAGAGGAGCTGAATAGACACCTCTCCAAACAGGACATACAAATGGCCAAGAGACATATGAAGAAATGCTAAACATCACTAATCATCAGAGAGATGCAAATTAAAACAATGAGGTATCACCTCACACCTGTCAGAATGACCAGCATCAACAAATCATCAAACAAGAAGTGTTGGCGAGGGCGTGGAGAAAAGGGGACTCTAATACACTGCTGGTGGGAATGCAGACTGGTGCAGCCACTATGGAAAACAATATGGTCTTACCTCAAAAAATTAAAAATTGAAGTTCCATTTGACCCAGTGATTCTGCTTCTAGGAATATACCCTCAGAAGCCTGAAACACCAATCAGAAAGAATATATGTACCCCCATGTTCATAGCAGCACTATTTACAATAGCTAAGATCTGGAAACAGCCCAAGTGTCCATCAGTAGACAAATGGATAAAAAAGCTATGGTACCTATAGACAATGGAGTACTATGCAGTGGTAAGAAAGAAAGATCTCTTATCCTTTGAGACGACATGGAGGAACCTGGAAAGTATTATCCTAACTGAAATAAGCCAAGTAGAAAAAGATAAATACCAAATGATCTCACTTATATACGGAATATAATGAACATAACAGTCTGAGGAACACGGTAGACCCAGAAACATGAAAGTAGGGCACAGACTGACATCCCTCAGAAGAGGGGGTGGGGGTGGGAGGAGCTAAACCACAGAACTTATGTGCATGTATGCATGACCAATGGACATGGACAACAATGCCAGGGATAGGGCGGGGGTGAGGTGGGGAGGGGGGTGCCAGTGGGGTAAAAAAGGAGAAACATCTGTAACAAAAAAATAAATTAATTATTTTTTTTAAAAAGCCCAGAAAACTTGTTAAAATTAAATGCTACCAGAAATAACTTAGGCAAACCAAGCTGGGCTCCTACAGAAGCATCCATCCCCAAGCACACTGCATTTCCCTTCCTGTGCAACCATGTCTCCCCCCCCCCTTTTTTTTTTTTTTTACAAATGCTTAGAACTCTCTTGTCTAAGCAACCTTGCTTAAGAGTGCTACTTGTTCTATTGCATTAAAATTAACTTTCCCACTGAGAGCTGCATGACTTTGCCTTATCTTTTTGTTGAAATTAACACCTTATCTTAAGTAAGACTACTATCCCAAATGGCTAGAATGCTGATACTGAAAAAAAATTGCAAACATTTTTTTTATTATGTTTTATTCTCTTTGGAATAAAAGTGATAGGAAATAGTTGAGAATTCAAAAAATGTACTTAATATTATCTGAAACATTTATTTATTAGTCGTGAGCATTATTTATTTTTTTCTGACAACCCTGACAAAGTGTATGCCATGTGTTAAAGAAGTATATTTTTTAAAAAAAAACAGATTGATAAATGTTGTGTACTTATTATTTAACATGATAGTAACTCTTTCAAGGTTATCAGTAAAACAAAATAATGTAATACTGTATTTTTTACACTCAAATTGTCTGCTTAATTGGAGATGATTTTTAGGTCTCAAGGTAAAGTATTGAGTTTTTGCAACTGAATTATCTACATGTACTAACTGTACATAACTGAAAGAACAGTTGAAGAACTGTATGGGTTAACGGTACTCATAGCATGAGACCATATTTAATTTAGGACTAAATTTCATGTATAGATGTTCTACAAAGTGAATTTGACCTACAGTGTCTTGCATATAATAGGACAGCCATTGGTTGAATGAATGAATGAATGAATGAATGAATGAGGAAAATATAGACTTCAGCTGCTTTAATAATTATTAGTTTAAACTAACTATTGGTCCCAGTCTATTTTTTTTTTTTTTTTTTTGGTCTTCTATAATTTGATAAGTATACATTTGCCAGTGTAGACAAGGTCAAGTACCAGTAGGTAATTTTATATACTTTTATTCATAAAGGTGATATAGAAACTCTTTCTTTAAGAATTAGTTATACTGCAATTTTACCTAAAATGACTAGATACAACATTTTTGAAGGTTCATTCTATTCTTTCTTGAGCTTGACCATTCGAACCTAAAACCAAACTTTTAAAATATATAAAATTTGCTTCAACAATAGAGTGAGAATTGAGCTGTAATTAAATAAAATTTCTTTCCCATTTGGAGAATGTCAGTGAAATGAACAGAGAATTAATTATTAATAATTGAGATAAAAATGTGCTTGTCTAGGTGAGTAACTGGATTGGGCAGACATTGCCTTAAAAATTACTTTCGAGGCGAAGATTTTCAACAAATTCATTGAACCACTTTTAAACTGAATTATCACTTTCTTTGAGGTTTTCTTTGCTATGAACTGTAAGAGTCATGGGTCATCTTTGGCTCCCCACGTGTAGAAGCAAAAGCGCTTGGTAGAGGGCAGATGCAGATGTGGAGGCTCCTGGCTTGGTACGAGGTTGGTAGTATCCAAATACAGATAGTGCTTTGTGGTCGCTGTTGTCTGAGTAACACAGGAGTTCGGCTTCAAGCAGTAGCTGTCTTTGTCGATCTCTCTGGTCTCAGCTGCCCTCGCCATCCTCTGTCTTCCTGCTGTGATGGGCACAGTCTATCCTGCATCTGTAGGTTTTGATGGGAAGCAGCAGCTGCTAGGCTGAGAAGAGCGCACCTGCAGGTCCCTGGACTCTCGAGAGCCCTGGGAGCAGCGTGCTTCCCTGCTGCAACTCTAGCTATGTAGGATCTGATACGTGACCGTGCACTGTCCCCAGATGGGCGCCTTTTCTCGTCTTCACCATACCCACCGAGAGGTCAGCTGGTTCCACTGAGAAACAGGTGTAAACTTTTAAATGGCAATTTTCCTTTCAAATCCATAAATGATTTATAAGAAAAGAAACAAATAGGATGTCATCAGGTATTTGCCACTTCTCCATGCCTCCAAACCTTGATACTCCATATGCATAGGGAAGGCTGGTGACCAGAGCTCTGGTGCCCTCCAGGACCCCCAGACCCACCTCTGTGGAGGTTTCTTTTATTCCTGCTAAGGATCACCTGACCTAGGACAGGCAGGAAACACATGGGCTTCTCATTGTTTGGAGTAGGGGGTTTAAATACAGGAGCTGAAGGTAGTGTTCAGGTGAGATGTTGTTACACAACAAAAATATATTTAGTCTTTGCCCCCAGTTCCTGGCACAGAACTCTTAAAACCCTGGTAGTTTCCTGAGTGATAGGAGTGATGGGAACATCTTTTTTTTAATCCTCACCCGAGGATATTTTTCCATTTATCTTCAGATAGAGTGGGAGAGAGGGAGGGAATGAGGGAGGGGAGAGAGAGAAAGAGAGAGAGAAACGTGAGAGAGACACATCAACTGGGTACACAACCCCGATCAGGGCTGGAGACTGACCCACCACCAAGGTACATGCCCTTGACTAGAATCGAACCTGTGACTCTTTGGTCTGCAGGCCAATGCTCTAACCGCTGAGCCAAACTGGCCAGGGTGGGAACATCTTTTATTATTCATAATAAGCCCCGTTTAAGCAAACCTGAGTCTATGGTCATGAGATGACTGGTGGCTGGATGCTTCAGGGTGGGGCGGGTTCCTAGAGGGTTGGAACTTCCAGCCCCACCCCCATCTCCTCCAGAGAGGGCAGAGGGGCTGAGCATTAACTTAATCACCAATGGCCAATGCTTTAATCCATCATGCCTACATAATGGGACCCTCATAAAATCCCGCAAATGGAGGGGTTTAGAGAGCTTCTGGGGTAGTGAATGCACCCATGTGCCAGGAGGGTAGCACACCCAATTCCTGCACTTGGGACCCTATTGGACTTCCCCCCATGTGCCTCTTCTCTCGCTGTCCCTTTGTATTCTTAACATTCTTTATAATAAACCAATACTAGTGAGTAAAGTGTCTCCCTGAGTTCTGTGAGCCACTATAGCAAATTATCTAATCTGAGGGGTGGTTATGGGGATCCCCAGTTTGTGATTGGCATCTGCAGTGGAGGGCAGTCCTGTGGCACTGAGCCCTCAACCTGCGGGGTCTGTGCTAACTCCAAGTAGTT
This sequence comes from Molossus molossus, assembly GCF_014108415.1. Classification (NCBI taxonomy): domain Eukaryota; kingdom Metazoa; phylum Chordata; class Mammalia; order Chiroptera; family Molossidae; genus Molossus; species Molossus molossus. The sequence goes on from NW_023425357.1 coordinate 28,465,816, forward strand.
CGTGTCAGAATTGAATTCAAGGTAGGACACCCAGTCAGTGTCCACGGAGAACTGGGGAATTGTTTGGTGTGGAAAACACATACATTTTTGTATCATAAGTGTTATGAGTAGAGAGGTAGTTTTCCTTGAGCAGGTGATCTGAATTAGTGGACATTCTTAAAATATAGTTGTCAAGTCTGTAGAGCCAGACTACCTGGGTTCATACTCTGGCCCTGCCAGTCACTAGCTGTGTGAATCTGTCTCAGCAACTTAGTCTTGGTGTGCCTTCTTTTCCACAACTGCCAAATAGAAGTGTCAATAGCACGAGGCTCATTGAGTTCGAGAAGGATAACGTCATTTAATATTTTCAAAGAATTTAGAAATTTCTTGGCCCATAGTAAGAAGTTCAATACTCAATTAAATGAATGAATAAAGTGGAGTAGATCGAATCTGACCTTTCCTGTCCTGCTTTGTCCCCTGGTTTCGTGTCTTTGTGCCTCATAGGAAATTCATCTTGTATTTCTATCTATACTTTTTAACATTGATGTTCAGCAAATATCTTTATATTATATATATATATTTTTATTACTATGAAGGGCTAAAAAATAGAAGAAAAAAAACCAACACTTCCTATTGAAATATTCTTACTCAAGGATACGATTATTCATTGAGTTAAGAATACCACTATGTATTTACTTCTTCATCATTTTTACTTTTCATTACAAACATAAAGGGCACTGATGTTGCCGGTGGGAATGGGGTTCTTGCAGTGTCACGAGGAAGCATCCTGGGGCCCACCCCTGGGATGATGAGGTGTAGGGGGAAGACTAGCTGAGGCTGGAGCAAACACAAAGGACTGTCCCCATGTGCCGGAAGTCTGTCTCATCCGCGGCCAGGTGGTTCAGCTCCCTCTCTGGAAGAAGTTCAGCTTTGTCTTCACCAAGCTTGGAAGAAGGGCCAGGCTCCAGAAACTCTGTGCCATCAGCTCAGTCCTTGCCAAAGCTCCATCTGGTTCAGTCTCTGTCCCCATTGCCCAGCTTAGCCTCTGTTCTTCTAGGCTGTGCTTCGGCCTGTGCTTGGGCCCTCGGCTGCCGGGTCCATGTGGCTGCCAGGCCCACCTTGGGGTGCTGGGAGCCCACGCTTGGGCCCACGTGGCTGCTACGCCTGCATGGCTGCTACAGAGAGAAAATACTGAAGGGCGCAAACTCATGAACAAATGGGCAAACGTGTGTTACTGAGAGAGAGGCCTTTGCTAAGCTTTGATTATATTATCTCGAGCTTTCAGATGGACCACTCCTTCCCAATCCTTCATGGGCTTGTGTGGGGTCCTCCCCCTAGCCAATCTGATCCTTTTCCCAGGCTAGATTCTTCCTCCTTACTGTTACCATCTCGGCTTCTGCACACGTCCCGAAGCTCAGCTGCGTCCTCTGCTTTCTGCTGCACCTGCACCTACTTCCTCCTCACCCTCTTGGCTTCTACTGGGCATGTGCCCGGCAGGGGAGTTTCCCTCCCTCATTCCCCCGTCATCTCACCACCAGGCTGGTGTCCATCCCCTTGGCGGGGCAATGCTGCCATCCCCTGGAGTGTGTGAAGCTACGGCTTCTGACCTAATTAAGCTTAGCCAGTGTCGCTCCCTTCTGTTTTATTAACATCGAGCTACCTGCGCTGTCACCCCCTGCTATGAGAAGAGAATCAATGTGTATTTCTTATCTCCTATTGAAAAATAGCTCAATAATATGTCACTTATCCGAAAACAATTACATGTTCTATCTGCATCAGTGATTTTTAACCAGGAGCAATTTTTGTGTACCTTTCTTTCCTCCAAGGGGATGTCTGGCAATGTCTGGAGACATGTTTTGGTTGGCTTAACTAGAGGGAGGGTGCTGCCAGCATCCAGTGGGTGGAGGCCAGGGGTGCTGCTCACCCTCCTTCAGCACAGGACAGTCCCCACGGCGAAATCAGTATCCATCCTAAAATGTCCGTTGAAAAACTGATTTACATATAGGATCTACATAATGTGTGTTGACTCCTTAAAAGTTTATTTGATTTATTTAGTTTTGACGGCTAGCTTTTAAAAATGGCTGGTGCACTGAACACATATGGGACTGAAAACAACTGAATTATGTTCATCATAATTTTGACTATCGGACGCTGATGGCCCAGCCTTGTCTGATTTCAGTGTTCCCCTGCATCTAGTTGTGCAAGTCTTCTATATTCTTCCTGTCCTTAAATGCAAGTGACTATCTTGAGGTATAGATTCTGTCAGGCTGTGTGCCATGCAAACAGTCTCGAGTTGACTTGAATCGCATGGACACATGTATTGGGATAGCGGGAGAACCTTGCTTGACTTTACAGCACTGTATGTACTATCTGAAATGTCAAGAAGATAAATACTTTCAAAAGACAAACACCAAAAGCCTTTTAATCGCCTCTTTCACAATGCTAATCATGTATTGCGACATTTGAGTTGTGATAATGTAAGGTGGCTGGTGGAAAGGACACTGGACAGGCAGTAACGTGGTCAGAGGTCGTCTATAAAACCTTGGTGAGTGTTTTCTCCTGGAGTAAGCCTTCAGACGGCAGTCTGCTTCCTGGGTGTCCCAGGGCATTATTCGTTTCATAAAATTATTCTTTTGGTCTCAGTTTTCTATATTAAGCCTGAGAGTCTAAGAGATGAAGACAACGTGTGTGTGAAGACAGGAGTGTCCTGGTACCAGGAACATAAGGCATTGGAATTTCATCTGTGATGGTGAAATTCGGGAGGTTACTAGTCCTTAAATGCAATCAAATGTGATCTTAGCATTTCATAGGTGATGAAAATTAGGTCAATCTACTCTTTATTTCACTCAAAACTTAGTGCTGCATTCCTTGTTTTACCTTGAAAACGCTTTCTGAATTTTAAAGAAAGCCCATCAAGGATTCTAAGCAATGGGTGGAGAGGGTGGAGGATGGGGAACAAGACCAGATTTCTGTTTTCCAAGATTGTCGTGACAGCAAGATGAAGAAAAAATTGGAGGGAACCAGGACTGGAAGCAGGGAGGCCTATTATAAACTCAGTAGAGCAAGTCCCCAACTGAAGCAGTTCCAGTTTGAATGGAAAAGAAGACATGGTTGGAAAGCTAATAAAGGATTATCATTTATAGCATTTGGCCATAAGTCAAATGTATAAAGTGAACAACAGGGAGGGGGTGAAATAGGAGGAGATATCTAAGAGGCTGAGATTAGCTGAAGAAGTGTGTAAAAATGCCATTCATTACCCAGTAGAAATCAGGGTCAGCCTAAGGCCTTAGGGGAAAATGGCAAGTTGAATGGAGATGTTGATTTGGAGGTGACTCTGGAACACATCGCCCCCAGGAGAGATAATAAAGAATTTAATTCAATAAACAACTTTTCTAGAGAGATACATTTTGAAGTGACCAGGATATTGTGGTAAATAGTTAAAAGGTATTAATTGACTCATCAGGGTCTCAAACCATTGTAAGACTGAGATGCAGGTCTCCTGACTCCCCTACACCTCTGCATAGGACAGGGGCTGTTCCTTTTACAGGGACACTGGGGACATAGATTAATGATTAAGCTGCATTTCCCTTCACAGTCTGAGTATACTTGAATTTGGCATATCTCTTTATAAATTTAAATGTTTACATCTAAGTACCTCTATTTTATATTCAATAAATATTTCACATTGTATCTTATAAATATCTCATTATTAAAATGCATTCTTATGATTATTTTTATTTGTAGTTTATCATCAATGTGGTTCATTTTATTATAGCAAAGCTCAAATTTTTAGAAAAAAAGAACAAATCACTTGACATTAGATGTTGTCATGTTGTTTGTTCACGAATATTCTGAAGCAGTCTTGGAAATGTGGGTGGGAAGTGAGGTTGGGCAGGATGTAGAAAGTTGGTCTTCAGTCTGACTCTAATCTCCTTGGAAAGAACATCAGCCACTGTAAAACAGAATGCATCTGCATGAATGGAAATCAGTTGCATTGATTTTTCAAGGGACTTGTTCCTTTGCTGCCATTTCAAAACTCGATACCATGTAATGTTCTAGAATAAGGTCATCAAAAAGATCGACAGAAAAAAAATACAAAGTTTTACTTAATGCATGAACATTACATTTTTGCAAAAGCCTTTAATTGTATAAGTTTTCAGTGAAATTTGAAGTTTTAATTTAATCACAAATCTATAATATGCAAGTAGGCATGGTGTTTTCCAGTACTGAGAAATCTATTCTTCCACTGATGTGTGAAGGATTTAAATGGACGCCAACTCTTAACACTAATAGCTTTTCTCTTTCCCTCATTCATCTGCAGCATATATTGTGATTGCCCAAAGGACTCTGAGCAGTGTGTTTGAGCACATTTAAGAATTTAACATTAAAATTTTATTAAATCATGACAACATGATCAACTATCTATGGTAATGTCACCCACCAAATTATGACAACAGAACTTTATTCCATTAAAAAGAGAATCAATAACTAAAATGTGTATGCTTAAGTTTTTATTCTTTAAAAAATATTTACTTACAAGTGGTGATATTCTTTTAAAAAAATCAACTAAAGTGCTTAAATTATGCTGTAACAATTTCAGGCTTACTAAGTTACTGTTAGTAAGTAACTGTTTTATGGTTTCCAAATTGGGCTTGTTAACATATAATATAAACGCGCGTGTGTGTGTGTGTCTGTGTTCAGCTGATAAAAAAAATTTAAAAGCAAACAGTAAAATAAACATTACTTGATCATTTCTGTATAAAGCAGCAACATCAACTGAACGTCAGGATGAATTCAAGCATCCAGAAAGCAGACTCTCACACAAGAATGTGGGGACTTCATTTGAGAGTGATTGGAAAGTTCTTCATCTTAGTCATGTGTATACATTTACCCAAGCTCATAAAATTATACATTTTGTAAGATACCTACATTTTGCTAATGGAAAGTTCTCCTTAGAAAAATATTGGTAAACTATATCTAATAATGCATATTGGTAATTAATATATTTATAATAGATAATAATTTTCATGGTCGAAAAGGGGGTACCCCGATAGCTATACAGCCATCTCAACTTTCTTTTTCCTTATGCTGATGAATTATTTGAATGAGAAGCTTCATCTTTGTTCCCATTTCCTCTTCATGGCTTTCCCTTCCTGTCTTAAAAGCTCACTAATAGCCACATGCATTTGTAACAGTCTGTGGCTGGCAGTATAATGGCCCCTCGTATATGTCTGCATTTTAATCCCCAGAGCCTGTATGAACATGTTACCTGACATGGCAAAAGGGACTTTGCAACTATGATTCATTAAAGCTCTTGCGATAGAAAAGTTATTCTGGATTATCTGCATGAGCCCAATTTTATCACAAGGGTCCTTTCAAGGGAGAGAGGGGGACAGGAGAATCAAAGCGAGAGAGGATATGAGCTAGACTCAGAAGCCAGAGAAATGCAATTGCTAATTTGAAGATTAAGGGGACGATGGGGCAAGCAACGCACACTGCCTTGGAACCAGGAAAAGGCAAGGAGACATTCTCTTAGACCTCCAGAAAAGACATAACCCTTTACACACCTTGATTTTGTTTTGTTTTTTTTAATCCTCACCAGAGGACATTTTTCTATTTTTTGTTCAGGTAGGGTAGGAGGGAGGGAGGGAGGGAGGGGGAGAGGGAGAGAGAGAGAAAGAAACATCGACGTGAAAGGGACACATTGAGACGTGAAAGGGACACATTGAGTGGTTGCTACCCGCATGGCTCAACCAGGGCCGGGGGCAAACTGCATGCCCTTAGCGGGAACCGAACCCGGGTCTCTCAGAACCGCAGGCCGAAGCTCTAACCACTGAGCCAAATAGGCCAGGGTGACATCTTGATTTTTGCCCTGTGAGACCCATTTCAGACTTCTACTCTCTTGAATTCTAAGATCATTAATTTTTGTTGAGTGGCCACATTTATGATCATTTGTTACAGCAGCAATAAGAAACTAATGTGTTGCCCTGAACTTTAGAAATCTCTCTGTCCTTACCATTATGACCCTGAACTTTCCTAGATTTTATTTTCACTTCTTCTTATCCTCTGTCTCCCTGTGAAATTTTCCTCGAGAAGGATTTTTATTTTCTTTTTCAATTACAGTTTACATCCCGTATTATTTTGTATTAGTTTCAGGTATACAGCATAGTGGTTAAACAATCATATATGCTTTACAAGTGTTCCCCCAATATTTCAGTACACACCTGGCACCAGATGTAGTTATTACAATGCTATCGACTATGTTCCCTATGCTGTACTTTACATTCCCATGACTGTTTTGTAACTACCAAGTTATATTCTTAATCACCTCACTTTTTCAGCCAGCGCGCCCATATCAAGCACCTTCTGCAGCCACAATGGTATTGTTACCAGCAACGGTGGCCCTCGGGTCAGCAACCTCAGTTCTTGAGTTTGGCAACGAAAGAACTCAGATCCAAGAACTCGAACGCAAAGGGAAGTTTACTCAGCAAGCATCACAAAAGTCCACTCCAAAGGAAGAATCGAGCTCAGAGAGCTGCCTAGGCCTTTTAGACAGAAAGTCACAGAGACAGAAGTGAGCCAGTTGGGCTGCGTGGATTCAGAAAACAAGTTGCAGAAGCACAAGTAGGGTCCTGGCAGATAGGTTCAGGGAGTTAACTTGGGACGAGCTACCCTCCTGGTTGTACGTCTCTGGAAACCTTTAGAACTTAGGAGAAAGAACAGCAAAGCTACACTCCTGAGGAAAGAATGAGGGAGAAAGACTTGAGAGAGCACACACACTGGGTCATTTGTCTTAAGGGCTTTTATCTGTTTTCTAAAGGTGGGAATTTTAGGGGAGATCTCAATCAGAATGTTTATCAGCTTTTTAGGTGTGTGCTTTAAGGGTTATAGTCCCTACTGCTGGGGCAAGGATATGTCAGTATTAAATGATATAGAGACAGAGACATAGTAATCCCTCAATAACTCCCAGTAGTGTGTGTGTGTGTGTGTGTGTGTGTGTGTGTATGTGTACGCACCCACATCCTAGTCTTTCTGCAAAATAGATTTCTAGAAGTAGCCTGTTCTAAATATGCAAATGATATGGAGATCTGGAAATTGCCTAGTGATTTGCATTCCTCAGTTACCAGACATTATTTTGTAAAATGTTTGTATGATTATGCCATAATTTTATTGCCCAGATTATGTGAGCAAAATAAATTTGTATCTCCCCAAAGGATTTCAGACATAGATTCTGTGTACTAAAGAATTTTCTTCCTTTTCTTCAGTAACATTTTGAAATAAATCATTCAAATGAGTTCTGCTGCATAATGTGTTTTTGTTTTTCCCCTCTTTTTAGCTTTTTATCTCTTTGCCACAAGCCATGCTTGGGTAGATCATTTGAAAAGATTTTAGCCGTTGAAAAGTAGCTAGAGCAAAAGTGGAAAGAAGCATTTGCCATCTTTCTCTGGGATGATGCCAACTTCATGTTGGGGTATCTGAGGAGTACTGTTAAAGAAAGTAAAAGCTTTGGAAGCTTTGAACTAGACAACTAATTCTCTTGCTTCTTCCCTGATTTATTATTTTAATTCAAGGCCATGTTCAAAGTCTTAGCGTACTAGCCGCTAATATTAGTCTTTTATCTTTTTTATTTTATTTTTTTACTATATTGTGGCAAGAATACTTAACATGAGATCTACCCTCTTAACAAAGTTTTCAATTTGAAGTACTATTAACGATAGAGACAAACGTTGTATAACCCTCTGTAACTTAGCCTTCTTGTGTACTTGAGGCTTTATGCCCATTGGTTAGCATCTCCGCCCCTTCCCCCTTCTCCCCGCCCCCGATAACCACCATTCTACTCTCTGTTTCTATGAGTTTGACTGTTTTGAATATCTCATGCAAGTGGAATCATACCCTCCTTTCCTTCTGTGACTGGCTGCTTTTACTTAGCCTAATGCCCTCCAGGTTCATCCTTGTTGTTGAAAATGGTAGGATTTCACTCTTTTCTAAGTCTGAATAATTTCCTGTTGTATGTGTATACCACATTTGCTTTATCCATTCATTTATCATTGGGTATTTTCACATCTTGCCTGTTGTGACAAGTGCATCATTGGACATTGAAGTGCTGATATGTCTTAGAGATGCTGATTTTAATTCTTTTGGATAACCAGAAGTGTGGTTTCTGGATCATACAGTAGTTCTATTTATAATTTTAAAAGAAATATCCACACTGATTTCCATGAAATATTGTCTTGACAGTAATTCCATGGATATGACAACAAAAGCAAAATATGCAAGTGGGACTTCATCAAACCAAAATGCTTCTGCACAACAAAGAAAAAAAAAAGAGTGAAAACATTATCCGTGTAATGGGAGAAAATATTTGTCAACCATATATCAGATAAGGGGTTAATTTATATAAGAAACTTCTACAACTCAAAAGCAAAACAAAAACCCTAATAATCTGATTAAAAACTGAGCTAAAACCTGACTGGTGTGGCTCAGTGGATTGAGCATCATCCCGTGCACCAAGAGGTCAATGGTTTGATTTCCGGTCAGGGCACATGCCTGGGTTTCAGGCTCAATCCCCAGTAGGGGGCGTGCAGATGCAGGAGGCAGCCAGTGGATGTCTCTCATCAATGTTTCTATCTTCTTCTCATCTCCCTTTCCCTTCCTCTCTATCTAAAAATCAATAAAACATATGTTTTAAAAACTGAGCTAAAGACATGAATAGATACTTTCCAAAGATGATATACAGATGGACAGCAGGTACATGAAAAGATGCTCAGGATCACTAACCATCAGGGAAATGCAAATCAGACCCACAGTGAGATGTCACCTCATACCTGTTAGGACAGCTGTTATCTAAAAAACTAAAGACAAGAATTGGTCAGGATGTGGAGGAATTAGAACCCTTGTGATTTTAGTCTTCTGTGCACACTACCAAGATTGTGATGTATTGATCTATGACTAATGTTCATTACAGTGGGTTGGTCCATCAGGAAGCCATTTTTACTATATTGTCTAGAAGTAACAGCTTATGACAGACCCTCATTCTGTTTTAATGTTCTGAGAGCATCCCTCTACTTTTTGTCTTGATGTAATTGATAACTAAAAATCACTTTTAATAACTTTATTGTTCTCCAAACAAAGCAAAACTAGCACAGTTCTTTAGGTCGATATTATTTGCTTAAACTGTCTTACTTTGAGAGTGCTCTCAATATCATTAGCTAGTCATTATATTTTATCAAATTAGCACTGAACCATTCTAATAAGTGCTAGATGGTTTCTAATGAAAATTATCAGAAGAGTTGTGAGACGTATTAGAATATATCTTTCATAATTTGTAATGAATAATAGCATAATCAAATCTGGTTATAAGTGTATTTTTCAGAGCTTTAACTGGGTTTTATAATTTTTCTTGTTACTAAAATTCTGCATCCTGAGTAAAACACCAATGACATCAAGGAGTCAGTGTCAGTGAGAACTTGAAACCAGCATTGGGAGAGAATGTTAGCGCTGCAGGGATTTCAGGACACCTCTGAACTGAGCTCCACAGATAGAGAAGCTGAGGTCCAGAACGTGGAAACGAATGGCCCTCATTGGCTCTCCCTTCTGGCTGAGGGTTACTGATTTATTTATTATGCGAGACGAGCAGGTGGGTTTAATGATGCAATATCCCACAGGTCAGGCAGGGAGCCTGGCCTTTATTCCTCTCTCTTTATGTGTGACTCCCGGGAGCCCACACTCATGGGCCACAATGTACAGTTCTGAAAAAACCCAGCGGAGGAGACTTTGTGTTCCCATTCGAAAGCCCCACTCGGATGGGAAAACTGAAACCGAAAATCTGTGGCTCCGAGTTGAATGTTGGACTGAATGTGTGTGACCGCCCAAATCCATAGGTGAAGCTCTGACCTCTAAGGGTGTTCTATTCAGAGATGGGGCCTCTGGAAGACCATTAGGGTAGAGGGGATCCTTGAGGATGAGACAGCATGACGGGAGAAGAGAAAGGGAGGGGAGGGCATAGGGGGCCATCTACAAGCCAGGAACAGAGCTCCAGCAGAACACGACCTTCCTGGAACCTGATCTCAGACTTCCAGCCTTCAGAACCATGAGAATATAAATGTCTGTCGTTTAAGCCACCCAGTCAATGGCATGGTATTAAGCCAGGCCACCTAATGCATCTGTCAAAGGTGCTGGCTGAGCTCGCGAGCAGGTGGATCTCGGTGCACTGTGCCAGTGTGTCTGTGGCGCTCAGAAGTCAAGCGCTGTGAGGCTGTCCATCACTACTTAACCTCGTAGTGTGCCATTGTGCAAAGATCACCGAGGCTCACCTTCCTGGAGCATGTGCTATTGCTGGGCTGTTCTGAAAGACAACACTCGACTCCGACCTTCTTCAGTGATGTTTCCTGTCTGATTCAGGGGAGAAATCACAGGCCCATGGGGAAGGCAACTTCGCTTATTCAAAGTCTACAGATAAGTATATGGTTTCCTCATTAAAACACCCTGTGTGGACGTTATGAACTTGTGCAGTATCATTTCTTCAAACAAAATTGTAAAAGAAATTCTGTAGCTCATTTTGGGGCTTACTTTGAGCCCTACACTAGGATACATGGAGCACCTTATTATTAGAGCTTGATCATTGTTTCAATGGACAGTCTCGAGTACATCATTTCGTTTCCTGATCTCCCCCAATTCCGACATCATTCATGGCTGCTGCTGCTGGGGGCTTACAGAGAGCAGAGAAATAACGCACCTGTGTTTCACTAGCATCAGTACTTCTACAGAGTAGCCTCTGGGGAACACTAGTGAAGAGAGAGTCTCCATGCAGAAGAGCAGAGGGTCCTGTGCTGGCTGCTCCTCATATCTCCCGTCTACACTCGGGCTGAGCAGAGATGCTTGAGGTCAGCCCCGCACGACCTGGGAAATGTCAGTCACCGGCCGGCAAAGCAGTCTTTCAACAACTTCCGAACGACAGCCTTTGGAGATATAAGACTGATGAAGATGAAAATGAGGAGACAGAAGAGCTCTGAACAGGGTCACTGAGCAAAGGAAGCATGATCCACCGAGGAGATTATGGATTCATGTACGCAGGAAACGCGTGTTGGGAATTGTCAGGATCTGGGCTGGCTGCTGGGGGCAGAGCCGGGAAAAGGCACAGCTCGCGGGCAAGGGCAGCGGCTCTCAAACGGGGTTCCATGGAGCTCAGAGGAGTGGTGCTTTCTCCGTCTGTACTTCACATGATAATCAATTTCATAGAATGAATCCTGTGAACTAAATAGCTTACACGCGGAAGTAAAGAAGGCCTGATAGCCCAGCCAGTGTGGCTCAGTGGTTGAGCATCGACCCATGCACCAAGAGGTTGCCGGTTTGATTCCCTGTCAGGGTACATGCCCAGGTTGTGATGCCCAATTCCTAGTGGGGGGCATGCAGGAGGCAGTCAATTGATGTTCTCTCTCATCAATGTTTCTATCTCTCTCTCCTTTCCTCTCTCTCTAAAATCAATAAAGAAAAAACAATAAACATAGAAGGCCTGATAAAGGCTAGCATTATGTAGGAGCAGGGGTTTAGAGTCACATAGATACGGTGGGAATCTCTTTCTCTGCATTACATGTGAAATCTTGAGCAGTTACGTAGCAACCCTGAGCCTCAATTTTCTTGTCCATTCAGTGGTGGATAATCCAGTTCTACCTCGGGCTTTTTTCTTTTTCTTTTCTTTTTTTATTTGAGGATTAAATCTGATGATTAAAGATGATGAATATAAAGTGCTTGCTATAGTGAAGACAGACAATCAATGATTGGGAAAATTTCGGCTATTTTTAGTGTTTTCATACTTCTCAGCTGATTTAATTTCACAGAAGAGATGAGCTAGGAAGAAAAGTACCGCCTTAGTCTGGGTCCCCCCAGAAGCAGACCTTGAGATAGGATTTAAAGCGTTTATTTGGAAATTGATTCCAGGAAACATCAGAAGAGATTAGGGAAATAATATAGGAAGGGAAGAAAGGACCCCCTAACCCACCCTCCCCAAAAAGGCATTATCAATCATGCACTGAAGCTTAGCCCTGCCAGGAAACCCTGGGTCTCAATGAGCACACACGCCTTGAAGTCACCTCACTGATGGCGAAGGGTGTGTATCCCCCAGCCCTGACTGCCCATCGACTGTCAATTCCAGCACTTCTGTCCTGCTCCCTACTAGGTCCAAGTGGGCTCGAGAGGCCAGAGAAAGAGACGAGGCCTTGGCAATTGGAGGTTGGTCTGTGTACTAGTTTTCTATACCAAATCACTGCCAATTTAGTGACTTAAAACAACACCCACTTATTACCTCACAGTTCTGTAGGTCAGAGGTGCAGGTACAGTTAGACACCACTGAACGCTCTGCTTAGAGTCTCAAGGGGCTGCACTCAAGGTGTCAGCTAGGTTACGTTCCCTCCTGGAGGCTCCAGGGATTGGCCTGTTTCCACGTTCATTCAGGTCTCTGGGCACGTTCAGCTCCTTGCTGTTGTACGACTGAGGTCCTTTGCGCCTGGGGACTGCCCACGTTCCTCCTCCAGCTTCCTACCAGCAATGGCAGGTTAAGGCGCTCCCATGCTTGAATCACTCTGACTTTCCTTTCTGCTCCATCTCTCGGACTTCAGCTGGAGAAAGTTGTCAGTTTTTAAGGGACTGTGTGATTAGATTGGGTCCACCCAGGTAATACAGAATAATCTCTCTGTTTTAAGATCCATTACCTTAATTATATCTGCAACATTCTTTTTTCCATGTAGCGTAATATATGCTTAGGTTCCAGGGATCAGGGTGTGGGCTCCTCAGACCTGCACAGAAATGGTAAGGCCTGGGCATGCGTGCAGACCACCAACATAACTGCTACAGCTCCCGGTCGCTGTTCAGTTATCCGCGTGCCTAAGCTTTGAGGTATGAAAGGAGAGTCTAAAATGGTATTTTGATAAGGGCAAAAAGTAACAAGATGTAGTGGTTCTTCAAGTCTCTCTTATTAATTCAGAAAACTCATTTAATTGGCAGAAAAAGGGACTCCTTAGCATCTGGCTCTTGGACATGGCAAACCTAAAAGGCCAGAGGTCCAGGATCCATAGCAACATCTACCTTGGTGGTGGTCTGTGGACCGTGAACAGCTGTGACAGTATCGAAACTTATATGGAAGTGGAGAGAATTGATTCCATGACGTTTAAATGATGGAGCCTGGGATATGGCACGTGGAGAACCACCTCCATGCCTTGTTCCTGACAAGTACATCTAGAGTAGGTTTGTACCGCCCGCTCTTTCCAGCAGAAGATAGTAGCTGGCACTCCTGTGTGTATCCCCGTCTGTGTTGTGTCTGTGAATGCTGGTCCCCTGTGACCACTCAAAGCTGTCTGGAGTGAGGCCATCAGTGCCTGGACTAATCCACAACAAGACCCCGTGCCCTTCCTGTGGGGGAGCTGAGCAGAACTTGTCTGTTGGATCTATGAACGCATTTTGATGTTTCACACTCAAAGGTAAAGCATGACTTAAAGCTTTCCTCAAAATGCCACCGAGACTCCATAAAAAAGGTCCCAGTGACTTCAGAGTTCCAGCAAATAGAGGCACCGGGTAATGAACACCAGGGCACTGTAGATCGAGGGCCTGATGGGACGAGGTAAGTTTTGAAGAGGAAGGAAGCAGCTCTCCCTGCCAGGTTCCCTGCTGCTAGAGAGGTTCTTTCATTCTTCATTCCCCGTTTTACCTGCCGGCACCAACATGCGGTCCCTGGGAAGCTTGCAAAATGCTGTCCAAAGAACAGTTTGCTCCCTGAATGCGGGCTCGCATTTTCATCCCCACATGTGAACCATTAGAAAGAAAAACGGCGATGTTTCATTTTACACCTGGAGATTTGGTGCGTATCAGTTCTGTTGACCTATTTGCTTCCAGGAATATGCTAAGGAAGACGTCAGCGGTTGTTATGCGAGGCCTCCCATGGCGGGCGCTTTGCTGGGAACCCTCTCTCATAATAAGGGGTTTGCTCTCTCTGCTCGCTTCTCCTCGCTGGAATCCCTGGTGTGTACTGGTTTACCAGATTCTGTTTACTTGTTTCTTATTCCTCCTCATGGAACAAATCGAGAATAGAACCACCGCGGCAGCTGTAAGTACAAAGAATAAACAAAGATCAGGCTTCAAACCACAAAAAATGCGTTGCCAAGTTCCCAGCTAATTTTATCCCAGGAGGAAAAACCAAACAAAACCTACCGAGCGAGTGAAATTAAATGGGGCGCTACAGTTCTGCACTCTGGAGTTGGCTTAAAGATTTGCTTATCTGTCCGCGAGCTTGGCACTCGTGCGCGGGGAAGGGTGTCTGCTGGAAGCACGTGCCGCTGAAGTTCGCGCTCTAGTATGAGAAATCGCAGGCTTTCCGCTGTATTTCCAAACAATGCAGGGCCTGATTCCAGATGCATATTAAACAACCCGCGGCCGGCCTTTTCTCCTTCCATTTTATGCAAAATTATAATTAGATGTGCCTGAGAGAGCGGGGAGTATGCTATCTACAATCACACTTCGATTATATTACAACTTCGTGTTTGTCTTGAAACTTTTGAGAAGTTCAACATAATACATATTGTAATTCACGAGGTTTTCCTTAGAAACCTCAGGGAATTGGAAGAGCATGCGCTGATGAGCAGGTGGCAACACTGGATGGGTCCAGAGTAGTGGTTCTCAACCTTCCTAATGCCGGGACCCTTTAATACAGGTCCTCCTGTTGTATGTGGGCGGATCTGCATGTGGGCGGACCTGCCTGGAGACGGATAGAGGAGCGGTGTCTCGGTTCCTAAGACCATCGGAAATATGTTTTCCAATGGTCTTAGGCGACCCCTCTGAAAGGGTCTTTCAACCCCCAAAGGGTCGTGACCCACAGGTTGAGAACCACTGGTCTAGATGGAAACACCGTCGGTGAGTCCTGTTGGGATGTGCTTTGCTTTTCATTAGACAGCTCTCCTCTGCCGCCTCGTTCTGTTGATTGGGAGCTAACAGGCAGCCTAAAGGAACCTATGCTTACACATATGTGGGACACACCTGGGGACCTGTTCAAAGAAATGTCCCTGGATGTAAGGCTGATAAGAGTAAAGAAATTGTATTTTATGTAAATGATAGCAAAGTATTGATTAGTTAACATTTCTCCTTTCTATGTTTCCAAATTGATTTTCTTTTGTGTATTACCAAGTTTTTAATCATGCATGATCCCTTGAGGGGAAAAGGGGGTACAGGACACTCGAAAGCAAGGTTCCTTGCTGAGAGGCGAAAGTATAATCACAAAACCCTCTCGCTTTTAATAAATGTTCTTTTATGTATATATTTTTAGTTACACAGAACTAAATTTTCTTGTTGACATACTATTTACTGTATTTTTCACACTGCACATTTTTGGGTGAAAATTGAAAATGGGAATGGTAAAATTACATTACTGAAATTATACGATGAATCCCCTGTCAACCCCACCTTTGAGAACTTGGTGTCTCTCATTCCCTTTATCGACGGTCCTGTTAGGTTCCCTAAAGGCACATACAATAAATGTGCAATTGTGGGACATCCAATAGTGATCTGGCCTCAAATTTAGCAGCAGAAAATAATCCCTTTTGAAGAACGGGCATGCTTTCCTTAATCAGATAGTAGATATTAGAGAGTTCACCTGAAAAGAATTTAATTATCAATCAGAATAATTATACGAGACTAGGATTTTCTATGTTTCATCTCATCTAGACCTACAACATTTTGATCTACTTCTATCTTTATGCTTTTACAGTGTGGACAGGGATGTGTTTTACATATATATCTTTATAGAAAATAATAGATCTTTAGCTGTACAACGCAAGTTAAACTTGAGGTTCTGTGAAATACATGACATCAATTATGACTCTTCACAATGTAAGGTTTCCTGAGCGTGTAGTTGAAGGTCAAACACAGGCCTTCCACGAGAAGTTTTCAGGAGCAAGAGCGGGCCTGCCCAGCAGCCTGCTGCTCTGGGAATCGCATCCTCCATAAGAGCACCTGGGATATTTGCAATGTAAACTTGAGCCAGTTTAGCGTTAACTTTCCCTTGTCTCTGGATGTAGGCTGATAGATAAGCTTGAGATGCACATTACCATGTTCTCTGGAGAATGTAACTAGCCAAACTAAAGGTAGAGATAAAAGGAGAAAGCTTAACTCAAGCCTTCCCCAGAATAATACCCGGTGCTCCTCTGAAGTCCAAGTCTGTAAAATATCTGGAGTTTTTCTTCTTTATTTCCGCTTTTATTCCCATGAAGGGTTAGACTTGACCTGCATTCATGGACAGAGACAGTATTACATGGGTGAAGGTGGTTGTGATGCTGATGGTTTCGCTTCCCTGGAGGTGATCTGGATCATTGGGGTCAATGACAGGGGCGGGGGAGGGAGTAGCCCAGAGAGCCACGGTGCCTGAGGAAGATCGCTTCATGTGTGTGTGTCACTGACCACTGTCTAGCGAAGAGAAGAAAATACGAGGATTATTGCATTGGCCTTGCTCCCATAACCATGGCCCACTGGAGAAGGACCATGGTCTCCTAGACCAGCCGTCCCAAATCCTTTCTTTAAGATTTCCTCTCTTCATCTTGCTGCATGAGCTTTGCTACCCACCTCATAACTCCTTGCGGAGAGCTGGGAACCTGCCGGAACTGAGCCTCACTGAGCTCCTGAACTCGGAAGGCAAAATCCACCAAGGAATCGCGTGCCCCAGAGCCCGTTCCAAGTGGACCAATGTGAAATCCAGGGCACAGACGGCAAAAGTGTGTGTGTGGTATGAGTGTCAGGCTCCGTTCAATTATTAAATGCTGGCTGTCCTCTTCGTCCCTCAATTTCACAGCTCAGAGGGACACCGTCTCTACTGGCAGCCCTGCCCCCTCAGCCCACACCGGCTCCCGAATAGTCATCCGCGCTGCGCCTCGGCTCTCCCTTGTCCTCCCGGTCTCGCCAGGCTGGTTCAGGGCGTCGCCAGTGGGCGGCTGGAGACCGCGCTGGCCTCCCGGCGGTGCCAGGCCCTCAGACACCCTCACTAACTGGACTACTTGAAACATACTTAATTCATGTATTCAATCTAACATTTCTTGGGTAGCAGTTGACACGTACGGTAGCGTATGCCGAGAATAAAATGAATGGATGAGATGAGCACCTCACCTTCAAGGAATATTAGCAAGATGACAGCTCTGACTATACTTAATAGAAGAAATTTGGATTTCCCGCATTTTAATGATGGGTTTGCAATGCTGGAATTGAATATACATTTGGGGAGTCAGGCCTGGAGGGTTGGTAAGAGAGGATGGGCAGGATGGGGATTTGTTTATTAATTTTTTAATTTTTTTCCTCACCCGAGGACATTTTTCCATTTTTTGTTCAGATAGAATGGGAGGGAGAGAGGAAGAGAGAGAGAAACATCGACGTGAAAGGGACACATCGAGTGGCTGGCACCCGCACGACCAACCAGGGCCGGGGACTAACTGCAACCGAGGTACATGCCCTTAGCGGGAACCGAACCCGGGTCTCTCTTTACCGCAGGCCGATGCTCCAACCGCTGAGCCAAACCGGCCAGGGCAAGGATGGGGTTTTGGATACCTGAGCAAAGAGGAGGCGTGAGAGTGTCAGGACATCAGGAGGAGTCGCTGAGGGCTCTGGGTACCCGGGAAGGGGGCCACGATGGTGATATGCGTGGTGGGAGGGGTGGAAACGGCAAGTGTGCTCTGATAGGTCGCTCGTTCCTCCAGAGGCCTGTGCCGCCACGCCCACAGGGAGTCCTGCTTTCCCAGCTGGGAAGTCCCCGGGGGGCCCAGTTGACTGGAGCAGCGGCGTCCCGGAGGTCCTCAGGCCATTGCCCTGTCTTCTGCGGATACTGACAAGGATTCTGGACCCATCGTCGGGGCAGTGAAGCCTCGGGAGCTGTTAGTGAGCTCTCCCCTTACGCTCTTTTACGGTGGGACTGCGCCTAAAGAAACGGGTGGGTAGATAAAGGGCCCCGTCTGTGGCCATCACACCAGGGCTACGAGCAACTGCGAATCCAGATCTGTGTGCGTTTCTCTGGCTTCCTGTAGATCAGCGGTTCTCAACCTGGGGGTCACGACCCCTTTGGAAGTCGACCCCTTTCACAGGGGTCGCCTAAGAACATCAGAAAACACATATTTCCGATGGCAATTCATGACAGTAGCAAAATTACAGTTATGAAGTAGCAGCGAAAATAATTTTATGGTTGGGGGTCACCACAACACGAGGAACTGTATTAAAGGGTCGCAGCATTAGGAAGGTCGAGAACCACTGCGTTAGATTGTTCTAGAATTAAATTGGACTGAGCCAAACCTATCAGGGAATATTCCACTTTCAGTGAGTTTCCAGACTGAAAAGTTGGCTGGGGCTCTAGAGAGCCATTCCCAGAACCGTCGCTTGATTTCCATTTTAAATTATCTGGGGTGTTGGGATCCCATTATTTCTGCACTACCACTTCTTAGAACTGTGAAATATTCTCATCACAGCTCCAAAATTAGAGCACCAGAAACAGAACTAATGAAACCATGGGCATTGAAATGGGGGTGGGGGGGTGTAGAGATAAAATGACTTGTTTTTGTTCCTAAAATAATAAGGACTGTTTAAAATGTCTCCTATGAGATTGACGTCTGTTAGTTCAAAGGAGGCTTTAACCCTTTACTTACCTTTTTTTCTTTCTTCTTCTTTTTTTTTTTTTACTGTGTAGTTTATAAATTAATATAAAAAATTGATTCTTATTTTCTGTATTTTCTCAGATACTCATTATCTTGTATTTATTTAGGTTTCGGTTAAAGAAATCATATTATTTTCCTACAATAAATGTCAGTCGTATGCTTTTCTCAAAAGCAGGGGCCTCGCCTTTTATGTCTCAAAACGTGGTGGGGGAAGGAGACAATAAATAAATCTTAGGCTTTTAAAATAAATGGTGTTTCCTTCTATCTATAGTCTGAGTCGAAAGCGGAGGATTAAAATGTATGAACGTGTGTGTGTGTGTGTGTGTGTGTGTATTTAGCCATTTTGGAAAGAAGGCTTCCAGACTGGCCTCTGCTCTGTGGAGCTAATGCTCTCATCCCCCCCCCCCCCCACGGCAGACCCAGTGGGAAGAGGAGGAAGAAAATGATAAGAAAAAGAACGAGCAGAGATATATGAAAATAAGGATGTATGTTGTGATGTTGGAGTGGTGGGAATTAAGTAAATAGAAAACATCAATTAAAATAAAAGGAACTCTTTTCCCTTGTCCTATCTCCCTTGAAGAGTCCATTGTACGTGAAGGGCCGTTCTACTTACTCTGTGAAACCTTGAAACCATAAATTATTTGGGAGCACAATAATGTTGAAATAATTAAGTATGTTCAGACCTCTCAGGAGCCTGATACTTGGCTTTCACACAAATGCCAACAAGACTCAATTTACGAAATAAGACACAGAGTTTGGAGGTGGGAAAGGCTTGGACTAGTACATAAGCATTTTCCTTTAAGTTGTGCAGTGGAAAAAGAATTAGGGAGGGGAATTTGCATGCTAATAGGACATAGTTTGCCAGGAAGTAAGTCAGGGACAAGAATCTGGTACGTCGGTTTGATAGGCTCTGTTCATGTTCTCATGAGTTACCCTGCCCCAAACTTCACTTGTCCATTTGACCTAAGATAAGATCCAAAAAATTATTGCGTGGCATTGCATAATGCAAACCTTCTTTTAAGACATATACTTCTTGACAGACAGACTACTGTACCATTGTTTGCCCTATTGATTTTAGATATAACGTGACTCCTTGGCAAGCATCCCTTCTTACTCTCTCCATGTGATCAACAAGGATGTGTATGTGGACGTCTGGGCAGGCACCTGCATGTGGAAGAACACACATTTTCTCATTAGCTGTCTGAGGCCAAGTAAATGTCCAGAGGTGCAGGGAACTAGGGACATTTCCTAGACAGGGGTTACTGCGTTCCTGAAATTGAAGCTGGCATATTTATTTTCACACAGGTGACAATACACTGTTAATATTGTCATTTAAGCTATTGCCTGTTGACTTGCATGAATACGAGGATTATAGTTTTTTATGTGAGTGGGGAAAGTATATACCAAAAAAGGAAATCTACCAACCATGTACTGGGAGTAGGGACACCATTTAAAGTATCTGTCAATATACGGGATGGTGTGGCCCAGTGGTTGAGCATTGACCCATGCACTAAGAGGTCACCGGTTTGATTCCTGGTCAGGGCACATGCCCAGGTTGTGGGCCCAATCCCCAGTGGGGGGCATGCAAGAGGCGGCTAATCAATGTTCTCTCTCATTGATGCTTCTATTTCTCTCTCCCTCTCTATTCCTCTCTCTCTAAAATCAATCAATCAATCAATAAAGTATCTGTCAATAAAACTTAGGAGTGGTGCTCAAAACTTGGCCCATAACCATTGTTTTTCAACTGTACAAACCTAAGGAGGCTGCATGGAAGCATTTGTATCTATTGGTATCATGCTATAAAGGGTTTGCATTGAACATACATTCCACCATGAACGCCTCCTCCTGTCATCTGTCAGACCTAAAATCAGAACAGGATTATGACTTCCATTCTTCACTGTGACTCACAACTGATGGGATTTATGTCTATAAACTGACATACCTATATACTCATATACATCTATTCACTCATCCATCCATCCTCCCTTCAAGGAATATTTTTCTGAAAACTTATTAGAGTTATGTGAATAATATTCAGATGTAACTTAGAGACTTAATTGTGCCATGGTCTGTAAGCAGCTCAAATGTTTTCTGACATAATTGATTTTGTGTGTACAGTAACAATAACTGAAGAACTTTGAATAACTGCTTCTGTTGATGACTTTCATTGCTATTCTTTGAAAGCTCCACATTGCGATGTTTTTCCTGGCACTTCACAAATTGTCTTTATTAGAAAAGTTTTTCTAAGATAATTTATAGACATTTGTACTATGGAGCAAATGGTGTAATATTTCCCTACTCGTTTTAAAACCAGGCCTGCGATCCTACCCGACAGGATTCTCTACAAATAAAATTTCAGACATATTTTGAGGTTCTGTCTCTCACAACAGAGTCTCACAGATTTTCTGGGAGCTTCCTCGAGAGAAAATGAGTGATGGGCCTGTGTGTAGTTCATGGTTGTGACTGTGACACTACTGACTTTTGTGCCAAAGGATGGAAGCGGCTGTGTTTGACTCTGGCATTTCCACCCACCACAGAAACCCAGAAAAGCAAGCAAATTGACTCAAAATGGAAACGCCACACAGAATTAGCCCAGCTAACCCATTGCTAAAATATATATATTTTAATAAGGAATACATGGCATTCACAGAGCCTGCTTTGACCACCACAGTGTATTGTTTGTTGTGATGCTCAGAAAGATGCTGGTGAACTAGGAAGGTGCGTGGAGAGTGGAGCTCTGACACACCCCCTTCTATTACTCGTCCAATGTGTGTTTCCGTGGGCGAAGGTTAAAACAGCTGTCATCAGACCATACACCTGTGTCATGATTTCTAGCAAAGTGAGCATGCTACAGCAATTCCGGCAGTGACATCTGTTGTCTTACTTCTGGAAATGAGTGTGGAAACTGACCTGTCACTCTGATGTGCTTTTCAAGTCCTCTGTGCACATCGCATATTATACACGCATCGGGCAACGTTCAACGTGCTCATGCATGACTCCTTCCTAGACAAGGCGTGGGCTTTCTGAAAGCAGGTGGGATGAAATGTGTATGTGAATCCTAGTCCTGCAAACATTATAGTTTCAATCAGGGGATTGAGCTGGATGAACTGACTACTTATCTCTAAGGATAAGTTCCTGGAGGATCACAGTGGTGGTTTAGTCATCTTTCAGATTTCCGAGCACCTGGTACTTTTTTTCTGGGAGAAATGCAAAAACATGAGTAGAATCTATACAGGCACGATCTGGATTTGCTCCGTCTCATTGCCCCTGATAGGCACAGAGCCTCTTAGGTTGCTAAGAGAGAGGAAACTAGCCCGAAGCACACAAAAAGATGCAAGTGCTTCTCAGCATGTACTGGTCAAATCTCCAACTGTGCTAGTTAATTTGTTACCGTGTATCTTTTCTACCTTGAATCGTCCTCCTCCTTCTGAGTGCTGTCCCAAGAATGGATTCTTACAGTGGATCCATGTGACCTTGGCTTGCCTAGGGACACTGACATGACTCCAGTGTCTACATGTGCAGTCTCTCTCAACAGGGAGTTAGAAGGTAGACGAGCATAATAGTTATCCCACCGAGCTGTGTGATCAGACATGCCACGATTCAAATCTGAGACCCAGCACTTTTGAGACCAAGTGATCATGGACAAATAATTGAACTTAATAACTCTTTGTTGTCTTATTTATAAAAAGGAGAAGTGTATTTATTCATGAAATTAGGTAATGTAAAGCATTCAGCATAGTGTCCAGGAACATAGTAGCTGCTCATTAAAGAGCATAAGTAGTTATTTTAGAGTTTTAGAGACCATTTCGGCTGCTAGAAATGTCACATTGGTATTTGGTTGAATAAGAACCATCTGCATATTATAATATCTTGTTGAATAACTTCAAAAGTTAAATTATAACAATTTCTGTAGGGTTTTATGATAAGTGACTTTTCTCAATTGATTTTAATCTTAAAATCTATGGATATAATGTCAATGTAAATGTGCTTTTTGAAGAGATGGTGACCCTGAAAAGAAGTGTTGCATTTATATCCTCTAATGTATATTTATTGTGTATAAGAAGGGTGACACATGTGATGGGAAGAAATGTAAAGAAGATATAGACCTCACTTTGTTTTCAATATCAAAGCAAAAGGGGATATTATTAATCTCTTTACCCTCTGCCAAAAATGATTTATTATTCTGTGTCCACATATCATACTCTTGACCTTTGTGCAAGTATGATATTCTAAAACATAAAGCAAATGACCTTTCAACTTATCTTATGCTATTTGCCTACAATGGGAAATGCAACATCTGTTAACATGAAGTTTATGCACATTATGGCTATTGGACTATCTTGAAAGATGTCTTTGTTTTTCACTGTTATTCCACAAAAATGATGACTCCAAAAATTTCCTAGCAGAGTTTAGCATCCAGTAGGTTTACTCTTTAGTCAGATATTTTAGATTCAAATAACAAAGGAACAATTAATTACCAAAGACCATAATAATGCTTATAGTGTATAAACTGACCTCAAATCAAATTTAAGCTAGTAATTAACTTAAAATATAATACCCATCAATTTTGAACACTTAACCTTGTCCTACCATTGATGACTTACCAGACAATTTATTTCTATATTTCTTTTTGTTTTGAACAAGTATTTAACCCTCCCCAGATGCAAATGAGAACTCATGTGTTGATAGTTTTAATGGTCATTCGTGTTTATTTTCAGTATTACTTTGTATTACTGGCTTCTTGTATTTAATTGGAGATGTTTTCTGTGCTATGATTAATCTCACCCCTGCCTATGACAGATGCACAATGGATCTGAGTCCTGGAGAACCTAGCTGTCCATGTGGCTACATCAGTGAAGCAGGTTAATTCTAACTTAATTTGATAAGCAGACCTCTCCAGACCAGAAAGGTTCAGTTGGTCTGCTATGTTAGGAAATGGCTGTCTTTGTTTACAGCCTAAACATTCATTCACAATTGCTTTTTAATTTATTCATTGTTATGACTTAAGAAAATAACAACAACTCAGAAACACAACGTCACAGGGAATGTGAGTTCGTGGTTTCCATTTGAATTCACTGACTTGAAATTTGTAGCGCAAAGTGATCGGGATCCGCCAGAAATAACAGGTTGGCAATGATGTGGGGAGGTGGGAAACCTCACACAGTGCTGTGGGATCTAAAGTAGTACAGCTACTTTGGAGAACAGTTTGGTAGTTTCTTATAAATGTATATATATCTACTGTACAACACTGGAATTCTAAGCCTAGGAACCTACTCAAGTAAAGGGAAAAGGTGTTCCCATACAAAGACTTTTATGTGATGTTTATAGAACATTATTCTTAATAGTCAAAAGTGGAAACAGTCCAACTGTCCATCATCTGCGAATGGATCAACAAATGTGGTATATTTATACAATGGAAAAACTAATGAACACTAAAAAGATACACGCAACTGATACATGCTACAATATGAAATAATCTCGAAAACATTATGCTAAGTTAAGGAATCTGACACAAGAAAATCACACATTTAGATAAGTGGATAATTCTGGAACTACTTTGGAGCTAGACCAATAGATGGGCTGTAGGGACAACAGCAAATGAAGATTGTAGAGAATATCTAACATTTGGCCAAAGAAAGAAGGTAGATGTTGAGCCCTTTGAATGACAGAGAGTAGACTGGGAGGTATGCATGTAGGGACAGACCAGGAGCTAGAAGTTTGAGGTGCCCAACAGAGGTCCAGGGAGAAGGCACATAGGCACTTGAATGTAAGAGTCTGAAGCTTTGAGGAATGGTCAGGGTTGGACATATGTAGATGATATTTAAAGCTATGACTTGATTAAGTCTTATTGATCTGTTGGTGGGACTGCAAACTGGTGGAGCTCCTATGGAAAACATTATGGAGATTGATCAAAAGACTGAAAATAGACATGCCATACAACCCAGCAATTCTACTTCTGGGAATTTATCCAAAGAAAATGAGAAAACAAATTCAGAAAGATATCTGCACCAGTATCTACAATAGCCAAGATATGGAAGCAACCTAGGTGTCCATCGATAGATGAATGGATAAACAAGATATCACACACACACACACACACACACACACACACACACAATCAAATATTACACAGCAATAAAAAAGAATGAAAACTTGCCACTTGCTACAACATAGAGGGTATTATGCTAAGGAAAATAAGTCAGGCAACTAAAGACAAATACCATATGGTTTCACTTGTATGTAGAATCTAAAAACAAAACAAAAACAGACTCATCGAAATAGAGACCAAAGAGACGGTTAGCAGAAGGGAGGAGTGGGGGGATGGGTGAAAAGGGGAAGTGGAATACAGTAAAAAATAGTGTGATAAGTTTACACAGTGACAGATGATTACTAGAATTAGTGGGGTGATCACATGTAAGATATAAAAATGTCAAATCACAATATTGCATCTGAAACTAATACAACCAATATAAGATTGTTTACCAACTGTCCTTAAATAAAAAAAGAAATTTTAAAAAGAAATAAGACAGGTGCAGCCAATTTGCAACCTAAACAGGACTACAACCAAATCTTGTAATCGGATTATAAAATGAATGTCTTATTTTTGGGGGAAAAAAAAAATCTCATTGAATAGGTGCAGATGAAGAGGAAAACTGAACCTGGATCCAACAAACCAGCACGTAGAGGTCATAACAAGAGAATAAGCCAATGAATGAGTGCGGAGAAGTGAACAGCGAGGCAAAACCAGGATCACGGTGAATAAAACAAAGAGAGGACATTTTAATGGAACAGAGCAAAATGAACATAACTATAAAAACAGCATCATATGGCTACATTTATTTTAATTGATTAATGTGTACTTAGTTATTTCTTACTGGTAAATATATTCTACTAATTAAGCTTTGCATTGTGACTTCTTTTAATTTAACAGAAGCATTTTCTCAGCATCCATAATGATAATGCCATAAAGTTTCATGTCCAGGAAATTAAATTATTATTAGAAATAAATTATCATACCAACAGTTATTACTGCAAGCATTTGAAAATTCCAAGTGGCTATATTCAAATATTCTCACCCGTCTAAAACCTTTCAACAAATTACCAGTTCCATCATTTGCATAATGTATTCAAGAGAATGTGTGAGTCTGACAAGCAATTCCTGTAGAGAGGGCAAAGAACAGGTAAGAGTCGTAAGTGGATTGTGAAGTCTTTTATTGAAACACATTTTAGTTTGAATGTTCATTAACTTAAATTTTTTACATTAAACTTGGTTTAAAAATGAAAAACACTGGGATTTTTACCTTTCCAATGCATGGGTGTTCCGTTAGCTAGTGTCTAAACAAGTGATCAAGCTGTTATCATGGGTCAAAAAACCAGTGAACAGATGTACTCAGAAGGAAGAGGTGTGGTGTTTCCCTTTGTTTTGGTCCTTGTTTTCTGTGCCTGGCATAGAATGCCTGGGCCTTCCTCCATCACCCTCAGAATGAAGAAAAGGTCACCATGGATCAAGGAGATGCTGCTTGATGTCCTCCTGTGCATCCCTTACCCCTCTGTTCCGTCCCCTCAGGAGCTACTCAGTTTCCTGTTGAATGAATGAATACATTACCTTATGAAGATGTTATATTCTTCTCAATTCCAACCATTTGAGCGGCCAGCAATAACTGAACAAGGAATAACCATTAACTCACTGTGATGTAGCAAGGTTAATAGTGATACAAATCTACAAAGTCTACTTACTCGTCCTCAGTTGTCGTTAATCATCATAAGCACTTGTGGTAATGTGTATGTTGAAGGGTCAGAAAGTAGTCGCCACTGGAAATAAGGAAAAGCAAAAGATAGCAGAGAAGGCAAATTATATGCAAGACTATATTTTCCTGCGTCATAACCATTTTCTCACAAACCAACTTCACAATAAACTTATTCTATGACATATAAACTTTTGTTTGGCATATTTCATTCTCTAGAACACATTTAAAACTAACCTTATGGTTCCTTGATTCTTGTTCTGGGGTAGGAAATACAAGATGAACTTGAAAGATCTAATAATGCCAGAAATAAGGAATTGCTGAAGAAAAAATGAAATGAGGCAGGCATGCAAAAAGGATATTGGGGTAAATTTGAAAGGGCTCCCAAGGGCCGAAGCAGGAAAATTATGAGCAGCAAAACAATCACAGTATTTTATTATAACTCAAATAACAAATATCTGAGTCAATGTTGATATAAATAAATGATTGAATAAATAAATGTGGGAGAAGGAATGAATCTTTCTTAGAGAAGAATTCCAAATAATTCATCTCCAGGGAAAGATGCATCCCCTCCAGGTGGTATAACAATTTCCTTCCTGCTGACTGTGGGGTGGATTTAATGACTAGCTTTCAAAGAATCAAATATGGAAAGGGAAAAATAGGTTTCTTATAGTGAAGAAACCTGGCATTGATCAAGATTAACATCACCATGAAAAGTCATATTGATTAATATCTGCCATGACGAAGTAACCGCTTGAGCTAAAGCCGACCCAAAAAGTCATATTGATGTCAACAGTGTCTTCCTATCATTAGGGCCAACCAATTACCTCTGCAAGTATATAATTCAGTTCTGTCTTTATACACCATACAGCGTCTTTCTTTCTTTCCTTCTCTCTCTCTCTCTCTCTCTCTCTCTCTCTCTCTCTCTCTCTCTCTCTCTCGGCATGAGTAGCCCAGACCTAGAGTGGCTGAGGGATGGGTACCCTGAGGACCTAAAAGGACACCGATTATACTTGTAATGAGTACCATGAACAAAATGAAGTGACAACCACCCACCACCAAAAAAACACGAGCGAAAAAAATGCATCAACCATGAATTAAAAATCAGAAGATATTCTAGGCAAATGACTGACAATTAATTTGTAATAAGACCCAAAAGAGAAACCATTTACTTGTGGTTCAATGAGCCATGATAAATTTTATGAGTTTTATTTATATTTATACTTGTAGAATATAGAGTGCATACGCCATCATTGTAAAGCCAACGACGAATAAAAAACCAGAGACAGGATATAAATTAAAGCTTGAAAAGTAGTTTCGTTTTCTGACTGCAAATATCCTGTGTTTTGAAAATCCTTCTGCAAAGATAAACTCATTGTCAAGATACACCTTAAAGTGGCTAATACCCTGATCAAAAACCTTTTTCAAGTTCTTATCAGATGCAACTCTGAGAGAATTGTCCTTATAACTTATATAGTTGTCTCAGTGAGTACATCACCAGAAGGATTTCTGACATCCGTGTAATTGAGCAGATAGGCCCAGTTCCCTGGACATTCTAAGTATTCATAACAATGGTGAAAAGAATGAAATAATAGTCCGGCCAGTGTGGCTCAGTGGTTGAGCATCGACCCAGGCACCAAAAGGCCGCTGGTTCCATTCCCAGTCAGGGCACATGCCCAGGTTGTGGGCCTGATCCCCAGTGGGGAGCATGCAGGAGGCGGCCAATCGATGTTCTTTCTCATCAATGTTTCTATCTCTCTCTCCCTCTCACTTCCTCTCTCTCTAAAATCAATAAAAGGAAAAAATGAAAACAACATTCAAAAATAAGGGGGGGGGGGCTGTGCAACAAAGGAGACAACCAGTATTTAAAAAAAAAATGAAATAATAAAGTAACCATTGAAATGTGCAAGATCCGGCCACGGGATGAGACGTTGGGTGCTAAGTAATTGTAGAAATCAATAGCCAACATGAAATTGGGTGGTCTTTTCTCTGGCACACGAAACAGACTCTAATCCTAGACTCAAAGCCTTCGTACCTACCATATGCACAGCTGCCTCTTTTAAAGAGTGTGAGGTTTACTGGTGAAGAAGCTGACCCAGAAGATGCTGAGTTTCCTCCTGGTTTACATCACAGACGTAAACAGCTATTTCCTCAAGGCTGTAAAACACCTCCCAAATACTCTGAACTTAATAAAACATGGCAAGATTTTAAAAAGTCAAGTTTGGGGCATTTTGAATGAAAAGCATGTGAAACAGACAAAACCGTTTTTCAGGATTGTCTTTTATCTTACTGGTAATAGATCATTAGTTGAAATGATTTCTCACAGGAAACACAAGCATGTTTTAGGAAATGCTTATAATCGGTTCTCACTGAGCTAGAGTGGGATACCACTTATAAGATATAAGAAAGATCTGGAGAAAAAAAGGGGAGAAAAGATTTAATAGCCTGAAGGTCCTAAGAGACGATATACAAACATTGGCAGCAGGATGAAACAAACATGACCGAAACTCAGTCCTTCAGAATCTGTTTGATATTCTCCACCACACACCCTCCACTTCTCAAGGAAGACGTTCTATTAACAAGGAACCTCAAAATAGTTTCCGCTTACATGAAGATCTGCAGTGGCAAAGGCCATCAATTATTCTTTCCTGAGAATTTAGTAGCGACAGAAGTAATTATACACTGTGGGTGACACAGGGCGTCTCCCTGTGGGGAGAGAGGATCTGACCTGCCGAGATGCTCACAGTGCCCGATGAAGAGAGGGCCTTCCATTAATGCTCGTGGAAGACAGCGAAAGACATGCAGATTTCTTTATCCTCTTCTAAATACAAAATCACCAAAGTAAAGAACCTCCATCAAGCTTCAGACTTGTTTGCTACTCTAAGGACAATGTAGGTAAATGGTGCCCAAAGTAAAATTTTTAATTTCTGAACTCTCAAAACTTCAGTTTCCCTAATTCTCGTAGTAGTGATGCTGATTAAAGACGGCTTTTGTTCTGCCATTAAGTCAGCAAGTTAGATGAAATCAGGACATTCAATCCATAGGGTCACTTTTCCAATCTGACTTTCAGTATTTTCATAGATAGGTAATAATTTATGATTCATTACCTTGGGATCCAATGTACAAAATAAATACTTCATGTAAAATTCTTTACATAACTTTATAAATATAGAATTGCTTTCAAATTTACTTCATTTATTTTATGCTGAGGTAAAAGGTTTATGTTAAATAAACTTTTCTCTTTTATCATCATCTATGTTCCAAAAATCTACTTTAAAAACAGACAGTGCCCAAAAACTAAACCTGGAAGAAGGCGGCGGGCAGGACCGGGGGGCAGCTGAGTGTGAGAGAGTGAGCGAGTGTGAGAGAGTGTGAGTGGACGTGAAGGTGGACGACCACACCCCAGCAGTGCAGAGCCCGGAGCAGAAGGTCCCTGTGCTGTGGACGGAGCAGCCGGCTACCGCGGTGAGCGGCCCTTCAGGGCGCTTCTCCCTGCACCGCGGGGAGGTCCCAGCATTTTGGAAGATCCTGGATCTTCCCTGGGAGGAGGCAGTGGGAGCAGCCAGGGCCCAGCAACCTGAGCCCACCAGCACACCTGGCACCATCGGACCAGTGGACACCCTGTGAACACAGACCAGTACACAGTAGTGGAGCTCCCAAGGTGCCTGTCACAGAAGCCGCAGACAGCCCGGAGCCCGGCACCAACCCCCATATTAGCAGCCTGATCAGAGTCGAGATATACCCCCAGCAACAGAGGCTGGGGAGCAGACATCCATCCCCAGGCAACAGAAACACAGAGCAGCAGCTGAGACCCATCCCCAATAACTACAGCAAATACTGAGCAGGAGTTGAGCCCCACAGGGCAGCAGCAGTCCCCAACCACGGGACCTGAGGCTCCACAGAGACCTGTGCAGTCCAGCAGTTCACAAGAGCAGTGGGAAGCCGGAGCCCCAGGGAGACTGATGTGATCCAGCTGCCCGCCCGAGGGAACTGCAGGGTGCGGGGCACCAGAGGGGCCTGTGCAACCCACCAGAGACTGTGCAATCCAGTTACCCACGGACCTCCTGGGTGCTGAAACGCCAGAGAGGTTGGTGCGACCCAGCAGTGACTGTGCCATCCAATTACACATAGGACCTGCGGAGTGCTGAAGCACCAGAGGACTGTGCAACCCAGCAGGGACTGTGCCATCCAGTTACCCATGGAACCTGTGGGGTGCTGAAGTATCAGAGAGGCCTGTGAGACCCAGCAGCACATAACATAGGCATAGAGCCAAGTCCCCAAAGGGACTGTGCTATTCAGTTACCCAAGGGACCTGCAGAGTGCGGGGGCACCAGGAAGGCCTGTGGGACACAGCAGCACACAAGGTAGGCATAGAGGATGTGACAATGGAGGTGAAGTGAATAAAAGCTACACGGACCATCTTCCAGGACCAAATGGGAATTACAACTATAATAAAGACAAATCCACAGAAAAAAGCAACAGTAAAGCAACAGGACAGGAACATATACCCAGGGACACTGGTAGGATCTACGGAGGTGCGATAGGGTAGTGGGCTGGTAGCCCACGGACAGCAGCAGTCTTAGCTGTGAGCAGCGCCCTTGGGGAATAAAGATGAAACCTGCTCCACAGTGCAGAGAGCTGGGACAGAGCGCTAAAATAGCCACAGCCACTCACCTGGGGGCTACGACAGAGGGAGGGCAGACTGGGCTGGAACTATGTGGGGACACCTGGGATTTGGAGGGCACTCAGAGTTTTTGCTACAAAGGACAGTGGCCAGTGTGCTCCTTCCCCAAGCTGTGGGGAAAAGCAGCAGCCCCCCTTGGAGATTCAGCCTTTCCCAGGTGAGGCAAAGAAATGAAAATTGAGGCTCATTAACAACCAGCATCTATCCTACCCTCTGGAAATCCTCTTATGCAGAACACGGGGGCTTCATTCCAAGGCACTAAGTAACTGAGACTACTAGCCACCAAAAAAAAGCAGGAGGATAACTAAACCTTCCCTGGGCTTGCAAATCTACCCAGGAAAATAAAATTTGACAGTGGTGTTTAACGTGGGCCCACCTAGGCTCATCCAAACTCAGTAGAGGGAGCCACAAACAACAGAATGCAACACACATGGGAAATTTGGCAAGCTCCCAAACACACTGAGATAGCCAAAATGGTGAAACAAAGAAACAAATCCCAAATGAAAGAACAAGAGAACTCTATTGAAGATGAGATCAATGAAATTCAGTTAAGCAAATTATCAGAGGTAGAGTTCAGAGCCTTGATCTTGAGGAAGCTCAACAGCATGAGTAAGGACATCAGCACCATGAGTAAAGATATAGAAACATTGAAAACCAACCAAGTGGAAATGAAGAATGACATAGCAGAAATTAACAACACATTGGAAGGACTAACTAGCAGAGTAGAGGAAGCTGAGGACCGGATCAGTGAATTAGAAGACAGGGTAGAAAAAAATCAACCCATCAGAAAACCTAAAGGAAAAAAAACAATTAAAAAACAGGAAGATAGCTTAAGAGAACTGTGGGACAACTGGAAACATAATAACATTCGCATCATAGGAGTCCCTGAAGAGGAAGAAAATGGGCAAGGATTAGAGAATATATTTGAAGAAATTGTGACAGAAAACTTTCCTAACTTGGTGAAGAAAGAAGGCATTCAAGTTCAAGAATCACAGAGAGGCCCAAGAAAGAAGAACCCAAACAGGCCCACACCAAGACACATAGTAATTAAAATGCCAAAAATTAAAGACAAAGCGAGAATCCTAAAGGCAACAATAGATAAGCAACAGGTTACCTACAAAGGAAACCCCATAAGGCTCCCAGCTGACTTCTCAACAGAAACACAACAGGCCAGAAGGGAGTGATATGAAGTAATCAAGGTCATGAAAAACGAAGGATCTCAATATCCAAGACTACTCTATCCAGCAAGGCTATCATGCAAAATAGAAGGTCAAATAAAGAGCTTCCCAGACAAAAAAAAAAAAGGCTAAGAGAATATATTAACACCAAACCAGCACTGCAAGATATGCTAAAAGGACTGCTGTAATTAGTGGAAGAAATAGAAAGAAAAATAGAACAATACTAAACAAAAATGGCAATAAATAAGTACATATCAATTATCACCTTAAATGTGAATGGTTTAAATGCTCCAATAAAAAGACACAGAGTAGCTTACTGGATGAAAAGCATGACTCACATATGTGTTGCTTACAAGAGACCCACCTCACAACAAAAGACTCACATAGATTGAAAGTGAAGAGATGGAAAAAATCTTCCAAGCAAATGGAACGGAAAAAAAAGCTGGGGTAGCAATACTCATATTTGATAAAGTAGATTTCAAAATGAAGACCATAACTAGAGACAAAGAAGGCCACTACATAATATTGAAAGGATCTATCCAACAGGAAGATATAACCTTGATAAACATATATGCACCCAATATAGGAGCACCAACATATATTAAAAATCTTTTGGAGGACTTCAAAGAAGAAATTGACAGCAACACAGTCATAGCAGGGGACATCAATACCCCACTGACATCACTGGATAGATCTTCTAGAC
Source organism: Molossus molossus (assembly GCF_014108415.1). Lineage (NCBI taxonomy): Eukaryota > Metazoa > Chordata > Mammalia > Chiroptera > Molossidae > Molossus > Molossus molossus. The sequence goes on from NW_023425357.1 coordinate 28,498,770, forward strand.
AAAAAATTAACAAGGAAACACACACTCTAAATGAAGCACTAGATCAAATGGATTTAATAGATATCTATAGAGAATTACACTCCAAAACTGCAGAATTCACATTCTTCTCAAGTGCACATGGGACATTTTCAAAGATAGACCACATGTTAGGGCACAAACTAAGTCTCTACAAGTTCAAGAACATTGAAATCATATCAAGTATCTTCTCAGATCACAATGGCATGAAACTAGAAATCAATTGCAACAAGAACATGCAAAGACATTTGAAAACATAGAGGCTAAATAGCATGTTATTGAACAATAAATGGGTTACCATGGAGATCAAGAAAAAAATTAAAAAACTTCCTGGAAACCAATAAAAATGAACACACAACAACACAAAATCTATGGGATGTAGTGAAAGCAGTCCTGAGAGGGAAGTTCATAGCACTACAGCCTACCTCAAGAAGCAAGAAAAATTTCCAATAGACTATCTAACCTTACAACTTACAAAACTAGAAAGCAAACAAAAAGAAAACCCAGAGCAAGTACAAGAAAGAAAATAGTCAAGATCTGAGCAGAAATAAATGACATGGAAACCAAAAACACAATTCAAAGGATCAATGAAACAAAGAGCGGTTCTGAAAAGATAAACAAGATTGATGGACCCTTAGCTAGACTCACCAAGAAACAAAGAGAGAGAGAACCCACATACACAAAATCAGAAATGAAAGAGGAGAAATAATAACTGACACCACAAAAATACAAAGGATCGTTAAATATTATGAACAATTATATGGCAACAAATTCGACAATCTAAGCAAAATGGACCAATTTCTAGAAACATATAGTCCCCAAAAACTGGACCTATAAGAGATAGCAAACTTGAACAGACCAATAACAACAATATAAATTGAAGATATAATCAAGACTCCCCCAGTAAACAAAAGCCCAGGCCCAGACGGCTTCACGGGAGAATTTTACTGAACATTCAAAGAGATAATACCCATCCTCCTCAAACTATTTAAAAAAATTTAAGAAGAAGGAAGACTTCCAAACTCATTCTATGAGGCCAGCATAATTCAAATTCCAAAACCAGAAAAAGACACTACAAAGAAAGAAAACTGCAGGCCAATATCCCTGATGAACATAAATGCAAAAATTCTGAACAAAATACTAAAAAATCGAATCCAGCAATTCATCAAAAAAATTATTCACCATGACCAAGTGGGATTCATCCCAAGGATGCAAGGTGGGTACAATATTCACAAATCAATAACTGTGATACACCACAGTTGAAAGATAAAAATTATATGATCATATCAATAGATGCTGAAAAACTATTCAACAAAATCCAGCATCCATTTCTGATAAAAACACTCAGCAATGTGGGAATAGAGGGATCATATCTCAACATAATAAAGGCCATATATGAAAGACCTACAGCCAACATCATACTCAATGGGCAAAAACTAAAAGCATTTCCTTAAGAACAGGAACAAGACAAGGATGCCCACTTTCGCCACTCCTATTTAACATAGTACTGGAAGTCTTAGCCACAGCAATCAAACAGGAAGAAAAAATAAAAGGGATCCAAATTGGAAAGGAGAAAGTGGAACTGTCATTATTCACAGATGACATGATACTATATGTAGAAAACCCCAAAGACTTCATCAAAAATTTACTAGACTTAATAAATGAATTTGGCAAAGTAGCAGGATACAAAATTAACATCAAGAAATCGATGGCATTCTTATACACCAATGATGAACTCACAGAAAGAGAAACTAAAAAAACAATCCCTTTTACCATTGCAGCAAAAAAATTAAGATACCTAGGATTAAACTTAACCAAAGAAATAAAGGACCTATTCACAGAAAACTACAGGTCATTGAAAAAAGAAATAGAGGAAGATATAAAAAAGTGGAAGCACATACCCTGCTCATGGATTGGAAGAATTAACATCATTAAAATGTCCATACTACCCAAAGCAATCTATTGATTCAATGCAATCCCCATCAAAATACCAACGGCATACCTCACAAAATTAGAACAATTACTTCAAAAGTTCATATGGAACTAAAAAAGACCTCGAATAGCCACAGCAATCTTGAAAAAGAAGAACAAAGTTGGAGGGATCACATTACCAGATTTCAGGTAATACTACAAAGCCCCGGTAATCAAAACAGCCTGGTAGTGGCACAAGAACAGGCAGGTAGATCAATGGAACAGAACAGAGAACCCAGAAATGGACCCAAGGCAATATGCTCAATTAATATTTGACAAAGGGGGGCAAGAGCATACAGTGGAGTAAAGTCAGCCTTTTTAATAAATGGTGTTGGGAAAATTTGATTGCTACATGCAAAAAAATGAAACTAGACCGTCAACTTACACCATACACAAGAATAAACTCAAAATGGATAAAAGACTTCAATGTGACTCATGAGTCCATAAAAATCCTAGAAGAGACTGTAGGCAACAAAATTTCAGACATCATACGCAGCAGAATTTTCACTGGTACATCACCTAAGGCAACAGAAACAAAGGAGAAAATGAACACATGGGACTAAATCAAATTATAAAGCTTCTGCGCAGCAAAAGAAACAATCATCAAAATGGAAAGGCAACTCACTGTATGGGAGAACATCTTTGCCAATGATATATCAGATAAGGGGTTAATTTCCAATATATATAGAGTGCTCATACAACTCAACAAAAGGAAGTCAAAGAACCCAATAAAAAAATGGGCAGAGGAACTAAAACAACAATGAGGTATCACCTCACACCTGGCAAATGGCCGCCATCAACAAATCATCAAACAACAAGTGTTGGTGAGGATGTGGAGAAAGGGGATTCTTGTAAACTGCTGGTGGTAATGCAGACTGGAATAGCAACTATGGAAAACAATATGGTGTTACCTCAAAAAATTAAAAATTGAACTTCCATTTTACCCAGTGATCCTACTTCTAGGAATATACCCTAAGAAACCTGAAACACCAATCAGAAAGAATATATGTACCCCCATGTTTGTAGCAGCACTATTTACAATAGCTAAGATCTATAAACAGCCCAAATGTCCATCAGTAGACAAATGGATTAAATAGCTGTGGTACATATACACAATGGGGTACTATGCAGCTGTAAGAAAAAAAGATCCCTTATCCTTTGAGATGACATGGAGGGACCTGGAAAGTATCATCCTAAGCAAAACAAGCCGAAAAGAAAGACAAGTATCATATAACCTCACTTATCTGTGGAATATAATGAACATAACAGTCTGAGGAATGGGGTAGTCCCAGAGATATGGGAGTTGGGTACAGACTGGCAATCCCCAGAAGAGGGGGTGGTGGGGGAGAGATAAACCACAGAACTTATATGCATGTATGCATGAGCAATGGACATGGACAACAAAGCTGGCGACAGGACGAGGAGGGAGGGGGAGGGGGAAATCAGTGGGGGAATAAGGAGAAACATCTGTAACAAAAATTAATTAAAAAATAAATTAAAAATAAAAAACAGACAGTGCCAAATACTGGCAAAATGTGGAGCAACTGAAACTCTCATATATTGTTGTTTGGAAGCAAAATGACACAGTCCCTCTGTAAGAGTTTGCATATGACCCAGCAGTATTGCGTTTAGGTATTTGCCCAAGAAAAAAAGAAGACCTATGTCCGCACAAAAACCTTTTGTGTTTGTTGCAGCTTTATTTGTAATTGTCAAAAAGCTAGAAACAACTCAGTTATTCAATGGATGGATGGATGGAAGGAAGGAAAAATTGCAGTACAACTACAGTCTGGGGTCCTACTCGGCAATATGTAGGAATGAACTCTCTATACACGCAGTTACTGCCTTGGATGAATCCCAAAGGCATTATGCTGAGTGAAAAAAAGCTAGAATTAATAGGCTACATACTAGTGCTGCCATTTATATGACATTCTGAAAAAGTAAAAATTATAGGGACCAAAATCAGATTGGTGTCAGCAAGGGTCTGGGTAGAGGCGACTCACTATGAGGCTATGTCAAATATAATATTTCTATTAATTTTTTAAAAATTTATATATTTTTTCTATTTTAGTTGACATATGATGTTATATTAGTTTCAGGTGTACAACACAATGATAAAACATTTATGTAACTTACAAGTGTTTTTGTGTTAAGTTGAATGAGTTCCTTATATATTTTGGATATTAAATCCCTCATTGGATGTATCATTGGTGAATATCTATTCCCATTCAGTAGGTTGTCTTTTTGTTTTGTTGATGGTCTCCTTCACTGTGCTAAAGCTTTTCAGTTTGATGTAGTTCTGTTTGTTATTTTTTGTTTTTCTTGCCAGAGGAAATGTGTCCCAAAAAAGTATTAGTAAGTGCAATGTCAAGGGGTTTACTGCTTATGCTTTCTTCTAGGAGTTTTATGGTTTCAAGTCTTACATTTAAATATTTACTTTGTTTTGAGTTTATTCTTTTACATGGTATAAGGAAGGGGTCGAGTTTCATTGTTTTTCATGTATCTGTCTAGTTTTCCCAATACTATTTTTTGAAGAGACTGTCTTTACCCCATTGTATATTCTTGCCTTCTTTGTCATAGACTAATTGATCATATAGGTGTGGGTTTTTTTCTGGGCTCTCTATTCTGTTCCATTGATCTGTGTCTGCGTTTATGCTAGTGACATGCTGTTTTGATTACAGCCTTGTACTATAGTTTGACATCAGGTTGTGTCCTACAACTTTGTTCTTTTGTCTCAATATTGCTTTGGATATTCGGGGTCTCTTGTGGTTCCATATCAATTTTAAAATTATTTATTCCTGTTCTGTGAAAAATGCCATATTTTGATGGGGATTGCATTGAATCTGTAGATTGCTTTGGGTAGCATGGACATTTTAACCATGTTAATTCTTCCTACCCAGAAGCAAAGTATATCCTTTCATTTGTTTGTATCTTCTTCAGTTTCTTTCTTCAGTGTCTTACATTTTTTCGAGTACAGGTCTCTTACCTCCTTGACTAAATTTATTCCTAGTTATTATATTCTTTTTTATGCAATTATAAATGGGATTCTTTTCTTAATTTCTCTTTCTGATAGTTTGTTATTGGTGTATAAAACTGCAATCAATTTCTGAATATAATTTTGTATCCTGCTACTTTACTGAGTTCATTTATTAGTTCCAGTAGTTTTTAGTGTTATCTTTAAGTTTCTCTATATATAGTATCATGTCATCTGCAAATAATGACAGTTTTACTTCTTCTTTTCCAATTTGGATGTCTTTTATTTCTTTTTTTTTTTTGTCTGATTGCTCTGGTTAGGGCTTTAAATATTATGTTGAATTAAGGTGGTAAAAGTGGAAATTCTTGTTTTCTTCCTGATCTTAAAGAAAAAGTTCTCAGCTTCACTGTTTAGTACAATGTGAACTGTAGGTTTGTCACATATGGTCTTTAGTATGTTGAGGTATGTTCCCTCTATCCTCACTTTTGTGAGAGTATTATGAATGAATACTGGCTTCTGTCAAATGTTTTTTTCTTCATCTGTTGATATGATCATATGATTTTTGTTCATTTTGTTTATCTGGTATATCACGTTAATTGATCTGTGGAAACTAAGCCAACCTTGCATCCTTGGAATAAAACCCACTTGATCATGGTATATGATCTTTGTAATGTGTTGCTAAATTTGTTTTTCTAATATTTTGTTGAGAATTTTTGCATTTGTGTTCATCAGGGATATTGACCTATAATTTTCTTTTTTGTAGTATCTTTATCTGGTTTTGATATGAGGGTAGTTCTGGTCTCATACTGAGTTTGAGAACCTTTAACTCCTCTTCAGTTTTTTGAAATAGTTTGATAAGGATAGGTGTTCTCTGAATGATTAGTAAAATTCACCTGTGAAGCATATGGTCAGGGCTGTTGTTACTTGACAGTTGTTGTTGTTTTTTTGTTTTTTTTTTATTGCTGATTCACTTTCATTAGAAGTTATTGGGCTCTTCAGATTTTCTTTTTCTTCCTGATTCAGTTTTGAAAGATTGTATGTTTCTAGGAATTTATTCATTTCTTCTAGATTGGCCAATTTGTTGGCATGTAATTGTTGTAGTATTTTGTTATAATTATTTGTATTTCAATGGTGTCAGTTGTTACTTCTCTTTCTTTTATGATTTTATTTATTTGGATCCAGTCTCTTTTTTCTTGATGAATCTAGATAACAGTTTATCACTTTTGTTTATCTTTTCAAAGAACCAGCTCTTGGTTTTATTCATCTTTTATATATATTATTTTACTTTTTTTGTTTCTACTCTAATCTTAATTATTTCCTTTGTAATACTTACTTTGGGCTTTGTTTATTGTTGTTCTTCTAGTTTCTTTAGGAGTAAACTTAGATTGTTCATTTCAGATGTTGCATGTTTCTTGAGGTAGGACTGTACTGCTATAAATTTTACTCTTAGAACTGCTTTGGCTGTGTCCCATAGATTTTTTGGGGGGAGGGGGAATCATTGTGTTTTTATGTGTCTCAAGGTATCTTGATATCTTTCTTGATCTTTTTGTTAACCCATTCATTGTTTAGTAGCATGTTATTTAGCCCTCATGTGTTTGTGTGTTTTTCAGTTTATTTTTGTAATTGATTTCTATTTTTATAGTATTGTGGTTAGAGAAGATGCTTGATATTATTTAAATCTTCTTAAATTTACTGGGACTTGTTTTGTGGCCTAACACGTGGTATATCCTGGAAAATATTCCATGTGCTCTGGAAAATAATGTATATTCTGCTGCTTTGGATTGAACTGTTCTAAAAGTATCAATTAAATTTATCTGATCCAATGTGTCATATAAGGCACTGTTTACCTGTCTGATCTATCAAGTGATGTCAATGAAGTGTTACAGTCCCCTACTATGACTATATTACTATTGATCTCCCCCTTTATGTCCATGGATATATACTTTATATATATTTATAGGCTTCTACATTGTGTGCATAAATGTTTACAAAGGTTTTATGTTCTTTGCATTGATCCCTTTATCGTTGTGAAATATCCTCCTTTGTCTCTTATTAGTCTTTGTTTTAAAAACTATTTTGTCTGATATAAGTATTGCTACCTCAGCTTTTTTTCATTTCTATTTTCATAAAATATCTATTTCCATCTCTTTATTTTCAGTGTATGTGTGTCATTTTATCTAAAGTGAGTCTCTTGTAGGCAGCATATGTATGGGTCTTGTTTTCTTATCCATTCAGCCACCCTATGCATTTCAATGGGGGCATTTAATCCATTTACATTTAATTTTTTAATTATTATTGATGAGAGAGAGAGAGAGAGGGAGGGAGGGAGAGAGGGGGAGAGAGAGAGAGAGAGAGAGAGAGAGAGATAGAGAGAGATTAACTTGTTCCACTTATTTATGCATTCATTGGTTGTTTCTTGTATGTGCCCTGACTAGAGATCAAACATCGCTTTAAGCAACTGAGCTACAGCTAGGGATAATCCGTTTATATTTAAAACAAGATACATAGTTATTGCCATTTTATTATTCATGTTTGCTTTTTTTTACCTTTTTTCTTCTTAGTCTTAAATAAGTCCCTTTAACATTTGTTGTAATACTGGTTTGGTTGTGATGAACTCCTTTAGCTTTTTCTTTTCTAGGATCCCTCCTGATTCTTAATCACCAGACCATGGGTCTGGGACCTGCCCATTCGGTATCTCCACCCCTCCTACCAGTCACAATGTGGCTTCTATTTATATTCTTAGTCATAAGACTTCTGTTCAGCTAGTCGTATGAAGGTTCTCAATGATGACTGTTCTATAATTTAGTTGTAATTTTGATGTGCATGTGAGAGGAAGTGAGGGCAGTGTTTACATACTCTTCTATCTTGCCCAAAATTCTATCAATTATTTTTTGATTATGGTGATGTTACATGAATATATGAATTTGTCTAAATTTATAGAAGAGTATACATAAGATATATGAATTTTATTTTATATAAATATACCATGAACCACAATGAACAAACAAAAAAATGTAATGACTATGTACTTACGACCCCAAATAATTTTTCATATTGAAAAAGAAAAACACCTGAGGTTTCATTTTCTTCTTTTGCAGATTACTCAGTAGTAACCTCACGTCAGGAGAACTGAACAATATAATGCCAAAATGCCTAAACTATAAATTATATGCAGTTTCTGTTGCCGGGGGAGACTTGAGTTCATAGGTTGCTCTGTTTTCAGATGAGGACAGTTACTTGTCCTTGACACTTACTGTTAAAGTGCATGGTTGGGATTTATCTCCAGATTCCACTTTTGTGAGTCAAGGGACCCCTTTCTTCATGACTTTGTTTTTCTCCATCCTATGCATTAAAAAAAATAACCTGAGGTCATTGATCTTAATTCCTTTGGGAAAGATAATCTCTCCATAAAATTGAACCTATACATGTAACATTTTATAGTCAGCAAGGGCGATGGATGATTCACAACTGTCCCCTGGAAGCCTGTCTTCTTGGATACCCATTGTACCATGTTCTTATGAATTTTACCCGTTCTATTTTAGGCGGGGCTACTTCTCTTCACCCCTCCTTTAATGATGTGGTTTCATAGAGATTGGCCAGAGAGGGAAGCAGATTGTGTAGTCCCAGGATTTTTCTAATTAGAACTGAGGAGTCTCTTTTCATGAGTGAGAGCTGTGTTCTAGGAGCTGCTGGAGACAAAGCCTCCTATCTCATGGGAAAAGCCAGGAAGAGAGAAGTAAGGCAGCCTGCAGAGTATGGAGATGGGAGTCCTAGAGTCCTGAGCATCTGAGCTCTGCCCTTGCTCTATAGCACTTGACACAGATGAAGCACCCAATGTACCCATTAGTCATGGCCCTCTCTTTAGTATAGTCATATTTTATCATGAGCTAGTTTTGAAATGAGGTTTTGTTTTGTTTCATAACCAAACTAGCCCGAACTAATAGCCCATAGATCACTGTTAACAAACTCTGAGATAAGCCATAAAGTCATCAAAGTTAATTCATGTGATCCCCTTATTATTAATTTTAATAAAAAAGCTGAAACCTATAGAGTTAAGTAATTATCTTATTATCACATGATATAAATAGCATAACCAGGAATTGAATTGATGGCATTTATTGTTCTATGCTTCCTTCAATGCATGCAAGGAAAAAACATGTGTCATATTTTAGCCTCTTAGGATTCAACAGCAGTCAATGATGTCAGTCTCTTGTCCCTTGTTACCAATAAAGTTTGTTTTTTAAATTAAGAGAATTAGAAACAAAGTTTTACATAATCTGGCTACCTGTTACCTGGGATATCTATTCCACCACTCTCCTCAAACTCACTTCGTTCCAGCCACCTTATTACCTCACTATTAGTATGATATATTTTTCTCCATCTATTTACTTTATTTTTTTAATTTTTTATTAATTTATTTTTGTTACAGTTGTTTCTCCTTTTCCCCCCATTAACATCCTCATCCCGATTCTCCCCACCCCTCACCCTATTCCAGCATTGTTGTCTATGTCCATTGGTTATGCATACATGCATATAAGTTCTGTGGTTTATCTCTCCCCACCCCACACACATACACACCCTCTTCTGAGGTGTGTCAGTCTGTACCCTACTTCTATGTCTCTGGGTCTATTTTGTTCATTATATTCCACAAAAAAGTGAGATCATGTGATATTTGTCTTTCTCTGATTGTCTTATTTTGCTTAGGATAATACTCACCAGGTCCCTCCATGTCGTCTCAAAGGATAAGAGATCTTTCTTTCTTACAACTGCCTAGTACTCCATTGTGTATATGTACCACTGCTTTTTTATCCACTCATCTACTGATGGATACTTGGGCTGTTTCCAGATCTTAGCTATTGTAAATAGTGCTGCTACAAATATGGGGGTACATATATTCTTTCTGATTGGTGTTTCAGGCTTCTTAGGGTATATTCCTAGAAGTGGGATCACTGGGTCAAATGGAAGTTCAATTTTTAATTTTTTGAGGAAACCCCATAGTATTTTTCACCAGTCTGCGTTCCCACCAGCAGTCTCCACACTCTCACCAGCACTTGTTGTTTGATGATTTGTTGATGGCCGCCATTCTGACAGGTGTGAGGTGATACCTCATTGTTGTTCTAATTTGCATCTCTCTGATGATTAGTGACATTGAGCATTTCTTCATATGTCTCTTGGCCATTTTTATGTCCTGTTTGGAGAGGTTTCTCTTTAGGTCCTCTGCCGTTTTATAATTGGGTTCTTTGTCTTTCTTTTTTTGAGTTGTGTGAGCACTCTATATATTTTGTAAATTAACCCCTTATCTGATGTATCATTGTCAGTTATGCTCTCCAATACAGTGGGTTCCCTTTCCATTTTGATGGTTGTTTCTTTTGCTGTGCAGAAGCTTTTTAGTTTGATGTAGTACCATGTGTTCATTTTTTCCTTTGGTTCTCTTGACTTAGGCATTGTATCAGTGAAAATTCTGCTGCATGTGATGTCTGAAATTTTGTGTCTTACATATTCTTCTAGGATTTTTATGGATTCATGAGTCACATTTAAGTCTTTTACCCATTTTGAGTTTATTCTTCTGTATGGTGTAAGTTGGTGGTCTAGCTTCCACATGTTTCTCTATATTTAAGTGGGTTTATTGTAGACAACATATAATTGGGTCATGTTTTTTTTGTTATGTTTTTGATCCACTTAGGCAATCTTTGTTTAATTGGTGCATTCTAAACCATTGACATTCACACTTGTTATTAAATTAGTGACTATTCATACTGATAGAGTGCTTATTGATATAGTGGGTATTGGTATTGATATAAGATTAATAGCTACCATATTCATTATTGTTTTCTACTTGTTATCCTTGCTCTTTGTTCTATTTTTGTCTTCCACTCTTTCTGCCTTTTGTGGTTTTAATTGAGCATTTGATATGATTCCATTTTATCTCCTTTTTTAGTATATCAGTTATACTTTTTACACTTTTTTTAGTGGTTGCCCTAGAGTTTGAATTATACATTTACAATTAACCTAAGTCTACTTTCATATGACACTCTGCCACATCATGGGTGATGTGAGCACCTTTTGTAGTTGCCCAGAGTCATTGACAATTCTGTTTCGGTCATGGTGGTGTTTTTTTGGTCTTTGTTTTCTTTGCTTTAGAAGATTCTATTGAGATGTCCTTAAGCTCAGAAATTCTTCCCTCAGGCATGCCCAGTCAACTATTAAGCCCATCAAAAGCATCTTTGCCTCTGTTACAGTATTTTTATATCTAGAATTTCTTTTTGCTTCTTTCTTAGATTTCCATCTCTCTGCTCCCATTGTCCATTCTCTTGGCATATTGACTACTTTATCTATTAGAGCCCTTAGCATATCAATCATAGTTGTTTTAACTTCACGGTCTGATAATTCCAACATTCCCTCCATGACTGGTTCTGATGCTTTCCCTGTCTCTTCAAATTGTGTGTATCTCCTTTTGATAAGCCATTTTTCTTGATAGCCAGACATGATGTACAGGGCGAAAGGAACTGCTGTAAATAGGTCTGTAGTGTTATGGGAGTGAGGTATGGGGGAAGAGAAGTGTTCTGTAGTCTGATAGGTCTCGGTCTTTTAATTAGCCTGTGCCTCTGGACAGTCAACTATACAAGTACATCTCAGTCTTTATTCCTCTGCCCCGCTTTGGTTGGACAGGATGGCAAAAGTAGATTGGCTTTGGGTACCCCCCTTCCCCAGGCCAGTGAGACTAGGGGATAATGCCCCAGCAGGTTGGGTGCTGGTTAAGCTGTCTCTCCTGAGGGCAGGACTCAAGCACAGAGTGTCCTGGTGTGTTTCAGAATGACTCCTTTACCTTTTAGCCGGGGATGTTTTCCTGGTACTTACTTTGGGAACCTGGTTGAGCTCCTGGAGATAAATCTCACAGTACTATGAAGGCATCCATATGACTGGGTCTCCTGCAGTGTTTTACTCTCAGACTTGTCCACATTGAGCCATCAGCAAGTTGTTCAGTAGTCATAATTCAGGTTTCTCAGCTCTGTCACTTGTTCCCACAGTGGTTCACAGTCTCTGCTCCAGAAAACCAGTGTGACACCCTCTCATTTGCATCTGTTCCCAGTCTTGGGTCAGTGTTTTGCCCTGTGTCCTCACCTCTCTCATGGACCAGCCAAAACAGTTGCTGATTTCTCAAGTCTGTTCATATTTTTTACATGTTAGGTCCGAGTGGTGACTTTCTAGGTCCTTACTTTGGGACTGGAAACCTAAAGTCTCCCTTCCCTGTTTTACAAACCTGCTTGTTATGCTTCCACCTAAAATCCTTTTTCTTCTTCCCTCCCCCAGAGTTCTCTGCCATAGGCTGTCCTCTCAGCTCACTCCCTCGCCTCCAGGTTCATTTTCTCAAATGAAGGCTCTTCTGGGCACTTCTTAGAATGTTGTAATCCCCTAGGTGTTCCTGTCTTCTCCCTCCTATTGATTTTACTCTTTAAAAGACATCATTAACACCCATTACTCTTTTATATTCTTCTTATTGATTACCTTTCTTCCCCACTGAGGTGCAGACTTCCAAGAACAAAGATATTTGGCCATTTTGTTCATTGCTATATCCACTGACCCTTGGAAAATGCCTACTATTTGGGAGGTATTCATATTTTTTAATCTAAATGTGTTACATGAATAGATAAGTAAATGATTCTGGAATTTTATTTCTTTTACCATTGATTTTTGTTCAGTGAATACAAAACTCTCAACATTAAAATACTTCTGAGGATTTCATTTTGGTTCTAGTGAATCAAGGATCCTGGTTCTACCCAAATTGTATACAATGAAGAACATTTTTATGGTAGGGAGCACCTTGGGAATCCAAGGACAGAATAAAAATATTTCTTGGCCTTGAGTGATCTGTTTCTGGAAACAGGGACTACCTCGAGGTCTGGGCAGCCCTGGTCCCTGCCTGGTTCATCCAGAGCCTGGTAGTCTTAGTGTCTGACCTCCACTGACCTGTGCACACACTCCACTCTCTGCCTCTCTGTACTGAGTTGGCTGCAGTTACCCCTAAGTAAGCTCATAGAACAAAGAAGGGGAAGTGGGCTGGCTCTATTTGATCAGGTATCCATCCCTGTGTAATCACCTGAGACCAGGGTGGGGGACAGGAGGGTGGAAACACAGGATAAATATGACCCTTCTAGGGACTGTGGGCAGATAATATTGTCTACAAAGGACTAAGGGCAGGTCTGACAAGGAGACATATTCAGAAGTGTTATTTCATTTATATTACATTGTTGTAATATAAATATAAGTGTGTGGTCCTCAGCTGTTTGAGGACCTGGAATAGACCACAATAGATGGCATACATTTTGTCTTCTTCATTTTAAAGAGGGCGGAATTCTAATTCAGAGACATCCTGAGTGTCACCAATGTTTCACCTTACTGAGCTTTGATAGCTTATTAAATTAACCTCAACATCCTCGGGTCTCAGGTTCCTGATTAGTGAAATAAAATGAATTATAAATTTAAAACAATAGTATTGGCCTTGAAATAAAATCTCACCAACAATCTTCCCTACCATTTCTCTCACCATTTCTATCTTTGGCAGACGTTGTTCTCTCTGTTTGCCCTTTATTAAAATTTCTCTTCCCCCATAATGTTAATGGAAGAGTTATAATTTCATAATTGATGAAACAATCTCAGGAAAAGAAGAAAAATACCCCAAAGGAAATGTTTGATTAAGAAAAAAACAAGTGTAGCAGCTTCACCCAAATGAAACAAGAACTTGTCAGGAACACTTAGACATACAAACACACATATTTGTACACAGATGAATTGTCAAATATATTCTTGCCCTAAACATTATCCTTTTTTGAAGAAAATAAATCAAACATAGTATCTACAAACCTTCATTTTGATTTGTGCAACACAGGAGCAAAAAATAAATGTTTGTGTCTTTTGTTGAGAAGTATCTATTTACTTTCCATTTGAAATGCTTTGCTCTCCATATTTCTTTTTTTGGCACGCATTTACTCCAATATACATCTCAGCAAAATCACCAGGGACACTTTAAAAAAATGAAAAGAAGCTACTAAAATAATGTGCACTGCATAATCCTTAACACAAATCGGCTTTAAAGAATAATCTGAAAAAAAAAAAAAAAAGACAAAAGCTCCTTGGAGTGAATGCCACATGTAGTCTGGAAGATGATTTTCTGAAAAATTGTGAAAGCTGAGAACATCTGCACCGCTACTGGTATCATTGAAGAGATCTTTATACAACAAGAGTGTTGTATACTGTCACATATTGCTGAACTTGGGAGTTGTAAGCAAGAATTTGTTTTAATTTTCCAGACTCTATGCAATCCCAAAGTAGCTAGATGTTGACATCTTAAATACACAGGCTCATATTTTTAAGTAAAATGAAGAAACGGATACTTATTAATCTCACATATTTTATCAGTTACTTCAGAGGTTACATTGGTTGGGGGAAAGCAGGTTTAAAGTTGTTTGTATGGAAAGATATATAATGCAAGAGTAAACTCTGTTTCACGTACTCACTACTGTAAACTTACTTTTGCCCAGGCCTGTATATGAAAATTTAGTTTTCTGAATGACCTTGGGTACATTCTCTAGCATGCTTGAACCTCGCATTTCTCCCATATAAAATAGATCATAACTCAAAAAGCTATTGGGAGAAATGCATAATCTGTCTTTAGCAACTTCGCACAGAGCCTAGTAGATAGTAAAATGGCCAATATTGTTGGCTTCTGTTGTTATTACTGTCATCCTGTAGCGTCAGGATATTACCATGGAATCAAATGTTCTCTAGCAATCAATATTTTGAAAGACTATCATATTTGCAAAAACTCTGAAAAGCAATTTGCTTTATTTGCTGTTGGTAATGAGCAGTGTTGAGTAACAAATTAATTTATATCTTGAGATTACACAGAGGGTTTCCCCTTCAGTGGGTAATCAACACCTACACCTTGTCCAGAACTGCACTATACACAAAGGATATGGCTGAGTCTGAGTTTCTGCAGAGTGACTAATGTAATCCTGGCAAATGAGCTGTCCACTTTTTGACTCACTGCTCTAATGAACTTGCCTTGATGAAACAGTAGTTCAAATCACCGAAAAATTTAACCATGCCGGATGGTCATCCTGTATTTCATTACATTTCCATAACAGAAAAAACATGCTGATGGCACCTCTAGAATTTGATCGCTTCCTCTCCTTTGCATCGTCCTGTATTCTGTATTTAACACATGCAAGGGGTGTGAAAAGAAAAATATTGTCAAAACAAGTTGCTACATGACTGTGTTCCTCCTTTTTATTTTCTCATGGCCGCCTTTGACTTGGATAACAATTCACTTCAAACATTTTCTCAACTGCGAGTGGCCAGGCAAGGGCTGGTAGGGAGTTGTGTTCATGACACAAGTCATCAGCATCTCTCTGGTTCTCTCCAAACTGGCTTTGGTTCATTTCTCCCTCTTCTGTTCAGTTTGTTCTCATACTGAAGTGCTGTCTTTTACCTACATGCATTTAATACACATCTCTATTAAAATTTCAAGGCTAAATAAGGATGATTCTTACGAAGCATATTTCTAGACCACAGAGCTATCCACTTTAGGGGGAAAAATCCCCAAATCCCCAAACCAACCAAAAAAATAACTATCTAGCCTTGGCCGGTTTGGCTCAGCGGTTAGAGCGTCAGCCTGCGGTCCACAGAGACCCGGGTTCGGTTCCCGCTAAGGGCATGTACCTTGGCTGCAGTTTGTCCCCGGCCCTGGTTGGGTCGTGTGGGTGGCGGCCACTCGATGTGTCCCTTTCACATCGATGTTTCTCTCTCTTCCTCTCTCTCCTTCCCGCTCTATCTGAGTAAAAAATGGAAAAATGTCCTCGGGTGAGGATAAAAAATAAATAAATAAATAACTATCTAAAAATCTTCCCTGCTGATTTCAGAAAATATCTCATCTACCTTTGTTGATAAAACCAAACAGAATTCAGCTTGGATGTGTTTATTAAAAATTTTTAAATAAACTTTTATATTCATAGGCCTGGTTATTTTTTGGCAAGATACACAATTCCCAATACACAACCTGGTTTTACGATGCATAGAAATGTTTTCTATATGCTGTGAAGATAACACGTTGCTCAATAAGTTCAGAATTGCTGCCAATAATTCTATACACATCTAGAGATTGAGGGAAACCCAGCTTATGTAAAATATAAGTAAGCTATTAATTACAGTTTACATAATAATTTAATTAATCCCAATCAAAAGACTTTGATAAAGCTAGAAAGTTTTGCAAAGCCCTGTAAGCCAAAACATCTTGAAAAATATAAAGGCCTTTTAAATAGACTTGATTAACATTTATATTTGCATATGCATATTTAAAATACAGAAGCAACTGGTCAAAACTGAAAAGAAAAACTTGGTTCGCTGGCTGAAAAAAGCAAGCATCGTCTCCTCTTATCAGTAGCCACATACAGACCAGACACAGAAACGCACAATTCTGAATATGGGGCTTCAGCCTCGCAGTCCCCGCCTCACCACGATTCTGGTGTGTTGTTTCCAAGCCATGCAAATGTTTCAAGGGCTGGCGCTCATTGAAAACTCCTTCCATGCGCCAACCAAATGTGTACCAAGAAATGGAAAGGGCATTGTGCCAATAATATTCAAGTATACAGATTCTTTTGCCAAATTTCCCAAAGAATTGGCATCACACGTAATGGGTGTTTGCAGGTGATTTGTCAGAAGAATATCAGCCCCTTTCTACAAAATGGTTCTTTCATGTATTTAGCAACATCCGTAAAACAGACGTTCGTGAGTAGCGGCTTTCTTCCAGTAGAATGGCAATTCTAGGAAGGTGGAAGGACTAGAGAAAAACCACCATTTTGAAACGAGCACAGACGTAACTGATACCTCAGTGGTTGTTAAAACCATTCGATCAGTGTTTCAGAACAGGACATTTATGCAGTTTCAACATTTCTCATCACAAACCGCTTATTAATAGCAAAAGGAACCAGATAACTTTTCAGTGGGGAGATCTGGTGTACACCATTTAGCCCAGTGATCAGGTGGCATCACTGTTAATAGGATTAAGTGGCAGCCCATACCTCCTGGTACGATCCACTAAGAAGGGCAAAATACCACATATGTTTTATTCTGCCAAAAAAACAACAACATTTAAATGGAAACACGAGGACAGACTCGGTTCAACTTGGAAGGACAGACCACAGCACACCTAGTCTGCAGCCTGTTGGTGATTCTTAAAAATTATTCAATTGCTTTCAATAGATCATTTCTCAGTCACCTTTGAAATTCGTTGCCAAAATAAATTGCATTTTAATCGACGTATGAAGTGAAGTAAAAATATAATTTTAAGACCCACCGAAAGTGTGTCACTAGAACAGTAAAACAAAAACACCTCCATCGCTTTGAGGCAAAAACAAAGAAACTCAGGGAAACGCAGCTTCATTTTACACCAGAGACTGTAATTGATGGGTATGGAATCTGACAGATTTTTAAGTCCTCACCTACAGCCAGTTTTTGTATCTGTTGAACAGTGCTTAACTCTTGTTTTATACAGCATTTCAATTGGCCTCTAGACACTGGGACTGGGTGGGGGGGGGCGCAACAAATACTTGAGAGCTAACTCATTGAAAGAGCTTAAGTAAAGAGATGAAATAGTTGACAATATGAAGATACCCCAAAGTGTCCTGTGGTCGTCCATGTGCCCTGTGAGTGGTGATTTTATTTAGATTTCAGTTCCGTCTGTGTGACCTGGTCCCGTGAGTCTCCGTTTCATATGGAAGCCAAAAGAAAACGCTTGACCCACATGGGCGCAGGAAGACCTTCTAGCTGTGCCCATGTTCAGTGGCAATGGTGGAGAAGCAGAAGAAAACGACCCTGAGCACCTTCATCCTGACCTTGAATCCAGTGATTGTCAGGCTAATGGCAGGCCAGCGCCCAGCTCCTGATAACCACATCTGTTCCTCCCACGTGTTCGCTTGTTTTTAATTCTTACATTGATTAGGAATGATCACACTGTGATCTCCCCTCCTGCAGACAACTCATTTGTATTGCAAATTGTTAATAACATCCTGAAGTCCAACAATATTAGCATCACTGGGGCCCCCACAGCCTTCATGTTCACTTCTGTGTTATTGAGCTAACAAGCCCGACACGGGGACAGCTGCAGCTCCTGGCGAAGCTTGTGTAATCGGAGCTGACTTTCTCAGTGGGGACCTCAAACTAGTGAAGAATTGTAACAGATTAGGTGAGTATGATGAGCAGAGGTGAAAAAACATGGCTTCACTTATCCTTTCTGTTGGTATAAACATCAGGAATGCTAGGATTTCTCTTACGAGGAGGCTTCATCTGAACATTCCCTACGTATATTTATATCCATCGTCAGTATTTCCCCCTCCAAATATGACTGCAGCTAAATTGATTGAACAGTATATACAATGGATGCACCTTTGGAACAAAATGCACTTGTGTTAGCATTTTGACTTCTGTGGTTACTACAGTGTACTTTCAAACATGCTTCCTTTCTCTTGCCTGTTTCCACATATCAAAAATACATATAGCAGTAGGCCCCTTGTGTATTTAATGAGTTGTATTTAATGAAAATGTAGATTAAAGTGCCTGTGTACCAGCTACTACTGGAGCTAACTGTGAAAGTGCTTTCTGTGGCAAGGAGGAGTTATTTCTTAGGTTTTATTTTAAGTGAAATAAATAATATTAGGCATTCTATTGAATTAAATATATAATGATACTTTCCAAATTGCATCTAACCTATTGAAATCTCGAGGGGCCAAGTGAATCAAACTCCATGAGATATCTGAATCATCAGATCAGCAAAGAATCTCATTTGAAATATGGTCACACATTTAGTTAAATATTTTAGATGAATGGTAATTTTATTCTATCAATCTTTTTATTTCACTTTCAGGGCTTAATTTTTAGACTCCAGAGGGTGAGAATGGAAGATTTCTGCTCCTGGCTATGATGGATTACTTTGCAACTGACCATTACGGAATTCCAAGAACACCAGAAAAGGTAAATGCAATGATAAACACACATTTTTGAAGGTACCAGAGAGCTCTCAAAGCAGTCAGAACATATGCAGCCAAGAGCCAGGAAAGAAGGAGAACAACCTTGGAGATGAACCCAACCCAACGTTCCACGACACATTTTGAGTCAAAGCATTTGCAGATTGTCACGCAGCATGGAGCAGAGCAGCTAAGCAGTGTTTCTGACAGTCTTAGAGCCAAAGTTTGGGGATCAGGTCTTTAAAGCAGCCAGGACTTGCGGGGCCAAATCCCGCAGTGACGGGAAGAAGAGAAATGCGTAACTGCTGCAATGTTCACCTCAAAGTTGTTTGTGGAAAGGGGTCATAGGGTGAGAGACTAAGCAGAGGCTGGCTCCTAAATGTCTGGGAAGACAGATATTTTGTAGATTCACAGCACAGAAAAGTGAAAAACTGAAGTCCAGATTCCCTAAGAAGAAAGGGATCCTGATAAACCTATAATAACAGTAACCAGAAGATAGACCAGGTCTTACAACACATCCTAAGCTCTTGGACCTTGTGAGTCCTGCTTGCATACAGGAATGCCCAGATCAACTCCGGGCAAGAATTTAAAACCTATTTCCCTGGAGGAATACATCATCATTTAGCACTTTCAAGATTTTTCACATAAAATGGGCAGCATTTAATTTTAAAAAGTTAAGAAGTGAATAAAGAACTAGAGCTAAGAGAACAACGTTAGAAACAGAGCCAGGGATCATCCATATTTTGAATTGAGCAGAAGTTTAAAACTGTGATTAATATCAAGAGGAGAGAGAAGTTAGAGGATTTCCACAGAGAACTGAAATCTGTAAAACATTCCTTTATAATTTTAGAGGGAAAGATTTTTCTTAAACTAAATACAAAAATCAGTGATCATAAAGGTTCATCCATGCTATTTCAAATAGCAAGATCTCCTTTTTTCTTAAGGCTGAATAATATTATCTGTATGTGTGTGGTGTGTGTGTGTGTGTGTGTGTGTGTGTGTGTGTACCATGGATATATATCACAATTTCTTTATTCATCTGTCAACATACATATAGGTTGTTTTTGAACCTTGGCTATTATGAATCTCAAACACTTGGAAGCAAAGAGTAGAATGTTTGTTACCAGGGGTGGGGAGGTGGAGAAAATTGGGAGAGGGAGAGATGTTGGTGAAAGACACAAAGCTATAGTTATGTACTATGAATAAATCTAGAGATCTAAGAGCATGATGACAATAGTTAATAATTTGTATTGAATGCTGAAAATTTTCTAAGAGAATAGATTTCAGGTGCTCTTATCACACACACACACACAACCCTGCTAACTATGTGAGGAAATATGTTAATTAGCTTGAAACTAGTAGTCAGTAAACTGTGTATATGTATATTACAACATCATAGTGGACACCTTAAATAAATACCATTAAAATGAATTCAATATTATTTCAAGATTAAAAGGAGTAATCATATAGGAAAAGTTTGACAAATAGAAGCTCATGAGCATTAAGAACTTTGGGTCATTAAAAGACACCAAGAAGAGATTAGAAAGTCAAGCCAGAGAGTTATCTGCTTTCTATAACACAGGACTCAGATACAGAATAGATCAACAACTTTACCAAATTACACAAAAATGCAAATTACATAACAGTCAGAGTGGATAACATTGAAAGGATGGGGATACGTTGTCGGGATGTGGAAAGATGGTGATATGTTGTCGGGATGTGGAAGAACAAATTCATATTCTTCTGATAAAAGGGAAAACGGTTACTAGCACTTTGGACAACTCTTAGTCCCTAAATATGAATGTGTGGATAATCCGTGGCCCAGCAACTTAACTACAAGGTTGCATAGACAGAAATACAGGCATGTTCATGGCAGTGTTATTTGTAATAACTCAAACCTCAAATACTCCCCAACTATAGAATAGATACTTTATGGTATATCCATACAATGGAATAATACTATATAAAAATTGACGTAATTTAACTTGTGCTATAAAAATGACCAGGAATAAATCTCACCAACAGAAAATAGATATAAATGTGAATATGATGTGTTCATACATTTATATAAATTTCATTAACAGTAAATGGGATTAGACGCCTAAACAGTGGTTATTTTGGGCTGGTGGTTATGACCAGGAGTAGTGAAGCAGGGTTTCTGCAGTACTGGTAATGTATTTTTTCTTAACAAAGACAATAGTTACATGTTTATTTTAAATGCATCAGATTTTGCCTTTGTTATAAGTACATATTCTCTAACAAAGTGAACTCAGTCCTTCAGAATCCCTCAAATTTGCCTTAATATAATTAGTGTTCATTTATAACCAAACCAACCACCAAGTTTTTATCGTTTGTCTTTAGATATAAATAGCATTTGCCTTCTCTCTATCTGGGATTAATTCTTTCTCAGCTTTCCCAAAGTGAAGACTGCTTATAATCTTAACTTTCTGAACAGAGCACATTGGACATTGCTATTTCACCAGTTCTTATATATTAGAATAATCTTTTTATTTGATGAAAGAGTTAGCATGTGACTTGCCCTTCTGCATGTAACACAAGACGGAGTATGACATCAGTTCTTCTGATGGTTGAACAGCGCCAGCCTACCTGAAGCATTCTGCTTGCCTTTCCTTATTCATCTGCCTGCAAATGTCTGGAAGAGATATGTGCAGATGGAGGAGTGTGTCAGTACGGAGATACCATACTCTTCCCATGAGCACAATTTTAACAACATATTATCTTAAATTTTAATTATTATTCTTTTAAAGATCAAGATCCACCACCATTTATCAGCCAAGTCAACCTAACCAGAGCTTAATACTGGTATTGCTTTTGCTTTTTTCATTTGCTTTGCTTTGCTTTTATATGTTCATTTATTTGTTAGGGTTAGCAAACCCTTGGTGCCATGTAATAACACTATTTCTCCCCAAAGAGAAGTTACTATACTCTATGGAAATATTACTGTTATTATATTTGCTCAATTATTTTAAATCTCCCCACAATCTCATAATGCTGTATCTTTTCTCTTGCTTTGCAGCTTTACTGATTCTTATTGTAAATTCTTACTTACTTCACTATCTACATTTCCTCTACCATTTGAAACAAATATTATCTTACTCCAAACAAGTAATGGTTTAATTGTCAGAAAGCAATACTTACAAAAATGGAAGAAACTATCACCTTGCTGATCTGTGAATCAATATCCAGGAGGCATTTCAGCCAGAACACTCAGATCAGATTAACTCTGCAGGCTGGTGTTCTTCTGGAGAAAGGGAGTGAGATTTAGGGAAACTGGTGAGACCAGGCTGTGAGCTCATCCTTTAATAAGGCAGTGTGTGTCTAAACACTCTGTCAAATCTCTTTTAGCTTTTATAGTCTGAGGAGGGCAGTCAACTTGATAATAGCAGCTTAGTTTATGACAGACCAACTTTTGCCCTGAGAACTTCTGGAAGAAACTGAACAGAAACAAACAAAGACATCTGAAGACATCTGAGAGATACCTTTAAGGCAGTGGGTATTTGAGGGACTAAGATTTGAGAACAAGAAAAAAAACCAAGAGATGTGAGTCTGGCATTTGGCCCCATTCTCCACGCAAGGCACTGACAATTGTAAAAGCAGTTGCTAAAAGACTGAGAAGAATAAAAGTTTCCACAGTCCTACAGAACTGGGAGGAAGAAGCAAAAATGCAGTTCATATTCACCCAGGAAAAAGGACCTTTGTCGATCAATAAGGGTTTCTGTTGGGTCACTGAAATCTCCACACAAGGTTATAGGTGAACCAGAAACCAGCACTTGCTACCGAAACATTTAACTGAAAATCTACACAATGCTGAATTAGATTACGGTGATCTCCACTCTAGTTGTCTGTCTGAAGCAGAAATAAATTCTTCATTTTATATTTTCATGTAAATACACAGAATTCAATAAAATAGGTTTGACATAAAAGAAGAAAAGACTTGACTAAGGACCAAAGACAAACATATAATATTAACAGATATAAAAAAAAAAAGGAATAAAAATTAGATACATACCTTGAAATAATGATAATTAAAATGTTCGAAGTATGAAAAGATAGAATGGGCAGAGAATTAGAAACTCTAATAAAAGTGCAAAATTAAAGTTCCAGAAATACAACCATACAAAACAAACAGTTGCTGAGTAGATGAATATACTGGCAGTTTAGACATATTTTGAGAGAGAGTTTGGATGGGTAGATAAGAATTCAATACCAAGAATTAAGCAGTGTAAACAAAGCATAAAATAAACACTAATAAGAATTTAAAAGAGATACTAGACATGAGTAAAACTCTGACATATGTGTAAGTGTCATCCCAAAAAAGAGGAGAAGGAAAATGGGGCAGAAGCAATATTTTAAAATATAATTGCAGATGCTTTTTCAGGATTAGTGAAAGACATTAAGCCACAAGCTTAAGACTAGTTACAAACCTCAAGCAGGCTAATTATGAGAAAACCATACCTAAACACTACTAAAAGCGAAAGACACAGAAGATCTTAAGCATCAGCCAGAAAAAAAAATATATGTATATATGCATTACCTTTATAGCAGGAACAGTAAGAATGAGAGTTGGCTTTGCCACTTGAAACAACAAAAGCCAAAAATACAATCATTTCTCATTATTTTTAAAAAGTGCTAAAAGAAAATAACAGCTACAAAAAAATTCTATACCCAACAAAAATATCCTTCCGAATATAGAGGCAAAACATTTCTAAACAAAAGTTGAGAACACCTGTAACCACATACTTTCAGTAGAAGTAGTGTTTTTCACTCAGAGGTGAGACTATGTGCAGGCAGAGGGCCTTAAGTTACACATGAATTTTTGACTACCTGGGGGGTTGGTATTAGTAGGCTCCTCATTGTTTAAGGGTCAACCGTAATACTAAAAAGTGTCCTCAGGCAGCAGTAAAGTGATATTAAAGGCAGAAGAGCAGAAAGTGCAGCTCAGCAGATATATATATATGAGTAAATGTAAGTGGTGATTGGGCACACAGGTTGTTTTACAAGACAAAAAGAGGTAAATTGGAGATGGATGGTGGCGATGTTTGCACAACATGACGAATGTATTTAATTCCACTGAACTGTACACCTGGGAGTGGTTAATATGGTGAATTTTATGTCATGTGTATTTTTCCACAATAAAGAAAATGAAAAGAATACACACACACACACACACACACACACACAATAAGAGGAACAACATAACAAATACTCAGCAGACACCTGCAGCTTAAATAACTGTATTTCTGGTCAGTGGTGCATCAGGGATGACTCATTGAACTCATGGTTCCCGGGCTGATTTTCTGATATTAACACAATAGGGGCATGGCTGTAATGCAACCTTTACAGCAATCCTTCCCCTTCTTCATCAACAGCCCCTCCCTAAAAATTAAAAAATAATTTATTATTTATTGTACATAGCAATACATCACAATGTCTTGTGGAATTTGAAATTTACATAAAATGAAATGTTCAAACATCAATGGTCCATGAGCCAGAAGAAAAGGATAAGTTCTCCGAGGTGCCGGTGTTGACAAGGATGTGGAAAAGTACTGATATAAATTAGACTTTAATTAACCAAGAGCGCATGCTGCAATCTCTAGAGTAACATCTGAAAAATAAAAGAACACTCAAACTTACAAGCTATTAGAGGTAAATGGAATAATAAGATAAATAGTAAATTAAGCTATTTTATCATGGTTTCTCCAAAAGTAACATCTCAAGGAGACCCTCGTCCAAAATAAATTTAAGCTTCAACATGACATTTAAATATTAGAAAAATGTTTTTGAAGTTCTTTTGTACAAGAAATTAACATGCAAAAGAAAGGCTTGACATGGGGGGAGGGGTTAATATGTTCTAAAAAGAGAAAGGCGTGACATTTTATAGCCTTAGTTTGTATTTCTTTCATTTCATATTCACCAACCTCTGGAATGGGAAGAGAAAAATATTTAAGTGAAATTGGAAGCATAGCAGCTGTGATAAGAGCCCCTTGTTAGTCAATGATAATATAAATTTCCAAATTAATGAAATAGCAATCTTGGGTGTTATACTAGAAGAACTAGTGAAGTCATGTTTATGAGAAAGAAAGAAAAAAGACTATTTTCTGGAAGAGAGGGTGAGGTAGAATCCGCCACAAACGGCAGTTCATTTAGAGCACGAAGATGGGAAATTATGTAATTTAAGGAGCAACGGGAAGAGCTGGCGGCCGTTAGGTTCCAGCAAGGAAGACCAGATTTTTGTAAGATTGGCCCATGCAGACAAAGTGCTCATCTTTTATTTATTTAAACAAATTTTCTTTCCTTTATTGATTTTAGAGAGAGAGGAAGGGGGAGAGAGATAGAAATATCAATGAGAGAGAACATCGACTGGCCGCCTCCTGTACGCCCCCCACTGGGGATCAGGCCCACAACCTGGGCATGTGCCCTGACCAGGAAACAAACCAGTGACCTCTTGGTGCAAGGGTTGATGCTCAACCACTGAGCCACACCGGCCGGGCAGTGCTCATCTCTTAATTGTTTATGTAACAGAAATCCTTCTCTTTCCTAGATTTCTAGGTGTATTTCAGTGTCTTACTGTCTGAGGAACCAGATCACAAGTGGGGAAATGTCTTTCTCACATACTTTCATCCTCTCTTGTGTTTCTTTTACCTAAAGGTTGGCTTTCAATAAAAGCACAGCGGTGCTCCAATAATCTTTCAATATTCTCAGAGCATTGAGGTTGGCAAAGAAAAGCACGTCCACGTGAGATCTGAGACAAGGCTTGAAGAAGGAAAATGCTGTTCCCTACACATAGCCTTGAAACCCACCACATCCTGATTGCAAATCAAGGCGAATACATGCATGCCTTTAAAACACATTAAGCTATCCATAATTAATGATACCCTCATCTCTTTGAACCATTTTAATTCAGTCTTCCTCACCCCTCATATTTGACAAAAACTGTCACACACACTAGCCCTTTTGAGCCTCAGGTAAGGAAGTCTGCTGTCCACATAGGAGAAGGTGCAGGTGTAGAATCTGGTGGCTTAAATGACGGTGGTCGCTTATGATTTTCTCAGTCACATAATTCTGTTATCCTGTGTCATATGTATTTACTGGCTTTTCCCTACAATATTCAGATCGTGGTTTCGAATTCATGCAGCATACGCACTTAGCTTAACTGCATGTAAATCCCACTGCAGGAATTTCTCAGTGGATGGTTTGGTTTAATTATTCAGAGAACTGA
The DNA here is from genome assembly GCF_014108415.1 of Molossus molossus. NCBI lineage: Eukaryota > Metazoa > Chordata > Mammalia > Chiroptera > Molossidae > Molossus > Molossus molossus. The sequence continues at coordinate 28,524,985 of NW_023425357.1, forward strand.
AACCATGACAATGGGCCACTCCTTCTATCTGATCATTCAAAGGACCATTCCACTCTGCTGTCAGATGGTCATTTTTACTGCCCAGAGCTGAACTGTTTGGGCAATTAAAAATAGATGTGACCCCTAAATGGCAGATTTTAGAAACCGTTGAGCCCACTTTGTTTCAGAAATGACTGAGAGAAGTGTGTTAATGAACAAACTAGAAGGAATAATTTGCTTTATCTTCTAACAAAATTCTTACATACACTTGAGTATTGAATCCCACGCTAGCCATTATTTTTGAAAGGTAATTACTTCCACCTTCATTGTAGAAAATTAATGTCTGTATTAATGAGGGGAGTTGTCTGTGAAAAATAAAATGCTTTGTTCAGGTGGAGAAGACAGTGAAGTGTCTTGGGGACCTAAGCCCTGGAACCAGCCTGCTTGTGGTGGAAGGAAGCTGGGTTCTTCTCACCAGCTGTGTGACCTAAAGAAAATTAGGTGGATTCCGAGTGCCTCAGTATTCTCGCCTTTAAAATGGGGATAATAGCATGTCTTTTTCTAAAGTTGAAGTGTAATTGTGCATGTAAAATGCTTAGTATAAGCAATTGCACATCTGGTTATATTCCCCCCAAAATTGAGAGCAGGTGCTTGAACAGATATTTTTATACCCATGTTTACAGCAGCGTTCTTCACGATAGACAACTGGAAACAACGCAATAGCCATTGCAGGATGAATGGATAAACAAAATGTGCTAAATACGTACATTGAAATAATAATCAGCGTAAAAAGGAAGTATTTTCTCATTTCTGTGGCTGAATAATATATTCCACTGTGTATATAAACCGCAACTTCTTTATCCATTCATCACTGAGGGACACTTAGGTCATTTCCTTGTCTTGGCCATTGTAAATAATGCTGCTATGAATTTGGGAGTGAAGATATCTTTTCAAGTTAGTGATTTTGTTTTCTTTGGATATATTCCCAGAAGAGAAATGGCTGGATTATATGGTCATTCTATTTTATTTTGTCACCATAACTTTTATTTTTTTATTTTAATTGAATTTATTGGGGTGACATTGTTTAAATAAAATTATATGTTTTCGGTGTTCAGTTCTATAACATATCATCCGTATAAAGTATTGTGTGTTCGCCACCTGAAGTCAGTCTCCTTCCGTCACCATTTATCCCCCCTTTTCCCTCTTCTACCTCCCTCACCCCTCTTTCTCTCTGGTAATCACCATGCTGTTGTCTGTGTCTATGACTTGTTTTTAAAGTCCCTTCTCTTTCTTTTTTTAATGTTTATTTATTTTTGTTACAGATGTTTCTCCTTTTTCCCCCATTGACACTCTCCTCCCAATCCCTGCACCCCACCCCAGCATTGTTGGTTATGTCCATGGTTACGCATACATGCGTATAAGTTCTGTGGTTTATCTCTTCCCTCCCCCCATACCCATCTCTTCTGAGGTTTGTCAGTCTGTACCCCACTTCTATGTCTCTGGGGCTATTTTGTTCCTCAGCTTGTTTTGTTCATTATATTCCACAAATAAGTGAGATCATGTGGTATATTTCTTTTTCTGCTTGGCTTGTTTCGCTTAGGATAATACTCTCCAGGTCCCTCTATGTCATCTCAAAGGATAAGAGATCTTACTTTCTTACAGCTGCATAGTACTCCATTGTGTATATGTACCACAGCTTTATATCCACTCATCTACTGATGGACATTTGGGCTGTTTCCAGATCTTAGCTATTGTAAATAGTGCTGCTACGAACATGGGGGTACATATATTCTTTCTGATTGGTGTTTCAGGCTTCTTAGGGTATATTCCTAGAAGTGGGATCACTGGGTCAAATGGCAGATCAATTTTTAATTTTTTGAGGAAACACCATATTTTCCACAGTGGCTGCACCAGTCTGCATTCCCACCAGTAGTGTACTAGAGTCCTCTTTTCTCCACATCCTCACCAGCACTTGTTTGCTTGTGAATCCATAAAAATCCTAGAAAAAAAATGCAGGAAACAAAATTTCAGACATCACATGCAGCAGAATTTTCACTGATACAACACCTAAGGCAAGAGAAACAAAGGAATACATGAACACGTGGGACTACATCAAAGTCCCTTCTCTTTTTCACCCAGATCCCCAACCCCCTAAACCCCTCTCTTCCAGTTGTCAGTCTGTTCTCTGAACCTATGAGTGTTTGTATAAGTGAAATCACATAGTATTTGTCTTTCTCTAGCTGACTTATTTAACTTAGCATAATACTCTCCAGGTCCATTCATGCTGTCACAAAAGGTAAGATTTCCTTCTTTTTATAGCCAAGTAGTTTTCCATTGTGTAAATGTACCACAGCTTTTTTATCTACTCATCTACTGATGGGCACTTGGGTTGTTTCCAAATCTTGGGTATTGTAAATAACACTGCAATGAACACAGGGGTGCATATATATTTTTTTGAATTAGAGTTTCGGGTTTCTTCAGATATTTCCAGAAGTGGAGTTTCTGGTTTTGAGGCTTTTTACGTTGTTTTTTAATCCTTACCTGAGGATATTTTTATTCTATTTATCCTCAGATAGACTGGGAGAGAAAGAGAGGGTGTGAGAGGGAGAGGGAGAGAAACATCAATGTGCAAGGGACAGATCAACTGGTTGCCTCCCACCGGACCCCGACCAGGGCTGTGAATGAACTGCAACTGAGGTACATGACCTTGATTAGAATCGAACCCATGACTCATTGATCCGTGAGCCGGCATTCTAACTGCTAAGCCAAACTGGCCAGGGCACAGCTGTTTATTTTTTAATTTTTTGAGGAAACTCCATACTGTTTTCCATAGTGGCTGCACCAGTCTGCATTCCCAATAACAGTGTACGAGATTCCCTATTCTCCACATCCTCGCCAACACTTGTCATTTGTGCATTTATTGATGATAGACATTCTGGCAAATGTGAGGTGATGTCTCATTGTGGTTTTAATTTGCATTTCTCTGATGATTACTGACAATGAGCATCTTTTCATATATCTGTTGGCCATCTGTGTGTCCTCTTTGGAGAAGTGTCTATTCAGATCCTTTGTCCATTTTTTAATTGCATTGCTTGCTTTTTTGTTATTGAATTGTATAAATTTTGGATATAAACCCCTTATCAGAGTTATCATTGGTGAATATATGCTCCCATTCAGTGGTTGTCTTTTCATTTTGTTGGTTTCCTTTGCTGTGCAAAACCATTTTAGTTTGATGTGGTCCTATTTGTTTATTTTTTCTTTGGTTTCCCTTGCTGGAAGAGATATATCAGAAAAAAATATTGCTACGAGAAATGTCTGAGATTTTACTGCCTATAATTTCTTCTAGGATTTTTATGTTTTCGAGTCTTACATTTAAGTCTTCAATCCAGTCTGAGTTTATTCTTGTGTATGGTGTAAGAAGGTGTCCTAATTTCATTTTTTTGCACATATCTGTCCAATTGTCCCACCACCATTTATTGAATAGACTGTCTTTACCCCACTGTATGTTCTTGCCTCCTTTGTCAAATATTAATTGACCATAGAAGTGTGGGTTTATTTCTAGGCTCTCTATTATATTCCATTGATCTATATGTCTGTTTTAATGCCAGTACTATGCTCTTTTGGTTGCTATATCCTTGCAGTATTGTTTGATATCAGGTAGCATGATGCCTCCAACTTTGTTTTTCTTTTTCAAGATTGGTATGGCTATTTTGGGTCTTTTGTGGTTCCATATACATTTTTGGAATATTTGTTCTAGTTCTGTGAAATACACCATTGGTATCTTGATAGGAATTGCCTTGAATCTATAGCTTGCTTTGGGTAATATGGACATTTTAATGATGTTAATTCTTCCGATCATGAACAAGGTATATGCTTCCACTTATTTGTATCTTTTTCAATGTTTTTTCTTTAGTGTTTTATCATTTTTCGAGTACACGTCTTTTATATCATTGGTTAAATTTATTCTGAGGTGTTTTATTTTATGCCATTATAAATAGGGTTGTTGTTGTTGTTTGTTTGTTTATTTTAGTTTCTGATGGTTTTATTGGTGTATAAAAATGCAACTGATTTCTGGATATTTATTTTGTATCCTGCTATTAGACTGATTCATTTTTCAGTTCTAGTAGATTTTTGGAATCTTTAGGATTTTTTGAAATATTTTTTTATTGATTTTAGAGAGAGAGGAAGGGAGAGAGAAAGAGAGGTGGAAACATGATGAGAGAGAACATTGATTGGCCGCCTCCCGCATGCCCCCCACTGGGGTTTGACCCCACAACCTGGGCATGTGCCCTGACTGGGAATCAAACTGGAGACCTCTTGGTGTATGGGTCGATGCTCAATCACTGAGTCACTCCAGCTGTGCTAGGATTCATTTTTATTTATTTATTTATTTATTTGTTACAGATATTTCACCTTTTTTACCCCATTGGCACCCCCCTCCCCACCCCACCCCCGCCCTGTCCCCGGCTTATTTGTCCATGTCCATTGGTCATGCATACATGCATATAAGTTCTGTGGTTTACCTCTTCCCACTCCCGCACCCCCTCTTCTGAGGGATGTCGGTCTGTGCCCTACTTCCATGTTTCTGGGTCTACCATATTCCTCAGACTGTTATTTTCATTATATTCCGTATATAAGTGAGATAATGTGGTATTTGTCTTTTTCTGCTTGGCTTATTTCACTTAGGATAATACTTTCCAGATCCCTCCATGTCGTCTCAAAGGATAAGAGATCTTTCTTTCTTACCGCTGCATAGTACTCCATTGTATATATGTACCACAGCTTTTTTATCCATTCGTCTACTGATGGACACTTGGGCTGTTTCCAGATCTTAGCTATTGTAAATAGTGCTGCTATGAACATGCGGGTACATATATTCTTCCTGATTGGTGTTTCAGGCTTCCTAGGGTATATTCCCAGCAGTGGGATCACTGGGTCAAATGGAAGTTCAATTTTTAATTTTTTGAGGTAGCACCATATTGTTTTCCATAGCGGCTGCACCAGTCTGCATTCCCACCAGCAGTGTATTAGAGTCCCCTTTTCTCCACACCCTCGCCAACACTTGTTGTTTGATGATTTGTTGATGGCGGCCATTCTGACAGGTGTGAGGTGATACCTCATGGTTGTTTTAATTTGCATCTCTCTGATGATTAGTGATGTTGAGCATTTCTTCATATGTCTCTTGGCCATTTGTATGTCCTGTTTGGAGAGGTGTCTATTCAGCTCCTCTGCCCATTTTTTAATTGGGTTCTTTGTCTTCCTTTTGTTGAGTTGTATGAGCACTCTCTATATATATTGAAAATTAACCCCTTATCTGATATATCATTGGCAATTATGCTCTCCCATACAGTGGTTTGCCTTTCCATTTTGATGATTGCTTCTTTTGCTGTGCAGAAGCTTTTTAGTTTGATGTAGTCCCATGTGTTCATTTTTTTCTTTGTTTCTGTTGCCTTAGGTGATGTATCAGTGAAAATTCTGCTCCGTGTGATGTCCGAAATTTTGTTGCCTACATTTTCTTCTAGAATTTTTATGGATTCACGGGTCACATTTAAGTCTTTTATCCATTTTGAGTTTAGTTTTGTGTATGGTGTAAGTTGACGGTCTAGTTTCATTTTTTTTGCATGTAGCTGTCCAGTTTTCCCAACACCATTTATTAAAGAGGCTCTCTTTACTCCACTGTATGCTCTTGCCACCTTTGTCAAATATTAATTGAGCGTATTGCCTTGGGTCCATTTCTGGGTTTTCAGTTCTGTTCCACTGGTCTATATGCCTGTTCTTGTGCCAGTACCAGGCTGTTTTGGTTACAGTCGCTTTGTAGTATAATCCGATATCTGGTATTGTGATCCCACCTACTTTGTCCTTCTTTTTCAATATTGCTGTGGCTATTCGAGGTCTTTTTTGGTTCCATATGAACTTTTGAAGTATTTGTTCTAGTTCTGTGAAGTATGTCGTTGCTATTTTGATGGGGATTGCATTGAATCTGTAGATTGCTTTGGGTAGTATGGACATTTTAATGATGCTAATTCTTCCAATCCATGAACAGGGTATGTGCTTCCACTTTTTTATATCTTCCTCTATTTCTTTTTTCAATGCCCTGTGGTTTTCTGAAAATAGGTCCTTTACTTCTTTAGTTAAGTTCATTCCTAAGTATCTTAATTTTTTTGGCGCGATTGTAAATGGGATTGTTTTTTCAGTATCTCTTTCTGTGAGTTCATCATTGGTGTACAAGAATGCCGTCGATTTCTTGACGTTAATTTCATATCCTGCTACTTTGCCAAATTCATTTATTAAATCTAGTAGATTTTTGATGGAGTCTTTAGGGTTTTCTATGTATAATATCACGTCATCTGCAAATAATGAGAGTTTCACTTCCTTCTTTCCAATTTGGATCCCATTTATTTTTTCTTCATGTCTGATTGCTGTGGCTAAGACTTCCAGTACAATGTTAAATAAGAGTGGCAAAAGTGGACATCCCTATCTTGTTCCTGTTCTTAATGGAAATGTTTTTAGTTTCTGTCCATTGAGTATGATGTTGGGTGTAGGTCTTTCATATATAGCCTTTATTATGTCGAGATATGATCCCTCAATTCCCACATTGCTGAGCATTTTTATCAGAAATGGATGCTGGATTTTGTCGAATGCTTTTTCAGCATCTATTGATATGATCATGTGGTTTTTATTCTTCATTTTGTTTATGTGGTGTATCACATTTACTGATTTGTGAATATTGTACCAGCCTTGCATCCTTGGAATGATTCCCACTTGGTCATGGTGAATAATTATTTTGATGTATTTCTGGATTCGATTTGCTAATATTTTGTTCAGGATTTTGGCGTCTATGTTCATCAGGGATATTGGGCTATAGTTTTCTTTCTTCGTAGTGTCCTTTTCTGGTTTTGGAATTAGAATTATGCTGGCCTCATAGAACGTCTTTGGAAGTCTTCCTTCTTCTTGAATTTTTTGAAATAGTTTGTGGAGAATGGGTGTTAGTTCTTTTTTGAATGTTCGGTAAAACTCCCCCGTGAAGCCATCTGGGCCTGGGCTTTTGTTTGCTGGGAGAGTCTCGATTACCTCTTCAATTTCCTTAGTTGTTATTGGTTTGTTCAAGTTTTCTATCTCTTTCGGGTCCAGTTTTGGGAGACTGTGTGTTTCTAGAAATTTGTCCATTTCGCTTAGGTTGTCGAATTTGTTGCCATATAGTTGTTCATAGTAGTTGCTAACAATCTTTTGTATTTCCGTGGTGTTGGTTGTTACTTCTCCTCTTTCATTTCTGATTTTGTGTATTTGGGTTCTCTCTCTTTGTTTCTTGGTGAATCTAGCTAAGGGTCCATCAGTCTTGTTTATCTTTTCGAAAACCCAGCTGTTTGTTTCATTGATCCTTTGAATTGTTTTTTTGGTCTCTATGTCATTTATTTCTGCTCTGATCTTTACTATTTCCTTCCTTCTACTTGCTCTGGGGTTTTCTTTTCGTTTGCTTTCTAATTCTTTAGTTGTGAGGTTAGACAGTCAATTAGAAATTTTTCTTGTTTTTTGAGGTAGGCCTGTAGTGCTATGAACTTCCCTCTCAGAACTGCTTTCGCTGCATCCCATAGATTTTGTGTTGTTGTTTTGTGTTCATTTTCCTTGGTTTCCAGGAACTTTTAATTTCTTCCTTGATCTCCTCGGTGACCCATTCATTGTTTAATAACATGCTATTTATCCTCCATGTGTTGAAATGTCTTTGCATGTTCTTGTTGCAATTGATTTCTAGTTTCATGCCATTGTGATCTGAGAAGATGCTTGATATGATTTCAATCTTCTTGAACTTGAAGAGATTTAGTTTGTGTCCTATCATGTGGTCTATCTTTGAGAATGTCCCATGTGCACTTGAGAAGAATGTGTATTCTGTAGTTTTTTGGTGTAATTCTCTGTAGATATCTATTAAATCCATTTGGTCTAGTGCTTCATTTAGAGTCTCTGTTTCCTTACTAATTTTTTGCCTAGAGGATCTATCCAGTGCTGTCAACGGGGTGTTGACGTCCCCTGCAATGATTGTATTGTTGTCGATTTCTCCTTCGAAGTCCTCCAGAAAATTTTTAATATATTTTGGTGCTCCTATATTGGGTACATATATGTTTCTCAAGATTATATCTTCCTGTTGGATAGATCCTTTCAATATTATGTAGTGGCCTTCTTTGTCTCTAGTTATGGTCTTCATTTGAAATCTATTTTATCAGATATGAGAAATGCTACCCCAGCTTTTTTTTGTTTTCCATTTGCTTGGAAGACTTTTATCCATCCCTTCACTTTCAACCTATGTGAGTCTTTTGTTGTGAGGTGGGTCTCTTGCAAACAACATATAGATGAGTCATGCTTTCATATCCAATCAGCTACTCTGTGTCTTTTTATGGGAGCATTCAATCCATTTACATTTAAGGTGATTATTGATATATACTTGTTTATTGCCATTTTTGTTTAGTGTGGTATATTTTTATTCCTATTTCTTCTACTAATTACAGTAGTCCTTTTAACATTTCTTGCAGTGCTGGTTTGGTGCTAATGTATTCCTTAGCCTTCTTTTGTCTGGGAAGCTCTTTATTTGACCTTCTATTTTGAATGATAGCCTTGCTGGATAGAGTAGTCCTTGAATTTAGATCCTTGTTTTTCATGACCTTGATTACTTCATGCCATTCCCTTCTGGCCTGTAGTGTTTCTTGTGAGAAGTCAGCTGAGAGCCTTATGGGGTTTCCTTTGTAGGTAACCTGTTGCTTAACTCTTGCTGTTTTTAAGATTCTCTCTTTGTCTTTAATTTGTGCCATTTTAATAACTGTGTGTCTTGGTGTGGGCCTGTTTGGCTTCTTCTTACTTGGGGCTCTCTGTGCTTCTTGAACTTGAATGCCTTCTTCCTTTACCAAATTAGGAAAGTTTTCTGTCACTATTTCTCTGAATATATTCTCTAACCCTTGCTCATTTTCTTCTTCTTCGGGGACTCTTATGATGTGAATATTATTCCGTTTCCAGTTGTCCCACAGTTCTCTTAAGCTGTCTTCCTGTTTTTTAATAATTTGTTCTTTTGGTTTCCTGATTGGTTGATTTTTTCTACCCTGTCTTCTAATTCACTGATCCGGTCCTCAGCTTCCTCTACTCTGCTTTTTAGACCTTTCAATGTGTTTTTCATTTCTGATATGTCATTTTTGATCTCTTCTTGGTGGTTTTTAATTTCCAATTTGTTTATTTTCAGCATCTCTATGTCCTTACTCATGCTGTTGAGCTTCCTCAAGATCATGGCTCTGAATTCTAGCTCTGTTAACTTGCCTAACTGCTCACATTGATCTCATCTTTGGTGGAGGTCTCTTGTTCTTTCATTTGGCTTCTGTTTCTCTGTTTCACTACTTTGGCTATCACAGTGGGCTTTGGAGTCTGTAAAGTTTTCCCTGTGGGTATTGGTGTTCTGCTGTTTGTGGCTCCCTCTCCTGAGTTTAGATGAGTGAGGGAGGACCCATTTTAAACACCACTGTCAAGTCTTACTTTCCTGGTTAAAGTTGCCAGCCCAGGAAAGGTACTGTTATCCTCTGGCTTTTTGCTGGAGGCTAGCAGTCAAGGTTACTTGATGAGTTTTGGGTTGTCAGTTGATTGAAAAACTCCCTCAGGTGCTCAGCACAAGGGGATTTCAGGAGGGTGCGGCAGATGCTGGTTGTTAATGAGCTTCAATTAGCACTTCAATGGCCCACAGGGTGGGGTTGAATCTCCGAGGGAGGGGCTGCTGCCTCTCCCCAGAGCCCTGGGAAGGAGCAATGTGGCCACCGTCCTGTGTGGCTACAACTCAGCAAAAGCTCTGAGCACCCTCCAAACCCCGAGTGTCTCCACACAGTTCCAGTCCAGTCTGCCCTCCCTCTGCCAGAGCCCAAGGTGAGTGGCTGTGGCTGTTTTAGCCTCTGTCCCGGCTGCGCTGTGGAGCCGCCTGGGAGTGTAACCCGAGGGCGCTGCTCCCAGCTAAGGCCGCTGCCGAGCTGCCAACTGTGGGCTCCCAGCCCCCGTCTCGCGCCTTCGCGAGCCTACCGGGATGGAGTCAGTGTCCCTCGTTATATGGTCCTCGCCAGCTGCTTTTCTGTTGTTTTTTTCCCGTCAATTTGTCTGTGTTATGGTTGTAATTCCAGTTTGGTTCTGGGAGACGGTCTGTGTAGCTTCTGTTCACTATGCCACCATTTTGGAATCGTCCAGATCTGGGGCTAGTACTGTATTCATTGATGGATCAGGTAAATCTCACAAAGCAGGAGTAGCCAGTCTTTATGTGGCTCCTTCTGTAAACCCATCAGTTATTATACTTCGGTTCAGCTAGCCTTCAGTTGGTTATTCAGGTTGATTGTTCTATAATTTAGCTGTAAATCCGGTGTGTGGCTGGGAGCAGGAGGGGTGGTGTCCACCTACCTGCAGCCATCTTGGCATCTTCTCTCCTAGGATTCTTTATATAAAGTATCATGTCATCTTCAAATAGTTGAAGTTTTACTTCTCCCTTTCAAATTTGGATGTCTTTTATTTCTTCTTGTCTGATTGCTGTGACTAGGATTTCCAGTACTATGCTGAATGAGAGTGGTAAAAGCAGACATCCCTGTCTGGTTCCTGATCTTAAGGAAAACACTTTTTGGTTTTCCCATTGAGTATGATGTTGGCTTTAGATTTTTCATAAATGGCATTCATTACGTTGAGGTATGTTTTCTCTATTCCCACTTTGCTGAGAGTTTGTATCATAAATGGGTGCTGAATTTTATCAAATGCCTTTTCTGCATCTATTGATATGTATGATCATTTGATATTTATCCTTTGTATTTTTTTTTTTGTGGTGTATCATGTTTATTGATTTGCAAATATTGTACCAACCTTGCATTCCTAGAATAAATCCCACTTGATCATAGTATATAATCTTTTTAAGGTACTGCTAATTGGTTTGCTAATATTTTGATGAGAATTTTAACATCTATGTTCATTGGGGATATTGGCCCATAATTTTTAAAAATTTTTTTTAGTGTCTTTATCTGGATTTGAAATTAGGATAATGCTGGCCTTGTAAAATGAGCTTGGGAGGCTTCCCTCTTGTTGAATTTTTTGGAATAGTTTGAGAAGGATAGGTGTCAGTTCTTCTTTGAATGTTTGATAGAATTGGTGATTCTATTTTTAATTTTTTGAGGATCCTCCATACAGTTTTTCATAGTGGCTATACCAGTTTACAGTTCTAGTGAAAGTACACAAGGGTTCTCTTTCACCACATCCAAGCCAGTATTTGTTTTCTCTAATAACCAGTGATGTTGAGCATCTTTCCAAGTACCTGTTGGCATTTCATGTATCTTCTTTGAATAAATGTCTACTCAGGTCCTTTGGAAGGAAATCTTACCATTTGTAACAACATGGATGGAACTTGAAGCCATTAGATAAGTGAAATAAGCCACAGAAAGACAAATACTGTATAATCTCTCTTATATGTGGAATCTAAAAGAATAAACAAGCTCATAGAAAAAGTGGTCATACTTGTGTTTATCAGAGTTGGAGGATGGGGGAAGCTGAAATGAAGTGAGGTGGTCAAAAGGTCCAGGTATAAAATAATTAAAGCGCAGCCAGTGTGGCTTCATGGATTGAGCATCTTCCCATGGACTGAGAGGTCCTTATTCGATTTCCAGTCAGGGCATATGCCCCGGTTGTGGGTTCAATCCCCAATAGGTAGTGTGCAGGAGGCAGCCAATTGATTTTTCTCTCTCTCTCTCTCACATTGATGTTCTATTTCTCCCGCTCTTCCTCTCTCTCTAAAAAAAATTTTTTTTAATCAATAAAAATATATTAAAACAAAAAACAAACTTCATTTAATGCCTGACTGGTGTGGCTCAGTGGTTGAGTGTCAACCCATGCACCAAGAGGTTGCCAGTTCGATTCCTGGTCAGAGCACATGCCCAGGTTGTAGGCCCGATCCCCAGTTGGGGGCCATGTAGGAGGGAGCCAATCAATGTTCTCTTTCATCATTTTCTCTCTCTCTCTCTCTCCCCCTCCCTTCCTCTTTCTCTAAAATCAATAAAGAAAAATTATTAAAAAATAAAATAATTAAGTATTATGGATATAATATACAACATGATGATTGTAGCTACCACTGCTGTATGATATATAGGAAAGTTAAGAGAGTAAATCCTGAGAGTTCTCATCACAAGGAGAAATGTTTTTCCTTTTTTATTCTCATTTTCTTTTTATTGCACCTCTATGAGAAGACGGATGTTAACTGAACCTATTGTGGTAATCATTTCACAATACATCTAATTCAAACCTTCACATTCTCCAGGGATGCATGACAGTTATTCCTCAATAAAACTTGGGGAAGAAAAGGAAATGAACCCCTAGCCTGTTTGGCTCAGTGGTTGGACAGACGGCCTACAGACCAGAGAGTCCCGGATTTGGTTCCCACTAGGGGCACATACCAAAAAATAAAAATAAAAAAATGAAGAGGAAGGAAATTCAGATGTATGCGATAATGTGGATGAATGTTGACCATATTATGCTAAGTGTAATAAGACAGTCACAAACAGACAAATACTGGATGACTGCACTCTATAAGGTACCAAGAATAGTCAAATTCATAGACAGAAAGTAGAATGGTGGTTGCCAGTGCCTGGGGTGGGGGGTGGGGTGGGAAGTAATTGATAGTGGGGACAGTTTCAGCTGGGATGATGGAAAGTTCTGGAGGTGGATGGTGGTGATGGTTACACACCGGAGTGAACGTAATTAATGCCACTGAACTGTGTTCTTGGAATGGTTAAAATGGTAATTTTTATGTTATGTATATTTGACCACAACTTTAAAAACTGATTTGAATATTGCTTAGAGAAATTCTCAATAGGGTGTCTGGATCAGCAGCATCAGCATCAGCGTGGACTTTTTTGGAATGCAAATTCTCAGGCCCCACCCCAGACCTACTGAGGCCTAGACTCTGAGGGTGGAGCCCAGCAGTGCCTTCCACAGCCTCACATGAGCCTGGTGTACGTGCAAGCTGACGTTTGAATTTTATGGCAGAAACAATTAGGAGTAGTTAACAAACATTAACTTTAATGACATCACTCATCTTCCTTTTCTATATTGTTTAAGCTCTCTTGATTGATTTCCCACAAAGTGAATTTTAATTTTCTGTGTGCCTTTATTTAATTCCATATTTGCCTTTTTGGTAATACCGACTCTAATGTCTCAAAGCTCAAATGTATAACAGAAGAAAGAAATACTTAGGGATAAACAATACTGAACGTTATTACAGGTGGAGGCATATCCCCAAGGCTTATCATTCCTGTATTTGAGTAAGAAATAGACCAGAGGTCATTTCCATAGTAACGAATTGCAGAATGTAGAAGAAAATTATTGAAAATGCCTGTGTAAATTGTAAAGTTTTTCAAAAGAATGTTAGTCGTACCTTAAATTGACATGGCCCCTCTTGTGATAAACATAGGGGTTATGGGTTATTTAAATGAGTTGTAAGCATCTGGGACCCATTGTAATCCTCATTAAAATTCCTCTAACTGTAAAGACCTCTTTATTCTTAAAATGAGCACACTGTGAAGGAAGTCATTGCAAAATACCCAGACTGTGACAGACATTAACCTCTTACATCAGTAGCTTCTACTTTCACTGAACTCCAATAAAACCTAGGAATTCCCAACCAGAAGCACTTTCCTTCTGCCATAAAGTTGCCTTTTTGTGAACCCACAAATCAAATCACCTTCCCTCTTCTGAACACAACCAAACCAGGTTCTCGTTCCTCATTTTCACCAGGACCCCAAATAGATAAACTGTTCACTCAGTTCTTGATAATTAGTGGTAGCTTCCTCAGGAAATCAAGCACTCAGAAAATCTTCCTTTTTTTTTTTTTTTCTCAGGAGCTAACAATGAATGTGTGCTTGATATTTTCAGGTAATGGCTCCATCATGAATGTTTGTAAGTGGAATGCTAGGCCCAGTCAGTGGATCTGAAAGCCTTCCCTGCTGCATTTTCAGGCCACCTCTGATGACAGGCCTCACAGTGCTGTCTTGGGCTCTGGACTGGAGCCAGGAGGACTCATTTCGAGGCTCAGGTGTGCCACTTATTCTGTGGCCTCCAGCAAATGACCTAGCTTACCTGAATCTCAGTTTATGTATAAAATTAGATTAGATTCTCCCTAAGGTTGCTTCTAATTGTAAGAGCTCCCTGACCCTCCTCCCAACCCACTCAATGGGAAGTTATTAAAAACAAGCTGAATGTTCATAATAAATGATTCATGACTCAAAGAGAAAATGAAAATAAGAAATGGTTCCTGAGTCATTGTCAGATTTCACTGATTAGTCATCACTCTGGAGGAATCAAAAGGAGAGAAACTCTGTGTTCCCATTCAAGGATAATTTGGCCTTGGGAAGGACATTGGGTGTTTGGCCTCTGTCCAAAACCACCTAGAGAAACTTCACATTGGTGTGATACTCTGAGCCCTGTGCACTAGAACTCCACAGAACAGAAAGGGACCTTGTGGGGAAGGGAGAAGGTGGTGTCTCCATGGCTTAATAATGCGGAACCTGAAGGTCACTCCTGTTCTGGAGGCGAGGGGTCTGATTGTATGCTGTTCAAATGGAAATGTCCAACAAAAGTAGTTTTTTGTGTGGTTGGTTTTAATGTTCTGTAATTTGCTTTGGAATCCAACTTCTAAAAGTGGCAACCCATAACAGGGATACGAAGAACCCACAAAATGGGTAAAACCGAATTCAAGGCACAGCTTCTTCCAGTTCAAAACCATCTCTTTCTGTTTAATTCAGGTTCATTAGAAGAAAGGGCCAGTAAAGTTTAAATTCCTTAAAAAAAAATTTTATTGCTTTTAGAGAGAGAGGAAGGGGGAGGGAGAGAGAGAGAGAAACATCTATGAGAGAGAACATCGATTGGCTGCCTCCTGCATGCCCCGCTCTGGGGATTTGGCCCACAACCTGGGCTTGTGCCATGACTGGGAATTAACCAGCCAGTGATCTCTTGGTGCATGGGTTGGTGCTCAACCGCTGAGCCACACCAGCCAGGCTAAATCCATTTTCATGGCTAATAATCCACGTTTCCTTTTTACCTCCTCATTCTCAAGAGAGCTGCTGGAGAAGGAGGAGTCTTGCAAGTCGAATGATGTGTGTGAAGTCTTTCTCTGTTTCCTCTGCTCTCCCCTCAAAAGTGACTGCTCTAGGGCAGCTCCCAAGGACCCTGTTGTGAGGGTGGCCTGAGAGTGGCTTAACTTTCCTGCTGTTGATTGGGGAGCTATTGGTGATGTCTGGTACCCACTGCTGTTTCAGAGTGAAAAGACTCCCACTCTCTGCAGTCCTTTCGTCCTACTCGGAGGCCTCCACAGGTGTGACCTGTGAGCGTGCACTTGGTGTGTTTCTGCTCTAAGCACATGGGAACCTCAGAGTATCGGGCTTGATAGTACCGCCTGCGGGGGCTTGGCCTCAGAGCTGTGTTTCAAGATATTTTTCCAGGGACCACCTTTCACCCTCCACTTTGTCTAGCTCTCAAGCCATCTGAGGGATGATATGGAGTGGTACCCTTGTTGGAAGGTTCTGGTATAGTTTTCTGTCACTCACATCACCCTTTGACCAAGTCCTAGGCACATGTCTAATGCTGGTCCCCTCTGCAAGTCCAGGTCAGGACACTGAACCCAGATATGGTACCCCTGCTCCCCCACTCTCTTCCTTCAGCAGAAGGCTCTTTGCTTTCTCTCCCTGGTGTTAGAGACTTCCATTCAACCCACCTTCCATTCGCCATCCTACCATACATTTCTCCCCCAGGGAAATCCCATACTCACCCTGCATCATTACTCACAGGGAAACGCCACACTCTGAATCCTCATGGCTTAGTTCTCAAAGTGCAGAAAAAAGGTCTTGAATTTAATCTACACTTTTCTCACCAATAAAGCCTCTCTATGCATCAAAAGCTGTTATCACTGTGGACTCAAAAATCTTAGTTAAAAGTCAAAAGCAGAATAAAGATGCTGGGTTTTTTCCCCTCCATCCCCTAACTATTCAGGTGACATCCTTGGTGCAAGAGATGCCTTTGGCCACATATGGAACACATATGACCCCGGTTGGGAGCTCACTGGGGAAGAGGTGGTGTTCTGAGCACTTGACATATACTGACTCAGTCAATTCTCTTGACTGGCTGGGAGACAGATACCATTATTACTCCCATTTTTTCAGAGGAAACTGAGGCTTAAATGAATTAGACATCTTAGCCAATCGTACTCATCCAGCAAGGGGTGCAGCTGGTATTTTGGGCAAGAGCCAAAATGACTTCACTGTGTGTGTGTGTGTGTGTCCTATTTATTTATTTAATTTATGTATCTTATATGTTATTTATATATTTTCTAATATAAATATATAAGTATATTTACATATTTATTTCCTATTGTATATACATATAATTTACTAAATACGAGAGAATTTAGTACTGAGTTAGCTAATTATTCTCTTCCATTTGCTTTCGTATTTTTCAAGCAGAGAAGGCACATTCATGAATAGCTTTGCTAATAAGTCAAAGAGGAGCTGCTCGGGTTCAAGTAGGGAAGGAGAGAGGGATGTCTGTGGGTCAGGAGCCACGGGCCAGGGCACTTACCTCCCCTGCGGCGCTCTGCTGGGCCTTCATTCCCTCGGAATTCCCTTTGGACCCTGGCCTGCGAGTGGCCTTCTCAGCACTGGCGTCGTTCCTACAGCCTCCGTCAGTCGGACTCTGCCGGGCCTGCACCCCTGGAGACCATCCAGTTTAGATTTGGCCCTGATGGGGGTCTTGGGGTGCACGCTTGAACAGTGGGCTGTTATCTCATGCCACTCGACTTTTCGCTTTTCCCCGGAGAGGCCCCCCACCAGGTCAGCAAAGCCGGGGTGCCAAGGAGAAGCGAGTGCTCACTTCGGTCCAAGGGCATGCTGTGCTTGGAGGTTGTCTTGTAGCAGCGAGTATTCTCTTGTTCAGCACAGTCTGACCACTTCCTTTCCCTTCAGTTACTTACCTGGACTGACTGGCCCCTGCTAGCTTTCCAACGTCCAGCCTTGGCCCACAGCCACGTTCTGATAAGCCTGAGATTAGGATCAAGGGTCAGCTCTCCACTGGCCGACCACGTGGTCTGCGAGCGTGGTCACTGGTCTGCTTCACGGACGCATCCCCAGCGCTCCGTCTACTACCTGGGACATAGTAAGCACTCAACACGTGTTTTCTTGAATTATTTATTAACTAATGGCACTAGCTCGCGCTCTTATCAATTGATTGAAATGTCAATGTGTTAATTATCCTGAAGAAGCAGATGTGGTTATACATGCTTAATTTACAAGAAGGAAGCCTTTTGGGTACCGTGGGGTTTGTTTCAAAATCTTTAAAAAAAAAAAAAATAGTCGGGAGATTTAGTGATTTGATGAACCATGGAATTAATTGCTTGCTCTGTCCAATTTCAATTACTCTCTCCCGCGTCCCGTCTGCGAAAGCTGCTCCGGCAGCTTTGACACTTGGTTTTACAGTGTACATCGTAGGTCAACTCACTTTCCAGTGTAAACAAGGAGCCACAGTATTTCGATTCCGTGGGGGAAATTTACCAATCTTGGGATCCTGAGTATACAAACAAGCTGAAAGCAAATTTGTAACTTAGGAAATATTCCAGTTTTCCGTATTTATTGTCTATATTCCAGTGTAATTCCCTGGAAACAAAGCCATCATCTGTCACTGTTTTTCTGTCATCATCATTGCAAGCGACATTAGAGCAAGCTCTTGGGCCCTCTGGGAAATGCAGAAATCGTCACTGCAACTCAGATCACAAAGTACAGCTCTCCAAAAAAATGCCAATATTTCATTAATTATTTTTATCATGCTGCATTATCATTAATGATAAAAGTTTGAGTTAAGTGCCATTAAAAAAAAGAGAGAGATGTGTGCTCTTAACCACATCGGTGCTGCTTTAAATAGAATGTATATCAATCAATGCTCCAAGGGCCTCAGATTATCAAAACGTTAAAGGTGAGAATTTTTCAGCTGGAAACCACGTCTAAGTTTTCTGCCTCCTAATATACAAGTCTGCCTTTTCACTTGTACTCAGCCTAGATGAATATTCTCAAGGAATTAAAACAGGTGCTCTTTCTGGACCTTCCCATTGATTTGGTGTATCAGTTACCCCAAATCGGAGCATCCCTCTGAGAGGAAGTAGTGTGATCCTACTGAGCCTATCTATTTCACAAATTATCACATAGTGCCTTGTTTTCTTTTTTTATATATATGTTCCCTTTTCCCAACAAAATTTAATTTTTGAGTCATAATCAGGTACTAGCCACCACGGCGACTGAGTCCAGCTTTCCCTTAAACCTGCCTGGCATCAGGCAAGCAAGAGCCCGGAGCCAAGATTCAGAATCTGCTGTTAGACTGACGTCTTCGCTGGTTTCTCTTTGCCATGTTGCTTCTGTATACAAAGTGTTAATTCACCGTTCATTTTAATCATGTCACAGGTAAATTGTGCATTAAATGTTTTAGACATGACACAGAGTCACCATTGTACCACAGAGTGGCTCACACGCGTATTTTAAAGGAAGAGAAATAGCTATATTCTTTGTGGGCCACTAATTTCCTGTCATCTTAATTTTTCTCAGTTATTTAATTACTACCCCTGGGAAAGGCACAGTCTTTCATATAAATACTGTGAAATTAGAGGAATGCCATGTCTCTCCAAAACCAATTTGCATTAAGAAGAAAATAAAAAATTGACCCCCCTAAAACACCTTCAGCTTTCAGTTGTAACTCTTTTTTTAAAAAAAGCCAAAAAAACTAGGAAGGCTCACTTACCATTTAAAATGTCTTTTTAAAAGGCCACAATTTACTAAAATGTCACATGTAGGGGATGCTTTATTTCTTTAACGATGATGGCTTTTAATAAGCAGATACATAGCCACTGCAGTAGTTTCTCCCTGAGACTTAGCCGCATACTATACCCGAGTGTGAGAGAGAGTGCGTGTGTACTAAAGTCACAGTTCCGAAGTTCCTAAGACCTTTCTCAACAGCGACCTTCCCAAGGATCCGAGAGGAAGCCAGTGCCTGCAGAGCTTGGCCACACCCTGTACTGCTCTCAGCACAGCCGCACTGAGGGGTGCTGATTTCGTCTTACACCACCCAAAGTTTCGCTGCAGTCAGTGGACAGCGTTCTATCCTGAGCAGCACCTCCAGGAAGCCAATGCTCGTTGCCGGGTCAGACACTGGCTGGGCTGTGCGTCCTGCCCCTGCATTACACGGTATCCGCCTACCCTTTGCCTCCCACAGCTGCTTCTGTGCTTTGGTCACCAGGTCCTTTTCTCCTACTTCTGACTCGGCACTTTTGCACATGGCGTTTGACCAACTTGGAGGACTCCTTTTTACCTTAAAATTATGACTTCAAGGTTACCTCCTCAATGGAGTATTGCATAGACCAAGAAGCTATGTGTAGACCCACTACTTCCAAAACACCATATATGTGCCAGGTGGAATTTCTTTCACGACACACAGATCAACTGTAATTAAATAATGACAAGTTTAATGTCTTCTTCCACTGACAGAATGTAAGCCTCCTGGAAAAAGCTAACCGTCCATTTACTTCTATTACTGCATGTGTTTCCACCACCACGACCCTCTCAAAATTATATTTGAGTAGCTCTAAAGTCATCATGTGAGCCACGTGAGACCTGGGCTGCCCTGGCCTGTCCATGTCTTTGTCGTCGTCTTTTTTTTCTTTATTGATATTAGAGAGAGAGAGGAAGGAAGAGAGAGATAGAAACATTGATAAGAGAAAACATCGATGGGCCGCCTCCTGCATGCCCCCACTGGGGATCAGGCCCACACCCTGGGCATGTGCCCTGAACAGGAATCGAACTGGCAACATTTCGGTGCATGGGTCAATGCTCAACCACTGAGCCATACTGGCCAGGCCATGTCTTTGTCTTTTATCCAGAGCGTATCATAGTCATTGGCACAAAAGTAGATCCACAATGAATATTTAATGAATGAATGAAACTTGAACTAAACTCCACCGTAATTGCCCTAATTCAGATCTTACTGATGTTGTATTGGACAACTGAAGGATTTCTCAGCTTCAGCACTATCGACATTTGGGCCAGATAATTACGTGTGTGTGTGTGTGTGTGAGGGGGCAGATCCGTTTCATTCACTGTAGGATGTTTAGCAGAATCCCTGGCTTGTATCCACTAGATGCTGGAAGCACCTCCCCCATAATCCTGAACAATAAAAATGTCTCTAGATAGTACCAAATGTGGTCTTTGGTATCAAAGTTGCTCCCTTGAGAACCTGTAGACTTATTTAATAATCTGATACTTTTTTTCCTCTGCTTTAAATCTTTCAATAATAAGATTTTATTATTAGCAATAATAATAAAACAAACCCCAATTGTGTCTCTACCTTACCTAGAAACCTTGTACTGGGTTACCACATCTACAGAATTTATAATCTGCACTTTAAATAATGCCATTGCAGAAGGCAGATCCTGAGACCTTAGCACTGTACCGCTTCTGCCATGAATTGCGGCTCTGACCTTCAGCGGCTTTGACCTTCCTAGATTTCCAAGTTTCTCATTCCAAATCTTGCCCAGCCGTTGTGGCTCGGTGGATTGAGCACTGCCCCATGGACTGAGAGGTCCCGGTTAGATTCTTGATCAGGGCACGTGCCTGGGTTGTGGGCTCGATCCCCAGTAGGGGGCGTGCAGGAGGCAGCTACTCAATGTTTCTCTCTCACATTGATGTTTCTATCTCTCCCTTCTCCTCTCTCTAAAATGTCAATAAAAACATTTGGAAAAAAAAACAAAACAAAACTAGGCTATATTCCTCTCACTCTAAAATTCTCAGGTTCTTTATATAATTTAGTTATCCACGCAAATTGGCAAACGCCATGTTTAGCACTGTGTTCAGCCAAAACCTAGTGTTTGAGGTATTTAAAAAACCAGATCTGTCTGCAGGATGCTCTCTAAGAACTCAGAGTTTGATCTAAATGTCCTCCTTTTGAGGTACCAAGAAACACTATGAAAAACTTTTCCCAGTGCATTTTGAAAACAAAGTTTCTTCTTTTGAAAACAATGTTTCTCTCGGTGGCACATGCAAGAAATGTTCATTTTACAACAACTGACATCCTATTGTAGACACTTAGGTATTAGGAGCTTTTCAGCGCCCACCAATAGAGGAGCTCAGTATATGGGGAATTAGAGATTGTTCGTGTACATGCATGTTTCAGTGATGTGTGGACAGACGTTGTTTCACCTTATGGCAAAATGTACTTTTATTGCCCTATGGAAACTGACAAAAGTCACTTCCTGTGTATGACCTAGTCAGATTAAAAATCACATTATAAAGTTATCCTCGTTTGCAGAAAATGTCCTTCAGTTGTAACATTTAATTAATATTGTAACTCATCAAAGGTGCTGAATAATAATATATGCCGCTATCCAATTGGGCTCATCCCAAAGGAGAAGACATTTATTTCACTTTCCCAGGCCAGAGAGATTAAGGCCTGAAGATGCTGTGTAAGAACCTGGAGCTATCTTTGTTTATTTTTCCCTAGGCTACTAATTATGTTCTCAAAATATGATTAGTTGAAGTCATTTGTATGCAAGGCACATCGTTATGTAATGCATGCCCTCGCACCTTTGGCGTGTGGGTACTCAGCTCAGGTAACCTAACAATAACCCATTATCAGGAAAGATGATCTGAGCACACATGAGAACAGTGAATCATATGTTGATTCAAAGTGTGTCAGTAAATTCAGAAACAAATGAGTGTTGTTGTTTTTTTTAATTCAATACATCATCTTATATTCACCCAGTAGCTATTAATAGTTCTCAAGCTGGGCTGAAAATAGAATCACTCAGGGATCATTTTAAAACATGACAATGGCCTCGTCATAGGATAATCAAATCAGAATATCTGCGGGATTGACTCGGAGTGGTGACTTCTAAAGTTTCCCAAGCGATTCTAAAATGTAGCCAGAGTTGAGAATCAACGAGCTAAGTTAGTGGGAAGGATGTTTTCAAAGATACAGTAAAGAAGCACCAAGCATAGTGTTTAGATTCTGTACTAAAGGTTTACCCGTGTGGTTGGACAGTGAGGGAGGTAAACTATACCCTAGTTTGCTGGCCTGATTGTTTCTGTAACTTAAGTCGGAGGATCAACTTTGGTTTTAGCCTTTTTTTTTTTTTTTTATCCTCATCCGAGGACATTTTTCCATTTTTTGTACAGACAGAGTGGGAGGGAGAGAGAGGAAGAGAGAGAGAGAGAAACATCGATGTGAAAGGGCCACATCGAGTGGCTGCCACCCGCACGACCAACCGGGGCCGGGGACAAACTGCAACCGAGGTACATGCCCTTAGCGGGAACCGAACCCGGGTCTCTCCGGATCGCAGGCGGACGCTCTAACGGCTGAGCCAAACCGGCCAGGGCTCAACTTTGGTTTTAAAACTTTGACGAACTATTGGAAGAGATGAATTCTTAAAGTTTCCCAGGAAGCCTGGCCAATCTGACTCAGTGGTTGAGCATGGACCCATGCACCAAGAGGTCGCTGGTTCGATTCCTGGTCAGGGCACATGCCCAAATTGGGGGCCCAATCCCCAGTGGGGAGCATGTAGGCGGTGGCTAATAGATGTCCTCTCTCATTGATGTTTCTCTCTCTCTCCCTCTCCCTTCCTCTCTCTCTGAACTCAATTTAAAATAAATAAATAAATAAATAAATAAGTTTTCCAGGAAAATAAGTAGAGCATTTTTGTGATAACCCTTTATATCTTCCTATTTTAGTAGTTTTTATTTTTTTAACACAAACACAGGCTAATAAACATCACACATTTGTAGGTGTTTAAAATACAAAATAAATAAATAAATAGAATAGACTAGAATAAGCCTCTAACTCATAATGACCTAATATATGGTTCTTAATGGGAAACCTTCCATTATTATTTTTAGAAGAAGCGAAAAGTGGATTTCCCTATCCTTGGTGTGATTTCAGCTCAGAAAGCAGAGGGTAGGAACTGAGAGAGGAGCCAGAGGAAGTAGGAATGAAAGGCATGTGACAGGGACCAGAGGTCTATTCAAGGGGGCCACGTGGCTGAAGAAATGTGAATGCTGGTTTGCTTCCCCTGTTTTTAAACCATCAGGAAGTTTGCGATTATTATTATTATTATTTATTCTTGGCACTCATTTTATTGTAATAAACCATAGATACAAAGATTACCATGGGAAACAAATTTAATTTTTTTTATTTTAGGACATGAGAGAAGTTCAATAAGATGCATACCTAATGTGTTGTTGGAAATGCCAAAAATATGACTACGAACAAATGCTGATCACTTCTTGTGATGTTGTGACATCACTCACACTATTTGGTGAAAGTATGAAAAGGAGAAAAGGGATCATTACATATATTTTATATAAGTACCTTATATAGATTAAGCCAGATAGATTCAGTATAAGTTACCCTTAGTAAGTGGCTAATCACACATACTTTTATACATATACTGCTTTTGATCATTCCAAAGGAGGGATCTTTCTCTTTTATGACCCGGGGTCAATACTGGCTCTTTGTGGCTTGTGTGCACTCCTGTGCTTAATTAATTCATTAATTAGTTCACTAATTAACTCAGAACACAGGAAATGTGAGGGAAAATGTTGACTTGACCTGACTTTACTTTCTCCTGTTGTTATCTCCTGCGGTCCAGCCTCTTCCTCTCGGGAGAGATAGAGAATGATTTCCCCATTTTCTTAAATGTAGGCTAGTTTTATGGTTTGTGTTGGCCATTGGAAGTCAAAGGAGGTGTCAATGTGGCAGTGCTAAGCCGAGGACCCAAGGAGGTTGCTTGCTTATACTTGTTCAGGACCCTCTGACCCCCTTGAGGAGAAGCCTGAGCCAGCCTGCTGGAGGACCAGAACTACATGGAGGAAAATGATGGCCAGATGACCCCCTAGATGGCAGAAGCCCCGCTGACCCGCAGCTGCTATAAACAGATGCGAGTTCAGCTGAGACCAGAGAACTGCCCAGCTGGCCCACAGACCAAGTAAGCAATAACGAAGCATGATTACGATTTTAAATCACTAAGTTTTGAGATGGTTTTCTGTGCAGGACCGAAAACATGGTATAAAAAGTAGAACCTTACAATGAGGTGCTGCCCTAGCAAACATCTAAAATACACAGCATTAGGAAGAAGCAAAATAGTAGCCAGAGCTGGAACGAAAATGGCAAGAAATTTGATTGGCAAAGGATTGGGAAATGGTGAGAGAAAATGTTATTGGACGGCTGGAATAATGGTGACCTGTCGTTTATTGACAAAACTGACATGTGCGGTGAGTAGAACATAGAAACAAGGTATGAATTATGGGCCTTCGCGAGGTATTTTCCAAGTAGAAAATGAAAATGTCACTTGATTTTTTTCTGGTTGATATTAAATAAAGTGGAAATGAGAAGAACTGAAGATACATTAAACACATCTGAATAAAAACCAATTCATAGAGATTCCAGCATCAGCCAATCACAGCTGACGTGCTTTGTGAGGGAGATTAAATGACCAGACTGACTGCATTGGTTTAATTTCAGCATCTCGTCACTCAGGGTTGCTAACTGTGAGATTTAAGAAATCATTTTATTTTACACTCTCATCTTTTGATAATTAGCCATAAAAATAGCCACGTTTACTTGACACACATTTTTTACATTTCATATACATTTGTCACTGTTTATGCTTTAGATAGTCTTGGAACTTATTTTAACAATTATATCAATTTATTTAATATGAGGTTTGGTTTGGTTTGCTTGTTTTACAAATTTATCACAATGTTTTTGTTTTTTTGCCTATTTACTTAGTGGTTTAAATTGTTTGGATATCTAAATGTGTCTTCTCAAGCAATGCTTCATTTGTTTCTGTGTAAAATTATCCTAACAACAAAATTGCCCATAGTACTTTTTCAGTGCTAGAGGAATTTTAAAGAAAATTCAGACTTGCCCTGGCCAGTTTTGCTCAGCAGTTAGAGCATCGGCCCTCGGACCAGTGAGTTGTGGGTTTGATTCCGGTTAAGGGCACGTACCTCCATTGCGGTTCATCCCTGGCCCTCGTCTAGATTGTGCAGGAGACAACCAGTCAATGTGTCCCTCTCACATCAATGTTTCTCTCTCTCTCCCTCCCACTCTAAAAAGAAAAAAAACAGAAAATGTAGACTCAAATTTTATTTAATTTACAGTTGGCACTTTTACATAAGTATTACCAAAGTCAAGTTATATCTTCCAGAGACAAGTAAAGATATCAACTTAGGCTAAGGATGGGGAAATATAATGTAAATATTCAAATCATTCTTGTTAGTATTTTTACTATTTTTATTTATCTGTTAATCATATGTTATAAAACAGCATATTAGAGGACTGATTTCTTTGGGGCATCAATATCTCTATAGTTAATCTCAATAATTAATAGCATTTCAAAATTAAAACAAATACAGTTGGCCCTTGAACAACATGGGTTTGAACTTCAGAGGTTGATTTATATATGGTTTTTTTCAGTAAATACCTGTACCCTTTTCATCCTGTGGTTGGGAGTCTGCGGATGCAGAGGGTCAACTGTATGCTTTGATCTACACCATTTTATTTAGGGGACTTTAGCATCTTCGAATTTGGGTATCTGTCGGGAGTTTTGGAACCAATCCCCCCAATACCAAGAGATGAATTTGCAGTTAAATTTGGAGGGAGTCCAAAATCATATGTGGACTTTTTACTGTGTGGGGGGTTGGCACACCTCACTTCCACATTGTTCAAGTGTTAACTGTACATACAATTAAAATAAAACATTCAAATGTTGAAATAGATGAGTATATTTCAAATCTTTTTTTAAAAATTACAATTGTTTTTTGTTTCCCTGACACCACGTCAATGTTCTGATAGTGGTGAATTACGGTTTA
The DNA here is from genome assembly GCF_014108415.1 of Molossus molossus. Taxonomy (NCBI): domain Eukaryota; kingdom Metazoa; phylum Chordata; class Mammalia; order Chiroptera; family Molossidae; genus Molossus; species Molossus molossus. The sequence continues at coordinate 28,550,892 of NW_023425357.1, forward strand.
AGTGGATGAATTTCATTCTGTATACTCTCACTACATATATTTAAGACCAATAACTTCTGAGTATTTTTAAGAAGCTAAAAAGATTTTCCTTGGTGATTTCTGTTTCAAACTTATACCTATTGGAAGGATATGTTCAAATCATGTCAATATAGGTGCTGTCCACTTTCAGCTTCTGTTGGTTGCTAGCAGATGATCTGAGTTAAGATGGTTTAGTCCTACAGAAGTGCTAGAGAAGTCTGAAGTTCTAGCTATAGAAAAATATTTTTGTACGATATTTGTAATAGAGCCTTCTAATGACAAAAAAAAAATGTCCCATCATCTACAACAGTGACCCTTGGTTACAATAGTGCCTTGACACATAGTAAGTATGTGCTCAGTCAATATTTGATGAACGGAAGGATGAGTAGGGAACAGCTAATATTCATAGCAGGTGGAAAAAGGGAGGAAAAACATATCATAACATAAAACATGTGACGGCAATAACAGAACGGCGCTGGGGGGCCTAGGCAGCTGATGCATTGGGACCATCTTCCTGGCAGCTGGGGAGCCCAGTCACGTGCTCTGTACCCTCCCTGTCTCTCAACCAGTCACTGGACTCACCTGTGCCTCGGTGTCCTCATCTGTATTAAGAAGACCAACTGGAGCATGCATATGTTCTATTCTTTTGGGTATGACATATCGCCCTATAATGTGATTCTTGTCAGGGTTTTGTTTTTAAGTCTGGCAATCGTCTTGGGCTTGAGTTCCTTCTTCTGTTTATCTCCTGTACTGGTGTGGAGTTTCCCCCCTGGGGCGGGGGGGTGTTCTCGGCAATGTCAGTGCTCTGTGTCTGGAAGAAGTCCTACAGGTGACCCTTTTCCATGTGCTCCTCTTCCAGAAGAACTGAAACTCCGGCACGTCTCATGAAGTGTTGAAGTGTCCACAAGGAGTTAGTGGCGAAGCCAAGACCCTTGGTTGTCTGATTCCCCATGAGAGAGAGCTCTTTCTGCTCCTCCAGCTCCACAGAGCCCAGTTTGTTACCGAGGGTTTAGTTGACATCTCGTTTTCTTCTTCCTGTCCTTTGCTTTTATTTTTCACTACATGTACAGATCTAGTACCCTTCGAGAAACACTCGCCAACCTAGCAGAAAGACTAAAAAAACACATGTGAGGATGTTAATGTGTTATAATAGGTGAATATATATATATATATATATATATATATATATATATATATATATATATGTATATTAAATAATGCAACAATCACCAAGAGCCGATTCTCATTGATAAAAACCCAAACAAACAAAAAACCCTTTTTCACATCTGAGCTTGAGCATCCCAATGATTTTGAAATTTTAACGTAGCCCAAACATACTGCTGAATCTTCCATTTGGGACATTTGACTTGCAGGGAATCAAAGACAAAAAAAGAAATGCTCTCTCATTCTTTTGCCTTCGGCCACATGCGCCCCCACCCACGTGCTGTCGTATTGCAGGGTCTGGATCCTGGAAACGCGTCCGTCCTTTTAGTAACGTCATCATGCTCAGTGTATTCCCCCCGGGACTGGAAGGAGGTGGCTGTTTCAACACCTACAATATTTAGCAGCGGCAGCTCCGGTCATGAATCCGCGTCTCCGGGCCGTGGGGAGTGTTCCTTCGGTCTCCGGTGTGAGCTGAATCCGTCACAGAAAAGGGTGAGCAGCAGTTGGTAGCAGACATCATTTGCCACACTTGGCCGACCCTTCTACATGCTGCTCCGGGATCGCAAGCGAGGATTCACATGCTTCTTGGGGCCAGAATCGATAACTCCAGTAGAACACCTAACCAGAACCCTCCACATCTGGGAACCGTTTGAAAAGCCATTTCTTTTCCTTCTGGCACTAGGAACACTTCATTAGTAAGGAGCCACTCCGCTGAGGAACTTACTCCTGAAAATAAGTTGGGCTTAAAACAATAACCTCTGTGTTTTATTCCTAAATGAATCAAGCCCCCATCCACTGATGAGCTGTAAGCCATCGAATAAAACAACTGATGGAGTTGATTGAAAGGGGCTCAGATTAGCATCGCTGTCATCCCATGAAATAAAACATAAGGGTGATAACCAGGTCATAAACGTTCGGCTTCGGTTATAAATCCAAGCACTAAATATTGTGGGTCACCTGACATCCTTGGTCACCCATCTTTCATCACTTCCTCCCCGGTCGTTTAGCTGACATGATTCTTTCTGTTCTCCGAATGCCTGCAGTTAATTATAGCCTGCACTTCAACTCTCGATTCCGGCTGCATCGCCTCTGCAGAGCACAATGCTGGCACCTGAAAGACTCTAAGAGCCAGCCTCTCCTCTAATGTCCCCATCTAATAGAAAGTGACCCCAAACTGGGACTTTCACAGTATATCTATTGTGCACCTAGCGTCGAACAGAATTGGAACAGGGCTGCATTCACTGACGTCTCAGGCAGGAATTTGCTGTCTTTAAAATGTGGTGCTCTTGTTCCCCTCCTCCCCCCAGATTGTCAGCCCCCTGCCACGCCCCCTCTCCTGTCCCCCTGTGCCTTCTACAGGAAGGGGCACTGCTGGGCACCTGCACATGAAGCAGGTGTATGATAACTAGTCTATTTCCCTACGTCCTGGAGAATGTAGAGCTGCAAGTAACAGCTGGAAAAGATCACTTTGGTAAATTCGACACTTGTCATAAAATCCTGTTATGACAGGTTTTTCAAATACGGAGACCATCGAGTGGTCACTCTCTGTAAGGTCTCTCCGGACTCATCACACAGACTCCAAAATCTGCATGCAAATGTAAAATAGTAATGTGATCAAAAGAGATTATTTGGATTATCCAGCTTTAGCAAATTTTTCTCTGTTTACTGAAAACTTGGTAAGGAAAATGATTTCTCCTAGGCACCCCCATTTCCTGTCTAAGGATTCAGGGGTCTTTGGAGTGGGGCAGGAAGCAGGCAAGGTGAGCCGGGTGTACTGTAGTGCCAAAAAGTACGAAGTGCTCAAAACACACACACGGGCGGGCGCATCTGCGTGAGGGGTGTGTCACAGGGACACAGGTCCATCTGGAAGTTTCCGATGGCTAAGAGGGTGATTTGAGCAACGAAATAAAGTAGTAGTGAATGATAACACAAAGTATAAAGTAAATGTCCATGAGTTCATACTGATATTAATGCATGATTGAATAAATAAATGAATGGAAGAGAAGAGATCATTCTGCCGTGCAGAAGAATTCCACGTATTTTATGGAGCAACTCTGCCCCTAAGGAAATGAAGCCTGCATCCTTCTCCTTAAGTGTGGGTTACACAGAGTGACTTCGTTCCAAAGAACACTGTGTGGAAAGGGGGGAAGGAGAGGAACTTTCCCGAGGAGAACCCGCACCAGCATCAATAAGTCTCATTGATTTATGTACCCTTGATATGAGGTGATAAAAATGACATTTTGCCCCTGTATTCTTCCTCCCAAAACCCATAACGTAGGCTTATCATCAGAGACATTAGAAAAGCCCCGAGAGAGGAACATTTTACAGAATCCCTTACTGCTACTCACAACTGCCAAGGTCATCCGAAACAAGGAAGGTCTGAGAAACTGTCGCAGGTAAGAGTAACCTAAGGAAACATGACTACTGGACATACTGTTTATCATGGATGAGATCAGGGAACAGGGAAAAAAACACACAAGGTAAAAAGTAAGAAAAATCAAGTATGGACTTTAGTTAATAGCAATATGTCAATATCGGTTCGATACATTGAAAAAATGCACCATGCTAATGAAAAATGTTAATCGGGGAGACCAGGTGCAGGATTTCTGGGAACCCTCTGTCCTGTGTTCACAATTTTTCCATAAATCCAAAGTTTTTTCTCCATAAGAAACTGACATAATAAATGAATTGGCAAAATGTTTGCTTACACAAGTTACGGGAAAAAATACAGAAATTGCTGTTAAGCACACGACAAGATGCGCCACCTCCTTAGTCACCAGGGCTCTGCAAATCAAGGCCAACATGACGTAGACTGCCCCTGACAACACCACAGGGCAGTGAGTGTCTGTTGCTATCGGCACTCCCTGCCCTGCTGGACAGGCTGTAACATTGTGAAACCATTCAGGAAAGCAGTTTGAGGGGCCCTGGTGAAGTTAAACATACACTTCCCCAAGGACCTAGCAATTCAACTCCTGGCTATTGACTCAAGGAAATGAAATCACACGTCCACACAAAGACCCACACAAGTGTTTGTAGCAGCTTTCTTCGTAACAGCCCAATCCTGGAAATTACTAAGAAGCTTCAGATAAGCAAATTGTGTTCGATGATTGAATTATTATTACATGTTTTTCCAGTAATTTCGCTCTCTGTGTTGTCTCCAGAATATCAGGAGAAATGCTATAGAAGCACAAAGATGATAATCCCTTGTTTTATGTTAGGCTTATCATTTATTCATATCTGTTGAAGGATAACCAATCTGTTTTTAAATAACTTCTCCTTGTGGATTTCCACTTCGATTCTAATTACCCAGCCATGCTCAACCACAGCCAGATGACTCCCTGCAAATCGCAGAAAGGAAGATTCCTTTCAGTGCTCCTCAGCTCCAGGTAGTCAAGTCAGATCTGCTTCAAAGGGAGCAGCTTGTGATGTTTTTCTCCTGTGGGGCATTCGGCTGAATTTCTAAGTCAGAAAATACTTTGCAATAATGGAAAATGGTTAGATGTATGGTGTGTGTTCTTTTTATTTGCCCCTCCTAAATTAGATCAAATGGTTTTTGTTTTCTTCAATATTATGCTCTGCTATGAACCAAAATGCAAAATTAATGCATTACACATTTAATTCCTTAATAATGATATAACAGTTTACAATTGTGGCTGCTTTTAATAGAGTAGTGGCTCTTCATATAAAAAGTGAAACATATATATATAATTATTTAGATATTTTGGTTTTATAATAGCAAAGCATCTAAATAATGATTAAATATTTAATAATTCAAATCCAACTTGTTGCCGTAGAGACCTATATTTCATAATGTTTGAGTAAAATAGAATTGCTGTTTCAAACCCACCTACTACCAGCTTTTAATTTAATAACATGTTCTGTTGAGTTTATCTCTCGCACTTATTTCAAACCACTCTGGTAGCCGCTACAGAAATTAAATGACGAGGCACCTCTATATTTTTCTACCGACACTAATATTTCAGTGGCTAATATTTTGCCTCTGATTTAAGATTCTTTTTATTGGCAATGAAGATAATCCATGGGACCTGCTTCTGCTAGAGAACTGTTCCTGGAAGATGTATTACTTTATTATTTAGATATTATTTATTACATATTTCAAACTTTAAATTGTTTGGAGACAAGAATGACTCCTAAAACTATTTTTTTAGGTTTTAATTCTCCACCTTGTCTTGCAAACATTAAAAATATTCTTTAGGTTCCAATGCTCCACCTTGTCTTGCAAACAGCACGAATAAATCACTCCTCAGCCGCATAGCGAAGAGAAAATAAAGGTCAGAAGGGACATATTAAGGTTATTTGCTAGGACAGTTAGGATGCATTCACACACATGAGGGTAGTCCTAAAATGAGCATCTTTCTTACCAGTGTAGTTTGCATAATTGGGAGGGCAGAGCTTCCTTAGGGACAATAATAGTCTCTGAGTATCAGAGCCAATGCCAGAGAAAATGCAATTCCATATCTATTAATTTGCACCTTTCTTTCCCTCCCAAATCGGAAAATCACATCACTTTCCTTGCATTTAAGCAAACCATTAATCTAGGATGTGTTTTTGATACTTGCCTATTCTCTCGAAGTCTAATTGGTCACTATGTTATGCCAGTGTTAACCTCCAAGCATCTCTAGGAAACTATCCACTGATAGTTAGGCTATAATCAATCTCCTAGTTCATATTGTCACCTTTATGCCCCTAGATTACTGCAAAAGTCTCTAAATTTTCTGCACTGGTGGCATAATTATCTTCTTACAGTAGAAACCTGGTCACCTGATCCACCTGCTTAAAATGGCACTAACAGCTCAACTGCCCAAGGATAAAGAACACTTTTCATCAAGGTCTGTCCAGACCTGCATGCTCTGCCCATAATTTCAGTATACTCGCAGCCTCCGCCTTTTCTGTATTCAGCAGACACACTGGGCTTCTGTCAGTTACATAACTGGGCCTTGCTCCCTCCGGCCACAGGGCCTGTGCACCAGCTGATCCTCGGCCAGACATGCCCTTGTCACTCAAAACACCTGTCACACACCCACGTCTGTTCGGATGTCAGTTCTTCAGAGAAGTGACTCAGTTCCCTAGAGCAGATGAGAGGCCCTGTTTACACACCCTTCTTTATAATATCAATGTATCTTTATTGCTGTATGTTTCATAATGTATTGAATGCATGAAAATTTGCCTCAACATTGTATTCAAAACACCAAATGGAATGAAACGAATAACTTTTGGATGAATGAACAAATATTAGGAAGCACCTACTTTGTTCCTGGCAGTGATCTGGCCCCTGTAGAACTAACAGGAAGCTCCCTGGAGACACATTGTTAATAGATAAAAAGTGAAAAATCAAATAAATGTCATGAAGTATGTAGAAATACCGTTATTCGTTCTATGAATAAAAATAAAGCATATTGCCCTGGCCAGTTTGGCTCAGTTGTTGGAGCATTGGCCTGCGGACCAAAGAGTCTCAGGTTCAGTTCCCGCTAGGGGCACGTACAAAAAAAAAGAAAGAATAAAGCATATTAAAACAGAGTAGGGGAGAAAGTGACAAGGGGACGTGGTATAGTTTTATGTCCCCTGGTCAGAGACAGTACCTCTGAGGAAATGACATTCTGCTTTCTGGCCACATCCCGTAGGGTCTTGCAGGCATTGTTATCGGTGGAAGTAGTGTGTCCACAGGTGGAAGTGGGGGTTCCTTTCCCCACTGGGCGCTAGGGGTGGGGTCCTTATGATACCTCGAGAAAAAGAATTTTCTAAGACTTGCATGGGAGAATGAGTGATCTTTATTTGCGTGGACTTACATCTCTGGGTTTGCAAAGTCCCATGTCCCTTAAACCAGTCCTGGAAGAGGTGCAGCTGGGGATCCAGCAGAGCTAGAAGCAGATCAGAGTCCAAAGTTTCCATTCCACGGTGGAGCTGGGTCCGGTGTAGCATCAGACAAGTTGTAGTCCATTAGTTTATTGTGTGGGGTCCACATGGCCAAGGACCATGTGGGCAAATGCAGGAGCATGAGAGCCCCACAAGCCATGAGTGAGGAAGGAACCCAGAGCAAGAGTGAGAACTCCTTTGTTTAGGAGCTCGTGTATCTCAAATCTTCCCGCGCTTGCAGTGGCCACGCCCACTCTGGCCAATGACCTGTTCCCAGGGGTGACTGACAGGCAAGGACCTTCCTTATTTCACCCAGACTTTTTTGGGTATGCATCAAAACTGTAGCTTTCTGGCAAAGCTACACAAATGGCATGCCTATGAAATTTGGCCTTCCCTTGCTCCTTTGCAGTTATTTATAACTAGGTTATTACAACAGTATCAGCATGTTGCTTTAGAACTTTGAATTTCTTCTGAGATGAGAAGTCATTGGAGTGTTATGCACGGGGTGTGATGTGGTCTGACTCAGTAAATAAAGTGAGGTGTTCTGAATAAATAAGAAGGGCTCCCTGTGGTTGGTCCATGGAGTACAGACTTGATTATAGAAAAGGTTTCTACCTGGATTAGTTACCAGGTTACTACAAATGTGAGGAGAGAGATGTTTGGAATCTGGATATGTTTTTAAGGTAGAACTTTCAGGATTCGCTGGAGGAGTAGATGGGAGAGGTATTGAGATGACCCCAAGATTTTAGTCTGAACTCTAGGAGACCTGCCATTAACTGAGAGAGGAGAACTAATGAGAGGCACAGGTTGGGGGTGGGTGGGTTTGGAGAGAAAATCAAGAATAAGTAATTATGTTAAGAGAATCCTATTTTCTTCATGAGTGAAAGTATCTCAACATAGTAAATAACTTATAGCACTAAAAATTCCCGAACCAGAAATCATGCTCAGGGCATTCTACATTGAAATATTGACATTGTGCTCTAAAGAAATTATAAAATATTTATATAGTGGTAATTAATGTTTAAGTCACTTTTTTCGAGTTGGCTAACAAGGCCAGCGCAAGGCCTGATACAAATGGCTTTAAAGCCTATGGTTTTAAATTTCTATGGCAAACACAATGCTTAATTCACTAACTCTTGACTAAGTTGGTTTATCGCAACCAGATGATGTTTGTTGAAGGTACCACAACATGATACAATCCTTTACTAATTATTATAATAATTCTTTTGTAGCACTGGTAATCTATGAGGGAAAAGGTGAAGAGTTCACATTTAGACAGGTAGAATTTTAAATTCTTGAAGACATTCTAAAAGCTATTTCCAACTATCATCCTCTTAATATAGGAGCAACCAAGGGGATTTCATTTCAGCCTGGGCTATAAAGGTTTTTAAATTACCTAAATATTTGTAAGCCTCGGCATACCTGTTTATGTAGTCGGGATTTGAACTCATAATACTGTTTTAATTGGGAAAAACTCAGGCCAAGAATAAATTTGAAGCTGTCCATGGTTGATACTGCATGTGCTACCTTTCAGGAGTTAATAACATATTTGTAAAAGAAAAGACTCCATTAACCCTAGAGGTTGATTTTTTCAAGTTAGACCCACAAAGGATGAGCCCATAATTTATAATTACAAGACATATGAAGGAAAAGGTCATATTAGCAGAGCTTTGGGGGAAAAACCTAGGAACTAGAGATTATGCAATTATTGGAAATATTTATAAATGTTTAGATAAAAGTGGATTGAAACATGAGAAAGGAACAAAATGTATCAAAAAGATAAAGCGGAGTAGATTTGGATTTCTGATGATAGCTTTAACATATAAGGGGCTTAGAAGGTGTCATTTCTGTCTTACAATGAGAAAAAGTCTGGAAAAGAAAAAGACTTGGACACATGAGAGAATTGAGGTGGCAAGGCAAAGAATTACTATAAGTCTTGAAATACAGGCAAGTACAGAAAATCGGTGAGATCAGGTCACCATGAGCAGAAGCCTCTGGAACTATAAACTAAACTCTGATGGAAAAAAGAGGTAACATGCAAAAACAGACAAGTTATGGAAACAGAGATAAAAGAATCAAAGAGAAAACAAAAATGTAAGAGAAAACAAAAATGTAAGAGAAATGAAGAATGCCTTTGATGAGCCCATCAGTTGACTGAATCTGGCCAAGAAAAGAATGAATTAGCTTGAAGATATGTTACTAGAAAGTTTCTATACTGAAAAGCAAAAGGAAAAAAAAAAAGACATCTCACAACACTATCCAAGAACTGTGAGACAATTTTTAAAAGGATAATATATGATTAGTTGGCATACTAGAAAGAATGAAACAGAAATATTTAAAGTAATAATAGAATAATAGCTAAGATATTTCCAAAATTAATTAGACATCAAACCCCAGAGAATACGCAAAAGGAAATTTAGAAGTTAAATCTACACCTAGTTGTACCCCATTCAAACTGCAGAAAACCTAAGACAGATAAAATCTTAAAGGAAGCTATGGTGAGAAGGTATCACCTTATCTCTAGAGAAACAAGAGTAATAATTACAGTGGACTTTTTATCAGAAACCATGCAAGCAAGAAGAGAGTAGTGTGAGATATTTCAAGCATCAAAAGAAAGAAGAAGAAAAAACACCAACCTAGAATTCTATATCCAGCAAAACTATCTCTTTAGAGTGGGAGAGAAATAGAGACTTTATTGGACAAACCAAAACAGGGAAGTCCAGGTGAGCTGAACAGGTTTGAGAGGGTTCATAAACAAAGCCTAATACACTTTGATGATGCTCAATGTGGACACACCTAGGATAAAAGTGTTCAGTTGGAAATTCTAATAGGAAACTTCTAATAACTACAGATCATATATTTGGCAGAAATGGTGAAGTTTAAAATATTTGGAAAATATATATAAGCTGATATTGTTATGGTGGATCTTGGAAAAATAATTTAACCTCCACATTGTGACTCCATTATGGATTTAACTATATTATGTCTGAAGTATTCCAATCCTAATGAACCACTCTTAATAGAATGAATACATAATGTAGTAAGGATTTAACAAAGAAATTTTACAGTATTAGTGATCACAAAGAACAGATCAGAGAAATGTGAACACATCAATAGGAATGTTTATTATTTTGGTAGACTAATACTTTATTGCCAATACTAAATTAAATATCTGAAAGTACTTTTCAATGATTTGAATATTAGCACACCTAGTAACATGAAAAAGAAAAGAAGTATGTTAAAATTTAAACAACATTTTCTAGTCAGACACAGTCTGTTCTGTTTTGAGAGAAAAAGAGGTAAGATCAGCCTGTCAATTAACTGAACTCTCTGAATCTTTAGCCATAGTATGCTTCTGGAGAGATTATGTTGCTGGTTATTATTGCTCACTTCTAATCCTATCTGAATACTTTGAAAAAAGTTTTGTATTCTCTTAAATAATACCAAAGATTTGAAATACATAACCTGAGGCAAACTTTGAATTGAGTTATTACATCATAATACTGTATGGCTCACAGAAGAAAACTTAGCATTACTTTTGTGCCTGATTATTAAGATGCATTTTCGACTACATGAAATGTTAGGTAAGAATGATTGCTGAACCTGCTGGTGTGGCTCAGAGGACTGAGCATCGTTCCATGGACTGAGAGGTCCTGGTTCAATTCCCGGTCAGGGCACATGCCCGGGTTGCAGGCTCGATCCCCAGTTGGAGGCATGCTGGAGGCAGCCAATTGATGTTTCTCACATCAATGTTTCTATCTCTCCCTTCCTTTCTCTCTAAAAAAAATCAATAAAAGAATGATTGCTGATTTCAAACAAATATTCTCTCCATGACATATTTGCAAATACTTTTCTTTTAAAAAGTGTGTGTGTGTGTGTGTGTGTGTGTGTGTGTGTGTGTGTGTGTGTAGTTGCTTGTAATGTAGCCTCCATCATCTAATGAACTCTTAGGCGACATTCATGGAAAATATTAAGAAAAATGCTTTGTTCACATTTATTACTGTGTCTTAGCGTATAGCTGTCTGATTTCTACTACTGTGCTTATAGGCTTATACTAGATGATGAATCTAATATATGCATGGGCAATGTACATTAAGTAATACACAAGACACTTCTGGAATGTGTAATCTATGAAAATAGCCTTCCTAGAATCAAAAGACCCTGACTCTGGAAGCAGCATGTAGCAGAGCGTGAAGGAAGGTAGTAGAAGGTGGGGCATGATGGATTACTTGGGCGAGGGGATACATTTTGGCAAAATAGTTTTTCTAAAATTGCTTTCTACATTAACAAATGAGAATACACTATCAATTGCGGCTAAAGAAAACACTCTGAATTTGACAGAGAGACTCTGTATCTTCTTTCCAACTTATTTAAATCCATAAAGGCCTTATGAAATGCTGTCATTTAAATTTGATTATCAATTAAACCTAAAGGTCAAAAGGTAGTTGAGTATAAAGTAGACATTGATTTTTTAAAATCTAGGTTTTACCACATTGTACAAGTTTTTTCAAGGGGTTGGAAAAAACCCGTACAAAAGATGATTCAATAAATGAAAACAGGCATTGTTAACAGATCTGCTTTGATATTTTAAAGAAATTAATGGATAAAATGAAATTAAGAGTCACCAATCCTTGTCAAATAAATAAATGTGGCACATATTGAAACCTAAAGATTTTGCGTGTGCAACCAGATTAGGGAAGCCAGCTACAAGTGGCACCTGAAACACAGGTCTGAATCAACACAAGCTATGATCCGTGATAGAAAAGTTTTAAGAAAAAGGGAGCGGGCGAGGCCACCCCAGTTTCACTGTGTCCTCTGTCCTTTTACCCACGGATTTGTATTTAAATAGATGGTGGTCACTGCAGGAAGGTGTAGCTGAAATGAGGCAGTATGCACAACTCTGAGTGGGTCACAAACTTGGTTTTTTAACCTGCTCACTAAGCTTGTCAACCCTAAAGAACAACTTGTAATGCTTTCAATGGCATCGTAAGATAAAACCAACAGCCCTGTCATGAATTGGAAATCGATAAAGCATTAAAAATGCAGATACATTCTTGTTAATATGATATAACTGTGGAGAACTTTTTAGACGTTCAATTACCATTTAACACAAAAGCCTGTAATGATTTAATTAGGAATCCTTCACCTAATTGAGGTCAAGATTGTTAGCTGTGGATGTCTAATTAGCTTGCTTACAGCAGCTATCTTTTTAGAAAACTCTCTGGATAAAACCCTTCCTTGAAAGATATCTACCCCAGCAGCACCATCACACATACAACAGAAGGAGAGCATGTAAAAGCTATGGAAATCCAACCAAAGTCTGTACCCGAGTAAATTGTATTGTAGCACCACCAGATTTCTGGTTTTGACAGTGTGATACACAGCATGTTTATATGTTACTGTCCAGGATGCTGGGGTGCTCAGGAACTCCCTGTAACTACTCCTGCAACTTACAGTGAGGGTTACATAATATAAAAATAAGAAGTTCTTAAAAATGTATCCACAGTGCCCTGGCTGGTTTGGCTCAGCAGTTAGACTGTCTGCGTGCCATCCAAAGAGTCCTGGGTTCGATTCTAGCCAAAGGCACGTACCTCGGTTGGGGTCATGTGGGAGGCAACCAATCAATGTGTCTTTCTCACATTGATGTTTCTCTCTCTCTCCCTCTCTCCCTCCTGCTCTATCTGAAGATAAGTGGAAAAATATCCTTGGATGAGGATTAAAAAAAAAAAAATGTGGCCATATCTTTCAGAATTATAAGAGTATTTGAATTCTCTACTTTCTCATTTGAGCTTACAGAGATTATTTTAGACAATAATTGGTTCCATGAAATAAGGCCAGATTAATGTGGTGTTTGACAGAGTTCAAGTAAATACCATTTTTGTTGATCCAAAATTAATTAAGAAGACATCAGATCACAGTAGCACTTCTGAGAGTCGCTACCCTTTGGTAGAGAACTCGAGTCCCTTGATCAAGCAGGTGATTTATTAACCAGTCCCACCTCTTGTCCTCTCTACCTGTTTTACAAAAACTCAATCAGCAGATACAACATGGATCATGTGTTTTTAGCTAGAAAGATAAAAAGGAGCGTTACTCTGTTACACATTTTCAATAGCTTTTATTCACTGACCTTGCCGTCTTTATGAATATATCCAAAATTAGGTCCTCCTTCTCTTCAGCTTGATTTTACACTTGATTCTTAATAGGTATTGATTGAAAACAAGATATAAATAAAAATGCAGAAATGAGGCATTAGTCAAAATCCAGAAGTATAGAAATATATTTATTAAAATGAAATAAAATGTAGTTTGAAAATCCATTTAAATAATCCCTTAAAATTGCCAGAATGAATCATGGAAAGGCTTAATCACAGTAATAAAAGTGCCATTTTTATACAATGGCAAAGTTATAGAAATAAAAGAGGCAAGTTCTCCCCATCTGAGACTGTCCCTTACAGTCAGCGGCCTGTGACCAACACTGCGGCACACACTTCCATTAGGGACTTTTCTGGCTGAGCTCCTTTCAATAAAGTTGGTGGGTCTATTATGTAGACTGTGTACAGTGAACTAGAATCAGAAAAGGAAAGTAAACAGCCTTTTTTGTGCCATGAAAAAAAAATGTTCCGTTCCAAATCAGAGTCATTCCAATGAATTTTGGCCTAAAGCAATCAACGTAATTGATGATACAATTCTAGGTGCTTCTAACAGAAAGTAAGAAAAAACGAGGAGCCAGCTCTTTGGTTTTCTGAAGATGCCATGTGTGTTCTAAAACCCTTTACACGGAGTGCATATTAGGCAAAATGAATCATCCGTCTCGAGTAAATTGACTGATAATTTTCGCGGACATTTATTCCTTCGCTTTAGAAAACTATGCCTAATACATTTTTAAAGAGATGAATGAGTGATTGATTTTTTTTTTTTTCATCTGAATTTGTATACCTTGATGAAATATTTTCTAATATTTGTACATGGTCTACTTCATTAAAGAAGCTAAGTAGAAACATGTGAACTCCGTTTATTTGTTAATATGCCCTTGAAGTCACAAAAAAAACTCCAAATAAAATAGTTTTCGGAGTGAACAGATTTTATATCTTTACGGTTTCATTTAAATGCAATTGTCGATTTGATTTATTTTGCTCCCATATCCAATTATGAGTGAATATGTGATCTACGTGTTTATTCCTTTATCTACCCATTTTCCCTTATTCTAAGTAAAGTGAAAATATGATTTCACTATGTAACTAACACATTACTGTATCCCTTCCCCTCCTTTTTTCTTTTAGAAACTCATCGCTATAACAAGGAGGGACAATGAAATATTTATATTTTAGTAAAAGGGGCGGTGTTTGGAAATCTTGACATTCTCTGTGTGTCTCTTAATCAAAGACATACCCGAGCGAGCACTCAGGCTGAAGGACAGTTCTCCCGGAAGGTCGAGAAGGGAAGCAGTCTTTCCCTGGACAACCGCAGAAGGCAATTGTTGCCAACCTTTCAAATGCTTCTTTGTATCTCAGTCCCTGGGAGCAATGTCTTTCAAGAGCAGGACTGGGAGTGAAGGACAGAACAAATGCCTGTGTACAGCCACAGTGCTTTTTAAAGGCAAAGGGCCCTGTTTTTGTTTAGGGGCTCCAGGCTGGTGTGGCTCAGTGGTTGAGCATCAACTCATGCCCCAAGAGGTTGTATCCATTCCCAGTCAGGGCACATGCCCAGGCTGTGGGCCCGATCCCCCCCCCCAGGGGGCGGGGGGAGGCATGCAGGAGGCAGCCAGTCAATGTTCTCTCTCATTGATGTTTCTCTCTCTCTCTCCCTCTCCCTTCCTCTCTCTGAAATCAATAAAGAAAAAAATCTTTTTTTAAATAAGCAATTAGGAGGTGAGAGAAGCCACTCAGATAGCTAAAATCCATGCAACCCAATGGGGGTGACACAGGAAATCCCTAGCAAAAGCCACAAAAGAATATTTTAGAAATGTGGGTGCCCGGTGTTCAATCTGAAGCTGTGCTGTGGTCCCTGTAGGTTCTCCATCCTCTGTTTCCCAATGTGATTTTTTTAAGTAAGACGACTGAACACACGGCTGCCCTATGTGAGGCTTTGCTGTGTTTCAGGGATTGTGCAGAAATGGAGAACTCGGTTGAGTTGATGCCACGTGGACCGGCACTGGCGCGCCCGGGAGGGGCCGGTCCAGGCACACCAAGCGCGGTGGGCGAGCCGGCAGTGACCGGGGGTGGGGGGGGGGGTGCGCACTGCAGCGGCATCTTGGATCTAAATCCACAAAGGGGGCTTACGTTTCCAGCCAGGGTTCTGGCGGGGTGTGCCAGCTGACGTGCAGGTCACAGAGGGCATGGTTGGCAGAAGGATGGTTTACTCAATAACACAGGGCATCTCAGTGGAGGCGGAGTCTGTGCGGTCACTGGCATCCCAGATCCTAGGACAGAAGAGAGTTGAACAGAAGCCTGTTTAGGGGAGGGCAGCCCAGAAGCTGTGACCAGCTCACCGGTCTGGTCAGAGGCCAGGGTGGGGAGAGGGCTCGCTCACTTCGCTCTGTGTGTTGCCACTCCCTTCACAGTCTCCTGTCGTTCATAGGGCTATGCAAGTCACCCCACTCACCTGCGGCCGCTTCCTGCCCTCATGCTCCCCCCAGTGCCTTTCGGTAGCCTTCCCAGGCCTGTGTCTACCGTTCTTGAAGGCACTGTGCAGGGAGCAATGGACAAGCCTCTCAGCATGGAGTCACCAGTGCCCCCTCCGTGCATCCTGGTGGCCCACCCTCTGCTCTGCCTCCTTCCTGTTGCAGGTGTGAGACAGGCAGGGATCAGGAGTGGCTCCCGGACCTGAGGACAGGTGAGGCCTGAGGTCCTGCCATCCTCCTAGGATCGTGCTGTGGCTGTTGGACCTACTCCTACTAAGATGTGCCAGTTCCAGAATTTTCTGCTGCAGGCATTGAAAAGCTGGTCCATCACCTGTTGTCTGGCCCCAAGAATGAAGGTCATCAGTGCTTTGGAACATGTCTCAGGGGTTCTTCAAGCCCCAGAAAGTGTCAATTAAAGGGTGTATTGTTGCCAGTCCCTGTGGCTAGGGAAGGGGGGTCTCCTGGCCCTGCTCCATGCCCTTCTCACCCACGCCTCCATCCTGGGCAGCGGCTGCTGTCTCAAGTCCAGATTGTGGTGGCAAAATGCCAGTGAGCCACTTTCAAAAGGGCGGACAGGAAAAATATCGGACACGGTTTCTTGCAATTTTCAGAGTACATGCATTGACACAAATATATAATCCTGCCTTTTCAGAGTGGCTGGGCTTTAGCCAACCTGGCTTCACAAAAAGAACCATCTAGTTCCTATTTAACGTCCAGCATAAAGTCCACTAGCCACAGTTAGTTGAAAGACTTAATAAGAATAATGGTATTATAATATGTTGCACTGGGAATTGTGGTCTGCACCTGGAAATGCAGTTTTACTTTGCAGTCTTTTAATTGCAAGATCTCATTTCTGCTCGTAGGCACCCCTAGGCTGTGGGACGTTGTCTCGTGCCTGCTACTTACTGAACTCCTGGGGAATTCTGTGTCGTCTTCTTTAGGAAGCTGCTCTCGGGGGTGAGAGAGTTGGCACTGTTTCATTTCCCTCTTGCCCAGCAATGCCTGAGCCTGTGTTATGTATTTAAATGTCACACTTTCTAAAATTAGAAACATTAATGAATAGCATTGATTCTACCCTTAATAAGAGAATTCTAAGTGTTGTTTGGATAGGCTGTTAGATAAACTCGAATCTGAGGAGAAACCTTTGGTAGCATGTTCGTATGGACGTAAGGTGTCCCCTGACCCTCAGATCCGTTCATCTGGGGGTTACCCAGTGCAGAGCCGGTCATTTCCAAGGATGAAATGTCAGACTTCTTCAGGTTTTCTTCTCAAGTCAGTCGTGTTCATTGTATACCTATTTTTTTAAATACATTTTATTTTTAAAATATTTTTATATATACAGGAAAATTGTGCAGATAGGCAGAGGGTCTCCCTGTAGCTTACATTCAGTTTCCCCTATTGTTAACCTCTTATATGAACATGGCACATTTGTTACAATGAATGAACCAATATTGATACATCTTTATTAATTAAAGTCCATATTATTCAAATTCACTTAGTTTTTTTAAAAAAAATTTTTCTTTATTGATTTTAGAGAGAGAGGAAGGGAAAGGGAGAGAGAGATAGAAACATCAAAGAGAGAGAACATCGATTGCCCGCCTCCTTCATGCCCCGCACTGGGGATCAGGCCCACAACCTGGGCATGTGCCCTGACCAGGAATCGAACTGGTGACCTCTTGGTGCATGGGTCGATGCTCAACCACTGAGCCACACCAGCCAGACAAGGTTACCTTAGTTTTGGCTTAGAGTAATTTCCTGTTCCGGGATCCTATCTAGGAAGCCACAGTACATTTAGTTGTCATGTCTCTTTAGGCTCCTCTAGGCTGTGACAGTTTCTCAGACTGTCCTTATTTTTGGTGACATTGACAGTGTTTAGGGAAACTAGTCAAATGCTCTGTAGAATGTTCTTCATTTGGGATTTATCTAATGTTTTTCTTATGATTAGATACGGGTTATACGCTTGGGGAGGAAGAACACAGAGGTGAGCTTCCATTTTATTTTTCTGTATCTAAATACTTTTTATTTTTTGTATTTTCTTTTATTAATTTATTTTTGTTACAGATGTTTCCCCTTTTTCCCTCCTCCCTACCCCTCACCACCCCATACCCAGCTTTGTTGTCTATGTCCATCAGTTATGCGTACATGCATATAAGTTCTGTGGTTTATCTCTTTCCTTCCCCACCACCCCCTCTTCTGAGGATGGTCAGTCTGTACCCCACTTCCATGTCTCCGGGTCGACTCTGTTCCTCAGACTGTTATGTTCATTATATTCCACAAATAAGTGAGATCATGTGATATTTGTCATTCTCTAATTGACTTGTTTTGCTTAGAATAATACTTTTCAGGTCCCTCCATGTTGTCTCAAAGGATAAGAGATCGCTCTTTCTTACAGCTGCATAGTACTCCATTGTGTATATGTACCACAGCTTTTTTATCCATTCGTCTACTGGTGGACACTTGGGCTGTTTCCAGATCTTAGCTATTGTAAATAGTGCTGCTACAAACATGGGGGTACATATATTCTTTCTGATTGGTGTTTCAGGCTTCTTAGGGTGTATTCCTAGAAGTGGGACCACTGGGCCAAACGGAAGTTCAATTTTTAATTATTTGAGGTAACACCGTATTGTTTTCCATAGTGGCTGCACCAGTCTCCATTCCCACCAGCAGTGTACTAGAGTCCCCTTTTCTCCACACCCTCACCAACACTTGTTGTTTGATGATTTGTTGATGGCGGCCATTCTGACAGGTATGAGGTGATACCTCATTGTTGTTTTAATTTGCATCTCTCTGGTGATTAGTGATGATGAGCATTTCTTCATATGTTTCTTAGCCATTTATATGTCCTGTTTGGAGAGGTGTCTATTTAGTTCCTCTGTCCCTTTTTTAATTGGATTCTTTGTCTTCCTTTTGTGGAGTTGTATGAGCACTCTATATGTATTGGAAATTAACCCCTTATCTGATATATCATTGGCAATTATGCTCTCCCATTCAGTGGGTAGCCTTTCCGTTTTGATGATTGTATCTTTCGCTGTGCAGAAGCTTTTGAAATTGATGTAGTCCCATGTGTTCATTTTCTCCTTTGTTTCTATTGCCTTAGGTGATGTGTCAGTAAAAATTCTGCTGCGTATGATGTCTGAAATTTTGTTGCCTATAGTCTCTTCTAGGATTTTTCTGGATTCATGAGTTACATTTAAGTCTTTTATCCATTTTGAGTTTATTCTCGTGTAGGGTGTAAGTTGATGGTCTACTTTCATTTTTCTCCAAGTAGCTGTCCAATTTTCCCAGCACCATTTATTAAAGAGGCTGTCCTTACTCCACTGTATGCTCTTGCCACCTTTGTCAAATATTAATTGAGCATATTGCCTTGGGTCCATTTCTGGGTTCTCTGTTCTGTTCCACTGGTCTATATGCCTGTTCTTGTGCCAGTACCAGACTGTTGTGATTACGGTGGCTTTGTAGTATAACCTGAAATCTGGTATTGTGATCCCTCCAACTTTTTTCTTCCTTTTCAAGATTGCTGTGGCTATTCAAGGCCTTTTTTGGTTCCATATGAACTTTTGAAATAATTGTTTTTATTCTGTGAAGTAGGCCGTTGGTATTTTGATGGGGATTGCGTTGAATCTATAGATTGCTTTGGGTAGTATGGACATTTTAATGATGTTAATTCTCCCAATCCATGAACAGGGTATGTGCTTCCACTTTTTTATATCTTCCTCTATTTCTTTTTTCAATGTCCTGTAGTTTTCTGCAAATAGGTCCTTTATTTCTTTGGTTAAGTTATTCCTAGGTATCTTAATTTTTTTGCCGTAATGGTAAATGGGATTTTTTGCTTAGTTTCTCTTTCTGTGAGTTCATCATTGGTGTATAAGAATGCCATCCATCTCTTGACATTAATTTTGTATCCTGCTACTTTGCCAAATTCATTTATTAAAAGTAGTAAACTTTTGATGGAGTCTTTGGGGTTTTCTATGTACAGTATCATGTCATCTGCAAATAACGACAATTTCACTTCCTCCTTTCCAATTTGGATCCCATTTATTTTTTCTTCCTGTCTGATTGCTGAGGCCAAGACTTCCAGTACTATGTTAAATAGGAGTGGCGAAAGTGGGCATCCTTGCCTTTTCCTGTTCTTAAGGGAAATGTTTTTAATTTTTGCACATTGAGTATGATGTTGGCTGTAGGTCTTTCATATATGGCCTTTATTATGTCTAGATATGATCGCTCTATTCCCACACTGCTGAGCGTTTTTATCAGAAATGGATGCTGGATTTTGTTGAAGGCTTTTTCAGGATCTATTGGTATTATCATGTGGTTTTTATTCTTCATTTTATTTATGTGGTGTATCACATTTATGGATTTGTGAGTATTGTACCAGCCGTGCATCCCTGGGATGAATCCCACTGTGTCATGGTGGATAATTTTTTTGGTGTATTGCTGGATCTGATTTCCTAGTATTTTTTCAGGATTTTGGCATCTATGTTCATCAGGGATATTGGCCTGTAGTTTTCTTCTTTGTTGTGTCTTTTTCTGGTTTTGGAATTAGAATTACACTGGCTTCATAAAACGAGTTTGGAAGTCTTCCTTCTTCTTGAATTTTTTGAAATAGTTTGAGGAGAATAGGTATTAGTTCTTCTTTGAATGTTCGGTAAAACTCCCCCGTGAAGCCATCTGGGCCTGGGCTTTTATTTGCTGGGAGAGTCTTTATTACATCTTCAATTTCTTTTGCTGTTATTGGTCTATTCAAGTTTTCTATCACTTCCTGATCTAGTTTTGGGAGACTATGTGTTTCTAGAAATTTGTCCATTTCTCTTAGATTGTCGAATTTGTTGCCATATAGTTGTTCATAGTAGTTGTTAACGATCTTTTGTATTTTTCTGGTGTCAATTGTTATCTCTCCTCTTTCATTTCTAATTCTATGTATTTGGGTTCTCTCTCTTTGTTTCCTGGTGAGTCTAGCTAAGGGTCCATCAATTTGTTTATCTTTTCGAAAAACCAGCTCATTTTATTGATTCTTTGAATTGTTTTTTTGGTCTCTATGTCATTTATTTCTGCTCTGATCTTTACTATTTCCTTCCTTCTACTTGCTCTGGGGTTTTCTTTTTGTTTGATTTTTAATTCTTTAAGTTGTGAGGTTAGATAGTCTATTAGAGATTTTTCTTCTTTTTTGAGTCAGGCCTGTAGTGCTATGAACTTCCCTCTCAGAACTGCTTTTGCTGCATTCCATAGATTTGTGTTGTTGTGTCTTCATTTTCTTTGGTTTCCAGGAAGTTTTTGATTTCTTCCTGGATCTCCTCAGTGACCCATTCATTGTTTAATAACATGCTATTTAGCTTCCATGTGTTCAAATGTCTTTGTATGTTCTTCTTGCAATTGATTTCTAGTTTCATGCCATTGTGATCTGAGAAGATGCTTGATACAATTTCAGTCTTCTTGAACTTGTAGAGACTTAGTTTGTGCCCTAACATGTGGTCTATCTTTAAAATGTCCCATGTGCACTTGAGAAGAATGTGAATTCTGTAGTTTTGGGGTGTAATTCTCTGTAGATATCTATTAAATCCGTTTGGTCTAGTGCTTCATTTAGAGTCTCTGTTTCCTTGCTAATTTTTTGTCTAGGGGATCTATCCAGCGATGACAGCGGGTGTTGAAGTCCCCTGCTATGATTATATTGCTATTGATTTCTCATTTGAAGTTCTCCAGAAGATTGTTAATATGTTTTGGTGCTCCTATATTGGGTGCATATATGTTTATCAAGGTTATATCTTCCTGTTGGATAGATCCTTTCAATATTATGTAGTGGCCTTCTTTGTCTCTAATTATGGCCTTCATTCTGAAATCTATTTGATCAGATATGAGTATTGTTCCCCCAGCTTTTTTTTGTTTTCCATTTGCTTGGAAGATTTTTTTCCATCCCTTCACTTTCAATCTATGTGAGTCTTTTGTTGTGAGGTGGGTCTCTTGTAAACAACATATAGATGAGTCATACTTTCTTATCCAATCAGCTATTCTGTGTCTTTTTATGGGAGCATTCAGTCCATTTACTTTTAAGGTGATTATTGATATGTATTTATTTATTGCCATTTTTGTTTAGTGTGGTTCTATTTTTCTTCCTATTTCTCCTGGTAATTACAGCAGTCCTTTTAACATTTCTTGCAGTGCTGGTTTGGTGTTAATGTATTCCCTTACCTTTTTTTTCTCTGGGAAGCTCTTTATTTGACCTTCTATTTTGAATGATTGCCTTGCTGGATAGAGTAGTCTTGGATTCAGATCCTTGTTTTTCATGACCTTGATTACTTCATGCCATTCCCTTCTGGCCTGTAGTGTTTCTTGTGAGAAGTCAGCTGAGAGCCTTATGGGGTTTCCTTTGTAGGTAACCTGTTGCTTATCTCTTGCTGCTTTTAGGATTCTCTCTTTGTCTTTAATTTGTGGCAGTTTGATTACTATGTGTCTTGGTGTGGGCTTGTTTGGGTTCTTCTTACTTGGGGCTCTCTGTGCTTCTTGAACTTGAATGCCTCCTTCCTTCACCAAATTAGGGAAGCTTTCTGTCACTATTTCTTTGAATATATTCTCTAACCCTTGCTTATTTTCTTCTTCTTCAGGGACTCCTATGATGCGAATATTATTCGGTTTCCAGTTGTCCCATAGTTCTCTTAAGCTGTCTTCCTGTTTTTTTTAATAGTTTTTTCCTTTTGGTTTTCTGATTGGTTGATTTTTTCTAGCCTGTCTTCTAATTCACTGATCCGGTCCTCAGCTTCCCCTACTCTGCTATTTAAACCTTCCAATGTGTTTTTCATTTCTGATATGTCATTCTTCATTTCTTCCTGTTGGTTTTTAATTTCCAACTGGTTGATTTTCAACATTTCTATGTCTTTACTAATGGTGCTCATATCCTTACACATGCTGTTGAGCTTCGTCAACATCATGGCTCTAAATTCTAGTTCTGTTAACTTGCTTAACTGTACCTCGTTTATCTCATCTTCCGTAGAGGTCTCATGTTATTTCATTTGGGTTTTGCTTCTGTTTTTCACCATTTTGGCTATCACAGTGGGCTTTGCAGTCTACCAAATTTTCCCTGTGGGTGTTGGTGTTCTGCTGTTTGTGGTTCCCTTTCCTGGGTTTGGACGAGCCAGGGAGGACCCACTTTAAACACCACCTTCAAGTCTTAGCTTTTCTCGTTAGTGTTGCTAGCCCAGGGAATGGTAGTTATCCTCTAGCTTTTTTTTTTTTTTTTTTTTGCCTGGAGGCTATTAGTAGAGGTCACCTGAAGACCCTTAGTTTCTGAGTTGCCTGAAATACTCCCTCAGGTGCTCAGTGTAAGAGGATTTCCCGTAGTTGGGGCAGCTGCTGGTTGTTAATGGGCCTCAATTAGCATTTCAATGGCCACCTGGTGGGATTGAATCTCTGAGGGGGGGGGGGGCTCCGCCTCTCCTCTCCTCTCCCCAGGGCCCTGGGAAGGAGCAAAACGACCACAGTCCTGCGTGGCTGCACTCAGCGAAAGCTCTTAGCACCCTCCAAAACCCGAGTGTCCCCAAACAGTCCCAGTGCAGTCTGCCTTCCCTCTGCTGAAGCCCAAGGTGAGTGGCTGCTGCCAATTTAACCTCTGTCTAGACTCTGCGTTGTGGAGCTGCCTGGGACTTTTAACCTGAGGGCGCTGCTTCTAGCCAAGGGTGGCCATGGCTGTGGCATCAGCACAGGGTTTTGCACTCAGTAGAAGCCCCAGGACTGAGCTGCGGTAGCGGGACACTGCCAGGGTGGCAGCACCTTCCAGCAGAGTTCCCTGGCCCCAGCGAGTCCGTGCGGCACCAGCCGAGGGCTTAGCATGCAGAGTTCGCAGGAGTCAGCCTGGGTAGCAGCGACCCGCTGAGTCCCCTGGTCGGAGCCAGTCCGTGCCAGCCCGTGCGGCACCAGCCGAGGGCTTAGCAGGCAGCAAAGTTCGCAGAACTCAGGCAGGGTCTCAGCAAAGGTGTTAGCAGCAACTTCCATCGCCGAGTTCCCTGGCCCCAGCGAGTCTGTGCGGCACCAGCGGAGTGCAGGATTCAGTCGGTGTTCCTGGTTATGTGGTCCTCCAAGGTGTCTTTGGGTTGACCCTTACTGAAGATTTGCCTTTATTTTCATTGTGAATTCAGTTTTGTCCTGGGAGATGGTCTGTGTAGCTCCCTTCACTCTGCCGCCATTTTTTCTTCCTCTGATCATGTGGTTTTTATTCTTCATTTTGTTTATGTGGTGTATCACATTTATTGATTTGTGAATATTGTACCAGGATTGCATCCTGGGATGAATCACACTTGGTCATGGTGAATAATTTTTTTTATGTATTGCTGGATCCAATTTGCTATTATTTGTTCAGGATTTTGGTGTCTATGTTCATCAGGGATATTGGCCTGCAGTTTTTTATCTTTGTAGTTTATTTTTCTGGTTTTGGAATTAGAATTAGGCTGGCCTCATAGAACGAGTTTGAAAGTCTTCCTTCTTCTTGAATTTTTTGAAATAGTTTGAGGAGAATGGGTGTTAGTTCTTTTTTGAATGTTTGGTAAAACTCCCCCGTGAAGCCATCGGGCCTGGGCTTTTGTTTGCTGGGAGAGTCTTGATTACCTCTTCAATTTCCTTGTTAATGTTCTGTTCAAATTTTCTATCTCTTCCTGGTCCAGTTTTGGGAGACTGTGTGTTTCTAGAAATTTGTCCATTTCGCTTAGATTGTTGAATTTGTTGCCATATAGTTGTTCATAGTAGCTGTTAACGATCTTTTGTATTTCTGTGGTATCGGTTGTTACTTCTCTTTTATTTCTGATTTTGTGCATTGGGGTTCTCTCTCTTTGTTTCTCTGTGAGTCTAGCTTAGAGTCCATCAATCTTGTTTATCTTTTCGAAAACCCAGCTGTTTGTTTCATTGATCCTTTGAATAGTTTTTTTTGGTCTCTATGTCTTTTATTTCTGCTCTGATCTTTACTATTTCCTTCCTTCTACTTTCTCTGGGGTTTTCTTTTTGTTTGATTTTTAATTCTTTAAGTTGCGAGGTTAGACAGTCAATTAGAAATTTTTCTTGGTTTTTGAGGTAGGCCTGTAGTGCTATGAACTTCCCTCTCAGAACTGCTTTTGATGCATTCCATAGATTTTGTGTTGTTCTGTGTTCATTTTAATTGGTTTCCAGGAAGTTTTTTATTTCTTCCTTGAGTTCCTTGGTAACCCATTAATTGTTTAATAACATGCTATTTATCCTCCATGTTTTCAAATGCCTTTGCATGTTCTTTTTGCAATTGATTTCTAGTTTCATGCCATTGTGATCTGAGAAGATGCTTGATATGATTTCAAACTTCTTGAATTTGTAGATATTTAGTTTGTGTCCTTTCATGTGGTCTATCTTTCAGAATGTCCCATGTGCACTTGAGAAGAATGTGAATTCTGTAGTTTTAGGGTGTAATTCTCTGTAGATATTTATTAAATCCACTTGTCTAGTCCTTCATTTAGAGTCTCAGTTTCCTTGCTAATTTTTTGTCTAGAGGATCTATCCTGTGCTGTCAATGGGGTGTTGAAGTCCCCTGCTATGATTGTATTGCTGTCGATTTCTCCTTGGAAGTCCTCCAGAAGATTTTTAATATATTTTGGTGCTCCTGTATTGGGTGCATATATGTTTATCAAGGTTATATCTTCCTGTTGGATAGATCCTTTCAATATTATGTAGTGGCCTTCTTTGTCTCTAATTATGGCCTTCATTCTGAAATCTATTTGATCAGATATGAGTATTGTTGCCCCAGCTTGTTTTTGTTTTCCATTTGCTTGGAAGATTTTTTTCCATCCCTTCACTTTCAATCTATGTGAGTCTTTTGTTGTGAGGTGGGTCTTTTGTAAACAACATATAGATGAGTTATGCTTTCTTATCCAATCAGCTACTCTGTGTCTATTTATCAGAGCATTCAGTACATTTACATTTAAGGTAATTATTGATATGTATTTGTTTATTGCCATTTTTGTTTAGTGTGGTATATTTTTCTTCCTATTTCTCCTGGTAATTACAGTAGTCCTTTTAACATTTCTTGCAGTGCTGGTTTGGTGTTAATATATTCCCTTAGCCTTTTTTTTTGTCTGGGAAGCTCTTTATTTGACCTTCTATTTTCAGTAATAGCCTTGCTGGATAGAGTAGTCTTGGATTCAGATTCTTGTTTTTCATGACCTTGATTACTTCATGACATTCCCTTCTGGCCTGTAGTGTTTCTTGTGAGTAGTCAGCTGAGAGCCTTATGGGGTTTCCTTTGTAGGTAACGTGTTGCTTATCTCTTGCTGCTTTTACGATTCTCTCTTTGTCTTTAATTTGTGGCATTGTAATTACTATGTGTGTTGGTGTTGGCCTGTTTGGCTTCTTCTTACTTGTGGCGCTCTGTGCTTCTTGAACTTGAATGCCTTCTTTCTTCACCAAATTAGGGAAGTTTTCTGTCATCATTTCTTTGAATATATTCTCTAACCCTTGCTTATTTTCTTCTTCTTTGGGGACTCTTATGATGTGAATATTATTCCGTTTCCAGTTGTCCCACAGTTCTCTTAAGCGGTCTTCCTGTTTTTTAATAATTTTTTCTTTTGGTTTCCTGATTGGTTGATTTTTTCTACCGTCTTCTAATTCACTGATCGGGTCCTCAGCTTCCTCTACTCTGCTTTTTAGACCTTTCAATGTGTTTTTCATTTCTGATATGTCATTTTTGATCTCTTCTTGGTGGTTTTTAATTTGCAGTTGGTTTATTTTCAGCATCTCTATGTCCTTACTCATGCTGTTGAGCTTCCTCAAGATCATGGCTCTGAATTCTAGCTCTGTTAACTTGCCTAACTGCTCCACATTGATCTCATCTTCGGTGGAGGTCTCTTGTTTTTTCATTTGGCTTCTGTTTCTGTCTTTCACTATTTTGGCTATCACAAACTTGGAGCCCGTCAAGTTTTCCCTGTGGGTGTTGGTGTTCTGCTGTTTGTGGCTCCCTCTCCTGAGTTTAGATGAGCGAGGGAGGACCCACGTTAAACACCACTGTCAAGTCTTACTTTCCTGTTAAAGTGGTTAGCCCCAGAAAGGTACTGTTACCTCTGGCTTTTTGCCTGGAGGCTAGCAGTCGAGGTTACTTGAAGAGTTTGGGGTTGTTAGTTGATTGAAAAACTCCCTCAGGTGCTCAGCATAAGGGGATTTCCCGAGGATGGGGCAGATGCTGGTTGTTAATGAGCCTCAATTAGCACTTCAATGACCCACAGGGTGGGGTTGGATCTCCGAGGGAGGGGCTGCTGCCTCTCCTCAGAGCCCTGGGAAGGAACAATATGGCCACCGTCCTGCGTGGCTGCAACTCAGCAAAAGATCTGAGCACCCTCCAGATCCCGAGTGTCCCCACACAGTTCCAGTCCAGTCTGCTGGAGCCCAAGGTGAGTGGCTGTGGCTGTTTTAGCCCCTGTCCCAGCTCTGCGCTGTGGAGCCGCCTGGGAGTGTAACCCGAGGGCGCTGCTCCCAGCTGAGGCCACTGCCGAGCTGCTGACCGTGGGCTCCCAGCCCCCGTCTCGTGCCTTCATATTCCTACCAGGATTGAGTCAGTGTCCCTGGTTATATGGTCCTTGCAAGCTGCTTTTCTGTTGCTTTTTCCTGTCGATTTGTCTGTGTTATAGTTGTGATTCCAGTTTGGTTCTGGGAGCTTCCTTTGGTCCCTGTAGCTTCCGTTCACTCTGCCATCATTTTGGAATCTCTAAGGAAGTGTTTAAAAAGCAAATGGATGGAATTATGTCAAGAGGATACAGGGATCAACCCAAGAGATTTCCCAATGGCCAAAACTGAAAGAATTTCAGCAACAAAATAAGTAATGTTGTTTTGGATTATTACCCAATAATAAAAGAGACACATGTAGGTCAACTAATATACATAAATAATAAATAAAAGTGGAAGAAAAAAACTTTATTTCTGAAATATTCCAAATAACACAGTATGCAGATAGCTGTACCCCCTTCCAGCAGGTGGGGCGTGGCCTCCTCACTCCCAGCTCCACTGAATGTGGGTTGGACTTGGCACCTGCTTCCAAAGAATAAAATAGAGAAAATGAGAAATGACGACCTCATAGTAGAGAAACCTGGCAACTCCTACTTTATCATAGATGGGGAGGCATTTTACTGGATGCCTAGAAGTACTCCTCAAGACCATGAAGGACATGAAAATTAAAACAGAAAGACTGAGACACCATCACATAGCAGAAAAAACTGGGGGACATGACAGAAATCTAACGTGATACCTGGTCGGGTCCTCTAACAGGAAATGGGTATTGATGGGGAGAAAAACGTGGCCTCTGAATGAAGTCAGAAGTTCAGATCATTGTAATGTTTCGATGTCAGTTTCTGAGTTTTGACAAATGTACCATGGCAATGTAAGATGTTCCTAATAATGGGGGCAGCGAGGGGGTCCATGAGAATTGTCTGCATAATTTTTATGACCTGTCGGTGCTCTCTTGGCAACCTTTGGGAATATCGAGTAGTATTCCTATATAAGAAGTTTATTATTCTTTTTTTAAGAAACCAGTGTTTCTAAATTTAAAATAAAATAAATCATCCCAAGGAGGATATCTATACAGTCATCCCTTAGTATCTGCGGATTGGTTCCAGAAACCCCACAGGTACCTAAATCCTCAGATGCGCAAGTCCCTTGTATAAAACGATATAAGACAACGCATATAGTCAGCCCTCTGCATCCGCAGATTCAACCAGCTGCGGACTGAAAACAGTCTTCAATCCGTGGCTGGGAATCCTGGAACCCACCAATGCAGAGGGTCAGCTGTGTTCAGCATACGGTAA
Source organism: Molossus molossus (assembly GCF_014108415.1). NCBI lineage: Eukaryota > Metazoa > Chordata > Mammalia > Chiroptera > Molossidae > Molossus > Molossus molossus. Next base: position 28,579,358 of record NW_023425357.1, read on the forward strand.
TCAAGCAAATATGAACTAACTGGAGCAACTCCCTGTATGTGTTAACGGACAGTATCAGTCACAGGTGGCAGGAATATTTCTGACCTTCAAATCTAAGGAAACTGTAACAGGTTCAAGATGCCATTATCTTTACATGAACCAGGTTATCAAGCAGAATTTTTTTTTTTTTACTTAGAGCAGATGGTATTCCATATTTCTTCCCTGATGTTCTTAATTCTGCAAGCAAGGCTGTTCTTGAACTTAATTTTTTTTTAAATGGCTTAAAATGTACTAAGTCCATTAAATATTGGTGCTTGCCCCATTTTCACTGCATAGAATATAAGAAGAGATATTTTTACCACGGTACTTGGCTGACTTTGCAGACATTACAACTGGAAATAAATACAGTCCAAGAAAGCTACTGAATGTCACCATTTTATTTTATTTTGTTTTTAGTTAATAGTATTGTACCAATGTGAATGTCTTTTTTTAATGGATGTATATTTAACATACAATATCCTTTTAATTTTTGGGGTACAGCCTAATGATTTGACATTTGTGTACATTATGAAATGATCCTCATGATAAATCTAGTTACCATCTGTCACCATACAAAGTTATTACAATGTTATTTACTATATTCCGCATGCTGTACTTTACATCCCCAGGACATTTATTGTGTAACTGGAAGTTTGTACATTTTAATTCCCTTCATCTATTTTGCCCACCACAAAACCCTCCCATCTCTGGAACCACCAATTTGTTTCCTGTATCTATGAGGTTTTTTTTTGTTTTTTTTTAGATTCCACATATAAGTGAAATCATAAGGTATTTGTCTTTCTCTCTGTCTTATTTTACTTAAATACCTTCTAGTTTCATCCATGTTGTCACAAATGGCAAGATTTCATTCTTTGTATGGCTGAGTACTATTCCAGTAACACACACACACACACACACACACACACACACACACATTTATCCACTCATCTATTGATGGATAATTATGTTGCTCCCATATCTTGGCTATTGGAAATAATGCAGCAATGAATATAGAGGTTCGTATATCTCTTTGAATTAGTGTTTTCATTTTCTTTGGGAAAATGCTCAGAAGTGGAATTACTAGATTTTATGGTAGTTCTATTTTTAATTTTTTGTGGAATATCTATACTGTTTTCCACAGTGGCTGCCTCGTTTTACATACCCACCAACAGTGTACAAAGGTTCCCTTTCTCTACATCCTCGCCAACAATTATTTTTGGTCTTTTTTATGATAACCATTCTGACAGGTGTGAGGTGCTCTCTCATTGCATGGTCTTGATTTGTATCGCCTTGATAATTAGTGTAACTGAGCATCTTTTCATATGTCTATTGGCCTCTGTATGTCTTCTTTGGTAAAATATCTATTCAAGTCCTCTGCCCATTTTTGAATCAGGATTTTTTACATTAAGTTGTATATGTTCTTTATATATTTTTGGGGAATCACCCCTTATCAGATGTATGATTTGCAGATATCTCCTCCCATTGAGTAGGTTGCCTTTTTATTTGTTGATGGTTTCCTTTGCTGCACAAAATGTTTTTAGTTTGATGTAATCCCAGTTGTTTATTTTTGCCTGGGTTACCCTTACCTGAGGAGACTGGTCCAAAAAATTAATTTCTAAGGCTAATGTCAAAGAACCTGTGCCTATGTTTTCTTCTTGGAATTTTATGGTTTCGGGTCTTATATTTAAGTCTTTAATCCAGTTTTCAATTTATTTTTGTATTTGGTGTAAGATAGTGGTGCAGTTTCATTCTTTTGCCTCTATCTGTCCAGTTTTCCCAGCACCTTTTATTGCATATACTGTCTTTTACCCATTGTACATTCTTGCCTCCTTTATCATAGGTTAATTGACTGTATATATGTAGGGTTATTTCAGGGCTGTTTATTCCATTCCACTGATATATGTATCTGTTTCTGTGTCAGTTTCATACTGTTTTGATTACTGTAACTTTGTAGTATAGTTTGATGTCAGGTAGCATGATATCTTCAGATTTGTTCTTTTTCAAGATTTTTTTTTGGATATTTTGGGTCTTTTGTGGTTCCAAACAAATGTTAGGATTTTTGTTTTAGTTCTGTGAAAAATGCCATTGGTATTTAGATAGGGAATGCATTGGATCTGTAGATTGAGTAGTATGGACATTTTAACAATATTACTTCTTCCAATCCATGAACACAGTATTTCTTTCCAATTTTTTTCATCAATGTCTTATAGTTTCACTTACAGAAAGGATTACAGTGAGCATGAGGCTCACAAAATGTCCAGTCTTGCACTTTATACTCAGAGACATAATACAACATATTAATACCAACAAAATTACATTTAGAAATATTTATTATGCTAATGTAGATGCATAAAAACCACAAAACAGTATACTGAACTATATAAAAGCCTGCTCTCTATTACAAGGAAAATGTCAATTAATTTCTTTGTATTTTTAGTATCTAATAAGCAATATTTAGTAATGACAAGTAGAGAACAGACTGTGTAATTCTAATCTTACCAAAACTATTTAGAAGACTCTGTGATGATACAAGATAATCACGAGTTTCTTAAATTTCATAAAAATAATTATATTGTTCTACTTAGAAAATAAAATTTATATTTTGATCTTTTTCTTTCTCATGTCAATATTCTAGTATTTGGCATAGATTGACTCTCATTAACAGAATCCTAAAATTGAAAGTAGAACAGCTGGAATGTTGAATCAACACACCTGCACAACAAAATTCAAATCTTTGTACTTAATTACTCAGCATAATATGGTTATTTCAGAAACTGCTTGACTTCGAACAGTATGACTTTTATTTTATTTATCTTTTATGCCACGTAAAGCAAGGGAAATAAGGAGAAAAAAGTGCTGATGCATATTCATTTTTCCTTTATAAATAGTGATGCTACTTTCAGTTGAAAGAAGAAGGGAGAAGAAAACACTGTTCAGGAGGAGTTTTGCAACTAACAAAACATCATAACTGCCCTTTTGCATATAATCTATTCTTCTGCTAAAGGGTAAATTTGACATTCTTCCAACTACCATTAAAGCTGTCATGAAACCCTTGAAATAGCATTTAAAAAAATCAATAGTGGCCCCTTCACATCTTTTAAATTGGTCAGTTTTGATTGCCTAATCCCCTGAAACACTTTGGAATTCCCTTGAGGCCAGATAGCACAAGCCAGCATTATGAAAGCCATTAAAGAGAGATGCCAAGTTTACAGGACAAGGTACCACAGAAACATATTCAAATGATTCCTCGGGTGCTGCTTGCAAGGGAAACCACTATTTCTTAAATGTTTCTACCTCCTTGGTCAGTACCGATCATCATTATGGATAGATTATAGATATAGATATATGTTTGGTTTAAAAATATCATCTCAGGCTTGGCCATTTTGGCTCAGCAGTTAGAGCAGGAACCCGCAGACCAAAGAGTTGTGGGTTCGATTCCCCGTGAAGGGCACATAACTTGGTTGCAGTTCGATCCCTGGCCCTGCTCAGGGTGGTGCAGGAGGTAACCAATCAATGTTTCTCTCTCACATTAATGTTTCTCTCTCTCTCTCTCTCTCCCTCTCCCCCCACCCCTTCTTCCCACTCTATCTAAAAAAAAAAAAAAATCAATGGAAATGTATCCTCAGGTGAGGATTAAAAAAAAAATAGCATCTAAATTGCAAGCATGGGTTTCTTTTATAGGGTGGTATGGACAAATGGAGAAACGAGGTGTGATTTCCAGCCAGGTGATGTGTGAGCGGAGTCCTCTGTGGAGGTCAGGGGCTCTGAGGAGGGCTGCGCCTCTGCCTTTGCCTTGACTCCATTCTCTGTAGCTTGAACCTGTAGGACTCAAAGGGTCCTGCCGGGCACTGTCATCCCTGCCCTTCCCTCCACACTCCTACACTCCACTCCCTGGGGGCAGCAGAAACATGAGATGCTTCACACGGTGAGCACGTGATCGTGACTGTATCCACCTTGCTGTAATGGCAACCGGATTTATGGACCAGAGCCACTGTGTCTGCAAGACGAGCACAGTGAGTGCAGGTGAAAACAGTGATAAAACCGCCTGGGTAAAGCCACACTACAAGAAGTGCAGGCCAAATGACGGGGATCTTCTTTTTTTTAATCCTCATCAGAGGATTTTTTCTATTGATTTTTAGACAGAGTGGAAGAGAGCGAGGGAGGGAGGAAGAGAGAGAAACATCGATGTGAGAGACACATCAATTGGTTGCCTCCCACATTACCCTAACCAGCACCGGGAATCAAACCTGCAACCCAGGTGCATGCCCTGACTGGGAATCGAACCAGCGACCCCTCCGTCCATAGGCCAACTCTCTAACCACTGAGCCAAACCAGCCAGGGCATGAGTTGGAATTTTAAAAACAAAGTTTTAATTTTAGAATAGCTTACATATCAGTTGATTTTTTGAAAAAAATAGATCAAGTTTTAAAAACAATAGCCTGTATGCCTACTCTAAGTTTAAGATATAGTACACTCAACAGAAGGTAGGAGAAGCTGCTCCGGAGGCCACCGCTGGAATCATGATTCTAGCTGTGCCTACCGCTAGGGCTGACTTAGCATTTGCAGTTAGCTGAGCAAATGTAGGTCACAGGTTGAATTGTGTTCCCGCAAAATTCATATGTTGAAGTCCTAACCCCCAGCACCTCAGAATATGCCTATATTTGGAGATGGGGCCTTTAAAGAGGTAATGATGTTAAAATGAGGTGATTAGGGTGGGCCCTAATCCAATATAATTTGTATCCCTAAAATGAGGAGATTAGGACATTAACAGGCTGAGAGAGAAGACCAGGTGAAGACTTGGGGAGAAGTCAACCATCTAGCCATGTTCAAGCCAAGAAGAGAGACTTCAGAAGACACCAATTCTGTTGACAACTTGATCTTGGAAATCTAGCTTTCAGAACTGTTAGAAAATTAATGTCTGTTGTTCAAGCCACCCAATCTGAGATACTTAGTTCCGGCGGCCCTAGCAAAGTAATACAGATATTTGTTTGTCTGTATGCTTATTTATTAGTTGCATGAGCAAATTTGAGATGGTTTTTCAGTCAGTTATAACTCACCAAGTGCTAAAATATTGCCATCATTTATTTCATTGTTTCTCTTTGGGTTATTCTGTTGGTTTTCTTGAAAAGTTTGGTGATCCCTGTGGGCCACATTTAATGAGGAGACAATGTAACAGGAAGCTCTGCGTGCTTCTGTGCCCAAGCTTCACGCTAGGCTGAGCCAGGGCACAGACGGTGTTCACAGGGGTGCCCATGGCCGGAGTGGGAAGGCTCTGCTCTGGGGGGTGCTACCCACCCTGCTACCCCAGCTCTCTTTGGACTCTGTGTCCCAGGACCTGCCTGAAGAGTTCTTCAGTGACTGGCCTTGTTGTCTCACTTTCTAGTACATGAGGTTGAAAGAGCGATGGTGGGAATTGGGGGTTATATATTTGCACACAGTCTTTTAATCCTTCTCTGCCTTCTGAGCTCTACCTCTTGTTCCCGTCCTCACAGTACCTGCTGCCTCCACTTCTCATAGTTCAGGACTCTACCCAGCAGGGACAGTTGATTCTCTACTCCCCCCAAGTCATCCCTGTGAATGTGACATCTACTCTATTTCTTCCACCAAAGTTTTCTATCCACATTTCATTTTTTCAGAAAAAAATAGAAAATCTCTTATGCAGTGATGACTCATCCTCTCGCATGTTACTAGGGGGCCATAGGAGGTGGAAATTAAGAGGGATCTTTTATATTGGCAGCCAGGGAAGAGGTATTCACACGGCAGAGTGATAGCAGAGAGACCCTCTGCCCCATACAGAGAGCCAGCACCAACCAGCCACCGACGACATCAGTATCAGTCAGCTGAGACCTCTGCTGTGCTGTCCTCAGTCCCTGCCCTGCAGCCTAGTGAGTAACGACGAGGGAGCAGAGGACAAGCACTTGGTGGGACATCGAGGAGGACTGAGCACATTCTCCATTCTCCGCAATAGGCTGGGACTGAGCGGAGGAGGAGCTGTAACCTTGAACAGAGCTTCATGGTTTACTCCTACCTAGGACGAGACATGTTGGTTACTAAGATTAGGCCAAGTATAACTAGACTTTTGAAGGGTTTTTATTATCTAAGAGCACCTGGAGGTCCGCCTGACTGTTCACGCTTTGGAACAGGGACTTGAGCACAGAGTGGATGGAAAAGGATTAGGACCCAGTCTTCACTAACCAACTCTTAAAAGATGTGTCAAGCCCAGTGGCTGAGCGTCAACCAATGTACCAAGAGGTCACTGGTTCAATTCCTGGTCAGGGCACATGCCCAGGTTGTGGGCCTGATCTCCACTGGGGAGCATGCAGAAGGCGGCCAATCGATGTTCTCTCTCATCGATGTTTCTATCTCTCTCTAGATATGTCAAGAATGTTTTCATTTTACCAAAGGTGTTCTGATGACAGCTTGTGTGGATTTGCCCTTCATTCTGCTTCTTAAACATTGTGTTTAAAATATTTTTGGTTAGTCTGTGAAGTAGCAGTTCTTTAAGATAAGTGCATCTATTTTTCCTTCTCATGTTTCATTCATGGGACAATCTGATGCTGCTTAAGCGCATGTGCAAACTGTAGGGGTGAACAAAATCTTGATTCATAGCACAAAACCCAAAAATACTTATCATTCCATACTTTACTATCAAGTTGACACTTCTGGGACGATGAAATATTATGTTGTTGGAGCACGAGTTTAACAATTAATTTCATTTTCAGTTTACCATTTACTGAGCAAATAGGGGTGATCCCTCCAAAAGTAATATGACCAACAGTACCTTTTTTGTTTGTTTGTTTGTACTGAGACACGATATATGTGCCATTTATATTACACATTAAATTGATTCTGATTCATTTCTTCTTAGAATGTGGAGGAGGGAAGGTATGATTCAGGTGTCTTTCTCATTTGTTTTTCTCTTTTTTAAGTCTTTTTTAAATATTTAATTATTCCGACGCAGTACACTTACACGATGAGAGGCAGTGCTGTGCTTGAAGCCCCTCAAAGATGTGATTTTTTAAAAATCAGTTTCACGGAGGTATCCTTACATACCAATGAAATGTGCTCATCCCGAGTGTCCTGTTCAGTGAGTTCTGACAAATGCACACGCCCATTTGAGCACCTCCACTGCGGAGACACAGTATTTACCTGCCCAGAGCGTCCCCTCAGACCCCTGGCAGCCAGGCCCCCTGACACCCAGAGTAGGTAAAAACTGATAAGCTCTCACCCCGGCCAGTTTCGCTCAGCGGCTGGAGCGTCGGCTGCGGGCCAGAGAGTCCCGGGTTCAGTTCCCACTAAGGGCACGTACCAAAAAAAAACAAAAACAAACAACAACCAAAAATCCAATAAGCTCTCTGTCACCATTAGTTCTGGCCTTCCTAGACTCCTAGAGAAACGGCATTGTCCTTCGTGTGTCAGGCTTGGGTTCGATGTGGTTTTTAAGAACCTCTGTACTCGCTGCTTTTTGTAGATGAGGAGTAATCCCCCTTCCCTCATTCCCGTTCTGCTGTTCGCCGTGATCGGTGCCTACAGCACCTGGAGGAAGGAGACGGGGTTTGATCCCCAGAGTGCCTTTTGTGTCGTGTATAACCTCGAGCCAGTTCCACTGAGCCAGACTGCTCACTTCGCCAGATGTGGGCGATGATGGAATCACTGGGGAAGCCCAGCGCCCTCCATGAGAGACCCCGGGAGGGCGTGGTGGTGCCCTGGGGCAGAAGGTGCCAGGAGGAGCCAGGAATACGGCGCTCCCCGTGAACCCCAACAACCAAGTGCTGGGCCTGATCAGGAAGCCACCACTGCTCAGTCTATTTTTATTCTTTGTCCTCATTCACGGGCGGGTCCTATTTCCAGGGTTCGTTGCTGTGAAATGATCATTCCCTCCTATACAGGGGGTGTGTACTCAGATAGGAAATGAGCAGTTGGAGTAGCAAGTCTTTAAGAAACATATTTTTATCCCCAAGCCAGTGTACACTCATATTTGTGTAAAAGCAAATTGGTACTAAATGGGGAAATAAATAATATAGAATAGATCTGAATGCAACCTAGAAGCACACCTTTTTCCAGTTGCCCTGGTTGGCCTTCAAATATCATTCTCGTCCTCCCTGGAGGGTGTGGTTTGCTCTGCTGGGCTCTGGGTGGTGCCCAGCCATGCAAAGGGGAGACCACATGTCACGTGTTTGCGGTTCTGTCTGGTCCGGGTCTCAGATTCGGGCTGTGACTAGAGTCCTGCAGGCTACAGTTGCGTTGACGTGGGGGTGTCAGAGGGCTTTGCCGTGGGAGGACCAAGTGTGCAGGAGTCCTCCAGAGAGGGACATGTGCTACACGTAAGCCCAGCAGAGCATTGCCCACCCAAGCCGAGGCGTTGGCAGCTGGCCTGCATCTCGTGGTCAGACAGGTCAGAGGTACTTCCAGTGCCCGTTTGCTGTGCCGACAGGAGCCAGGGGTCACGATGGGGACAGGGGTGCTGTGCCCCGACCAGGCCACAGGGAGAAGAGGGCGCCTTAATGCGTTTCCACCACCGGTCCTCTGACGTCACTCGGGGCCCACGATGTTATTGGAAGGTGATCGCAGCCCCTTTTCCTCACTTTGCTGATGGTTCTTTGTTGTTCAATCAGAGGTTACAACTGTCCATTCTGTTTCCACTTTGTTGGGAAAAAAGTGACAGATGGTTTTGTTTGTGGAAAAAAAAAAATTCCCAATGTTCCCCTTTGAATGGTAGCTCGTGGTAACTGCCCACTGTGGGTTTGTGTTACGTTCCACGGAGAACCTATAACGATGGAGTCGGATTTCTCGTCTGTATTTTTAAGTGGACATAGCTCAGTTAGTTCAGTAGCATTTCTCATTGTTGTAATAATGATTGGTAAAGTGCTTTCGATAAATCTGATCTTTTCTCACTATAATCTTGTCGAGTGCTAGTGCAAAAATGAATCCAGTTCTGGGCTTAGTCCCATGAATTTTGTATTCCTACTATTCCAAGAATGTCTCTTGTCACCATGACTTCTAAAGAATGAAGCGACTGCAAGTAAGCTTTTAACACCTCAAAATAATGCTGACCAGTGCATCTGATCTTTACCGGAAATGTCAGTCCAGTCTGTGCATACTTATTTATGTGCAAGCCAAGTAAATGTGGCCTTTTTCAGTCTGTGGAGTCTTCATGGCTTTTGAGTGTTCTTGCCACATGCATCCAGTCGGAGACCCCAGTGGATGTCAGTGATTTCTTTGGAAAGAGTTTACAAAAAAAAATAGTCCTTGAAACTGTTAGTCACAAAGCGGGCTACTCAGAACCTCATAACAGGGTGACCTTTCAAAAACATTTTTCACAAAATATCTAAGAAGCGTCTATTTGATCCATTGTATATTCTCTCTCTCTTTTTTTTTATCCTCACCCAAGGAAATTTTTCCATTATTTGTTCAGATAGAGTGGGAGAGAGAAAGAAACATTGACGTAAAAGGGACACATCGAGTGGTTGCCACCCGCACAACCCATCCAGGGCCGGGGACAAACTGCAACCGAGGTACATGCCCTTAGCGGGAACCAAACCCGGTCTCTCTGGACTGCAGGCTGACTCTCTAACCGCTGAGCCAAACCAGCCAGGGCATTATATATTCTCTTTGATAGTCTGTAAATATTACTGGCAACCTGATTTTGGGGGTAACAAAACACACTTTTTCATATCATAAAGTTGAATCCATCTCATCTTTCTCTATGGCTTACCCATCTGGTCCTTTTGGAATTTGGGCATGACTGATGTGTTGAAAGAGATATCAATAGTCATCCGAAAGTGGAGCACCCCTTGCAAAATAGCTATAGCTTCTTTAAAGTCCCGTGACAGAGGATGACAGTGAGAGGGGAAGTAGAAAGATAAGCAGTCCTACATACTGCTGATTGAAATGCCCACCTTCAGAGATGTTACAGAAGCACCCTGTCTCAGATCCTGTCCAGGGCCTTCAAAGCTGCCTGTGCCAGAAGCTCAGGTGTCTTTGAATCCTGACATCGAATGTTTCTTCTCTTAGATAATAGAAACCGGTGGCTTCCTTCAGGCATGAGGCATAGCCTCCTTTAAGTAATTAAAGGTATCCAGTTAAAAATACAAAGTCTTCTGCTGTTACTGACACCTTCCTCCAGGGAGGATGATGGACACGGAAATCTGTGGCTTGGGAAAGGGACAGGAGCCTCTCTCTCTGTCACTCACTCCCCTCTCCCCCGCCCCTCAGGCTTAGCCACTATCTCTGATGAAGGCCAGGGAGGGGGACAGAAACAGGTGGCAGGGAAGTTCCTTGTTCACAGGCACAGGAGTACAGTGGCTTCATTCTCTCTAGATGGAAGGTGTTGAAGGGGGGTTCTGGCTCTGGCGTGGGCATTTCCAGAGCTCCCCCGCCTGTCCTTCTGCTGGCTGCACAGAACTCAGGCAGGGTGACCTTGGCCGGGACCCCTGTCGCCGCTCCTCCCTTCGCCCCTAGTTTTCAAGAACTTCAGGCCACACAATGTCTCCGATGGCAGTCTGTCTCCTTCCCAGATGGATGAACGGCACAGAGTTGTCTGAAGAAATCGTCTTCGTAAACCTCCTTTCTATGTAACTAAAACTCCTAACCAGATTCTCCCCGCAAACTGAGGGTCCATTCATTCTTAGCGTTGCCTTCTGACAGCGACATCTGACTGACTCCCGGCACAGTGTATGAGGGGATGTCCTTTATAACTAGTTGCTTCAAACCTTCACCAGAACACCACTCACTTTGGGACGTCCTTAAAATGAAAGATGCAGAAAGCCCACTTAATTAGATTCATCGGGGTTGCAAAAAAATCTCAGAAAACGTAGGCTCCAGCAGATCAAACCGGGCGAGTACCAGGTATTGAATTTGAAACAGTTACGATGTTGAGGACATTAAACCCATCAATTAAATGAACACTCTTCCTCAATTAGCTCCTTATAAACAGAAGTAGAAAATCCAACTTGTTCTTTTCATAGTGTTTTCACAGTTTACACCAGTATGATTTCAGGAGCTAAATCAGACACACCGTTTACTTATGTTCAAGGAGGGTTTTTCTTCTCACCCCCGCCTTGTTCCCCACACACACCCACGGAGACTCTTCCCTCTGGCGCTCTGTTCCCACTGTAGAGACTGTTAATTACTTGGGCAGGTTCAGAGCAAGGCTGAAACTCCGTGATTTGTGATTTCTGTTTACCCTTGACAATCAGCTTTCTCCACAGTACCTTCAAGCTTAGTAGACAAGGCAGACTTAATTAGCAAAAGTCACGAATAGCACTGAACAAAATAGTCATTTCCAGCCTTTTGTGAATCTTTAAGAGATTATGCAAAAAAGCCAGTTCTGTCTGCAATAACTTAAGACAGGAAAGGCTTTGTTATTTATTCAGCGTGTTTCCATTTTCCCCTCCATCTAAGCTAATTTATCTTGAAGTACTGCCGGCGATGGTCCTTATGCATGTGGTAAATACAATAACTCAATGTGCAAGCTCTGTTTGATATAAAATATCTCTGTAACCCCCAAATCTAGACAAATAAAAAGTGTGGTGATGGCCAGAGGCAGGGGGCAGGAGCTGGGTGGGAGTGGATAAACTGGGGGGAAGGGGTGGGAGATGGAAGACATCTGTAATAGTGTCAATGATAAAAAAAAAAAGAGAAGATAAAATCTCCTAGCTAAGACTCTTCTAGGAATCCCATTTTCTGTCCCTCTAACTCCTCTCAATTCCCAAAACAACCTTCCTTACTAGTTTGTTTCCTTTGTAAATAGGCCGTTTTGTGGCATAAACTACATTTGTAATTTCACATGTGGGTGGTATGTAAACTGATTACTTCCTCCCAACATTAGTCCTCTTTTTTAATAATTGATCCCAATCTTGGCACTATTGCTCTTATCCACCTTCTTGTCAACTAAGTACAAGCTGTGTTCTTTTTGAGACAGAAGGAGAAATTCTGTGTGGTAATTCCAAAAAGTATATTTTAATTTATTTTTCTGTATTGAATTTAGAGAGGAAGAGAGAGGGAGAGAGAGATAGAAACATTGATGAGAGAGAACATCGATTGGCCGCCTCCTGCATGCCCCCCACTGGGGATCGGGCCCACAACCTGGGCATGTGCCCTGACCGGGAATCGAACCTGCGACCTTTTGGTGCATGGGTTGATGCTCAACCACTGAGCCACATCGGCCAGGCCCAAAATGTATATTTTAAATGGGAATGACTATATTCTAATTTTTGAAGACGTAGCAAATACCTACGTATAAGATTCAAGATGATCTTGGGGACTGTGGCATTCACCGCCACACCACTGTAATAGCACTATTTCTAAACAGCACTACTTGATAGCAACCTAACACTCAGCTGAGGAGATGAATGAAATTACTGGGCAGCTATAGTTCACAATTCTCTGCACTCATTCGAAGCTAGTTTTTCAAGGATTCTTTTTTTTTTTTATCACATTTTTCCATTTTTTGTTCAGATAGAGTGGGAGGGAGGGAAGGAGGGGGAGAGAGAGAGAGAGAGAGAGAGAGAGAGAAACATCGACGTGAAAGGGACACATCGAGTGGCTGCCACCCGCACGACCAACCAGGGCCCGGGACAAACTACAACCGAGGTACATGCCCTTAGCGGGAACCGAACCCGGGTCTCTCTGGACCACAGGCCGATGCTCTAACCGCTGAGCCAAACCGGCCAGGGCTGGAGGATTCTTAACACAGAAACATATCTCATTGTTTACATTCCTTGACAAAATTAAACTGTGTGTTTTTACATAATGGAAAAGTACACATCCTTAAAATATTGTTTCTGAAGATTACAAATAACACGGGGGCAATGTTTACGACATTATGTTAAACACAAAAGCATCGCGATCACCTGTACATATGCCCATATATGCACAGAACCAACCCTGAGAAGAAATGTGGAGAATACTGAACACTGCCGGAATAGGAGCAGGGAGGATAGGCATATCTTCCTCTCCCCTCCCCCTTCTTTGGGTAGCGTTGAAAGCTTCTACATGGAAAAGCATGATGTCTATAGCACAAACCCACTTGTATTTCTAACACTACGTACAAGAGCTGTAGAGGCTTCACTGCCACGAGGGTTGGGGCGCGCTCCTCGGTGGCATCTCGGAGTAATTGAAGAACTCAGCCAGAGCGTTTTCGGCGGAGTGATGGGGGCAAAAGTGCGTTTGCTGGAGATTAAAATTTAATATGGGAAACTGAATATGCTAGTGGGTCTAAATCCTATTTCCAAACAACTTGCCTATGAAAGGACGGGGAAAGATAAAACAGTAGCTAAAGAGGGACAGGAGGTTAAAAAGAGACTCCGTTTATATTTTATTAGGAGATAGTAAGGATACTCAGGCAAAGCTGTGAATATAAGTTAAAAGCCTCTGTTTTCTCTATGAAGACAGAGCGGAAATTATCAGCAGAGAGACGTGGCTGGCAGCAGGGCGGGTCCTGGGAGGGAGATCATAAAGAATTAAAGCCGTCGCTGGGAAGGAAGGCACCGGGTGTTGACCATTGGGCTGACCGTGTCCCTGAGCGCATCTGGGTCCAGCTGCGGGCCCAGAATGCGTGATGACACCAATATGCTCAGATGTGTGATCCAATCTAACAGTCTGCAGGAGGCTGGGTACCGAGCGGAAAAGGTGGAAAACTGGACCCATTCAGAGTTGAGAGATGAGAAGTTTGGGTAGGGAGATGGGACAGAAATTATAATTCCCGTGCAACTTCAGTAATGGGGGTGGGGGTAGCTTACTTCCTAAGGGAGCTAGGGGCAGCACAGTGGTCAGGTCACCGGGCAGGCTGGGGTCTGTTCACTGCAAATGGGTTTACTTTATCGTCATGGCTTCACTGGAAGGGTTTTTATCATAAATTTGATCTAACCAGGGAATATTTTTCAGGCTCACTTCCTTGTGTTGATTTTTCTCTGTTTTATAGAGGTTTTTGTTTTTGATGTTAGAGAGAAAGGAAGAGAGAAAAAATCAATGTGAGAGAGAGACATTGATTGGTTGCCTCCTGTTCCCACCCTGACTGGGGATCTAACCTGCAACCTAGGTATGTGCTCTGACTGGGAATCAAACCCACTGCCTTTTGGTGCATGGGACGACGCTCCCACCCACTGAGCCACCCGCCCAGGACCCTAAAGGTTTTTGAATAGAGAAGCAACAGCATACAGCATCACACACAGAAGAATGAGCAGTTATTGACTACTGAGAATAAAGTTGCCTAGAGGGAGCTGGGGAGCTTTGCCCTGTGTTCCTTGCAGGTGAGGGGGGCTTCCAGAAAGAAAGAAGGTTCCCCAACATTCTTCCTCTAGCTAGTTCCCAGGGAACTCTACTTTCTCTGATTGTGTAGCATTACGATGATCAGGTTTTGTGTCAACCATGAGCAAAAATATGTGTGAAGACTGAAAGTTGATTTTCTCTCTTTGATTAGAGGAAATAAGGTAGAAGGATAATGTCTTTTTTTTTTTTTTTAATGTAAATACACGTTTTTCTCAGTGTGATACAATAATTCACTTAAATTGTCACCTCACACTTTTCCAATTACATTAGAAAGCAGACATTATTTATATTGTGTATCATCAAGAAAATTAATTTTAATCATTTCTGCCACAGCACCTCAAGGCTGTCCTGTCTGGTTCTTTCTAATCACATAGAGGGATGTAGTTAAGTTCATCATAAGCGTCTACATAGTAGGTGATGAGACGAAATGTCAGCAGCTATAAAACAATGCCCAGATACACAATGTGATAGATTATGACCTTATAATATGAGAGGGGCTACTACAACATATATAATAATTAGTATTATAGATTAATTCTTCCATGTCTAATTATGGACACCTCTACACCTGGTCAGTGATATAACTAATAAGAGACTCTGGGGATTTCAAAAAAAAATCAGCCACGAAAAAGATTAATAAATGCTTCATAAGCAAGTGGGGAGGAAAGCACCCTTTAGCATTTCCAGATCAATATTTGTACTAAATTTCCGCAAATAGCTACAATGTGTCTTAGAAAATGCCCCTAAAGGCAAGTACTGATTAAGAGATTTTAGTAATGCTGATGACATTTATTGAACATATACTCTGTGCCTGGCACTGTTCTACATGCCTTATATGTATTATTTCATCTTTTCTCTATCAGATAAGTATAATGATTGTCAGTATTTTAAAGAAAAATGGACTAAAGTAAAGAGAGGTGCCCTTTCATGCTAGAGATTCTATACCTGCCAATACTCATCATTACTACCTTATGCAAGATTTTATATATTATTATTTGTTACACTTACAATGAGGTGAAATTGTTAAAGTTTATAGTTTCTAAGAATGATTAGATTTTTTATGCACTTGTCCAATGGGATTCATTATTTTTGCTATCAACATTATGTTATTACACTGAGTTTCTTTTATATCTAGAGACATACTGTTTCACAACCCGAATTGATACAGGCAGTAAAATCTATGACTG
Organism: Molossus molossus; assembly: GCF_014108415.1. Lineage (NCBI taxonomy): Eukaryota > Metazoa > Chordata > Mammalia > Chiroptera > Molossidae > Molossus > Molossus molossus. The sequence goes on from NW_023425357.1 coordinate 28,594,834, forward strand.
TGTCTCAGTGTCATTAATGAAATGGTGTGATTAACCTGGTACCTGTCTTAAATACAGAACAAGAGTCTATACTCTATCCCAAAACGTGTTAATGCTAAATGTTAAAAATATGACTATTAATACATTCCAACATTGACCGTAAAAGGGGTATGACATTAGTTTGGTTCTGATTTTCCCTGTCTGTGTCCATCTTTGAGTTTCCACTGAATTTTAAGACACCTCAGTCTACTGAAATGCACACCTCATTTTCTAAGCACCATTGAACATAACTGTTGGATACTTACAAATGCATTTAAGGAGAAACTTCAAGAAGTATGTGTTTTGGTTTATTTTTATTAAAACTCTGTAAGCCTACTCAAATTACTCTCCTGAGAAGCACATGGAAAATATATAAGAATTTTTCTTAAAAGGATGCTTTGCAAATACAAATGAAATATTATCTCACACATATTATCTAACGGAGTTTTTTAAAATAAAAAATCTCTGGGCGGGGGGGACCAATAAAATGTATCTGAACTGGAAAACTCATTAGGCCTCAAAAATGACAACGGGCTCATTATTGGGAAACATCTAATGATTTTCCTGTCAAATGTTGTGAATTGGTAGGACTGAGTTGGAGATGACAGGACTTTGTGGGGAACCATTAGCTCAGGAAGCATGGTTGGGGCAGAGATTTTTGACATTTAGTCCAAGGACGTATCAGTTGAATTCATTTGTGTCAAGAAAAACTAGAACTGTAAGAGTGAAGTCTTCCCTGACGCAACCCAGTATGTCTTTCCTATAGCTGGTCCCCACCAGAGGACTCTTAGCAGGATGTCCCAGTACACCTGATATCTTCATTTATTTATGTCAAGAGTGAAAGAAATGTTTTAATAAGAAAGTTTTCTCCAGAGACCATTTTACTAGGGCCATGACTTTCTTATTTGTTCTCATCTGCTCTGAAAGTTTCCCTTGACCAAAAATAAAGCCACCCCTCAGCTCCCTGTGACCACTCGCGCTCACCCATCCCAAGTCTTACTCCTACAGTTGTGGTTGTTCTTGATACAGTAGAGTCCAACTGATCCTCCACCAGATGAAGTGGCCAAGTCTCCTCTGCCCCAGCCATTGTCCCTCAGTTAATGGTCCCCATGAGGTCCTCGCATGTCCCACTGTCCTAGCGGGTCTGCCTCCCGACTTCGTCACTAAGTTGGGATTCAGCTTTCCTGAGTTTAGACACTAGATCTGCCATGGTCACCTGCATAATTTGGGGCACATCACTTAACTTCTGTGACCCTCAATATTCATATCAAAATGCGGTGTTTGATAAGGAAGAGGATTGTTAAGATTAAAACAGATATTGTGAGTGAAGATTATTTGTTGACACATTATATCATAATTGCCTCTCATTAGGGAGGCTATAAACTAAGTGCAAACTTGACCAAAATGCAAACTTGTGGTTTTTCAGAGAAGTATAGGGAAATTTTTTAAATTGACAATCAGGCCCTGGCCGGTTTGGCTCAGCGGTTAGAGCTTCGGCCCGTGGTCTGGAGAGACCCGGGTTCGGTTCCCGCTAAGGGCACGTACCTCGGTTGCAGTTTGTCCCCGGCCCTGGTTGGTTGTGCGGGTGGCAGCCACTCGATGTGTCCCTTCACATCGATGTTTCTCTCTCTCTCTGTTCCTCTCTCTCCCTCCCACTCTACCTGAACAAAAAATGGAAAAATGTCCTCGGGTGAGGATAAAAAAATAAATAAATAAATAAATAAATAAATAAATAAATAAATAAATAAATAAATTGACAATCAGGATAAAGTGAAAAACAAAGAGGTTTATCATAAGGCTGTCACAGGTCATCTATTTTTAATAGGAGAGTGTTTTAGTTTGCTTTCAGATGCAGGATGGCAATTCAAAATTCGGACATTACACAGTCTAAGCTTCGGCAAACTGGAATTGATATGTATGGCACATCTAAGTCAGTGAGAATTTATTTTTAAAAGCAATCTATGATTAACAGAAATAAAAGCATAGGCACACCTCAAGTTAAAACATAATAAAAATGTAAATAGCTATAATTCTCATGATCATAAATGGAGCCTTACATGTATGGGCAAGAGATACTATTGAGGAATTACTCTGGTCACACATTCTTCCAAATGTTTTATAAACATCACCTCATTTAGTCATTTCACCAACCTTATGATGTTAATAATGTCATTAGCACCATTTTACACATGACAACACTGAAGCTCAGTGAGTGTATTTAACTTGTTCAAAGTTGCGAGGCAAATAAGTAGCAAAATCAGAATTAAAACCTCACTTTCTCACTGTACATTGTGGGTCATGGTCACCAGAAAGGCGGTCTCCCTCCACCCCTGCTGGCCAGCGGTATGGAGCTAGAGGTAGTGGTTTGCAAGAGTCAATTGTTAAATTGTCAGAAATGTTGTAAGGCGGTTGTTAAACACGGTTATGTCAAAATTGGCCGTACTAGGGATATTTACACCACAGCAATTGGCAGATGTTACCAATCAGAGACCCCTTCCCTGCCACCAAAGCTGGCTGTCAAACATTTACTGTCCTACCACTGAATTTGGTTTTTGTGCCCGACAGTGTACTAATGTTCTTTGTTCTTTGTAGTTTCCCTTAAGCCTGTCCATGTATTGACATTTCTGTGTTAGTCATTCTTTAGTTGATCCTTTTGAGTGTGTTCCCCTTTTTCATACTAATGACACATTTAACCAAATATTAGGGCAAACAGTAGCTGAGCCTAGAATTTAATACCTTGAGTGATGCTTAAGAAAATTGAGCAATAATAGATGTCTTTACATCAACTGAATTCATAATAATCATTAATATGTCAATGTTTTCACTCTGATGGGTGTGGCTCAGTGGGTTGGGCCTCATCCTTGACACCAAAAGGTTGGGGGTTCGATTCCCAGTCTGGGTACAAGCCCAGGTGTGTCTCTCTCTCACTTTCTTCCCCCCCCTCTCAAAATATATATATATATATATATATATATATGCTAATTTTTTCCTCCTGCCTCTGACTTTTTAAAGGATTTCCAGAGGAGGCTTTCTCCAGATGTTGAAATGAGTTATTTATAATAGCTTGATTTTAACTGCACATTTTGGGATGACCATTGAGCTTGAAAGCAGGTGTCTGTAACAATCTGGAATGCTGCTGTTTTTTTAATTTATACATTGAAAGTCCATGTTGCATGTATATATCTTCAAGGTTATTACCTCTAGCAGGAGTAGGAAGTCATCAGTGTGGATGATGGGTATATAGTTGATTAAAGCTGCATCTGCTTTTTATATGGCCTGTCATCAACTTCCACTGGCTGAATTTATAGACTGTCCCATTTTCTCCATCCAACTTGCACACTAAACACTGTCCAACTTTTAAATACACGCCTGATGGCCCAGCCATATATTAACACAGGTAAACCAACCACCGAGAGACAAAACAGAAACCCACTTGAATACATTAAATTATAAACAAATAACTAATTGATTATTATTGATTCCATTAAAATTAATCTGCACAGCTAAGGCACAGAGCAAACAACTGCCGTGAACAGATGGCGAGGAACAGAATCAGCCTTTAGCCCACCGTCCTCTCATTCCTCGTGTCCCTTCCTTGAGATGGACGCTGTGGCGAATCGTGTGCCTTCGAAACTCCCCCTTAGTGAGCTGCAGTAGGTGTTCATATGGGTTTTGCTCATGGACACAGGAAGCACATGGGGTGAGAGGTTTGTGAGGAGTGAATAGGCAGAGCAATCTTTGCTTTTTCAAATAAGGTGCAGGAGGAGAGTCAACAGTTTGCACAAATACTACATGCTCAAGGCTAACATTCGCTGATTTTAGTAATTGGATGATTACCAACTGCAGTTCAGGAATCCTTGCCAATCCTTGAGCTGTGAGTCTTTTTTTTTTTTTTCTTTATTGATTTTAGAGGGAGAGAGAGAGAGATGGAAACATCAATGAGAGAGAACATCGACTGGCCGCCTCCTGCATGCCCCCCACTGGGGATCAGGCCCACAACCTGGGCATGTGCCCTGACCAGGAATTGAAACGACAACCTCTTGGTACATGGGTTGATGCTCAGCCCCTGAGCCACACCAGCCGGGTGAGCTGTGACTCCCTAATTGTATTGCTACCAGAACCTGCCTAAAAAGACTCAAGACCATGTGCTCGATTGAATTCCTGTTTTTATTTTTTGCAATTTTTGTTTTGAGGAAAATGTCTGCAATGTTGTTTAGCTTTGCTCTTTTATCCCCTTTCCAAATATGCTGATCTTACTCTTGAGGGCAAAAAGAAAAATCATCAGAATATTCATTGATTATCTCCACCAGTGCTATCGCCATGTCCTTCTAGCTTCTACGGATGGCCACACTTAAGTGCTTTTTCAGTCCCCTCGAAAGCAAAAGAGGAAACTCACCGAAAATGAATCACAAAGCATAAACCAGGATGCCACCTAGGACTGTAGTCCGATTTCCATTGGCCAGTTCTGGGTTGTGTTCATACTTGGTAACCTCTGTAGAAATAGATCAGTTTTTAACATTTCAAGTTTTAATACAGAGTTTGATCTCTGGGAATTGTTTCTCAGTAGCAATGATCACAGAGTGGAGCCATTCCTACTTTGTGTGCAGAAAGAGATGTAGTTCTTGTCTCCTATTCTAAAGAAAAGGGTTGTATCACAGAAGCTATTGTCATGCCCTATGAATAGTAAATAATTTGATTAACTTTTCTCTCCTGCACAATGAATATTTAGCCCCTAGAGGTTTTCATTTATCCTGGGCGAATGCCAATATACCCAAAACCAATTCAAAATGACATCTGTTTTTCCTCTAAGCTTAATGAATATTTAGAAATGTAAGTAGAATAATGATTTCACTATGTTGTTGTTGTTGTTAATCCTCACCTGAGGATATTTTTTCCATTGATTTTTAGAGAGAGTGGAAGGGATGAGGGAAGGGAAAGAGAGAGGGAAAGAGAGAGAAACATCATGTGACAGAGACACATTGATTGGTTGCCTCCCGCATATGCACCAACAGGGCCCAGGATTGAACCTGCAACCCAGATACGTGCCCTTGAGCAGTAATCAAACCCATGACCCTTCAGTGTGCAGGCTGACATTCTAACTACTGAGAAACACCAGCCAGCGCATGATTTCATTTTTATCTAAAAATATTTGATTTAGGGATTAGATTTTTCACCAATATTAGTAAGAGTACATATAACTGATTTAAATAAATTTTAAATAGAAATATTTATTAATGTACATTCATGATTTTAACTATATATTGACATAAGATATGAGACTCCAAAGCACTCTATATTTAGAATCACTAAAATTATTTTTCTACATGTACGTAATCTTTGGACATCTCAATTCCAATTTCCCTTTTTCTTTTTTTGAACCACTAACAAATTTAATTTTAAAAAGGGGAGCCTGGCTGGTGTGGCTCAGTGGTTGAGCATCAACACATGCACCAAGAGGTTGCCGGTTCGATTCCCAGTCAGGGCACATGCCCAGGTTGTGGGCCCAATCCCCAGTGAGGGGCATGCAGGAGGCAGCCAATCCATGTTCTTTCTTCTTTCCTCTCTCTCTAAAATCAATAAAAAGAAAACATATTTAAAGAAAAGGGGAGAAAGCACAAATATACAACATGAAATGACAAGAGAGAAATAACTGTTAACATACAAAATTTTGTTTTTTAAATCATGAAAGACTACTTTGCATAGTTTTTAAATAATTTATGTAAATAAATTAGAAAACCTGGATGAAATGCATCATTCCCTAGGAAAACACAATTTACCAAAATGTACACAAGTGTTGTTGGAAAGAAGAAGCCGAGCAGATATGACAGAATTAAAGGAAGGTATCAAGGATCGAGGCCACAAAAGGCAGTAGGCCCAGCTGATGTCATTGAGGATTGTACGGAAGAGACCAGATGGGCTTAGTGCTCCTTAAAATGCTTCCAAGAAAGTGAAGGTCAGTCCCCAACTCTTTTTATGAAGTAAGCATAACACCAAAACCAAAAACAAGTATAACACTGATATGCAAAAGGCAGTTTAAAAAGGAGACTATTTCGGATGACTGTGATTTATGGATAGTTTCAATCCTTTTATTTCCCTTTTTGCAATAGCTTAAACCTTTCAGAGTTCCTAGGAAAAGCCACTGCACACCTCTGCACATCTTTGTGAAAGCATTTCTGTGTGAAGTCTGTATATTGTGGATCCAGTTTCTCCAAGCCTACTAGTAGTCGGCTCGCCGTTGAGTCTGCTGGATCACCCCCAGCTCTGATTCACAAGCAGATGGACATGTCCTTTCTCAGTCTTCATTATGTAGTAGAGGTTATGGACACTTGGGTGTCAAGTGATTTGAAATTGTTGCTCCATCTATAACGTGCACCCATTCAAATCAGAGAATGTGTGTTATCATATCCGTTTCATTATCGTCTTGCCATTAGTATTTATTTTTCCTGCATGCACACACACACACCAATTTTGTTTTTTTTTAGTGCTGTAAATTCTATGCAAATCAAGGAAATAAATCTTTTGTCATATGTGTTGCAAAGTATTCCTGGTCTATTATTTATCACAACTTGAATTTTTCTAGCTTGTCACTTGACATTTAACAGACGTGTGTATAGGAAACAAGAAGTATCTGGATTTTCAAAATATTTTGCATAAGCATATTGATTTTCTTCTGAGTGTGGTGTTTAGTACATTCTGTAAGAGTTTAGAATTTTGAACGAGTCTAAATTTGTGAACTAATTATGTAATGATGAGGGTATTTTTACCGTTTGAAATGTCCCATTCTGAAATGATTCTGAGATATTAAAGAAGAGATTAAACAAAGGCCCCAGTTCCATGAAGATTTTTTTTTTTAATTTCAAGTTTTTCTTATTTTATCCTGCATCAAAGTCTATTGCATGAAGGATTAAATCCAAACCTTAAACACGTAAACATGAAATATAGGGAAATAAAAATAGTGGAATGTGCCCTGGCCAGTGTGGCTCAGTTAGTTGAGCATCATCCCATGCACCAAAGGGTCGCTGGTTCGATTCCCGGTCAGGGCGCGTGTCCAGGTTACAGGTTGGATCCCTGTTTGGGGCTCATGCAGGAACCAACCGATTGATGTTTCTCTCTCTCTCAAATTTATAAAACAATATTTTTAAAAAGAGTGAAATGCTACAAGAATCAAGGTTTAAATATGCTTTTAGTGGTGAAGTAGCAGGGTTGTGATGCTGGACCGCAGAAGCCCGTCTACTTATTGGAATTAAGTCAGTCACTTGACCTCTCTGGTCCTCAGTTCTCCCGCTAAGAACGCCCGAGTAGGACTATCTTCCTGGCTTCTGAGTGGGGTTTCGAAGGCTCTCTCGAGCTTAGGAAAAGCTCTGTGAAGGGTCTGTGAAGCAAAAAATAAACTTGGTGTTCAACCATATCTATCACTAGAACCTCAGATTAACTCTGACAGCCGGAAACCAAACACAAACGTAACGCTTCGCTCTCCTCTGCCCACCCGACGAAGGCCGGCGCCCTGTGAAATGCACGCGTGCACGTGGAAATGAATGGATGCAGTTGTGCCATAAACATCTGATGACCATTAAAAATGCTTTAAATTGCACCCCTGTGTGACAGAGCTAGCCACCGATACTGACATAATTATTTATATAAAGGAACAGATTGGCTTTACTGAATTCACTGACTTCTAATCTTCGCCTACCATTTCAAGGCTGTCTTGATTAAGATGTAGGAGGGGATTAGGTTTATTCAAGTTGGATTAATGAGATGCCCGATTTGAATAGTGTTACCCACAGTATTTAGTGTTTCGCCTTGGCTTTTATAAGATCCTTTTTCCTTACTCCTCCAGTTCAATGTATGAGCATTTCACAGGAAGGTCTCACATAGAGTGTTTCAGAGCCACGCATGTGGCCATTTTGTATCAGTTTCGGCATTTGGAAATGATGGTTTCATCATCTCTTGGATTGTTCTTTAGAAAGAGAAACACGTGTCTCCACCATGATGAGTCTGGGAGGCTTTGGGACACTATTGAGATTGAAGTGCTATGCTTGCAAAAAAAAAAAAAAAAAATTGTTTCTAACAAAAGGTGTGCTTTGAATTTTCCTTTCTACTGCCTTTCTATTCTTTTTTTTTTTTTTTTTAATTCTCACGTGGTGCTCTGAAGCAGTTACAATGAATCTAGGCGCTGAATTCAGCTTTCCTAATATGTTAAAGAAATTATCAGGCACTTCACTCCATCTAGAAATATCACCCAAAGAAAAAAATAAACCTTTGCTAGCTAGTGTTGTGCAACGAGCAAAAAGGATTTAATCAGTACCATTACTTTCCATTTGACAGGCACAAAATTGTACCGTCTCGGAGAAAGAAACTATTTGTATACTTCTTTTAACACGGTTACTTTTGTGTTCACAACTTACTGAGATCCAGTGCACCTCTGTGATGGTGTGAGCACCAGTGTGCTTGAACATGTGTGATGTCCCGTGTGTAAAGTCTTACACTTGAGACACAGATGATGCTTAAACATCTGCCCTGGGAAACTGAGTAGACTGCAGATACCTTCACTGACATCCAAAGATGGTCATCAGGACCTGCTATCATTTGGGGTACAATAAAATGTTTTGTCCATGTGGAGTCTCTCCAAGGCGGCTTCATGGATCACATGAACAAATGATGATTTATAATGACTCCCTCATGGGTGGCAGTTTATAAATCACTGCCTATATATTGCTTCAAGTTCTAAATGTTTTCATCAACTTGTTAACTAAGAAAAGTTTTTAGGGGCTGGTCTCCTCCTGATACCACGTTCTACAATAGCTGTGAAATACCAAGCGGGCTTTGGTTACTTGGAGACTGATTTTTCCGTATTGTTGTTATGCAGGATAATTACTCATCACCATTTTCCTGGACACCATCACACTGAACTTGGGCTTTCAAATCCAAGAATGATGAGGACAAAGGAAGGTAGGAGTTAAGACCTTTTGGTGCCTTGGCTTCATTGCTGTGGAAGTATGAGATGGTAGGTAAACAGCTGGCCATGTGAGTTTTGGGACTTGTCCATTAGTCTAGCTATATTGTCAATGACCACAAATAGTAAGACAGCACATTTCATGCTATTCTGAAATAGTGGAAATCCTTTTAAATCTGCATTAACATTGTTTCTGACTACATCCTACATATTTACCCAGGTCCCTGCTGTTTAGACTTTTCAGTATTTTCTTTTTATATAAATTATTGATAAATTCTGCACGTTCAGAGGCAATATCAACGTAGGTAAATTTCAAGGAGCTTTCTACACCTCTTAATGTTTTTGCTATTTTAATAAATACTTTATTCTATTTCCATTGAGGTCCAAGTTTCAAATTAAATATGAAAAATAACAAAGGTATTACTTTACCTTTAAATGGCGAGATAGATAGATAGATGATAGATAGATAGATAGATAGATAGATAGATAGATAGATAGATAGATAGAGACAGACAATGGACAGGCATTCATGTAAACTGTCGGGATAATATATATATAGTTTAGCTGAGTGAGTCATTTTTTTTTTTTTTTTTAAACTGAAACTGTTTATGTTTCCATAGCTGTTGGGTAAATTTGATGAGTTACCTTCCTTGTAAGAGTTGTTCCTCTATGTAGGGGTTGAAAATATCAAGACTCGCAGGGATGGGGAACACCTGACCCTCGGGTAGCATAAGGCCCACAAAATCAATACCAGTTAACATCACAGGCCTCATCAAATGAGCCTAAATATAGCAGGCTAATTTCTTTTTTTTAATCCTCACCCGAGGATATTTTTCTATTTATCTTTAGATAGAATGGGAGGGACAGAGAGGGAGAAAAAGAAAGAGAGAGAGAAACATTGATGTGAGAGAGACACATCAACTGGCTGCCTCCTGCATGACCCCGACCAGGGCCAGGGATGAACCTCAACCGAAGTACATTCCCTTCACCAGAATCGAACCCTCAACTCATTGGTCCCCAGGCTGATGCTCTACTGCTGAGCCAAACTGGCCAAAGCTAGCAGGCTGATTTTTAAGTTGATAATTTTGTATGGACTATGAATGATGTTAAAAATATCCAAATGGCCCTTTGCAGAAAAAAGGCTCCCCACCCCTGCAAGGGACTCAGGACATGCTCCCCCACCCCCTCCAGGATGTTAGTGATCACAGATACTCTGGTATCTCTTCCCCCTTGAAAGACGTGGGGAGGTAAAAGCAAACAGACAACTGCCATTACATTTCCAAATTAAAGGTAAAATTGGGAACTTCTTACCTGCTTAAATATTGTTTTTCATACATTAAATTTAAATTCGCTAAGAATAAGCTTTTTAAAAAGTGGCCTTAAATTGCATGCTTTCATGCCATTAAACATTTATTTTCTTCAAGTACATCAAGAATGTCATTCATACCGAGCCTTATACTATTTTTAATCATAAAACACAACTAGGCTTATTGAATATGAATACATTCTGTAGTTTGACGCATTATAAAATGCTGTGCTCTGCTTTTATGAAAAAAATCTTTTCAGTGTAACTTTGGCTTATGAATATTATAACAGGACTTTTCTGTTCACATTCAGTGAACTGAGGCAACCTTCACTCGAGCGCCTGGAGTCTCCTTCCGTGAATTTGTCTTACGAGAATGCATATTCGATGCTTGGACGTCTCTGAAGAAAAAGCAATATGGAAAGTTCATAACCTTTAGGAGTAGTCTGGGTTTTGTTTTTATTTTTCAGTATATATCAGGTAAAATTTTTCATATGCTCACTTTCCAAAGAAAGGTTAAATGGACTTCACACGCAGCATAGACAGTGCTACTATTTCTCTCACCCAGAAAGTTTTATTTTGGCATATGACATGCAGAAAAATTAGCTTCCTCAATTAACAGCCCATTCAGAATATCATTGCTACTAAGGTTATGTAACCAGTTGCCTTCTGAATAGTTTGAATATTTTATCTAGAAAATATTAAAAGGTCTCTTTCAAATCATGGAGTAAAAATGTTACTTTGTTAAATATCTACATTTATAAATAGTAAATCAGACTATTCAAATGGTAGAAAGTACTGTGAAGTCTAAAATCAAGAAAGTTAAGAACTTTTATTATGCTCGGAGACTCTTTTTCCTAACTCTCTCGTCACTTGATAGTAATGCATATAACTGCTAAGTATAAAGTCACCAAAACAGGAGTTGCTAGCCCTACTGGTTTGGCTCAGCAGTTAGAGCATCGGGGCAAAGGGTCCTGGGTTTGATTCCCGGTCAAGGACACATACCTGGCTTGCATGTACCCTGGGTTGGGGTCTCACAGGAAGCTCCCAGTTGATGTCTCTCTCTCTCACATCAGTGTTTCTCTCTCTCCCTTCCTCCCTTCTACTCAATCTAAAAATCAATGGGAAAATATCCTCAGGTGAGAATTAACAAAAAATAAAAATAAAAAGGAGATGCTAGCCAGTTCACAAGCTTTGGTGGGGGGGATAGCTCTAGTCCAGACAAATAAGTCAAAAATAAAATGGGAGCAGGGCCTAAGCGCACGGAGATGTTCTCCATGGAGGGATGTGCGGGGAGCTGCCGGCAGCCAATGTTCCCAAAGCTGAGGTGCAGGCGTCAGGGCCCTGAGGGAGCACCCTTGGGGACAGTCCTTCCATTTCTGTCACTCCATAGCTGTCAGAACTCAGGGGCCTTTGGCTGTCTCCCCAAGACCATACACTGGAGTCCTCCTAAGTGGACACAGGAGCACACGGTCAGATTGTCTTCAGCCCTGTGCGTCCCTTGCAGGAGGAAACGGGCCACGCAGGCCCGGCCGGAGGCCACGCTGCCCTGTATCTACCTGGCCGGGAGCTGCTCTCCGCTCTCACCCACTCCCCTGGCGGACCTGTCATTCCGGGGACGAGAACCTGAACATTCTCAGCTAAAGCCTCCTCTTTCCGCATCACAGGTGATTTATGGGGGAGACTTTTTCACACGGACAGATTGAAGAGCTGTCGGATTGTGATGATTAAGGGCTCGGGCACAGGAGGCAGGCTGCCGAGGTTAAAAACAAGGCGGGAGGCGGATCACCTTGGGGGTCGGCAACTTCTCTGCATTTTTATTTAGTTGCCTAATATTTAGTAAATCAGGAATGAGGATGATGATAATGATGATCATAGCACCATATAGGGTTGTTTCAAATATTATATGATACATGGCAAAGTCTGGAACATGGTAAACATACATTAGCTACAAGAACACCCTAAATTATAGTAAAATTATGTTCTAAAAATAACTTTGTTTGCACACGGTAACCTGTAGTCATATGTGATATATTTTTACAGCATCCCCGACTAGAGGTGCCTTCATCACAAAGGGCAGTGCCCTGGCCGGTTTGGCTCAGCGGTTAGAGCATTGGCTTGTGGACCAAAGAGTCATGGGTTCGATTCTGGTCAAGGGCACGTACCTCAGTTATGGTTCAGTCCCCAGCCCTGATCTGGGTCATGCAGGAGACAGCCAATCGATGTTTCTCTTTCCCACTCTGACTGAAGATAAATGGAAAAATATCCTCAGGTGAGGATTTAATAAAAAAAAGAGAGATTCAAGGTTGAGGCCTCAGACAAGTAGGGATTTATCCTCAGACTCCTCTCTAACCACGACACTAAGAGAGGTCAACAGGGTGAGGATAGGGATTCAAAGGAAGCTCAAGGGAAGCACCCAACCCAGCCTGAGCGGTTCGGAGGAAGGCGAAGTGAGGAAGCAACTGGAAGGGGATGTTTTCTAGCTGGTGGGCTAGACATGTAAATGTACTGTCTTAGGTCTGTGGAGATCAGAAATCTGAAATGGGTCTCAGCGGACAAAATCATCCTGTTGGCAGGCTGTGTTCCTTCTGGAGGCTCTAGGGCAGACTCGTCTCCTTGCCTTTTCCAGGTTACAGACCCCTTGGCTCCCAGCCCCCTCCTTCATCGTCAAAGCCAGCAGCTGAAGGTAGAGTCCTCTTCACACCACAGTGCATTAGTCTTACCTACTGTCAGCCTCTGTCTTCCAATGTAAGGACCCTCATCATTGCATCGGGCCCACCAGAGTAATCCAGAGTAATCTCCACATTATAAGGTCAGCTAGTTAGCAACCCTAATGCCGTCTGCACCTTAACTTCCCCTTTGACATGGAAGGGAACATAACCACGGGATCTGGGAATTAGACATAATCATCTATAGGCGCTCTTCCCTCTGCTTACCACTGAAGTCTAAGTGTCAATTAACCTCAGGAACAAGATAGGGAAGGAAGAGAGAAATGCAACACTGAGGATTGAACCTGTTTTTTAATTATACACGCGATAAATGGAAAAGACTACAGACACACAGTTCTACAGAGCAAGGCCGTCCAAGATCAGTTGCTTAAATCTCCTTAACTAACTAGTATTAGCAAAATGCCTTCCTGTTTCTTTTTGAGAGTCATGGGGTGTAATGCAAACATCTGATCGTCTGACTGTTAGCAAAATAAGTGGGAGAAATTGAGGAATGGTTTCATCGTTGCTGCTCTACATAGATTTGGGTCCCATTTTATGAGCATTAATCTGCAAGCTTCCCATCTTCCTCACTGACCGTTGTTCTTCCTAGGGAAAAAAATCAGCTTCCAGGTCATCAAAAAAGTCAATCTAATCAGGAAAAAAAAAAAAAAGAGAGAGAGAGAGAAAGAGAAAACAAGGGTGGGGGTGGGAAAAGAGTATTTGATTACCCTACTACTGTTTTCAATTTCATATGAAATTATAAGGTAAAAACAGTATATAATTACAGTTTTAAGATATCAAGCAGGACATGGAGTGTGTTAAATAATAGTTTACAAATCCTCCATGCTTCCTATTCCAGACCCAATTCTTAAACATAATTGCGATTAATAGTTGCTATGTATCTTTTTCCAGACATTTTTTATGCATGTGTATGTACACATTAAAGAGTCCAGATGAAATGTATATTGTTCTGCAGCATGGTGTGTGTGTCCCCTATTGCTGGTTTGAGATGACAGTTTAATTAGGAAACATTTACATATTTATGACATTTTATGTACCCTTCCAGGAAGAAATGTCTTTCCACTATTTCAAAATCTCTTTTATTTATGTCCCTTAGTTATCTTAGTAGAGTTTTAAGCTTTCCAGCCAAGAACCAGACCTTTTTAAGATTTATTCTTTGTGTATTGTATTGTTGTTCTTCCTCCTCTTGTTTTTGTTAATGGTCTCTTCTCAAAAAAGGAAACCACTGAATTATAAGCAATTACCTAACACGTCCCTTCCTTTTGGAAACGTTTTTCTGTAACATCCTTGAATACATCGTCGCCCACTTCTCTCTGCTTCAGGGATATCAGTGGTGTCCAGCTTCTGGCCCCTTATCTGTCATCTTCTCTGTAGCTTTACCAGTGCAGTGAGCGAACGTTCCTACCTGTTACTCCTGTTCCACGGCAGGTTATCAGGAAAGTCACCTGCTGCTTTATCTCTAGTAATTGGTGGAATTTCTGCATTTCCACCCGTGTACTGTGGGGCCATCCCCAGCGTGCCATGGCATGGGTCCTGAGTCCTGGAGCCGCAGCCCCACCTAGGCGTGCAACCTTTGTAGGCTATTAACCTCTTTGTTCCGCTGTGTTCTCTCTAAAGAGGGCCAGCAGAGAGGGTGGCTGGTTTTGGAACCACATTATGAGCTGTGGGGTTCTGTGGGGCAGCCCAAGAACGAAGGTTGGGGTGGGGAAGACACCTCAAAAGGGAGCGTGCCCTCTTCAGTTTGCTCATCTTTTGCAGATGAAAGTGTATTTTTGCTTTGTCTTTTACACAATACAGGGTTTGATCCTTAAATAAAATACAGAAGCCCACTAGACTAAAGAATCTCTCTATGGGTATCTCTGAGAAGATATTGTAGAATCTCCTGTTTTGTGGGCTAGCCACCAAATATCCGTGGCACGTGCCTATGATTCTCCGCATTTCAGTAGACTCAAATGCTTTTAATTTGATGTTTGTATTTTCAACAAGCAAACATGTTGGAAGCAATTTTATAATGAGCACATTTTCATTCCCTCTAAAAATTCATACTTTTGGAAACCCTTTGTTCTTTTTTTTTAATGAACTATTTTCCAGTCCTCTCTACTTTTCCAAACAAGATTAATTTCTCCAAGTCATGGGATCTCCTGGCTCAAAGCTCCCACCACTACATTTTGTAATTACTTTTAGTTGTGCTAGACTAGAGATGGCAGGATCTCCCGGAACACGTGTAGCTCTGTGTTGTCTTCACATGTTCCCTGCCTGGCTGCAACTACATGGTTTGGGCAAGTTGATTCATCTCTATGTACCTCTTTTTTCAGAGTCCCTGCAATGCTTTTGGGAGTTGAAAGTTATAATTACTTGGTTCAGTGCCTAGCAGATAGTCAGCTGCCCGTGGCTACTAACACTGAACTTCACGCTTCCTATGTCCGCCCGAGACATCAAACTACCGTCCAGTGTCAAATTTGAGGGGGGAAATACACAAAATATACCCACACATGTTATACATTTTATCATCTCTATCGAAAGAGAATGACGAACTATTTAGGTATTTCAACTTCCTAAATGTTTTAATCATTTTTTAAAAATTCATGAAAGTGCAAAATTGTTCTCCTTGCTTGATCGGGGAATATATATAATCCAAAGAAAAAAGTATCTGTGCAAAGGCCACCATGGAACAGAGTACCGTATTTTGGTGACAGTAAACAGAGGAAGTAAATACAGAGTAATATAAAAAAGTCCCCTCTCTAGTACCCAGAGCAGATGTTGTGGAATTGATAGCATCCTCTTTTCAGAGATGCTGAACTCTCTTATTCTCCTGAGTGCACATCCAGGCAGCCCCCATAAATGCTTAAGGGACGAGTCCTGTGTGTCTAACGGAATGGGATAAAGAGGGGCTCAAACATACATAAAGACTGTCGAGTTTATTTCCTCCACGTAAAAATAAAGCATGAAAGCAACAAGTAGTCAACTCAAAAATGCTCACACAACTAAAACATCTTTAGGAAAATGAATAGTCGATATAACGAAGGGAGAAGGCTGGGAAATAAATGAGATAGATGTTGAACTTATTTTTTTAATCTCTGATTTAAAAGAATAATTTTTGCCAAAATAGAGAATAATTATGATGTAATGCAGCCTCGGTAAAATATGTATTAATCAACTATAGAATTTGAAGCTGCATATAAATTTATAGCCAGCGTGAATGAACTTACTTAATATTCAGAGATACAAAGTAAATTCCTAAATATTGCAGTTTTATTTTCCTCAAATCCTGAAAACAATTTTTGTAAAATATATTTTGATTTAAATAAATTCAGAATATAATTTCATTTAAAGATGCGTTTGTACAGCACATTTATCTAGTTGCTAGATGTTATACTGGAAAAGCATAAAATCGGAGAGCCAGTTAAACAAATTAATATACTCCTTTTCAAATATGGAATCCCAGAATACTGAACTAAAAACATTTCGAAGGACCAAACTGATCCAGTCTTAGCCATGTTTTTATGTTCTATATTTGTACTACTATTTTCCCTTTAACCATATATATTTTATATATGTAAGAGATACATATTCTTCTATGTAACAATATGCATTTCTAGGAATGACCTGAGATTTGTTTTAAAACAGGATGATATACAATGCTTGGGAGTGGGGGGGGGGGGGGAGAGGACATCTGTAACAAAAATAAATTTTAAAAAACTGGATGATATAAACTAATTTAATGTAATGATATAAACTAATTTAATGTCTACTTTCCTCATTTTATGTATGTATTTTTGCATATTGAAGACCTGATGTATATTCATACTTAGAAAAATCAGCTCACTCAGCCAGGAGCATAGTTAGACAAACTGGGGGAAGCAAAGGCACTGAGGCCCAGGGATTTTTACAGTTTGTATAGTTCAGTCAATAAACTATGTATAGAATCTTTCGATCTATAAAATAGTAACAAATACTGTACAATATTATGTTTTAATACAGGATGTATTGTGTTATACACATAAGCCCATATGCATACAAAGAATAAAATACAATTTTCAGTGAAAAAATACTTACATGCAATAGTATTACATTGGAGTCCATTTTGACTAACATTTGAAGAAAGACCTTACATACATCTAAAACAGACTTAGTAAAATAAGGTAAGTCCTACAAGTTATAGCAATTACATTTGAATGAGTACTAAGGTGAATATTGTAATCCATACTGAAGAAATGAAGGGAGCTTGCTAGGATGTTTTTCTCCAAATTGTGTTCCTTGGGCCACTCATTTTAGAGTTGACTAGTAAGTGTTTCAGTGGAAAAGGGTACTTTGGTCAAAGTAATGTGTAACTGTTGGATAGACAACACTATCCCCTTTGCACGTTACATGGTTTCAGTGTGCAGGCCTGCTGGGTCGCTCCAGGGGGAGGGTCCACAGCTTTACACTGACCCTGGGGCTTTTCTCTAACAGAGGAAGTCACAAGAACTGTGTTCCTTGGAAGAGCTATTCAAAGTGATGGTTTACACGACCTTGTCCACACCTGTTATTAATTATATGTTACGTGTTCATTTTATTCTTCAATGGAAAGATATATATATATATGAAGATATATATATATATATATGAAGATATATATATATATATGAAGATATATATATATATTGAAGATATATATCTCTCTCTCTCACTGGTAGGACCAGTTTCACCGAGTGTAGCCGGTGAAGAAAGAAAAACTACTTGGATGCATTTTATTTATTTATTTAGTTAGTTATTTCCTCACCCGAGGGCATTGTTCCATTTTTGTTCAGATAGATTGGGAGGGAGAAAGAGGAAGAGAGAGAAACATTGACGTGAAAGGGACACATAGAGTGGCTGCCTCCCGCACAACCCAACCAGGGCCGGGGGACAAACTGCAACCGAGGTACGTGCCCTTAGCGGGAACCGAATCCGGGTCTCTCTGGACCGCAGGCCAACGCTCTAACCGATGATCCAAACCAGCCAGTGTGGGAGCCTTGGATGCATTTTAAATGCTGATTAGTACAAGTAAATAAGAATAGTGTTGTTATTTTCAAAGAAGCAAAACATAAAATGACTTGCATTTGGAGAATACTGCATATATATGTATGTGTGTGTGTATATACACATATGCATATATATTTAAGTATAAATATATAAATATGCATCAGGTCCTCAAATATGTTCATTCAACATCTTCTCAGTGTAATGTTGATGAGATGCCATAGGAATTTCACTCTTGTTGTATCAATTAGCCTGTAGTAAATTGGTTTTGTTATACATCGTTTCGCTTAAAGTTGCAGAATCTATTGACGATGTTAAATTGAGACTTATTTTATTATTGAAACACATATATACATATATATGTAGTTAAGTACAGTTTCTAGACAGAGCCTTTTCCTCCCGAATAACAAGTCCTTTGAGTCTCTACTTACCTTAACAATAAAAATTTAATTCCAACTTGCCGTGTGGACATGATAGACATTTCTTAAGGAAGAATCAGATCATGAATGAGAGTAAAACATTGTAGGCTAGTCCAGGGACTCCTTACTGTCACTGTTTTCTCTACAAGGTGAGGATTTATAGGTAAGTCAATTGATTACTTGTACTCTGAGGTCTTGATTTCACACTTCAATAAAAAGCAGAATTTTTCCAGCATTGTGTCTTATCGGAATGTCTATCTGAAAATTAACAATTACTCTTAAGAACACTACTCACATCTTAAAATGTATAAAAGGAGCAAATTTGTGGGAAAAATATCTTAATGAGCCAAATTTTAGAAATGAGAAAATTCAAGAGAACTAACAGAAATCTTCACTAAGCTCAGTAGGTGTTACTCTCCAAATGCAAGTCATTTTGTATTTTGTTTCTTTGAAAATAATTTCACACCATTGTTCTTGTTTACTTGCACTGATCACCATTTAAAATGTGTTCAAGTTGTTTTTCTTCCTTCACAGGCTACACTTGGTGAAAATGGTCCAAGCAGCAGGTTGTACGTGTGATGACACACACAAAACTCTGGAATCAAACAAGCCAGTTCAACAGCTTATTTGCAGTCTGTGTCTGCGGTTGCATTGTGTCGGCTGTAATTCACACTGTATCAGACTGTTGACTCAAGTTGCATATAATAAAACTTTAGGTGTCTTATTTTAAGAGATGATTTTTTTTTTAATTCTCACCGATGGATATGTTTATTGATTTTAGAGAGAGAAAGGGGGAGAGAGAGAAACATTGATCAGTTGCCTCCTGTACGTGTCTCAACTGGGGGAATGAACACGCAACCTAGGTGTGTGCCCAGACCAGAAATCCAACCTATAGCCTTTTGGTGCATGGGGGACCCTGCAACCAACTGAGCCACCTGGCCAAGTGCAAGTAATGATTTTTTTTTTTATTATTGTTACTGCCTGTAATAGCTGTCAAGTCACAGAATACATTCAGGAGAAAAGTATTTTAGGCTACTTAAATTTCAATTAAGTGAAATTAAATGATGCTGAAATTCAGTCTCCCAGTTGCACCAACCACCTTTCCACGTGCAGTTCATGGCTATTATGTCAGATAGTGTAAAGCTAGAACATTTACATCATTACAGAAAGTTCTAATGAACAGAGCCCTCCATCCTGTTGTTCCTAGAGGTATTTTTCAAATGGAGCTCTTTGTCCAAAGACTAAATGACTTGTTGAAGTACATATTAGTTAAATTACAAATTTTGAAAGGAATCTGGCCATGTGTAATTGTGCGAGTGTGTAGATTCTAGAATGTGGTTGTGAAATGGGTGGGGAGTCTTAAAATTGGATTCAGATGGGTGTTGGTGATACTTTTTTAAATTTTCTGAAATGCACTGAGATATATTTTACATCAGTAAACACATCCATCTAAAGTATAGATTTTCATGAATTTTTTAAAATGTATACACTGATATGAGCACCAACATCTCAAGATATAGAACATTTCATCACCTCAAGAGGTTCCCTTTCCAATCAAATCCATACCAAGATCCAGCCTCGGGCAACCACAGCTGGCTCTCTGTCAGGATAGATTAGATTTCTATTTCTAGAGTTAAAAAGAGTCTTATGTATTTATATTTAATATACTATTTCCTGTTTGGTTTACAACCTATATGTTTGCTAAACTCACTTTTTTTTAGTAGCTCTTTATGTAGATTCTTCAGGAATTTCTATGCAGACAATCATGCCATTTGTAATTAAAGACCATTTTATAACTTCATTTTTAACAGCTTCCCTTTGTTTCTTAATCTAGGTTTGGTTTTTGGCTAGACGCTCCAGGACAACAACTAACAGAATTGTAAGAGTAAATCTCTTGTGCACTGTTCCTGAAATTCAAAGGAAATATCCAATCTTCTTATCATGAAGCAAGAGACTGTCTATCCCAGGGATTAGACCTTATGCAGTTGTGGGAGCTGGTTAGCAGTCTCCTTAAGGCTGTCATCTTTGTATCTGATAATGTTGGAATTTGAGGTCAACAAGACAGGCAGTTAAACAGGGAAGATAAATGTATAATGGGGCGATCACAGACAGGATGGAACACACAAACAGGAGCTGGGATCCATGGGGATGTAAGTTTGCATTGTCCTCAACCCTGATGTGGGCATCGTGCAGAAGCTAGTGCGCTTTTACATGCTCAGCAGGCATCTGGCTCAAAAGTCAAGGCGACTGAAAGAGACCCAGTGGAAGGGAGCAACGGCAGGTCTGGCTGCAGTCCCGCGAAAAGATGGCCTCAAGTTCCCTCCAAGCGCCGCCTTCACCGTATCCTACATATTTGGGTAAGTCGTGTTTTCATTGAGTTCAAAGTATTTTCTCTTGTGATTTCTTCTTTGGTCCATGTGGTGTTGAGAAGTGTCTTTTTAAATCGGGCATTTGGGGATTTTTCAGCTGTCTTTCTATTATTGATTTCTGGTTTAATTCCATCATGGTCAGAGTGTGCACACTGTACGGTTTCTTTCTAATTTGTTAAGGTGTGTTATGGCCCATCATGTGGTCTGTCTCGGTGAATGTTCCCTGTGAGCATTAGAAGAATGTGTAACCGCTGTTGTTGGATGACGCAGTCTATAGCCTGCATTGTATCCATTTGATCGATGGCGTGTTGAGTTCAACTGTGTCCTTACTAATTTTCTGCCTGCTGGCTCTGTTCGTTTCTGATACACCGGTGCTGAAGCCTCCACCTCTAACAGTAGATTAATCCATTTCTCCTTGCCCTTCTGTCAGTTTTTGTCTCATGTAGTTTGACACTCTGTTGTAGGCACATACATATTAAAAATCGTTATGTCTTCTTGGAGAATTCATTCCTTTTTCATGTATAATGCTACTCTTCAGACCTGATAACTTCCCCCGCTGTGAACTCCACTCTGAAGTTAATCTACCTACAGCTGCTTTTTTTAAATTGGTGTTAGCAGGATACATCTTTCTCCGTCCATTTACTTTAAATCTATATGTAATCTAACTTATATTTAAACTGTGTTTCTTATAGAAAATATAGTTAGGCCTTGTCTTGTGGTCCACTTTGAAAATCTTTTTTTTTTTTTTTTTTTTATCCTCACCCGAGGACATTTCTCCATTTTTTTGTACAGATACAGTGGGAGGGAGAGAGAGGAAGGGAGAGAGAGAGAGAAACATCCACGTGAAGGGACACATGGAGTGGCTGCCTCCCGCACGACCAACCAGGGCCGGGGACAAACTGCAACCGAAGCACGTGCCCTTAGCGGGAACCGAACCCGGGTCTCTCCAGACCGCAGGCCGACGCTCTAACCGCTGAGCCAAACTGGCCAGGGCGAAAATCTCTCTTTTAATTAAGGTATGTAGAGCCTTGACATTAAAGTGGTTCTTGATATAGTAGAATAACATCTACCATCTCTGTTACTGTTTTCTATGTGTTGTCCCTATTCTCGGCTTCCGTTCTTCTTCTTTTTGTGATTTCAACTGAGCATTTTATATGAATCCATTTTCTCAGCTATACTTACTTCCTTTTTTTATACCCTTTTAGAGGTTGCCATAGAGTTTCCAATATACATTTACAAAAATCCAATTCCACTTTCAAATACTACTACCCCACTTCACAAGTGGTGTGAGTGAGTGCCTTCTCATGACAAAATAATCCTAATTCTTTCTCCCTGTCCTTTGTATTATTGCTGTCATGTATTTCATTTATATATAAGGTCACATAAGCATACACACACACAATCAAATACATTGCTACTATTATTATTTTAAGCAAATTAAGAAAATCACAAGTTTTTACTTTGCCTTCACTCATTCATTCTCTGATGTTCTTCCTTCTTTTCTGAAGATCTGAGTTTCCAAACTAAATATAAAAAGTTCTTGAGAAAGAAATGAAATGATTTAACATGTCTTGCAAAGCAGGTGTATTGGCAAAAATAAAATAAAATAAAAATGCTCCATTTTTGCTTGTCTGAGAAAGTATTTCTCCGTCACTTCTGGGTCCAGGGTGCAGAAGACTAGGCTGGTGAGCTTTTTCCCTCAACACTTTCAATGTTTCACTCCCTTCTCCTTATTTGCATGGTTTCTGAGGAGAAGCTGGATATAATTCTTACCTTTGATTCTCTCTAGATAAGATGCTTTTATCCTCTGCATTTTATCAAGAATTTTCTGTCTTTCGTTTTCTGAAAATTGGATATGATGTGCCTTGGGGTAGTGTTTTTGTTTTTAACATTTATCTGGTGTTCCCTGTACTTGGATCTGTGGTTTAATTATAGTTGTTTTTGCTTTTAATCCTCACCTGAGGATATTTTCCGTTTATCTTCAGGGAGAGAGAGACACATCGATTGGTTGCCTCCCACACGACCCCGACCAGGACTGGGGACTCAACTGCAACTGAGGTACGGGCCCTTGACCAGAATCGAACCCTTGACTCTGATCCCCGGGCTGACACTCTAACTGCTGAGCCAAACAAGCCAAGGTAATTACAGTTGTTTTAAATTCCAGGTCTCATAAGTCCAACACCCCTGCCATATCTGAGCCTGGTTCTGATGCTCTCTTCTAACAGTGTTTTTTACCTTTTAGTATTCCTTGACATTTTTTCTTCATGTCTGGACACGCTGTACTGGGTACCAGGAAGCCAGCCCCGGTTTCTGCTCTGGTAGGTGAGATTCTCTGTGCTTCTGTCTCTGTCTCCAAGTTCAGTGTAGCCATCGGCCCTGTGACCTCACATCTCTGACAGATCACAGATGAGTTGTCGACTTTTTGGTTTTTCAATTTTTAATTTATTGTTAGGATATAGTAATGACTTCTGGGCTTCTTCCATGTAGGACTGAAAAATTGGAACTCTTTACTATGAGCATTAAAGAATAATTCAGGACCATAAATACAGACCCAAAGTCCAGAGCTCTTACTGGAACTAACAGGAGAAACGTTTTAAAACTGAGATTTCAAAGAAAAACAAAAGCAAACCTCTTTCCTACAAAATACCATTTTATATTCATTTTGGACAGCAATTTAGTTTTACATTTTCTTCCACTCTCCCATCCAAGACAAACTGCGGGGTGGTTGTTTTTGCCTTCATAAAATAAAGGTCCGTTCTGATGTTGACCCCCACAAGGGCACCGAGTTCTGTTGCAGTGACTATTGCTGCTGGTCTGACAGAATGGTACAGGTGGCCTTTGAAAAAATAAATGTTCCTTTCTACTATGACCATAAAAAGGACAATGTTCACAATGGCCCTAACCATAAATATCTTCAAAACATAACTAGTGACTCTGAGTTGTTGGGATAAATATTGGATTTGTTTATACCTACAAGAATATTTATTGACTTGTTAAACTTTTCAATTGAAAAACGATTGCATCCAGGAATTCAAATACTGAAATTCAAATAATATTTAAGGGTAAGCAATGAAATATATGACCTCTATTTCCATGAGAGTGCATTAGGAATTCCTTCTTTTTAGCCCTTGATAACAGAATATAGAGCACAATTCTCCAAATTTTATTAAAGCCAACAAGGAAACCATCAAGAATACAAGAGAGCTCACTTAAAGCACAATTGAGAAACTAGGAGAACCGTTAGTCAAGAAATGTCTAAACAAGATTGCTAAATTATGTATAAGACTGGCTGTGTAAAGGCCAATAAATTAAATTATCAATATTTTCTGGTTAACCTCTAACTTTATTGAGCTCTACACTACTTGCACATTTATCACTTGTGGATTGTTAGTCAAATCTACTGTGACCACAGTCACACCTCCCACAGCAGCCGATGAGAGCCCAGCGGAGTCTTTTATAAAATGCTCCAGCGTAGTCTGCACAGCAATCAGTACCTTGTGTCTTTGTAGACGCAGCTCCTGCGGTCACCTTGTTCTCTACGCCAAGATGCCTTTTGGGTTCAAGAGGGATGAAGTGATAACTCCCATCCAGGGCACATCCTCACTGGAGTCTTATTTACAATATACAGCCCAGACGTGCCAGGCACAGCATACTAAGAGGGTTTCTTCGGTAAGAAATCAGTATACAGCAGCCCAGGAGACCCTCATTTATCTTCCAGCTAGTAAATTCCACCGGTGGGCCTATAGGAGGACAAGACTGTCCCCGAGGAGGACGAAACAGGGTTGCAGACCCGCAGTTAACCCTTTCTTACCCGTGTGTACGACAAACCGTCCTTCCATAAATTGTCCGGCCTCTGTTTTGAGTGGTGGTAAATGATGTTTTTTTTCCAAAGGGAAAAAATCAGAACTTGCAGGCAAATATAAAAAGAACGCACGCCATAGATTTTATAGTAACTCGTTAATTAATGCACAGCTCAGCAACATGTCCCATTGGTTCCAAAGAGAATTCAAATAGGCTATCAGGAATGCTGCAGGAAATTTACAAGCATTACTAAACTGGTCAACATTACAGGACAATGAACAATTGCACTCCACAAGATTCAATTCACTAGCATTTCTATGGAAAAGTGATTTACAGTCGTATAGGTTCCCTGTCACCATGAAATAGCTCCAGAACAGCAAGTTGGGAAGCCCAGAAATGTTTCGTGTGGGTGTGTCTGCATTTCAGAACGTTTCACAGATTTTCCAGACAGTGGCCACTTGTATCAGGTTTATACCGAGAAGCAGATTTGCTGGGTTGGGGGTATTTATATGTTCAGGCTTAGTGGCTATCGATAGATATTTGTTTCTCAAGTGATCGTGCTAATTTATACATGCACTCATCAGCCACGTAGAATTCTGCATAGGCTCTTACAAATTAAGAAGTTCTGAACTATTTCAGATCTTTGGAAGGTAAAGCTTTAAATAGTCTCCTTTGTGGTATAAAGAATGTATCTGTTCTTTAGCCCGGCCAGTGTGGCTCAGTGGTTGTGCATCGACCCATGCACCAAGAGGTTACCAGTTCCATTCCCGGTCAGGACACATGCCCAGATTGTGGACCCAATCCCCAGTGGGGGACATGCAATCAATGTTCTCTCACATCAATATTTCTATCTCTCTCTCCCTCTCCCTTCCTCTCTCTAAAATCAATAAAGAAAAAAAAAAAGTATCTGTATCTGTTCTTTGTATCTAGTTCCAGGTACAAAACTTCAAAACCATTACAACTTCTTGAGTGACACAAGCATCTTTATCATGCTACTGAGGGAAGTTGAGGTAGGATCCTAGATGGCTTCAGGATGGGGACTGGTCCCGAAAAAGACCAACCCTGTGATTAGAGGTTGAAACTTTGGGCCAACCTGTCCTCTGGGAAGAGAGGGCGCCTGTTGACTGAGTTCAGTCACACGTCTAGTGATTTAACGAATCATGTCTACATTAGGAAGCCCCAATGACAACTCTGGACTTGGACTCGGAGCTTTCTGGCTTGAGAACGTGTCGCCCCACTGGCGGCTGGTGTTGGAAGTTGCTGTAGACTCAGTATGTTTTGCTCGCCTGTTGAGCAAGTCAGATGCACTGATCTAACCTGAGTCTTACATTTAGCTCTTGAGTGAATCCTTTTAGAAGTATGAACTCTCTGAGCACGGGCCAGTGATGGTGGGCCTTGATGCTTCTGCTCATTTGGACACATTCTAGGAAGTCATGACTAAATGATGGGAACGATAGTGTGTGTAGGAAGACTATATATCATCATAGGAAATGATATTCTCTAGAACAATAATTTTCAGTTCAAAGCAAGTGAAGACAAATGGGCCATCTAACTGTGGTCCAGACAGTGTGCACTGGCCTCACTAATAGAATTAAGAGGAGAGAGTGGAACAGCAGCTTGAAATGTGATTTGTGTCTCATTATCTCCAATATGAAGAAGGTTCTAGTCTATAATTCATAAATATTTAATCTGTGAGGCTGGAATCCAACAGAGAAAATACTCAAATATTCATCTCTAGGGAATTGGATTAGCCCAAGAGGAAAACAAAATCTAAAAGACCTGATATTAGACATTCACCAATCAACATTCACAAACAACACAGTGTCTATCAACATCAGAAAAATACTTGAGCCTGTAAGACTCTGTTGAACTGTGGCTCTCTGGCTAAAATGCTTCGGTTTTCATCTTTGTTGGCACTGGGGAGTCGAGGAGTTTTGATCAAAGAACTGGGAGGAGAAAGTGCCACACAGAAACGGATCTACAACATCAGGTTCAGGAGGGAGGAGCCTCTCCATGTTGCCAAAGCCAAAGGGGCACCAGAGTGGAACAGGCAAGGAAGACTCCATTCCAGGCGACTGCAGCCGGGACCACAGCTCAGTCTGAGCCCACGTCACTGAGACAAAGGGTGGCAGAGTTTTAAGCACCGGGTGGAGAGGGGAACACAGGACATCTGTGTTGGTAACTGGATTTACCCAAAGGAAAGGTCAGCTCCCTCGTTCTTCGTAGCAGGAGGTAGTGTTGCAGCTAAAACAAAACACTCATCAGAATTATGTGCGGCTCAGTGGTTGAGCAGCGACCCAGGCACCAAGAGCTCGCTGGTTCGATTCTCAGTCAGGGCACATGCCCAGGTTGTGGGCCCGATCCCCAGTGGGGGGCATGCAGGAGGTGGCCAGTTGATGTTTTCTCTCATCAATGTTTCTATCTCTCTCTCCCTCTCCCTTCCTCTCTCTCACTCTCTCTAAAATCAATGAAGAAAAAAATATTTTTTAAAAAAATTAGGCCTTTACCTTTTCACAGAAACTGGGGAGTGTCAGCGTGCTCCTCTTCCTTGCTGTTTACATTCAGAGAGATGGAATATAGAACTGGCAAGTGGCTTTTTAAGAGAGTTGTATCTCAAAGGGCAGAAAAGAAGTGTACAGTTGCAAGTTTTCTAATGTAAATGTTCTGGGTGAGGAAGGTCAGATGCCTAGAGTCAGAAGACTCCTGTGTAAACTTTGTCAAGATGAGGGTCATAGTCAAGCCACCTTAGTAAATACATTTAAGCTTCTTAAAAAGTATAGAAGGTTTTTAAAGGGGTATATTAGTCAGAGTTGTAAACAAAAATAGAACCAGAAGGATGTATGTGTGCCCAATATATGCACATATATGTATAACTATATACATGTTAAAAATGCACATGTGTGTGTATACCTATATATGGGGAGGGGGGAAGGATCTATGTAAAGGAAGTGGCTCAGGTGATGGTGGAGGCTGCATGGCAGGCTGGAGACCCAGGGAAAGGTTATATCGCTGCTTGAGTCTGAAGGCAGAATGACCTCCTCCCTGGGGACCACATTGTGGCGTGGAGGGTAATCTGTTTCCCTCAAATTCTGATTTAAATGTTAATGTTATCTTTCAAATACCTTCATCTAGTAGTAGCATCTAGACTGATGTTTAACTAAATATCTCTGTACCTAGCCAGATTGACACACAAAATTAATCCTCGTGGGCAGTGGGCCTGGTATACAGAAAACCTCTGAGGTGCCGTATGGAAGTCTGATCATGCCTCTCTCAGGAGCAGGTGTCTCAGAAACACGCTATACCACTTTTCTTGAATAAATCGGTTACCTAATGGCAAAAAAAAAAAAAAAAAAAGATTGAGCAAACTTGACAGAGACTAGGTTCTTGTGAATTTTTATAGTTTCAGAGAAGCAGAGACCATCACAATTTCTCTTTTCTGGATAATGAAGCTTGCTTTGAAATAGATGTCTATCAGAGAAATGCCCCAGGCAAAGAAAATGCAGCTTCTGGAGAAAGGATGGAATCTGGGAAGCAGGACCTGTGCTCTCCAGCCAGACAGGGAAGGAGCCTCTGACCTTCTGATCAGAGTATTATTTCTGGAACTGCAGGGACCCAGCACCCAATCTGAGAGGTAAAGCGATCTACAATTTACATTTCCACTGTGATATGGCAAAAAAAAAAAAAAGAAGTGAGATGTGGAAATATAGCTTCCCTTAGAGTTAGTCTACACACCTACCATCCATGATAAGAACTGGATGTCGTTAGCCTTAGAAATGATCACTTGCGATCCTGTGCAGTGCTCAGTACTGAGGGAGAACAAAATAGAAGGATGCATTCAAGCACTAAATCGAGATGTTAAGAAAAGCTTGCAGCAGATGAAGTTATTATTCACCGGATGTGTTGCTTGCTATCTCTCAGATCATTGGATACACCTTAAAATGCAAATTGCTCCTTTCTAGATATTGGCAATTTTTCTCTATTCAAAGGACTGAAGATAATTTTGGCTCTCTACCCAGGGCCCTATTTTTCAACTTCCAAAGTCCTATAAAGGTAAAATTATTTTAATCTGTCCCCACAGGTTCCTCCTCCTCTGGGAGTCTTTATTACCTGCAGACTGTTCAGCTCTAAAGAACCTACTAATGAGAGACAAGGCCTAACACTACGGAAATTAAAGCAATCTAAGGCACAGATTTGCTAGCTCTTTAAATCGCTTCTCAAAGATCAACAATCTGCATAACATTGAATTATTACTCTAGCTTTCAGAGTCCATACCCTGCGTTTCTTTTTCTGACCCTACCTCCTTCCTATTTTTTTTTTTTCCATATTTAATACTGAAGAGTAGCAGAGTAGCCACCCGAAAACATGTCACTTTGGCATAAGGATTATTTGGGGGCTGAAGGCAATTGAGAATAAGCCCATATAGCCCTGGCCGGTTTGGCTCAGCGGTTAGAGCATCGGCCTGCGGTCCAGAGAGAATAAGCCCATATAAGCAAAGCTCTCTACCTTCTGCCTATTTGCCTAAAAGCAGGACATACATTTATAAAGGTGTCCCCTCTCCTTTCTCTACAGGAAGGACAGATGTTAATCACCTGAGACAGTTCTAAATTCTAGACCCTAGTCAGCTCAGAGATAGCACCGGAGGAATCTACAGAACGAATGTTACTAATCAACCCTTATCTTCCGTGAAATCCCCCATATTTACTGTCCCGCAATTTGCTAAGACGCTGTCTAAGCCCAAGTTCTAACCACTGTGCTGAGTTACTTATCATTGAGTGCCCCCTGTGTCAGAGAGATGCACATGTTAATAAAGTCTGTCTTTCTCGGGTGCTCTGTATTTCGCAGGGCCCAGCCAAGGAACCTAGGCGGAGAGAGGAAAGATGTTTTACTCCTCCTCTGTAACACTAAAGCTTGCTTTCATTACATTCTTATTCCCCCTCTACCCACGTAAAATGCTAAATATTGGTTCTTTTAATAAAAATAAAAATGCCTATCTTACCATATGTCCTGAATTCTAAAACCTTATCAATGGTATTATACTTTATAAATTTAATGACATTTCAAAAAAATAAGCTACAGTAAATTGTAGGACCAAACCTGATTTGGGGGTTTTAAAACATTACGTATCTATGCATATGATAAAACTGAAGTCAAGCACGTTACTGATTTTAAAAAGCGGGGTGGGGGGAGGTGGTGTCAGTGGGGAGAGCAGGAGTCAAAGTTACCAGTGCTCTGTGAGTTCCTAAACTAGTAGGAGGTACCTGGGTATTTTTTTTTTTTTATTATTCTTATACTTGACAAATGTTAACTATATTTATATATCCATACAATATATATGTAAATATATTTGTAAACATATACATATATGCATATATGATATGTTCCCCAGATATGTTTTGTACAGACATCAACCTGCAGTGTTTGGTTTCTGATTTAGATCGAGCATGGGCTATTATTCTACCTTCAGATTACTTTCTGTAGTCATTATTAGTCAGTGTTTATGTAACTCATGGATTGAATTGCTTTTGCAATACACTTCCTCCAACTTAATTTAGTTGGGAGTAAACACTTTTGACAATATTATGTAACATTACCTCTCCAAGATCAATCTGCGCAGAAGCCTTTCTTTAAACTGTAATTGTGTAAAAGGAAGAAGTTTCTCTGGCGGCGGCACATGCCTAGGAGACGGGAAAACTCTTCCGCTGGAATTATTCTAACCAGCTAGCACCGTTCGAGAATCTAAACTTCGAGCGACTCAACATCAGCAAGACTGGCGCTGGACCTGATTAAAGACTCTTTCCTGACCAAGGAGAGAGAGGATTTGTTTTAACTAATAATGAACAGATCTGTGGATGTGGCCCCGTGTCCAGAGGGACAGCCTACAGTCCCTAATCAGAATGGAATTCTCTTCCTGACCTTCGAAACAATCCCTAATCAGAATGGAATTCCCTTCCTAACCTTCGAAACCCATGACTTTCCCCTCATCTAACTACTCAGTGACATTCTCCACCAGTTTGTTCTTGAAAATGGCAAATAAATAACACCAGCTTTAAAAATTGCTTTGTTTTGCCTTGTACGGGCTTAGGTTGATTTTGTAATACTTTTGAAACCTACATTCAGGATATTGATTTAACTTACAATTTATTTAGATCTGAAAATATACTTTTGAGAATGAAACTGAAGTCATCTTTAGTCAATATCTTATCCAGCATAAACTCTTCTGATTACGAAATAGTTATCAATGTGTTGTTGTTTTTTTCAGTTTCCTAGGACCATTATTCTATCTCTGAGATTTTTATGTCAATACAAATTCAGAAACAGAATATTTTTCCTTCCTTTATTCTTCTTTTATTTTTTTGTGCTTGTGACTATAACACCAGTGGTTTGCAGATGAGGTTTGTTTTGTTTGCTATTGTAGCTTGAGCTTTTTAAAACATTCTTTGCCAAAACCTTTGTTTCATCCTCTGCTGCCTAAGAGTACAAATCATGAATATATCCACTGAGCTCAATTATAGCAAACAAAGCAAACAGAACTTGGGGAGTGCTTTTCTACATACCTGCCTCCCCAAGAAAGGAAATACATTGGAATTGTCTTTCCTGGACTTCTGGTGGGCTCTGTGAGGCTGAGGGAGAATCCCGTAAGGCAAGGATTTCAGTTATATTTCCCTAACAAACTGCTAATCCATCCTCAATCTGAATTGTTTGAACACTACAACCATCATTGTTTCCATTTCATTTAATGCCCATAAAAATGAAAAGCACTTTCATTCAATGGCTATAGGCTCAGAACATTTACAGGGTGTTTGTGCTGGACTAGAAGACCGATGTGTTGGCTTTCTTTATTCACGTCATGTTCAAGAACATGAACACAGGACTAAAGAAAGTCAAAAAGATGATAAGACTTCCATCACAAATTATGTTCAAATTTCTGTCCACTCCCAGCACACATACTAAGTTGATATCGCCCTCATCAGCTCTTCTGTATATGGTTACGTTAACAGGCATTTTTGCCATTACCATATATTTTGTAATGGTATTGAATGGATTTATAATACTACCTCAAGTCGACTAATCAGAATTCCCTTAACCATTCTTTCATTCTGTGTAGTGGAAATTTGAGCTGTTCCTACTTAAAACAAATTATTAAAATTAGCCAATGGTTTCATAGTGACATGACTAGATTTTTCTCCATTGTTATTAATTTTAGAACAGATGCATTTCAGATGGTGGCATTTGTGGGTCAAATGCTATATACTTTTATAATGGTTTATTCTTAATGATTTATTATTCATGTATTCTTGTTACATAGTATCTTTCTGAATGATCGAGTATAATGAGTAGACATCACATCTTTTTCCACACATAATTGCAGCGACTGTTTCCTAAGAAACGGGTTTTCTTAAACAATCACACTGCATTCCGATCAAAATCAGGACTCTCAGTCCTGGTACAACTCGATTATGTATTCACAGTCCATATTCAAACTTATCAACTGTCCTAAGATCAACCTCCATGACAATGTTTTTGGTCCCAGTCCCATTCACAATCACATTTAATTTATGCGCCTTTATTCTCCTTTAACATGAAACAGCTTTTAGCCTTTCTTTTGTCTTTCATTACCTTGGATTCTTGAAGAACACAGGCCGATTATTTTGTAGACTACACTTACATTTGCCTGATGCTTCCTGTGACTGCGCCCAGCGGATGCATTTTGAGCAGGAGCGCCACAGCCAAGGCGGTATCCTCCCTCTGCATTCGTTTTTTTTTTTTTTTTTTTAAGTTTATTTTTTTATTCCTCACCGAGGATATTTTTCTACTTATTATCAGATAGAGTGGGAGAGAGCAAGAGAGCAATAGAGAGAAACATCGAAGTGATAAGAGCCACATCGACTGGTTGCCAACCTCATGACCCCACCAAGGACTGGGGACAAACTGCAACCGAGGTACATGTCCTTGACTGAAATCGAACCCTCAACTCATTGGTCTGCGTGACGGTCTAACTGCTGAGCCAAACTGGCCAGGCCCTCCCTCGGCATTCTATGGAAGACACAAGATGCAGTCTGTCCACTCTTGGTGAAGCTCAGTTGGTCACCTCAGGTGGTAGTGTCTACCAGGTTCTTCCCAAAAGAGTTGCTATCTTTTCTTTTGTGATAAGTCATTTAAGGGAGATACTTTGGGATTATGTAAATATCCTATTTTTTACAGAGCTTCCTGCCACCTCCACCCCCATACACGCACCAATTCATTTATTTATATTGGTATGGATACATACTGGTTTATTTAATTCTGTAAGTTTTCTGTTAGTATAATCTTTTTGATACTTACACTCATCTGATTTTGCCAGAGGGAGCCCCCTTCAAACTGGCTTTTTTTTTAATCCTCACCCGAGGACATTTTTCCATTTTTTGTACAGATAGAGTGGGAGGGAGAGAGAGGGAAACATCGATGTGAAAGGGACACATCGAGTGGCTGCCACCCGCACGACCAACCAGGGCCGGGGACAAACTGCAACCGAGGTACATGCCCTTAGCGGGAACCGAACCCAGGTCTCTCCGGACCGCAGGTGGACGCTCCAACCACTGAGCCAAACCGGCCAGGGCTAAACTGGCTCTTGACATGTCCCCATCATATTTTAAACACTAATTTAGTTTTTGGTGAAAAAAAAATATTCCAGGCTTATCCTGTACTGTCCCTATTCCAACCCCGAAGTCAACCATTCCTACAAGAATCCCCGACTCCTCATGGGACATGGTACATAGACACTGAGTTCCAGGTGCGCTGTAAGAACGTGGCTGGGTACAGACAAGGACAGTGAAAATCTGTGGTGCCTGAGCCAGGGCTCACTTCCTCCCACATCCCCCCAGTAAGCAGAATCACTGCTCTGAATGGCACAGCTAAAAATATAGGGTTCCCTCTCCCCACCACAGTTCACAGGCTGGGACTGCAGTTTGTTGAAAAGGGGTAAGGCACCAGCATTTCTGTCCCCCTCGTCCCCCAGCTCCTGGTTAAAGTAGCTCTTTCCCTGGAAGGGTGGCTGAGAAAACTGGGTTCCCCCGCCCCCGGGATGGAAGCGCAAAGCAGGCGCAAAAGCCTGGCCCCAGCTGTGTGCCCGGCTTGCTCTGAAGGCGGGAGACCGTGCCAGAGGGAGAAGCCGAGTTGCTTGGGTTCACCCAGCACCTACTTTGACAGCGAGGTGTCACGCGGGAGAGGGGCCCACTTCCTGACCCCCAGGTCCTAGCAGTGTCGCAGAAGTTCTGCGGGAGAGCCAGGCGGGCTGTGCGCACCGCGCACCTGCTGCTCCGCCTGAGCGCACCGGCTGTATCTGGAAAAGAACGAGGAGGCGTCCACACCTCCAGAGATGGAAGAAACCGCAGAGGTCTGGAGGGGAGTGTTTAAGAGCGCACACAGCTCCATGACAGTGCTAGCGAAAAGCAACAGAGTGTCAAGGGAAGACGTGGCTTAAAAATAAAGTCATCAGCATCCCCGACAGCGTGCAATACTGTGCGCATGCCCGAGCCCGCGCCCTTCCAGGAGTGATCAGAGAGATTTCCAGGCTACTCCTGCCTGACTGAACGTGGGCGAAACCCTGACCGTGAACTGTGGTAGCACCGCCAGGCCATCCACACACAAATGGTAAAGGCTAAAACTGAGCCGGCCAAGGGGACTCAGGCACAAGCTTTGAGCAAAGGTGGCTCCTGCCGACCCAGGCAGCATTTGCTATACTCCAACACCTTTCAGACCAAAATGTAAATGTTTTTAGAAATCTGAGCATAGACATTTTAGATCATTTTGAGATGTTATAAATATGTTGAAACAAACATCCTATTTAAAAAATTAAAGAGCCCAGCCAGCCTGGCTCAGTGGTTGAGCATCCACCCATGCACCAAGAGGTCCCTGGTGTGATTCCCAACCAGAGCACATGCCCAGGTTGTGGGCCAGATCTCTAGTAGGGGCATGCAGGAGGTGACCAATCGATGTTCTCTCTTATCAATGTTTCTCTCTCTGTCTCTTTGTTCCTCTCTCTTTCCCTCTCTCCAGAATCAATAAAATATTTTTTTAAAATAAAAAATTAAAGGCCCTGGCAGGTTTGGCTCAGCGGTTAGAACATTGGTCTGCAGTCCAGAGAGACCCGAGTTCGGTTCTGGCTAAGGGCATGTACCTCGGTTGCAGTTTGTCCCCCGCCCTGGTTGGGTCCAGCGGGTGGCAGCCACTCGATGTGTACCTTTCACGTCAATATCTGTCTGTCTGTCTCTCCCCCTCCGCCTCCGCCTCCCCCTCCCCCTCCCTCCTGCTCTATCTGAACAAAAAATGCAAAGATGTCCTCGAGTGAGGATTAAAAAAATAAATAAAAAATGAAAAATTAAAGGAAGATACGCTGATGTCTCATTCAATAGCAAATAACAATAAGCTCGAACTTTTTTAAAAGAAAGAAATGGAAACTCTGGAGTTGCAAACAACTGAAAAACTCACTAGAGGAAAGACAACACCAAGAGAATGAAAAGAAAAGCCTCAAACAGGGAGAAAATATTTGCAAAGACATGTCTGAAAAAGGACTACTGTCCAAAACATACAAAGAACCCTTAAAACCCAACAAAAAGAAAATAAACAATCCCATTCAAAAATAAGCCAGAGACATTAGCAGACATCTCCCCAAAGAAGACATACAGATGGAAGTGAGCATATGAAAGCATGTCCATATCACGTCATCAGGAAAACGCAGAGGAACCTATTACAGTGCCGACTGCTGGTGAGGGCGGGGCAACCGGCACTCCCCATCATTGCTGGGGAGAATGCCAAGAGATGCGGACAATTTGGGAGGCACTTTGGCGGCTCCTTATAAAACGAACCAGGCCCTGGCCGGTCTGGCTCAGCAGTGAGCGCTTCAACCTGTGGACCAGAGAGTCCCGGGTTTGGTTCCCACTAAGGGCACGTGCCTGGGTTGCGTTTGTCCCCAGCCACAGTTGGAGTCGTGTGGGTGGCAACCACTCAATGTGTCTCTCTCACATCAATGTTTCTCTTTCTCTCTTCCTCCCTCTCTCCCTCCTGCTCTATCTGAAGATGGATGCAAAAAAAAAAAAAATATATCATAAAATGAACCAGTCTCTTACATATGATCCAACAATCACACTCCTTGACATTTACCCTACGGAGTTGGATAGTTGTCTCCACACAAAAACCTACACATGGATATTTACAGCAGCTTTGTCATTGCCCAGAATGCAACCAGTGTGTTCTTCCGCAGGTAATGGATGGATAAACTGTACATCAGACAGTGGAATATTATTCAGCGCTAAAGGAATGCTAAGAGTAAGCCGTGAAAAGACATGGAAGAAGCTTGGAGGCATATTACTAAGTAAAAGAAGTCAATCTGAAAAGGCTACGTACTGTATACGACATTCTAGAAAAGGCAAAAGTATGGAGACAGAAAAAGATTATTGGTTTCCAGAGATTTGGGGAAGAAGGGGTGAGTAGGCAGAGCACAGAGGATTTTTATTTGTATGATATATATCATTATACGTTTGTCCAAATTCATAGGATGTACAACACCAAGAGTGAACCCTCATGTGAACTATGAACTCAGGTGATAATGATGTGTCATTATAGGTTCATCAGTTGCAACAAATGTACCACTCTGGTGGAGGGGTTGATAATGGAGGAGCCTAAGCATATGCTGGGGCATGAGGCTTATGGAAAATCTCTGTGCCTTCCTCTCCATTTGAATGTAACTTAAAACTGCTCTAGAAAGACATTTATGTAACATTATACTTGAGGATCTGGTCAAAACAATTAGACAAGAAAAAATAAATAAAATTTATACAGATTGAAAGAAAGATGCCTCTATTCCAAGACGGCATAATTTTTTTTTATTTAAAAATCTAAGGAACAACTAAAAACACTATTAAACACATAAACTAGCTCACGTAGGTAGCAGGATACTAGAATAATATTTTTAAATCAGTTGTATTCCTACACACTAGCAAGGAACAATCCAAAATGAATTAAAAACAAAATACTTTCACCCAGGGTACTATAAGCAATTGCAATATCCAATATGAATAGCCCCTAGGCTTGGGATTTTGTTGTTAAGATGATGCAAATGTCTCTGAGAAAAATCGATGTCTTCTAGGTAAGAAATGCTGGGTAACTACTGAATGAAATCAGATATTTGCCAGGAAGAATCACACAAGTTTGAAGGAAAATTAACAGAAACATTTACAACCAAGACAGACAACTTGTTTTGGAGTCAGAAAACCCAATAACTTAAGCATGTAGAA
Source organism: Molossus molossus (assembly GCF_014108415.1). NCBI lineage: Eukaryota > Metazoa > Chordata > Mammalia > Chiroptera > Molossidae > Molossus > Molossus molossus. The sequence continues at coordinate 28,631,699 of NW_023425357.1, forward strand.
AATTGTTTGAGATTTCTGTAGAATCTACTTAATAAGAGAAATTTTTGAAGGGAGTATGCTGTAGATATGGCCAATTCAGCTTGGGATCCACAAAAAAATATCTAAAAAGCACAACCTTATTTTTTTTAAATGATGAAAAGATATATTTTATTGTACCAATGCACACACACACAAGCACACATATACACACACACAGTCAACCTAAAAAATTTACAAGGAGTCTTTTTGATCTGTTTGGAAGTTTTAACAACGGGTAAAAAGCCATCCCCTTGATTTGATCCTTGCTCCATACGCTCAGTTCTTTATTGAACGAAGTCCAACTCCACCTGCCCTGAAAGGTCGCAATACTCTTTTGCCTCCCGATTTATTTCAGACCCCAGTTTCACTGAAATTTTCATCATACAGTAAGATGAATAGCCATTATTAGAGCCTTCAAAATCGGTTTATCTCTAGTCTGCCTCTTAACTATTATGCTAATGCTACATGTATTAGTTTTCATTAAGGCAGCCCCTTCTTCTACATATCATTATTTATAACAGTCAGGATGGGTCAGGTGTGGTAATTAATAACCCCAAAACTCAGTGGCTTAGTTATATTTTCCCATCACAGGTGGCTCTGCACATCTCAGTCATGGGGATGCAGGCTGATGGGGCGGTCATCTTTGTAAATATTGCCAAAGGGAGCGGGATCTCTGGAGGTTCTCAAAGCAACAATTAAATTCTCTGATTCAGAGACATACGTCGATTCTTATGGGTTATCATGAGTCACGTGTCCTCAGTCAACCACAAGGGTTTTAGGAAGGCAAAGAGCCAGTATTAATGGGTGGTTTATAAATTGATGGGGGATGTATGTCCATAAAAAGTCATCAGGGTTTCAGAAAGTGGTAAAATTGGAAGAGCATTTTTTTACATCAAAAAGTATCAGGCAAAAGTGTACAGGTGAACACAGCATGAGAAGAACGTTGTACTGAATGTGCTAAAACTAGAATGAAATGTACGTGATGTCATACAGGGAGAAATACACTTCAATTTCGATGTAAATATACTCTTGTTCCTCATCCTGCTGCTGTAGCATTTGTGATATGATAATACACTGTGTCATTTAGCGAAACTCCCTTTCAAGGGACATGATATCAAGATATATCACAACCTTTTCCTTTCATTTAACTGAAACACTTGCTTTCTCTAGTTTGCAATATCCACCACGCAGAGAATTAGACAACAGTCCAGTTAAAGATGATTTTAAAGTCATTTAGCAACATATCCTTAAACATTGTTGCTTTTATTAACTTACCTTCAGCAGAATTAGAAGCTGTTCAACTACCAAATGGTAGTGCCAGGGTTAAAAGTCAGGCATGCGCAATACAAACTACAGATGATGGATCGTAGAATTGTACACCTGAAACCTATGTATATAATTTTATTAATCAATGTTGCCCCAGTAAATTCAATAAAAATAAAAAATAAAATCAAGCAGTTCAGTATCAGCATCAATGATTTTGATTATATTTGATATTGTCTTTGACACACTAAAGTCAAGAGCCATGATTAATTACTCACTAATCTAGATGTAATAAAAAAATCTTTGGAAAGATTTCTATTCACAATAGTGAAAGAAAAACATGCTAAGGGGTAACTGGAAAATGAATTTTTAAAATATTATCTGTTAAAGGAGCATGGTATTAACAGAGAGAGAGAGTCAAAGAGAAAATCAGGGGATGCTGAGCTCAGACACACACTCAGGTGTTTGTGGGGACCTGGTTTATGAAAGAGGTAGTATGACCATCACTGGGAAATGATGGCTTTTGGTTAAATGCTAATGGAAAAATAGAAATCCATATAAAAAATTAGATATTCCTGCCCTGGCCGGTTTGGCTCAGCGGTTAGAGCGTCGGCCTGCGGTCCGGAGAGACCCGGGTTCGGTTCCCGCTAAGGGCATGTACCTCGGTTGCAGTTTGTCCCCGGCCCTGGTTGGGTCGTGTGGGTGGCAACCACTCGATGTGTCCCTTTCACGTCAATGTTTCTCTCTCTCTCTCTCCCTCTCCCTCTATCTGAACAAAATATCGAAAAATGTCCTCGGGTGAGGATAAAAAAAAAAAAAAAAGAAAAAATTAGATATTCCTTGCTCGTATTACATGCTGTAGTCAAGCCCCAATACTCAAAATACCTCAATGAGTAAAGCTAATTTTAAAAATCTAGGAAATGTATAGCTAATTATCCTCAGAGTAAGATAGAGTTTCTTAAAGTGTAATAATAAAGGAAATCTTGCTACATCTGTGCAATAAAGAAATCATAAACAAATTCAAAACTCAAGACACAGACAAGGGGTGTCTTTATAGCTTATTCAAGCCGCCAGTATAAAGAAATCCTAAAAATCAATAATGCACACAATGTGTATGAGCAATTCACCTGAAAAGCAATAAACACGTGGCAAGAAAATGTTCAGTCTCACTAGTAATAAGGAAAAATGCAAATTGAAGCAAATATTTCAGTCTTACACAGGGTAACCTGCAGTATATTTTTAGGAAATTGATCTTAAGAGAGAATCAACAGATTGTGTTATTAATGGTTACTATGACAAGGAGAGAGAAATAGATATTCTGCTTTGATATTTCTTTGTAGGTTCTTTCTTTGACTTCCTTCACTACATCAATTTTTACTATAAATAGTGCAGGGACAGACAGCAAAGGGGATCTAATCAAAGCATGCCAGAAAATAATGTGTGCAGCAGTCTAGAAGGAATTGAGAGACTCGTAGCATCATTGAGCTGACAGCCCTGCAGAAAACAGACACCCACACCAGAAATGTAGCCTGAAGTAAAGACACTCTTGGCATATAATTTAACAGGGTGCTAATTAGATGAACACCAACAAGAAACATGCCAAGGAGATATTTCTGGAGATTTTTAAAATGCTGAATGGAAAGGAGAAAATGCTAAATCTTCTCCTTTGAAGTCAAGATGTTTGGTTATATACTGCATAACCCACCACCCCCAAACATAGGGGCTTAACACAATATTCTATTATTGGTCATAGTTATATGGGTTGCCTGGGCTCAGCTAGATAGTTCACACAGGGTGTCATTTCTAGCTGCCATCGGAGGGTGGCTAGAATCGGCAACTCTTGTGTCAAGCACGTCAGTGAAGGTGTCTGGAACATCTGAGGAATGACCAGGAGTCCTTACATGGCCTGGCTTTTCCCAAAACAAGGCTAATATGGAATCTTCCAGCTTCTTGTGACTAGCCCTTCAGAGTCCCAGAACCTCAATTCCATTGCTTTCTATTGGTCAAGCAGGGCACTAAGGGTAGCCCAAATTCAAGAGGGCTGGAGATGTGGGTGGACTGGACACCGTATCTTGACGTGAGAAGCAGCATGTGGGCACAGGGAGGGAAGGCATGGCTGGTGGCTCTCTTTGGAGGCTATCCACCACACAAAATAGCCAGCAGTCCTTCACTGCCCAGAGTGTATTACCAAAATGACTCCGAGGGTCAACCTCTTCATGTGTCAGACTATATGTGAATGGACCAGGCCTTCAGGCTTTTACCCCAAGGCCTGCATGGGCACAGTCCAGCCCCAACAGAAGTCTGAGTCATGAATGCCACCATGATAACGGGGTCAGGTTATTTCTCTATTCCTATAATAACTCTTTCTATGGCAGATTTAGTCGCCTCGCTTTTTCAGAGGATTGTTTGCAAAACTGAATGGCAATCAAGTCAAGTTAAGGAACTTCCTGTCAAGATGGCAGAGTAGGTAAACATTATGTCCGCCTCCTCCCTTACTCACTCAACTCTCACTCACTCACTCCTGACTCTTGTGTACAGGCAGCAACTCAACATGTGCCAGGCAAATACAGGAAGGAAATGATATTGGCCAGCGTCAGGGGGATGACTGAAGGGGCAGCAGGGCAGCTCTCTCCAGGGACAGAAGTGCTGACAGGCACCTTTGCTCCTTGCCCTTCCCCATCCAACTGGAAGATACAGGTGCCAAATCTGAGCTGTCTGTTAACTTGGCTAACACCATTCATCTTGTCCTGGGGATTCCCCGAGACCCTGCCCCAACCAACTTGGCATCCAGCCCAAGCCACTTCCAGCACCTCTTCCACACAAGCAAGCTGCCTCAACTCATGCTGAGGACTTTCCTAAAATCTCTGAAAGGTCCACAAACCCCAAACAAGGGACAGCTTGCCTCAGTGCGCCCTGTACCACTTGCTAAGAAGACCCAAGCCTGGCACAAGCAACCAGATTCAACTTGCATTGTAACTCTCATTAGGCAGCCCCAAGCCTGGTATAAGCTGCAGCTAGCGTTGGTTTGAAGTGTGGCTTCAACTAAGTGGCCGGAAACCCAGCACATGTGGTGGTTGGCATCTCACATTGTGGTGCTCAGAAAAGGGTGCCAAGCACAGCATTATTGGCAGCTGACCTTGGTTCACAACATAGCCTCTCCCAAGTGCCTCCAAGTGGCAACCAACCACAGATCACATTGTAGCTCCCACCAGGAAGTCCAAAGCTGGGCACAAATGGCAGCTGACCTTGGTCTGCACAAAGGCTCCTCCCAAGAAGCTTGAGAACCAACATAACCAGTGGCCAGCTTCAAACCACACCAGAGCCTCACCCCACTAGCTCCACAAAAGACATACCCAAAGGGCAGACTCAGCCAACACCAAGTCCCTGATAAAGTGACTCCCACTCTGTGGGGTAAGTCCCTGCACAACAGCTTCTCCACAGTAGTCTTGGCCAGACATTTCAGCCAGCCAGCCAGCAGGTCAGTCCCACTCACTGATGTGCCTACAGCCATCAAGGCTTAAGTTGTAACAGGAGGCACACATAATCCACCAAAGAGACATTCCTGAAGCACTCAGCTCTGGTGAACAGGGAGAGTATGCCACTGGGCCTCAGAGAAAACCTATAACATAAGGCTACTCTGCCGACACTGGGTAACATAGCAGATTCTACCTAATGTGTAGAAACAAACACAGGGAGGCAGCCAAATGAGGCGACAAAGAAACATGGCTCAAATGAAAGAACAGGACAAAACTCCAGAAAAAGGACTAAACAAAATGTAGACAAGCAATTTACCAGATACAAGGTTTAAAACAATGAACTTAGGGAAAGAATAGATGAACTCAACTCAGTGAGAACTTCAACAAAGAGAAAGAAAACATGCAAAAGATCCAGTCAGAAATGAAAAATACAATATCTAAAATAAAGACTATATTATAGGGCATTAACATCAAACTAGATAAAGCAGAGGATTGAATCTGAGATCCAGAAGACAAAGCAGTGGAAAACACCCAAGTAGAACAGCAAAAAGAAAAAAGAATAAAAGAAAAAAAAAAATAAGGATCGTTTGCCCTGGTCAGTCTGGCTCAATGGTTAGAGCATCAGCCCGAGGACCAATAAGTTACGGGTTTGATTCTAGTCAAGGGCATGTACCTCAGTTGCAGTTCATCCCAGGCTCTGGTTGGGGTCACGTGGAAGGCAGCCAGTCGACGTGTCTCTCTTACATCAATGTTTTTTTCTCCCTCTCTCCCCCCGCCTCCCACTCTATCTGAAGATAAATGAAAACATATCCTCGGGTGAGGATAAAAAAAAAATGAGGATAGTTTAAGGGACCTCTGGGACAACCTCAAGCATAACAACACATCATAATCATATCAGAAGGAGAAGAGACAGAGCAAGAAATTGAAAACCCATTTGAATAAATAATAAGTAAAGTTTCCCTAACCTGGCAAAAGAAATAGACCTAAAAATTCAGAAAGTGCAGAGTCCCAAACAAGATGAACCCAAAGAAGCACACACCAACACACATCATAATTAAAATGCGAAAGGTTAAAAACAATGAAATATTTCTTAAAAGCAGCAAGAGAAAACAATTAATTATGGATAAGGGAGCTCCCATAAAACTATCCACTAATTTTTCAACAGACACTCAGCAGACCAGAAGGGAGTGGCATGAAATATTCAAAGTGATAAAAAGCAAAGACCTACAGCCCTGGCCTGTTTGGCTCAGCGGTTAGAGCGTCCACCTGCGGTCCTGAAAGACCCGGGTTCGGTTCCCGCTAAGGGCGCGTACCTCGGTTGCAGTTTGTCCCCAGCCCTGGTTGGTCGTGCGGGTGGCGGCCACTCGATGTGTCCCTTTCACATCGATGTTTCCCTCTCTCTCTCTTCCTCTCTCTCCCTCCTACTCTGTCTGTACAAAAAATGGAAAAATGTCCTCGGATGAGGATTAAAAAAAAAAAAAAAGCAAAGACCTACAATCAAGATTACTCTACCCAACAAGGCTGTTATTTAGAATTAAAGAAGAGATCAAGAGTTTCCCTGACAAGAAAAAGGTAAAGGCATTCATACCCACTAAACCAGTATTAAGAAATGTTAGGGGGATTTTTTTTAAGTAGAAAAGAAAATATCAAAAAGTATAAATAATAAAATATAGGGAAGAAAATAATTCTCACTGACAAAGGCAAGCAGTAAAAGCAGTGGATCAAACAACTATAAAGCTGGTACAAAAGTTAAAAGGCAAAAGTAGAAAGGTCATGTTTAATTACAATAAATTAAATGATACACACAAACAAGTAGTAAAAAATAATAACAAAGACAAAAATAAAGACATAAATGTGGAGGGGTGAGAAAGATGGGGGTGATTTTAGAATGTGATCCAACTGAAGCAACTAACAACTTACATTAGTCTGCTCTAAACATAGCTTGCTATATATAAAACACATGATAATCACAAACCAAAAGATCCACAAGAGATATACAAAAAACAAAGAGAAAGGAATCCAAACTTGACATATACAAGAGAAGAGAGCATGAAAATAAGAAAAGAACAGAGAAGGAATACAAAAACAATTAGAAAACAAGAAAATGACAATAACTACACACCCATCAATAATTACTTTAAAATTAAATGGACTAAATGCTCCAATCAAAGGACAAAGGGTAGTTGAATGTTTAAAAAAAAAAAAAAAAAGACCCATACATATGCTGCCTAGAACAGACCCACATCAGATCAAAAGACACACACAGACTGATAGTAAAGAAATGGAAAAAGGTATTTCATGGAAATGAAAATAACAAAAAGTTTGGGTAGCAATAGTTATGTCAGACAAAATAGACTTTAAAACAAGGGCTCAAACAAGAGACAAAGGACATTTCATATTGTTGAAGGAATCAATCCAGCAAGTGGATATGACACCAGTAAACTACTATGCACCCAATGTAGGAGCACCTAAGAATACACAGCAAATACTGATAAACAACAACAACAAAAATCTACAGTAATACAATTATAGTAGGGGATTTTAACACCCCATTGACATCCATGATCAATCCAGTCAGAAAATCAAGGAAACTGGTCTTAAAAGACACATTAGACCAGAGAGACTTAATTGATATTTTTAGTACATTGTCAACCAAGACATCCTTTTAAAATGCACATGGAACATTTTTCCAGATAGACCATATGTTAAGCCACAAAAATCTCAAAAAAATGTAATAAGCCACAAAAATCTCAAAAAAATGTAAGCATCTTCTCTGATCAAAATGGTTTAAAACTATAAATCAGTTATAAGAATACTGAACAACACAAACATAACATCACATGCTACTAAACAATAAATGGGTTAACAACAAGATCCAGAAAGAAATCAAAAGATATTCTAAAGGCAAATAACAACAACAAAAACAAAAACAAAAACAAAGTGCACCAAAATTGATAGGACACAACCAAAGCAGGAAAATTTATAGCAATTCAGGCCAGTCTCAAGAACAAGAATCTCAAACAATATAACCTTACACCTAAAGTAACTAGAAAAAGAAGAACAAACAAAGCCTAAAGTGAGTAGAAAGAAGTAAACAATAAAGATCAGATCAGAAATTACAAAATGAAAACTAAAACAAACAAACAAAAACAATAGAAAAGATCAATGAAACCCAGAGCTTGTTCTTTGAAAAATCAATAAACTTTAGTGAGACTCAGCAAGAAAAAGAGAGAGTGGCCCAAATAAATAAAATCAGAAATGTAAGAGGAAGTGACAACTGACACCATGGAAATACATAAGGTTATAAGAAAATACTAGGATCAGGTATATGCCAACAAATTGGACAACTGGAAGATATGGATAAATTCCTAGAAACACAATCCTTGAGGATAAAAACCAGAAAAAACAAAACAGAAAATATGAACAGACTGATGACTACCAATGACATCAAATCAGTAATAATAAAAACAAACTCCCAACTAACAAGAGCCCTGGACCAGATGGCTTCCCAGGTGAATTTTATCAGATACTCAAAGAAGAATGAATAGCTATCCTTCTCAAACTATTCAAAGTAATTGGCCCTGGCCGCTTTGGCTCAGCGGTTAGAGCATCCGCCTGCGGTCCGGAGAGGCCCGGGTTCGGTTCCCGCTAAGGGCATGTACCTCAGTTGCAGTTTGTCCCCGGCCCTGGTTGGTCGTGCGGGTGGCAGCCACTCGATGTGTCCCTTTCACATGGATGTTTCCCTCTCTCTCTCTTCCTCTCTCTCCCTCCCACTCTATCTGTGCAAAAAATGGAAAAATGTCCTCGGGTGAGGATTAAAAAAAAAAACAAAAAAAAAAAACAACAAAGTAATTGAAGAGGAGGGAAGGTTCCCAAGCAAACTTTACAAAGCTAGTATTCCCCTGATACCAAAATCAGAAAAAGATACTACAAAGAAGAAAATTATAAACCAATATTGCTAATGAACACTGATGCAACAATACTCAAAAAAATATTAGCAAACCGAATAAGCAATACATTAAAGTATTATATACCATGATCAAGCAGGATTTTTTCCCCCAGGATGCAAGCCTGCTTCAACATCCATAATTCAGTTATACACTACATAGGAAAAAATGAAGGATAAAAATAATATGATTGTATCAATAGATGCAGGAAAAACATTTGACAAAACCCAACACCCATTTATGATAAAAAAAAAAAAAATCTCTCCACAAATTGGGAATAGAGGGAACATACTGCAAAATAATAAAGGCCATAGATGACAAACCCACAGTTAACATCATATTCAAGGGTGAAAAGCTGAAAGTGTTTTCTTTAAGATCAAGAATATGACAAAGATGTCAATTTTCACCATATTTATTCAACATAGCATTGAAAATCCTAGCCACAGCAATCAGACAAAAAAAAAAGAAATGGTATTTTAATTTGAAAGGAACAAGTAAAACTGTCATTATTTATAGATGACATAATACTATTTAGAAAGAACCCTAAAGAATCCACCAAAAAAAAAAAAAAGTAAGAATAAATGAATTCGGTAAAGTAACAAGATACAAAATTAATATTCAGAAATAAGTTGCATTTTTATACATCATTAACAAACTATCAGAAAGAGAAATTAAGAAAACAATCTTACTTATAATCCCATCAAAAAGAATAAAATACCTAGGAATAAATTTAACCAAGGATGTAAAAGACTTGTACTTGGAAAACTATAAGATGTTGTAGCAAGAAAATGGAGAAGATACAAGTAAATGTATGGACATACCAAGCTCATGGATAGAAAGAATTAACATAATTAAAATATCCATGCTACTTAAAGCAATCTACAGATTTAATGCAATCCTTATCAAAATACCAATGACATTTTTCACAGGCTAGAACAAAGAGTCCTAAAATTATATGGAACCACAAAAGGCCCCAAATAGCCAAAGCAATCTTGACAAAGAACAAAGTGGGAGATATCACACTATCTGCAGTATGGTATATCAAACTATACTACAAGGCTAGAGGCATCAAAACAGCATGGTACTGGCATAAAAACAGACATATAGCTCAATGCAACAGAATTGAGAGCCAAGAAATCAACCCATGCCTATATGGTCCATTAATCTATGATAAAGGAGGCAAGAATACACAATGAAGTAAAGATAGTCTCTTTAATAAATGATGCTAGGAAAACTGGACAAATACATGCAAAAGAGTGAAACTAGATTACTTTCTTACTCCATATACAATAATAAATTCAAAATGGATTAGACATCAATATAAGACACAAAACCATAAAACTCCTGGAAGAGAAAATAGGCAGTAAACTCTTTGACATGCCTCTCAAACTATATATGTTTCTCAAGCAAGTGAAACAAAAACAAAATAAAATGGGACTTCATAAAAAACAAAGTGTTTGCACAGTGAAGGAACCATCAACAAAACAGACAACCGCCCTGGCTGGTTTGGCTCAGCGGTTAGAGCGTCCGCCTGCGGTCCGGAGAGACCCGGGTTCGGTTCCCACTAAGGGCATGCACCTCGGTTGCAGTTTGTCCCCGGCCCTGGTTGGTCGTGCGGGTGGCAGCCACTCGATGTGTCCTTTTCACATCGATGTTTCCCTCTCTCTCTCTTCCTCTCTCTCCCTCCCACTCTGTCTGTACAAAAAATGGAAAAATGTCCTCGGATGAGGATTAAAAAAAAAAAGAGAGACAACCAACTTAATGGAAGATATTTGCCAATAATACATCTGATAAAGGGTTAATATCCAAGTAGATAAGGAATCCATACAATTTAACACCAAAAAAAAGCAAACACACACACAATCTGATTAAAAACTGAGCAGAGGACCTGAATAGATATAGCTGTAAAAAAGACATACAGATGTCCATCAGACATATCAATATATGCTTAAGATTGAATCATCAGGGAAACACAAATTAAAATCACAATGTGTTATCACTTTACACCTGTCAGAATGACTATTATCAATAAATTAACAAGTTTTGGTAAGGATGTGGGGAAAAGGGAGTTCTTGTGTGTGATTGCAAACTGGTGTAGTCACTATGGGAAACAGTATGGAAGTTCCTCAAAAAATTAGAAATAGAACTACCATATGACTCAGCAATTCTACTTATGGGTATTTAATTGAGGAAATTCAAAATAATAATTTGTAAAAACATATGCCACCCTATGATCATTGCAGCATTATTTACAATAGCGAAGATAGAAGCAGCATAAGTGTCCATCAAGAATAGTTAATATAGAAAAAGCAGTGTGACAACATGGATGGACCAAGAGGGTATTATGCTAAGTGAAATAAGTCAGACAGGAAAAGACAAATACCATACAATTTCACATACAAGCGGAAACTAAAAAACATCATAAATGAAGAAACAAACTCAAAGATACAGCTGACAAATTGACTATTGCCAGCTGGGAGCAGGGTTGAAGGGACAGGTGAAAAAGGTGAAGAGATTAAGAAGTATAAATTGCCAGTTATAAAAAGTTATGGGCCCTGGCCAGTGGTTAGAGCATCAGTCCACAGACCAATGAGTTGAGGGTTCGATTCCAGTCAGGGCCATGTACCTTGGTTGCAGTTTGTCCCCGGCCCTGGGCAGGGTCGTGGGGGAGTCAACCAGTCAATGTGTCCCTCTCTTGTCGATGTTTCTCTCTCTCCCTCCCTCCCACTCTATGAAGATAAATAGAAAAAAAAAAAAAATGTCCTCAGGTGAGGATTGAAAAAAAGAAACAGTCATGGAATGTCAAGTACAGCATACAGAACAGAGTCCATCATAAGGGATGGGCAAAAGTCAGTTTACAGTTGCAATACAAATAAATAATACAAGAATAAATCTGTTTCACGTACTCACAACTGTAAATCTACTTTTGCCCACCCTGTATTATAACAACTACATATGGTGTCAGATGGCTACTAGACTTATTGTGGTCACAATCAGTTATATAAATGTCTAATTACTCTGTGGTACACCTGGAACTAATATAATAGTATATGTCAACTATAATTGAAAAATACAAAGAGAAAGAGAAATCAAGTCTAAGGAAACAAAACAATTTGTGGAATCAAATTGTATAAATCATCTTGTAAAAACAGTACATGTTTGAAAAAATTTTATTCTTGGTGTTATTCGACTTATGTATCCTTACCTTTCCTTACAGAAAAGTTAAATAATGGTTTATTTCACTGAAAAGCAATTAATAGGTCAGTGTATATGTGTTTTCTTCTGGTACTAAAAAATATATTTTTCTTCTTTACATTGCCTTCCAAGTGAATAATCATATGTCCAGCTAATAGTATGTGTTATTAGCTCTCATTATCATTAATTGCTTTTTAACTGAGTTTTAAACTTATTATACTATGTAGTTTCTCATTTAAATTCATCAAAACAAGTTCTTCCTCAAAATCTATCTCAGGAATTTTCTGTTTGAATTAAAATATTTTATAATTTACTAGTCACTAGATTTATTTATACTGTATTATTATTATTATTTTTTTTTTGGTTGAAGAACACTTAACATGAGATCCACCTTATTAACCAAATTTTAAGTACGTAATACTGTACTGTTAACTATCAGCATAATGTTGTCCAGCACATCTTTGATTCACTTTGTCTGACTGAAACTTTGTCCCCTTTGAACAGTGAACTCCCCATTTCTCTCTCCTTCCAGACCCTGAGAAGCACCATTCTGCTCTGTTTCTGTGAGTTTGACTGTTTTAAGGAACTCATGTACGCACCATTTAGAATCCCACCAACAGTGCATTTTCCTGTTGGCCATCTGTCTGCTTTGGAGAAATGTGTCTCTGTCCACTTTCAGTTGAGTTATTTATTTATTTTACTTTGCTGTTGAGTTGTAGAAGTCCTGTATATGTTTTGGAAATTCACACCGTTATCGGATGCGCGGTTTGCAAGCAGCTCTCCCATTCCGCTGTTGCTTTTCCGTGGAGAAGCGTTTCCATTGGACGCAGCCCCATTTCTTCGTCTCTGCCTCTGTCGCTTGTGATTTTGGGGTCACATCCAAGAAACCACTACCTGCATCAATGTCATCAAGCTTTCCCCCTGTTTTCATCTAGGGCTTTTACAGTTTCAGGCTCTATGTTTACATTTTTAATCCATTTGAGTTGTTTTTCCCATAAAGTATAAAATAAGGGTTTCATTTCGTCTTTGGCACCTGGGGATTCAGTTTTCCCAACACCATTTGTTGATGACATCTCAGAAAAAAAAAAAAAAATGTCTATTTTTAGTTTTAAAAATCATGATTCAAATGTCTTTGATCTTTGACCCTTCCTTTTTCTCATGAAATTCAGGTGTTTACACTAGAAGTTTAGCTATGAAATTTAGATTTTACACATCTCCATCTTCCAGCTCTGACTACTGATAATGGAAAATTCTTAGCTCAAAATACTTTTTTAATGTATTAATTTCTTTTTGCTTTCAATCTCTTTTCTACATAATAAAGGACTATTCTTTACTGAGAATGGTTGATGTGTAGCTCTGTTCTGTAATCTTTCCCTCTTTTATCTAAACCCTTGTATCCCAAAGGCTAAAATAATATCAAAGTGCAACAATTTGCTGTAATTCTGGCATAAAAGATAATCCAGAAGATCACATCAGTATCTTCACGCAGTTATATAACCAAAGCTACTTCACAAAACATACTAATGAACTAAAAGTAATAAATCTTATTCAAACTTTCCGTTGTATTTCTTCAAATGTAATCTGAGCACTTTTTCTCTAACATCAGCTTCAAACTCTTTTTCAAAATGGTTGTGTGAATAACACACTCCCATGCACAGTGAACACGTTTTCTGTTGCTCCACGTCCTTACAAAAACTCTATTTTACACACTTTTTTTTACTGCTATTCTAGTATTATATGTGATAAATGGAAATTCTCAATGTGGCTACATTTGCTAATTATTATATTTTTTATATATTTTTTATATATATTAAAAGAAATCTAATTTTTATATATTAGAAGAAATCTGTCTGTATTTTAATAAAATATAGGGGGAAAAATCAATATTGAAAGTATCAAGAATTTTATACTGGCAATTTTACAAGTGTCTTTAAATCTTCATGCCAGGTTAGAAAAATGACATGATATCTATAATATATGTAAGATATATTATATTACTAATTTATTTTGTTATTTATAACACTATACAAAATCTATTATCTACAGATCATGCCAAATAACTCAGATCACTTGACTTACTCAGGCCCTCCATTTCAGAAAAGGTAAATCACAAATCAATTTATATGTGAACTAACTTGAAAAGCGCAAAGATAATTGTACAACATCATGGTGAAAAATGATTTCCCTTTGCATTACAATTGTGCCAAGTGTTTGGTATTTTTTTTTTTCTTTCATAAGAAAGTATAGCAACTTTCCTTTTAAAACTTTGCATTTAGAGAATATCTTGTTCTGAAGGGTGATGGCAGTCATCACAGAAACAACTCTAATTACAAGAGATACATTTATCGGGGAGGAAGATATTTATCTTAAAATCTGATCCACTCTTTCCTGGTTGTTGTGGAAAGCAGTCATTTTTTAGGAGCGATTTTTCTATCTCATGAGTATGCAGAGGCTTATTGACCTTCTTCTGGGTTTCCAACTCCCAGCAGTCATTTCTTTTGGGCATCTTGAGGCTTAATTTAAGTCAGCATCCTGCATCCTAAACTTGTTGCTGCAGACTGTGATGTCTCCTCACCATCGATTGGTTTTAGAAATTATGTGATGGAACAGAACAGTCTATTGTTTGTGTTTGAGGGAGAAAAACACCCATGATATTTCCCAAGGCAAGTAATTATCTTCAATAATATTTATCCTTGGTGTATTCAGAGTTAACAGGTAAGTGCAAGAGTAGAAGCAGAGAGACATGTGCAAATATTTTATTTATTTTCCTCTGTCTGAAACTTTACTTGTTATTCTTCTAACAAAATGATGCTGCTTCTTTGTTTTATTTAATTTAAAATACAAAGCGCTTCATACTCTTAACCCTTTACAACTTTGTCTCCATGACTACTTCATATCTTAACAGTGGGTCCAATGCTTAAAAATATATACACCTTACATTTTTGTATATATTTTATTTTAAATGTTTATATTTACTTATATAATTTATTCATATATCTTAATATATATTTATCTATAAAACTAAACCTATATTTATAGTCTAAATGTACATATTTTTTAAAGTTAATAATTTATCCTACTGTCTTACCCAAATAGATTTATGGCAACATTAAAAATATATAGAGTATAATGGAATTAAAATAATAAAAAATGTAAGTAGGAACAATCAGGTCAAGTTGAAACAAATAGAGAGAGTACAGGGTGAAATCTGCTTTGCATAAGGTTGTTCAAAGGGCAGTTCAGCCTTCGCTTCCTGCATCGTCAGTGCAGTGAGGGGGGCGCATTCCCGCTCCTGCTTGGCCACGCCCCAAAGATTCCATCAAAGTCGATGCTCAGAGGAAGCACAGTTATCTCCACTTCTGAGAAAAACGTCCCCCACGAGCATCACAAACACTCCGTGTAAAGCATTTAACCTTTTCAATTACATTTTATACTAAACCACACAGGTTTCACCTTGTATGTTAAAACATCCCTCAAAACTGCAATGACAGTGATGGAAAATTATGTTTTAGAAAAGGCGTCCCATGGTGGTGTCAGAAGGCTGGGTTGCTGGTTCTATTCTCCTCTGGGGCCATATAAGAGGAGAATTTAGAGCACCCAGAGAGACGGGCAGATTAAAACACTTGAAGTCTAAATGTATCATTTCATTCGACTATAAGCCTTGGTTAGTTTCAACAAATCAAGTTATTTTTACTGATAATTATTGGAGTATAGGTGTTGTATTTTACCCTTTGAACATACATTCTACCAGCCAGCCACAAGTAGAATTCCATCCTTTGTTAGAAGACATTGAAAAGCCACAGGATATGTATAAATCAGCCTTCTCGCTGCCCACAGGCAGAGCCTCCCCATGCTGCAAGTGTTCACACACACACTCAAAAGATTGACGCCGCAGAACTCCACGTCATAAAGCACAGCCTTGCAGTGGGTAGAACAAATATACAAAGGTCATAAATCTCTGAATGAGGATCCAAACAATAACAAAGTTTGAAAATAAACATCCTACTATATCTAAGATTAACTGTATGGAAAATATATCCTTGGCCTGTAGCTCTTGGAATTCTCAATTTCAAGTCATTAAAAAGTACACATACATGTGCATACACACATCACATGCATTTTCACATGTATATAACATGGTAGCCAAACACTCTCACTACTTTTTATTGCAAATTAAAGCCAGAGAAGGTGATTAAGCATGCAAACATACATGTACACACACACACACGCGCACTCACACACACACACACACACATAAACACACACATTTTATACTGGTTCCCACTGTCATTTAAAAATATGAAGGTAATTTTTAAAAATCCAAAAGCCAAAAAAATTTACTGCCTGAGGCTAATTCAGTCTTTAAAAAGAAATTGGCTTTGTGAAATTTTCTCTTTTCTTCTGAGATTAATTTAACTTACTTGTCACGGACTAACACAAGCGTTCAGTAGACCAACACTAAGGACACTGCTGTAGGTAACTGAATGAGTGCGTTTGCTGGATGGGGTCATTTTTAAGTTCTAGCCGTGAAACAGATCCTGTGGTAGTCACAAAGCTTGGTCGGATAAGCAACAGATAAACCATATTTCTATTGAGAGGGGTAGACATGAAACAGATAATCCCGCAAAGGACATTGGAACTTCACTTTCATAAGGTTCTGTGAAAGCAGAGTCCGGGGGTAATGAGAACTCATAGCAATAACTCTCCATCAGCTTGGCCACCTCCTCAGCCCCCCCAGACTACAGCACGGTGGCAGGGAGAAGCCCTGTGATGACTCTGCCACAGCTATTTAATCCTGATGAGATGCGCATTCAGTGATCCAACATATTACTTGAAGACCTACTATGTTCCTGGGGTTTTCTGAGGTGTTCCAAATGATTTTGATATTTAATGACAAACAGCTTATCAAATGGCATATTTATTATTTGATTCAGTCTTCCCTAACCTCCAGGCTATGTATCTTTTTATTCTTATTCAATGTCTTAGAGAACACACTCCAATTATATTCAACAGAAATGACATGACATGGCTTCATCAAAAGAGAGAGAGTTGCTAGGTAACCCTTACATTCTTCGCTCACAAGGATCCTGTTTCTTTTCTAGCAGAAAAGCCTCAAATTATGTGCTTTCACTTCCTATTAGCCTTGATGTAAGTTTAACTATATTTTATCATGTTCTGAACTTGTTTTGGGTATGTCCATCAGGATATGGGAAGTTTTAAAAAGAAGAGGGGAGGTTAGATTCTCATGTTAATTTGTCATTCTTCAAAAAAAAAAAAAAATCCACAAAAACATGGTTAAACAACAACATTCAAATTTAAGACCTATATCTAATGCCAGATTTTAATATCTTAAAAATTTAAGAGGCAGGCCCAGCCGGTGTGGCTCAGTGGTTGAGCACTGACCCATGCACCAAGAGGTCGCCGGTTCAATTCCCGGTCAGGGCACATGCCCAGGTTGTGGGGCCACTCCCCAGTGGGGGGCATGCAGGAGGCAGCCAGTCGATGTTCTCTCTCATCCATGTTTCTCTCTCTTTCTCCCTCTCTCTTCCTCTCTCTCTAAAAATCAATTAAAAAAAAAAACTTTTTTTTTTTTTTAATTTAAGAGGCAGGTTCAAGATGGTGGCATAAGCAGATGCTGAGCTCGCCCCCTCACAAGAACACAGCGAATGGACACCTATATTTAGAGCAAGTCCTCTGAAAGACAACTACAAGCCACTTGAATAGCTTCTACGCAACAAACAAGGGAGAAGGAGGTCCACATGGAGAAGGTCCACATGAAGGTCAGGAAACCACGTTAGCCCTTTAAGAGCTGAGGCAACAGTCCAGACAGGAGGCCCGGGGGAGCACCACTGTTTAACTTCCCTGAATGGGGAGAGTGGGCAGGAGCTCCGCCCACTCTGGCAGACCTTCAGGGTACTGTATGTCCCAGCCGCCCTCCTAGAGCAGAAATAGGAGGGTGCCACAGCATGCTTACCAGGGGCCCTGCCACCTGGAGGTTGATCCAGCAGGTGCAGAAGGGGGCTCCCACTGGGCTCCTCACAAAAAGGACCCCCACCTTGAGAGTGAAGAGCTAGCAAAGTGCTGCGGTACCTGCCTGTAGAACTACCTCGTGCAGAGAGTGGGACGCGACTGTGTGCTCACATGGGGCTTCCACTCCGGAGAGAAGGTGGAGATAGCAAGACGCTCGACACCCACATGTTGTACAGCCCTGTCCAGAGAAAGCGTGGAGGATTGGGGTACTGCTGCATGCAGATGAGGCCACCCCATCCGAAGAAAGTGCAGAGCTAGCAAAACTCTGTGGCACAGGGCCAGTGAGTGGGGTACTACTGTGCACATACATGTGGCCAGGCCTGCCCCACCTAGTGAGGATACAGAACAAGCAAAGTAGGGCTGTGTAAGTAAGACCACTTCTCCTGGGGAAGGGGCGGAGTAGGCAGGGAAGCCAAATGGCTCCGTCAAGACTCTTCTCTGACTGTGAATGAAAGCAACAGGCAGGCACTCAGGGCTGCCTGTGTGGACTAAGAGGGGTGCAGCTGAGCGCCTAAGAACTGTGCTACGAGGAAAGGGAGCAGAGGTAGCAAGGTGTGTAGGGTGTACACACAGGCCCGCCCCCCCTGGAGGAAGGGGTGGAGCTAGTGAGGCATTGAGAGGTAAACACACAAAGCAGTCCCACCCAGACCCTGCTCTGCTCACAGACAGTTAAAGCAACAGGGAACACCAAGAGCTCACCGAGCAGCCCAGTCTAAATCAGGCAGCTCCACCCGATTAGAAGGGCAAAGAAGCATGCACACACAGGGCTACCCACCCGGGGCCCACCGCTGACAGGCAATGCACCAGGAGCCACACACACCTTTCCTGACTACAACTGGCCAGCCACAGTAATTCAACACACTAAAGATCACTCTTTCAAGACTAGGACAACTATTCTATGCAACTCATAGAAACAAACAAATTCAAACTAAATGGAGAGACAGCAGAATATGTCCCAAATGAAGGAACAAGAAAAAACTTCACAGAGAAAAGCCCAATGAGATGGAGATAAGTAATTTGCCCAATAATGAATTCAAAGAAACGCTCATAAGGATGCTCAACAAGCTAGAGAATATAATAGAGGAACTCAGAGCAGCTCAACAAAGAGATGGGAAAATGTAATAAAGGACCAATCAGAGATGAAGAATAGCTGCAACAATAATACTGTGGAAGGAATCAGATCAGTTAATACAAGAGAATGGATTAGCGACCTGGAAAACAGAATAGTAGAAACTTCCTAATCAGAACAGCAAAATGAAAAAATATATATATATATATTTTTTTTTTGCAAGAGGATAGCATAAGAAATTTCTGGGAAAGCACCAAGCACCCTAACATTTACATTAAACTGATTCCAGGAGGAGACAAGAGAGAGAAAGGGGAAGAAAGAATATTTGAAAAAATAATCTCTGAAAATTTTCCTAATCTAGAAAAGGAAACAGAAATCCAGGTCCATAAATCACAGAGTTTCAAATAACATGAATCCAAAGAGGCCCACACAAAGACATATTGTAATTAAAACAGAGAAAGTTAAAGATAAAGAGACGATCTTAAATACAGCAAGAATGAAAAGATAAATCACATCCAAGGGATATCCTAATAGGCCATCATTTGATTCTCAGGAGCAACTTGACAAGCCAGAAGGGATGTTAAAAGGTCTTCTTTATTCAGAAAAGAAAAGGCCATGACCAGAAATAAGGAGATACAGGAAAGAAAAAAAAAATCTCACTTGTAATGGCCAATATACAATAATCACAGTGAATCAACCACTTAAAAAGCTAATATGAAGGTAAAAAGACAATAGCAGCAAAAGTAAATACTACAATAAATAATCTGGGGATATACAAAACAAAAAGATATAAAACATGACATCAAAACAAAGAGTGGAGGGGTAGTAAAATTATAATGCAATTAAATTTAAATACCAATCACCTTAAAATGGACTGTTACAGACATAGACAGATATATATAAACCTCATGGTAACCATAAACCAAAAACATATACACAATGGAGTACTATGCAGCTGTAAGAAAGAAAGGTCTCTTATCCTTTGAGATGATATGGAGGGACCTGGAAAGTATTATACTAAGTGAAACAAGCCAAACAGAGAAAGACAAGTATTATATGATCTCACTTATTTGTGGAATATAATGAACATAACAGTCTGAAGAACAGGGTAATCCCAGAGACGTGGAAGTGGGGTACAGACTGACAATCCCCAGAAGAGGGGGTGGAGCGGTAGATAAACCACAGAATTTGTATGCATGTGTGTGTGAACAATGGACATGGACAACAAAGCTGGGACAGGGTGGAGAGGGAGGAGGAGGATGTCAATGGTGGAAAAAGGAGAAACATCTGTAACAAAAATACATACATACATACACATATACATACATACATACATAAAATAAATAAAAATAAAGTTATTCAATGAAATCATTACAGAAAACCAACAAATCAAAAGGAAAGCGATCAAGAGAAGAAAGGAACAGCAAAAAACAAAACCAATTTAAAAAGTGGTAATAAGCACATACCTAGCAACTGTTACTCTAAATGTAAATAAATTAAATACTCCAATCAAAAGACACAGGGTGACAGAGGGAATAAAAAACATAATAGAACAACAACAGAAAACCATTACTCATCTACATTCTGCCTTCAAGAGACTTGCTTAAGATCAAAGGACACACATGGACTGAAAGTGAATGGATGGAAACAGAAACAAAAAGAAAGCTGGGGTAGCCCAGCCAGTGTGGCTCAGTGGTTGAGCATCATCCCATGTACCAAGAGGTTGCCAGTTCAATTCCCGGTCAGGGCATATGCCAGGATGGGCTCAGTCTCCAGCAGGGGGTATGCAGGAGGCAACCAATTGATTTCGCTCTCACATGATTTCTAGCTCTTTCTGCCTCTCCCTTCCTTTCTCTCTAAAAATCAGTAAAAAATATATTTAAAAATAAATAAAACTATAAGGAGGTTAATTAGAAAAAAAAGAATGAAAGCTGGCGTAGCAATACTCATATCAGACAAAATAGACTTCAAAACAAAGAATGTAAAAAGAGACAAAAAAAGGACATGACACAATTTTAAAGGGCTCAATCTGAGGAGGAGATATAGCAGTTGTAAAAAATCTATGCACCCTAGTATATAAAGCAAATGTTAATGGACATAAAGGTGGAAATTAAGTTATATTATAATAGTTGGGAATTTTAGTACTCCACTTACCTCAATGGATAGATCACCCACACAGAAAATTAATAAGGAAATAATGGCCTTAAATACCACATTATAACAGTTTAACTTAATAGACATTTATAGAGCATTTCATCCAAAAACTGCAGGTGACATTTTTTTTTTCAAGTGCACATAGAATATTTTCCAGGACAGATCAAATATTAAATCACAAAACAAGTTTCAGTAAATTCAAGAAGGCTTAAATTATATCAGGCATATTTTTCTGACCACAATGGCATGAAACTAGAAATCAACTACAGGAAGAAAACAGAACACACACACACACACACACACACACACACACACACGTGGAGATAAACAAATAAGCTTCTAAACAACCAACGGATCAATCAGGAAATCAAAAACTACTTAGAGACAAATGAAAATGAAAACACAACCTTACAAAATTTATGAGATGCAGCAAATGCAGTTATAAGAGAAAGGTTTATAGCTATACAGGCCTACCTCAAGAAACAGGAAAAATCCCAAATAAACTATATAAATATATACCTAAATTAACTAGAGAAAAAGAAACAAACAAAATACAGAATAAGTAGAAGGAAAGAAATAATAAAGATCAGAGTGGAAATTTTGAAAAAAATAAAACAGTAGAAAAGATTATAAAGAGAACACATATAAATGAAATAAAAAATGAGACAGGAATGACTACAAGCAACACCGCAGAAATACAAAGGATCATCAAAGAACACTATGAACAATTATATGCCAATAGATTTGACAATCTGGAAGTAAGAGATACATTTCTTGAAACATACAATCTTCCAAGACTAAACCAGCAAGAAACAGAAACTATGAGTAGATCAATTCCTAGCAGTGATATTGAAGCAGTAATAAAAAATGCTCTCAACAAACAATATTCCAGGACCAGATAGATTCACTGATGAATTCTACCAGAAATTTAAAGATGACTTAGTAAGGATCCTTCTCAAACAATTCCAAAAAATTGAAGAGGAAGATACTTCCAAACATATTATATGAGACCAATATTAACTTGATACCAAAACCAGACAAAGACACTACAAATAAAGAGAATTATAGGCCATCTATGATGAACATACATGCCAAAATTCTCAACAAAATACTAGCAAACTGAATTCAACAATACATTAGAAGGATTATATGCCATGATCAAGTGGTATTTATATTAGGGATTCAAGGGTAATTCAAAAACCACAAAAACAGTTAATGTGATTCATTACATCAACAAAACCAAGGATAAAACCTATGTGCTATTTTCACAATAGATGCAGGAAAAGCATTCAACAAAATCCAACATCTATTTATGATAAAAACTCTCAACAAAGGACACATAGAAGGAACTTACCTTAACTTGACAAAGGCTATAAATGACAAGCCCATCGCTAATATCATACTCAGTGGTGAAAAAACTGAAAGCCTTTTCTTTAAGATGAGGAAAAAGACAAAAATGCACATTTTCACCATTATTTTCAATATAGTATAGGAAGTCCTAGCCACAGCAATCAGACAAGAAAAAGAAATAAAAGGCATCCAAATTGTGAAGAAAAAAGTAAAATTCACTGCAAATGACATGATACTATATACAGATAATACTAAAGAGTCCACTATAAAAAATAGAATAAATGAATTCAGTAAAATACAAGATATAAAATTAATATACAGAAATCTATCACATTTCTATACACTAATAATGAACAACTGGAAGGAGAAATTAAGAAAACAATTCCATTTATAATTACGCCATAAAGAATAAAATACGAATAAATTTAACTAAGGAGGTAAAAGACTTATACTCAGAAAATTATAAAACTCTGAAGAGAGAAATTAAAGATACAAATAAGTAGAAGGGTAAATCGTGCACATGGATTGGAAGGATTAATATCATTAAAATGTCCACACTACTTACAGTGATCTACAGATTCAATGCAATTCCTAGAAAAACACCAATGACATTCTTCTCAGAACTAGAACAAATAATCTTAAAATTTATATAAAGCCATGCAAGACCACACATAGCCAAGGCAAACTTGAGATAGAAGAACAAAATTGGAGGTATATCACTTTCCCTGTTTTCAAATTATACTATAAAAATACAATGGAACTGGCACAGAAACAGACACACACACATCAATGGCTCAGAATTGAGAGCCCAGAAATAAACCTTCCCTTTTATGGTTAACTAATCTGGGACAAAGGAGGTAAGAATACACAATGGAATAACAACCATCTCTTTAAAAAGTGTTATTTGGAAAACTAGACAGATACTTTTTTTAAAAAAATGAAACTGAACCATTCTCTTATATCATAAACAAAAATAAATTTAAAATGGATTAAAGACTTAAATTTATTACCTGAAACCATAAAACTGCTAGAAGAAAACATAGGTAGTAAACGATTTGACATCAGTTCAAGTAATATATTTATGGATACATTCCCCTTGGTCAAGGGAAACAAAACAATAAATGAATAAATGGAACTTCATCAAACTATAAAAGCTTCTGCACAGCATAGGAAACCATCAACAAAATGAAAAAGACTTACTGAATGGGAGAATATATTCCCAAATGATATATCTAATAAAGGGTTGATACACAAAATCTATAAGAAACTAATAAAACTCAATAACAAAAAAATAATCTGATCAAGAAATGGGCAGAGACCGTGAAAAGACATTTCACCAAAGAAGACATACAGATGGCCAACAGACACGCAAAGATGCTCAGCATCTCTAATCATCAGGGAAACGCACACTGAGATACCACCTCACAAAGGGAACTTCATGAAACTTTGAATATAGAAAGAATCCAATTTTGGGAAATAAATTTTAAATATAATTTAAGTGTAGTAATCTATTTCTCTATCACTCACTTTCTATATATTCTTTATTTCCAAAATTTAACTTTTTAAAATTTTTATTGTTGATAGTATTACAGATGTCCTCCACACCCCACCCCCCTTTGCTCCTCTCCACCCGGACCTGGCCCCAACCCACACACTACTGTCTGTGTCCGTGGGCTGTGCATATATACATGTAAGTTATTTGCTTAGTCTCTTCCACCCTGTTCTATATATACCTTAATAAAGAGGATAATAAACTAGAATATTAATGTTTCTATTTTTGAGGGATTTGTTCATTTGTTTTGTAGGAGCCTGCTCTTGTTATGTTATTCCTCATAGAATTGATAAATGATGTAATGTAGAAGTATCCAGCATGTCAAAATATGGTTGTGTTTTTACCAGATATCTTTGTCTCTTTGTCTTTCCCGGATTATCTGTGTTTTTTCCCAGATAGCTTTGTCACTTGAATATTTCTTTGCTTACTTCCTGGAACAAATGAATATTTTTGGCTTAAATTGATCACTACCTGCTCACAATGCAACAGCTTGCATTTTTCAATTGCTATGCCTATGGAAGCCATGCTTTTATAAATATAAATTTTATTTGTTGCGTAAATTGTGCCTGCCGATGGCTGGAAACTGGCACAGAGAAGAAGTACAGGAAGAGATTACAGTTCTATGTCATAAAAACAAATAGCACCTAAGATTGAATAAAAGCTTTCCTTCTTCCTGTTTTATCTCTGGTGCTTTCACCCCTCTGGAAATGGGGCACAGCAAATGGAAGATCTTGTTCCTATAACGATAACTAAATATTATTTGAAGATAAAAATACTACTGGCAACACGGAACTTTCTCTAAGCCTACCTCAAACTTGTGATACATTTTTTTTCTGTAATAACATCATAGGCTACAAAAATTGTCAGACCATTCTCATGAAATAGAACTCATTGTGTAAAGATACACTTCAAATCCTTTCAACAAACATAAGTTCCCATTAGGATTCAGTTTAAATTGTACTTATATCCTAGGCTACTCTTTCTCCCCAATTTTTCCTACATATTTTACACCACTGTGAAATTGGGTCCCCCGTTTTTTGTCTCAGTATATCCTCCCTCCACAGACTCCCAGCCTAAAGCCATCCCTTGGAAGAGCCTAATATACTTTAACTCTAGAGATCTGGAAGGTTTAATCTAACGGGAATATCAAGTCATGGTCAATGGTCTAATCATTTAAGACCAACTTCAGTAATAGCCTAGACTCTTTTTGTTCTTACACCATCACCCGTCTTTTCAACTTCTTCCTCCTTGACCTAGAAAACAGTGCCATTTTTTTATTGACCTAGGAAGCAGTTTTATCTTTCATACTATTTATGTCATGATCGCTCAGGGAATGAATTCATCTTCAAAGCTGAATGAAAAATAACCATCAGGCCCTGGCCAATATGGCTCAGTGGCTGGAGCATCAGCCTGTGGACCAGAGAGTCCTGGGTTTGGTTCCTGCTAGGGACACGTACCCAGAAAATAAAATAAAAAATAACCATCAGAGTAAGTAGAGGGGAAACATCAGAATGCATATACTTTGCCCTTATACTTTTACTTGAGTTTCTATATGAGCTCTTTATTGCTCAGAACAGCTTGCCTCAAATGTAATGGCGGAACCAACACATATTTATTACCTTACAGTTTCTGTGGGCCAGGAATCTGGGCACAACTCAACTGGGTCCTCCACGTTAGAGTTCTCACAAACCTGGCCATCACGATGCCAGCCAGAGTTGTGATCTCATCTGAACTCTTGAGTGGGAAAGAATCAGCTTCTGAGCTCACTCATTTGGTCACTGACAAATGAGTGACCAAATGAGTAGCCAGTTTCCTTTGGGCTGCTGGCTACTAGTTAGAAGTTGTCCTTGCCATGTAGGCCTCCCCAACAGGGTCACTTGCTTACCAAAACCAGCAAGAGACAGCATCTGCTACTAAGATGGAAGTGACAACCCGCCTATTGGTTAGAAACACATTTCTAGGTCAGCCCACACTCACAGGGAGAGGCCTACCCAAAGCTAGTACCTGAAGGCAGGGATCATTGTCGGGGGGTGGGGCCCTCTTAGAAGCGACACCTGTTACCTATCGCAGCATCAACATGGGGAGGGGAATGTTAAAGATGTCCACGTCCACCAGCAGCCATGGAAGCTTTGCCCATGGCAAGTGGCTGTTTTCACACAGAATAGCATCTGTTTCTGTAGAGGCAGCAAGCACAGTCTGGACCTTACTCAACACTACAAGCTTTGATTTGTTTGGACAGCATTAGAGAGAGGGCTGCTGGCAGCCCAGTCTTCCTAAATTGACCTGGCTGAGGCAAAAATTAGATTTCAGGGAGAATCTTTCCACATAATGGCCTTTTAGCTATTATGCGAAAGGGTAACCATGCACCTTTAATTTATTCCTCCCTCCTCGGGGATCTCTGAAGAAGTCTGACCCTGACCAGAATTCCTTGCAAATATTGACTGATTGAATACACTAGCTAAAAGATAAATGAGGGTCCTGAACGGGTTTGCTATGCACTGATTACTGATTCAGAAATGACTTTAGCTTTGTATCCTGGTCCGTCTAGATTGTTCATATTAAATTGTCCTAAAAACCATGGGCTGATGTTGTGCCATGTGTCTGGGAGTCGAGAACTCAGCAGCTTCCCCGAGTAACTTGTCACATGTACACTCAGTTCTTGATAAACTCCAAAACCCCAATAACGCCCTGGTGTGGGAGAGAACACCCAGGAAGCTGTGTGTGCAGGTTCAGAGCCCCCCAGGTGATGTGTAGGTTGTTGCTTCTGTCTCATATCCCCTGATAATTATGCATTGAGCCCAGTGCTGAGTGAGTCAGAATCATTTCTCTGCAGCAGTAGGCATGATCAAGGTGAAGGCAACTCCAAATGACCTTTGGAGCAATGTATCTACTTTAAGTTTAAACAGTTTCATTGAGATATAATTGACATACAACAAACAGTACATATATTAAAGTCCCAGCACTTTAAGTATATGCTCCAGAAACCATCCCCACAATCAGGATAATGATGCATCTAATTTGACACTGTTGATTCAAACCATAGTAGATACTAAGATGTAGGGCACTCCCCAAATTTGGGTTCATCATGTTATATTGCTACTTAGAGGTCAAGAAAATACTCAAGAGACAATAAACTCACTTATGATGCAGGGCATTAAATGGTGGCAGAAATGTTTATCCTGTCAAAAAGAAAGAGGAGACTAAGGGGGAAAATGTAAAGGAAGAAAGCAATAGTTGACTTCATGTACTGGAATTGTTTCATTGCTATTGAAAAACAGGATGGAAAGGGAAGAAATGGATAGGGCATTGGTGACACAATCTCGTGGCTGGAGAAGTGGAAAACCAACTTCACCTCTGGCCATGACACCCACAAACCTTAAGAAGCCCCTTCCAATTCCCTGCACGTCACCCAACACGACACAGATCCAATGACTATAAGGATCATGATCTGGAATGAGAGATACATAAGGAGTGGCTTAATTCATTCATCTAGTTAAAATTGTAACATTCTTTAAATAAATGAATTAAAGGTCTGGGATCTGCTCACCCAAACCTCAGAAGGGAAATCCAGGGAGCTAGAAAATGGTGCTACTGGAGCGGCCTCTGGGCATTAACTAAACCAGTTGGAATGGTCAGCTCTTGGTGCTCAGTGTACCATAATCCACATAGGGGTGCAGGGGGCACCGTAGACGGCTCAGAGCTAAAACCTGGAGGGTATCAAGATGCTGTGATAAATGATACCTGTATAAAGGTTAAACCCTCGTTTAGAAAACACGATGAGAGAAAGTGTTCTCGGGTTGCATCTTTTTTACGGAAATGCAGAATTGGGATGGATACCACATGCGGCTCGAGGAGACACCCCTGCATTCTTACACTGTATGGCTCCATGTCTCCTCCGCTTGGTTTCACCTGAAGTGCTAAATGAGAATCTCTGCCATTCCCAAGCCCTGCTCTGTAGGAAATATTAAACCATATAGGATTCTAGACATACAAGAGGAGATTAACGCTTTCATTAGCATTAATGGTTGAAGTAGGGATATTGATCTCTATTAATTCTCTTTAGAACAGCCCTTTCAAGCCAAAAGGCAAAGCAGATGATTTACAGATCCTGAGAGTGGACTGCTGGGAATTGATCTAGGGAGATCTACCACTGGCCTTCGCAGTGCCGTAGATAGGACTTTTTAAAAACGTCACCCAACAGCAATGGCCCAAGGGGACTAGTGTGCAGGGCTGTTTAGTGGATGTTGCCTTATCTGTTCCTATTTCAGAAGCCAGTCAAGAAGAGATTGTGTTCAGGTGGAAGTACCTCCAAATCATGTTAATAGTGCTTACACAGTGACGTGGACAGTCATCAGGATACTGTCCCAGTCGAGTGTGACTGCACTTGGTCTTCATAGCCATTCAGGATAAGTTGGTATCATCGACAACACATACTTGCCTCCTCCGAGGAAGATGCGCTGGGGATTTGGAGACTGTGATCATCCATCCACCAACGGCGCAAGGCCGATAAGCCCCAATACAATTCAACACCTGCCCCCGTCTCTGAAAATCTGCGAAATTACAAGCCAGAACCACAAGCAACTATCTTCATAGGATGAGAAATAATTTATGATCTGATCTTGACCCCACCACTGCACAGCCCAGAGACTGGAAAAACTGTTTGAGTTACGGCAAAATCACATCTCCCATTTGGACACATTGTTCGTCCTACTCACAAAGTCTCCAGAAAGAACTCGGAGACCGAACTGTGCCCGGAAAGAAACAAGCAAATAAAAGATTTATAAAGGGCTGTCAGTCAGGTAGTGTCTCTTGCGCCTTATGACCCCAATGCGCAAATGACTGCAGAAATGTCAGCAGCTAGAACACACACCGACCAGAGCCTTTGGCAGAAATCAATACAGCTACTCAGTGGAGACGGCAGGGATTTTGGACTTGAAAGTGGTTGATGCAACTGCTGAATATAGCCCTTTAGAAATGTAACTGTAAGCTTGTTGTTGGGTATATGTAGAAACTGCTCTTACCATAGGAAAACTTCAGACAATCCTAAAACCAGAAATACCCATTGTGACTTGGATAACCGATGTTAGAGAAACATTCAAACGGAGGAAGCATCACAGTGGAGCTCACTGATAAATGGAAATAATGTAGTCAAGAGTACACTTCCGCTGAGGGTCCAAAAGAAGTTCAGAATTCTTCACCGCATTTGAAGCCAGTGGTAAAAGCCACCTTGGTCCTCTTGGCCATGACAACTGTATTGTCTGAACCCAGATTCTCCCGTAGCCTTGCAAAACGGCTGCTAGGTTTACCTACTGGCTTTCGTAAACTGAAAGCGATGAGGCTGTTTGGAAATCGGTTCTTGCATGTTCTACATACAGTAAATCCTGGCTGAGAGGAGGAAAAATGCTGAGATGGCACTTTGAGCAGATCACATTAAGCTGAAAAAGATTTGCTAACCCAAGTGGAGACACTAGAGGGAGCTCTCTTTCAGAAGACTGGCCATAGCTGGCCATCAATTTCGAGACAGGGCAAAGCTATCCAAGAATAGACAGTCTATATTATTAAACTCATCAAACATCAATCTTGGCAGAAACTCTGGGAAGAACATCTGCCCTTACTCAGGGGACAGTTTAATAATAATGGAATCAGATACAGTTAGGAGACTATGGTGCTAGTGGCAAAATGTCACAAAGACTGCGATCCAGTAAGGTAGTGACAAGCTACATGTGACTATTGGCACTTGAAATGTGGCTAGTCCAAAGACGGTGTGTCAGACACATAAAATATGTGTGGGATTTCAAATACAGCATTAAAAAATAATGTAAAATACTCCATTAATAGTTTCATATTGGTTATATGTTGGAAATCAATATTATTTGGGGTGCATTTGGATAAATACAATATACTATTAAAGTTCACTGCAACTGTTTTGTTTATTTTGTTATTGATTTTTAGAGAGAGAGGAAGGGAGAGGGAGAGAAAGAGAAACATCTCTTTCTCAAAATGCAAGAGTGAAACATGGATCGGCTGCCTCCTACACACCCCCCACTGGGGATCGAGCTGAAACCCGGGCATGTGCCCTGACCGGAAATTGAACTGGCAACCTTTCAATGCCCTGGAAGATGCCCAACCAACTGAGCCACATCGGCCACAGTGCACTGTTTTTTACTTTTTTGTAGTGCACCTCCAGAAAATTTTAAATTATGTACGTGGTATGCATTTTATTTTTCCTGAACAGTACTCCTCTAGATTGATTATTGTAAATAAGTTTGTGATTTATGGAGTTCAGCTGAGCTGAGTAATTGTAGGCACACATGCACCTAGAATAGGGCCACAGGGAGATCAAGATATATAAACTGATAGACCCCCAGATTTGGCTACTTCCCTGTGCTAATGTGTTCCACATATGCTCACTCTTATCACTAAACAAAAAAAGAACAAAAAATAAAATTTCTAATTTAAATAGGGACTAGGAGAGGAATATCTGGGGCCTCCTTGGTAGTGATATGGGATGTGCATGGTGCCCACCTGTGTCCTTTGTTAATTATGAGTAAATCTTCACAATAAAGGAAGATGTTTCCAGCAAATCCAACCGACAATCTGGACTCTGTGCTTGCACAAGGGTCGAAATATTTGTTCTTTATATCCTGTTTTTGCAACAAAATCGGCAAGACATTGTTAACACTTGGCCTTGGAAAAGCCTTATTGGGCGGCCTGAAATCTGTTCCTCTCGTGCAGGATTTGAACTGCCCACAGCACCACCTACCAGGCCTGGGGAAGACCAACCTGGAAGTCACGTGGTCTGCCTGCAGGCAGCCTCCAGCACCTAAATTTGCCTGCATGACCTCTGATCATAACTCTTGGACTTAGACACCTAATTCTCCACCTGAGGGAAACAAGTTCCTTTTTTAAAAGGAGGACAACTTTTTATTATACAAAATTTTTAAAGGTCATTTATTAAAATAACAGGACATTTTAAAAGTAAATAAAAAGCCAAAATTATTGTAAAAACAAAAGGATTTCTAGATAGGCTTCCTCAGGTAGACAAGGAGGGAAGGAACTGGTTTGCTCAGAAAAACACAGGCTCTAATCCTTCATACTAAGAAAGTGGACATTTGAAAAGAAATAAAATACAGGAAAAATATTTAAGAGGACAAGCAAAATAAATGAGATGAAGAGTGATACATATTAGGAGAAACTTTGGATCTCAAAAACCAAAATAAATATAGAAAAGGGGAGTGGGGGTAGATACTGTTGGGTCCAAATGCTCACACACACTCACACACACACACAAATATCATAAAAGTGGGTCATGTCCCATAGTTTCTAAATTCAAAAAAATCATGTGGACACAACTGAGCTCTAACAGAGGAAGGGAGGCCGTCTCAAATATCAGAGTCAGTCAACACTCCATCAAGGGGCCAGAACCAGGAAACCGCTGCAAAGAGGTCTCTTAACCCTCTAAAAAGAGAATCTCCAAATATCGAGGCTTCAACATGTAATTACAGAAAATTAGACAGATGTGAGAAAGATTCGTGATCAAATATTACTAGGAAACTTTAAAGCAGATAAAACTCAAAGAATTATTGAACAGACAAGCAACTGGTGCTCAAGGGATATTTAATTTATAACAAGATCCTCACAACAAAAGAGTCTAGGGTCCAGAAAGGAAGGCACAAAATACATGTGACTGCCCATATGATAAAACCCTGACTGAAAACAAATCTGAGCACAGATAAGTCATTTCCATCTTTCAAGTTGAGGGAAGGGTGTTGGGAATATTACGATTAAGAGAATTATTACAAAGCTTATATAGTCCAGGGCTCATCCCCAGCATTCTCCTATGTAGAAAGCTTTCAGATTGACTTATTCCACAATAATTACATAAATAATACTTTCAGCATTATTTGCAATTCCTGGTTCAATTAAATATATGTACTCCTAAATATCTATAATCGATATTTATCTGTGTCTGTATTATTTTACCATCAAATATTTTTTTTCTCTAAGTGAAAATAACTGTTTGCCAATAACACTGAAATAACTTTTGTGCTTTTTCTTCCCTACACCCAGTGCTTTTGATGCTGAGTTTATCCTAAACACTAAATACTAAACATTTTTGTTGTGTATTTTTTCCTTCCACTTTTAAACACATAGTATAATGCCAGCATCATGGCAAAACATTTAAAAATTTTACAATACAAGCAAACTACAGAAATTATTATTCATGTACAAAAAAAGTGAACTTTAACAGAATTTTAGAAAAGAGAATCTAGAACTATATAAAATTATAATGGATAATGACAAGATTTTATCTCAAGAATGTAAGCTCTGTTAACACTTACGATAAAAATCTCAGTCAACTAGGAATAAAAAAAAATTCTCCAGTTGCTAAAAGGCATCTATAAAAAATCTCCAGATAACCTTATACTCAGCAGTGGAATACCAAATTAATTTTTCTTAAGATTAGAAGCAAGAATCTCTATTTTACAACTTTTATTCAACACTGTATAGGCGGCCAATGCAATAAGGTAAGAAAAAGAATCAGAACACAGATAATGAATAAAGAAGTAACTCTCTAGATTACTGCCTATCTTCAGATTACTTTTTATCAAGATATTTTATATTTTTAATAAAGATTTTATAATACAAGAGCTTATGATTTTCATCATTAGAAAGTAAGACAAATGAAAACATGAGTGTGGGTGTAGAAAACACCATAAGGAGCCCTGGCTGGTTTGGCTCAGCGGTTAGAGCATCAGCCTGCGGTCCAGAGAGACCCAGGTTTGGTTCCAGCTAAGGGCATGTACCTCGGTTGCAGTTTGTCCCCGGCCCTGGTTGGGTTGTGTGGGTGGCACCCACTTGATGTGTCCCTTTCACGTTGATGTTTCTCTCTCCCTCACACTCTATCTGAACAAAAAATGGAAAAATTACCTCGGGTGAGGATTTAAAAAAAGAAGAAGAAAACACCATAAGGAAGCCCTTTACAAAGCTGCTAGAACTAATATTTGAAGTTATTGAGATGACAGAATGCAAGGTGAGTATATATATGTATGTGTATATATGTGCAATGAAGAATTAAAATTTTAAATGAGAAAAATAATAGTTTATTATAGCATCAAAAGACACCAAATAATTAGGAATGGATTTATAATTAGTAAAAAAAAAAAAAATCTGTGCTTTGAAAATTACAAAAAGAAACAGAGAAATTAAAGGAGATAAATATAAATGGAGAGATATAATATTCTTGTGACTCAGAATGCTCAGTATTGTTAAGACTTCAGTTCTCTTTAAATAATCCTAAAATTCATAGGGAACTACAAAAGATCGCAAATAACCAAAGCAATCTTGAGAAAGAAGAACAAAGTTGGAGGTATTACCTTACCTGATATCAAACTATAGTACAAGGCTATTGTAATCAAAACAGCATTGTTACTGGCATAAAAACAGACACATAAATCAATGGAACAGAATAGAATACCCAGAAATAAACCCATGCCTGTATAGTCAGTTAATCTATAACGAAAGAGGTAAAAATATACAATGGGATTGAGACAGTCTTTTCAATAAATGGTGCTGAGAAAATTAGACAGAAACAAATAGAGGAATAAAATGGGATCACTTTCTTACACCATATATAAGAATAAACTCAAAATGGCTTAAAGAGTTAATGTAAGATGTGAAACAATAAAACTCCCAGCAGAAAACATAAGCAGTAAGTTTTTTGACATCACTTTAGTGAATATTTTTTTGGATATGTCTTGAGCAAGGGAAACAAAAGAAAAGATAAACAAATGGGACTACGTCAAACTAAAAAGTGTTTGCACAGTGAAGGAAACAAAGTGAACAGATAAATTCCTGAATGAAGAAGATATATGCCAATGATATATCTGATAAGGGGTTAATATCCAAAATATATAAGGAATTCATACAACTTAATACTCAAAAAACAAAAAGTAAACAATACTATGAAAAATGGGGCAGAGGACATGAATAGACATTTCTCCAAAGAGGACATACAGATGGCCAGCATTCACATGAAAAGATGCTCGACATCATTAATCATCAGGGAAATGCAAATTAAAACCACAATGAGGTATCACCTCACACCTGTCAGAATGGCTGCCGTCAATAAATCAACAAACAACAAGTGCTGGGGACTGTGTGGAGAAAAGGGACCCCTTGTGCACTGTTGGTGGGATTGTAACCTGGTGCAGCCACTATGGAGAACAGTATGGAGGTTCCTCTAAAAATGAAAACTAGAACTACCACATGACCCAGCAATTCTACTTCTGGGTATTTATTTGAAGAAATTCAAAACACTAATTTGAAAAGACATATGCATTCCTACATTCACTGCAGGATTATTTATAATAGTCAAGATATGTAAGAAACCTAAGTGCCCATCAATAGACAAATGATAAGGAAGAGGTGATTATATAACATACATATAATGGAATATTACTCAGCCATAAAAAAACAAAACAATGAAATCGTGCTTTTTGGAATAACATGGATGTAATAAGTGAAATAAGTCAGACAGAGAAAGACAAATACCATATAATCTCACTTATATGTGGAATCTAAGGAACATAGACTGATGAATGGGTCATGGAGCAGTCTGACAGCTGTCAGAGGGGAGGGGGAAGGGGGAGAGTGGGTGGAAAAGGTGAAGGGATGAGCCAAAGAACATATATGCAAAATCCTTGGACACAGACAACAGTGTGGTGAAGGACAGGGGAGGGGGTTGGGGCTGGGGCTGGGTGGAGGGGATACATGGGAGGGTTGGGGGACTATCTGTAATAGTGTCAACAATAAAAACATAGAAAAAAAAGGAACGGACTACTGATATACAGCATAACGTAAATCGGTCCCAAAACCATTATACTGGATAAAAGAAGGCACACACACACAAATTCACATTTTATTATTCTATTTCCATAAAAATATATAGAACAAGATACACTAGCCTATAGTCCCAATGAGCAGACCAGTGCTTGCCTGAGATTGGAAGTGGAGGAGGATGACTTAAAATGGGCACAAAGGAACACTTTAGGGTGACAGAAATGTTCTATGTTTTTATTGGAAAGATGATTACATAAGTGTATTTATTTGTCAAAACTCATCTCACTATATTTTAAATGAGCACATTTCATTTTATGTAGATTAGACATCAATCAATTTAGTTTAAAAATGTGGTTAGAAAGGGTACAGCTAGAGAAAACAACTCCTTCCATCCTGGAAATACTAAGAGGAAAACACACCTTAACCTTTCACGCACAGACAGGTTCTTACCTACCAGCTGGTAATATCTAAGAAGGAATCTGAGCAAAAGCTTTGCGTCTGATAGTCAAGCAAATATATCTTTGTGCTTAGAGGTTTGCAAACTTGCTAAAACCTATTGTGAGATGGAAAAGCTTCTAAAACATATCATATTAAGGATTTGTTAGCCATAGATTTTTTTCCCCTTTCTCTCATTTATTAGTAGTATGTTTGTACATAGGAAACAGGCTTTGTAAACTGGGAAGAAACACTGTTACTACCGCATTTCAATTTGTCCTGGTGTTTCCCGGGTCCAGTCCATTGGCATTCTGAGGTGAACCTTCCTGTCCTTTTCCCCTAATTATGCCAAGTTATTTCACGCCTCAGTTCTTTCCACTCATGGTGCTTTCTGGGCCTGAAATTTTGTTCCTTCGTCTCTGCTTGCCTGGCTCCTACTCTTTCTTCCAGACTCAATTTAAAAATTGCTTCTGCAGAAGTACCATTCTGTTTCAACGCGGTGTTCTTTATTAAACCTACGCATCGCGCCACATTCTACTCCTTCGAAACATTTAGAACATTCGGATCTTCTGCATTTATGAACAAGAATTTCGGCTTGCTCTGTGTCCTGTCTCTAAGTCCTAGGACCCCATTCCTTTCTAGTACACAAGGATGCTGTGGATCTTCAGTTGTTCACTGCTTTCGGACACCAGACATGAGTCGAGTCACAGTTTTCATACAAAGAGGAACCATCATTCTTCGCATATGCTTTTTCTAAATTACTTTATAATGTGGCTTCACCTAGAAGTGAACCGGGAGGATTTTGCAGCCAGGGACTGTAATATTGTCCAACTTTATAGCTCTTGTTGCTACAAGAGAAAAAGCAATAGCAGTAACAAACCATCAAACCACATAAAAACAACAAAAACTAATCTGTGATTTTTGGAGGATAAGAAAATAAGTCATTTTTTTAAACAGGAAATAATGGGAAAGGATCAAGCATTTATCTTGCCTTATCTATATGATCTATCACTGGATAGTTTAGGAGTAGATCACAGAAAGTACCTGTTTATAAAAATACCCTAATGCACGGCCAGTGTGGCTCAGTTGGTTGAGCGTCCTCCCGTGCACCCTAAAGGTTACCAGTTCTCTGGGGAATGTAAGGAAGGCAACCAATTGGTGTTTCTCTTCCTCCCTCTCCTCCGTCTCCCTCTCCTCCATCTCCCTCCCTCCCTCTCCTTCTTCTCCATCCCTCTGTCTCTCTCAAAGCGTGTCCTGGGGTGAGAATTAAAAAATAAAATAGTAGTCCCGCTGGTGTGGCTCAGTGGTTGAGCACTGACCCATGCACCAAGAGATCACCGGTTTGATTCCCAGTCAGGACACATGTCCAGGTTGTGGGCCCTATCCCCAGTGGGGGCATGCAGGAGGCAGCCCATCAATGTTCTCTCTCATCGATGTTTCTATCTCTCTTTCCCTCTCCCTTCCTCTCTCTAAAATCAATAAAGAAAAAAATTTTTTTTAATAAAATAGTAAAATAAAAAGTATTCTAGCAAATTCTTTAAAAAGCCCTGACAATTAAAATACTACCATTTAGCAAAAATTATTAATTAAATTTAAAAAATGAATCTAATTGTTGAGCACCAATAGAGTTCGGTGCCACCTGGTTAAGGAGAACACCACTTAAAGTCTTTCCAAAGGGATGGAGCATGGTTCTGGCGAGGCCTTAGATCCTGCAGCGAATATTCTGAGGAATGCAGAGGAACATTTTGAACCACACCATGAGTCTAGAAAAAAATAAGGTCTATTCTTTGGAAAATCTTACAGGACAGATATCCTGGGACCTTCAACAGATGAATTTATTTTAAATGGACAGGAATAAATTATAAGACATGGGCAAATCTTCTCTACCAGAAATACTAAAGGAAGTCTTTCAGGCTGAAATATAAGGAGGCTAGAGAGTAATTCAAATTCAAATGAAGAAATAAAGAGCCCAGGAAATGATTTCTTAAGGTGCAAATCCCAACCCTTTTTGTGAATAAAGAAAACCATCAGAAAACTTGCAATAGAAAGGAACCTGATAAAAGGCATCTACAAAAACCCAAAGCTAAAATCAATAATAAATGCTGAAAGCTTCACCCCTGAGACCTGAAGACAGAGATGTCTACTCTCACTACTGCTATTCAACACTGTACTACAGGGGATTAGCTATGGTGTTTGCACAAGGAAAGGAAACAGAAGGCAATCAGATTGGAGAGGAAGGATGAAACCATATTTGTAAATGACAAGCTCTTGTGTGTAGAAATTCCTAAGAAATCCATAAAAATAATAGAACTAGTAAACGAGTTCAGTATGCTTGAAGGATATAAAATCGATATGTAAAAATTAATTGTACCTATTTCTTTTTTTAAAACATACGCATTTTTAAATCTTTTTTTTTCCTTTATTGATTTTATAGAGAGGGGAAGTGAGAGGGAGTGAGAGAGAGAGAAACTTAGATGAGAGGAAACAT
This sequence comes from Molossus molossus, assembly GCF_014108415.1. NCBI lineage: Eukaryota > Metazoa > Chordata > Mammalia > Chiroptera > Molossidae > Molossus > Molossus molossus. Next base: position 28,669,518 of record NW_023425357.1, read on the forward strand.
CAATTGGCCGCCTCCTGCATGCTCACTGGGGATCGAGCCCACAACCTGGGCATGTGCCCTGACCGGAAATCAAACCGGCAACCTCTTGGTGCATGGGTTGACGCACAACTGAGCCACACCGGCCAGACAGTTGTACATATTTCTATAGACTGGCAATAAATAACATAAACATGAATTTAAGAAATCGGTTTCATTTTTCAATAGCACAAAAAAAGAAAAACATACTTGGGAATGCATTTAACCAAAAACAAGATGTATACAGTCATCCCTCGTTTATCGAGGTTAATCCGTTCCAGACTCTAGGGGTTGCACCTGGCGTTGAAGGGTTCCTGGGGTGCTCGGATACATAGGCCTACAGTCCATACGTACAGTAATTTTAATTTTAATGCTATACAGGGGTGTATAATTGACTCAGACAACCAAGTGCACGCTGTATCATTTTCTCTGTCTCAATCAACTTTCTAAGGAATATATTTGAAAAAACCGCAATAGAGTGAAGCTGCAAAAGTCAAAGCGTGAAGTCGTGAGGGACGACTGTATGCTGTAAAGTATAAAACATTATTGCAATAAATTAAAGAATATGTAAATAAATGTGAAAACATCCCATGTTAATGAATTAAAAGATAGAATATTGTTATGATGGCCACATTCCCCCAAATAATCCACATTTTCAATGCAATCACTATCAAAATTTCAGTTGCATTTTGTGTAAAATAAGGTAATCCTAAAACTTAAATGGAGATGCGCGAGGCCTAGAATCAGAAAAATAATCTTGAAATTAAAGAACAAAGTTGGAAGACTCACACTTCCCAATTCAAAACTTACTGCACAGCTACAGTAATCAAAACTCGGTGCAGGCATAAGACGTATTGATCAGTGGTAGTCCTGGAATACTGTCACGCCTTATGGTCCATTAGTTTTCAACAAAGATATCAAGAAACTTAAATTGAGAAAGAATAATTCTTTCAACAAATGGTACTAGGAAACTGGATATCACAAAAAAATGATTTTTAGCTCTCTACCTCATACTGATACCATTACCAGTAACCTGGTTATTAATTAATAGAGAAGGAACAGAGGGAAGGCAAATATCATAGGCATGCCCAGCAGTCTGGGTGACATAGGGAAGGTCCTTGCCTGTCAGTCACACCTGGGAACAGGTCATTGGCCAGAGTGGGCGTGGCCACTGCAAGTCTGGGAAGATTTGAGACACTTAAGCTCCTAAACAACGAAGTTCTCTCTTTTACTCTCGTGGGACTCTTGCAGGGGTGTGCTCCTATGGCCATGTGAACCCCACACAGTGGCCTGAAGAACTGTAACTAGCCTCATGCTTCCCTGGACCCAGCTGCAGCATGGAATGGAAACTCTGGACACTGGCTTTGCTTCTAGCTCTGCTGAATCCCCAGCTGCACCTTTTCCAGGACTGCATGAAGGGAAGTGGGACTTGGAAATCCCAGGGGTGTAATTCCACACAAATAAAAACCATTCATCCTTCAATGCAAGTCTCGGGAAATTCTTTTTCTTGAGACAGCATAAGGACCTGACCCTGAGCACCCAGTGGAAGGGGATACCCCACTTCCATCAATAAAAACACCATATACAAAGAATGACTCAAAGTGACTAAACGACCTAAATGTAAGTGCAAAACTGTAGAGCTCCTTACAGAAAACATAGTTGTAAATGTAGGTCACCTTGGTTTGGGCAATGATTCCCTAGATGTGTCAGCAAAACCACAAGCTATCAAGAAAAAATAGACAAATTGACTTCTTCGACATTAAAACTTTTTGTTTTAAAGAATACTATCAAGAAAGTGAAAGGGAAACCCATGAAATAGGATAATAAAAAAAGAGGCAGAGGCCCAGCTGGTGTGGCTCAGTGGATTGCACAACATCCCATGGACTGGAAGGTCCTGATTTGATTCCCAGTCAGGGCACATGCCCAAGTTGCAGGCTCCATCCCCAGTAGGGGGCGTGCCGGAGGCAGCCAATCAACGTTTCTTTCTCATATTGATGTTTCTATCTCTCTCTCCCTTTCTCTCTAAAATAAAATTTTAAAAAATCAATGCAAACATTTTTTTTAAAGGCGGAGTATTTCAATAGAATATTTTACATTTGATCAATGAACATGTGGAAAAATCCTCAAAATCATTAGCCATTAGTGAAATACGAATTAAAACCACAATGACATGCCACTTTAATATGGCTATAATAAAAAATGACAGAAAATAACCAATATTGACAAGAATATAGAGAAATGAAAATCTGTATACATTGCTAGTGAGAATGTAAAATGGTGCATTTCTGCTTTGGAAGAGTTTGGCATTTCTTTAGAAAGTCAAACATTGAGTTGCTATATGACTCAGCAATTTTGTTTGTAGATATATACCCAAAAAGTGAAAATAATGTTCATAGCAGCATTGTTTATAATAACCAAAAAAGTGTAAAATCTGATGAATGGATAAACAAAATTTGGTATATCCATAAAATAAAATATTAGCCATAAAAAGGAGTGAAGTATCACTTTATGAGACAGCATGGATGAACCTTGGAAACATGGCACGTGAAGGATGCCAGCCACATATTATCTGATTCCATTTACATAAAATGCCCAGAATATACAAATTCATTAAGACAAAAAGTAGATTACTAGTTGCCACTATCTGGGGGGAACAGAACATGAATGACTATGAATAGGTATGTGGTTTTGATACATTGTAATCAACTAGTTATTAATAATAGTAAAGGAGCCAAGGGAGGCCAAACATTACAGGCAAGTTCCCGCAAAACACTGGGGGAAGGGGACTAGACAAAGAGAAGGTAGACACATGCCCAGTAAAGTTGGAGTGACAGGGAAGATACTTGCCTATCAATCACCCCTGGGGAAAGAGATGTTTGGCTAGAATGGGTGGCTGCGGCAAGTGCATGGAAATGTGGGTTATTTAATCCCCTAAACAAAGAAGCTCACTCTCTTATGCTCTAGGCTCTCTTAGGACTCGTGTGACTCTGAGCTTGTGGGGCTTTGTTCCTGCTCCCCTGCATTCACCTACACACGGTGGACAGATGGACTGCAGCTGGCCCGATGCTGGAGTGGACCCTGCTACAACATGGAAGAGATTCTCTGGACACTGGCTTCGCTTCTGGCTCTACAGGAGCCCCAGGTACACTTTTACGACTGGACTAAGGGCAATGGGACTTTGGAAACCCAGGGGTGTAATTGCATGGAAATCAAGCTTTATACTCTATCTCATCTTCCTGTGGGGGCCTCTGGAAATGCTCATCCCAGTGGTACTACAAGAACCCCACTTCCACTAGCAGTGGTGGGGGATGAGACATGTTTTTCTCTGATAACAGTTTCTTTTGAGGGTGATGAAAATATTCTAGATTGGTAGTGATGGTTGATTTATAAATATACTTAAAAACCACTGAATTGTGTAAGTTAAAGGGTGACTTTTATGGTGTGTGAATTATATATGTCAATAAAAAATAAAGGTGACTAAAAACTGAATCATAATAAAACCAACTTATTAGTTGTAACTTAAAACTCTTAAATAGGCACTTATTCCTAATGTTTAGAAAGAGAAATGAGTCCTTTCTGTGAAAGTAGTCCAATGATGATTCTTCTGCGTACTTTTTTCACAATCCACACCCAAAATGCATCTTTCTAGAGTCCCAGTTTTAGGATATTTCAAACTGAGTGAGAAATTAAAGATACTTTTGAGATCATTCTGAGGGCAGAATGTGTCTAAATATTGTCCTGGTCTTTTACGGTTACCTCATCAACACCTAATTTGGCAGCTATCCGAAAACTCCTCTTGTTGATAGAATCTTTCTAAAGCCTTTAATTTAAATTGCACCACTAACTTTCTATACTTTCAACTCATGTTTCAGCAGACTTTTTGGCATTTAATTAAAACATGTAATGAGAGTAACAAGTACAAGTGGCAAAAACAGTTTTGAAAGAAACATAACTGATCTTGACAAGTGTGTAACTCGGCTGGGATACAGGGAAAGGCGAGGACGGACAAAAGGAAGCGAGCCCCGGGCACGAGCCAACAGTTGGCGCAAACACCATGGCGAATGCAGTTTGTTCTGATACACTGGTGACTGGAAGTTAGCTAACATAATTCCCACTGCACTTAAACCTGGTATTCTTAGATATACGGGAAGGTCATCATGCACACACAGAATAGTAAGAACAATAGAACAGACTTTGAATAACACAAATGAAGAAATGTGACCAGTGTTCACACACTCATGCATGAATCTGTGCCCTTGAGGGTGTTCTTCAATCCAGTTTCTAGTGCTTTTGCTGCAAAGGGATAGTGGTCAATAAAATTGATGATGGTAAGCATCCACTCCTATTAGAGTCCCACTCCACACCTTCCTCTGTGCTCAGCGTGGATTTCTCACAGCTGACTGGGAGCAGGTCACCTACCCTGGTCCAAATCCTGGGTCCATTTCGAGTGCGGGAGATGGCTTTCCTCGTCTTTAAAGTGGCCACAATAACAGATGTGTTAGGCAGAACAGTAGAAAGATGTCCACACCCTAGTCTCCCGTGAACATCTTATCTTACTTTGCAAAAGGAACTATGCAGATGACAGAGTCCAGTTAAGAACTCCAAAGTGGGCCCTGGCCGGGTTGGCTCAGCAGTTAGTGTGTCGGCCTGCAGACCAGAGAGTCCCAGCTTCAGTTTCCACTAAGGGCACGAACCTCAGTTGTGATTTGCCCATGGCCCCGGTTGGGGTCATGAGAGTGGCAACCACTAGGTGTGTCTCTCTCACGTCCATGTTTCTCTCTCTCTTCCTCCCACTCTATCTGAAGATGAATGCAAAAATGTCCTCGAGTGATGATAAAAAAAAAGAAAAAATAATAACTCCGGGGTGGGAAGATTATCCTGGATGATTAAGATGGGCCAACTCTAATCACATGGGTTCCCAAAAGTAGAATGAGTGTGTCAAAGGGACACAACATGACAAGGGCTTGACCAATTCTAGCTGGCTAGAAAGATGGAGGAAGGGACCATGAGCCAAGAATGTGGGCAGCTTCTAGAAACTGATATGGACCCCCAGCCAACAGCCAGCAAGAAAACAGGGTCCTCAGCCCTACAACCACGTGAAACTGAGTTCTGCCAACTATCTGAACGGGCCAAGAAACGCATTCTCCCCTGGACCACCAGAGATGGACACAGCCCTGCCAAAGCGTTGACGTTAGCCCAGTGGAACCTGTGCTGGATCTCTGACCTACAGAACCAGAAAATAAGAAGTTTATATTGCTTTAAGCCACTAAATGTGTGTTGGTTGTGGTAGCAATAGAAAACTAACATAGCCTCATAGAATCGCGACCGACTGTAAATTAGATAATCCATGTAAAGTGAGCTTGTACGTAGCCGTTGCTTAGGTACCAGGAGTTTTCCATTGCTGCTTTTATCATTATCATCACAGCACTTAAATACCAGATAGATCCTTATGGATATATATATATTTTTTTTTTTCATCCTCACCCGAGGACATTTTTCCATTTTTTGTTCAGGTAGAGTAGGAGGGGGAGAGAGGAACACAGAGAGAGAGAAACATCGACGTGAAGGGACACATCGAGTGGCTGCCACCCGCACGACTGACCAGAGCCGGGGACAAACTGCAACCGAGGTACATGCCCTCAGCGGGAACCGAACCCAGGTCTCTCGGGACCGCAGGCCGACGCTCTAACCGCTGAGCCAAACCAGCCAGGGCTGGATATATTTTTAAAAACAGATTGTGTGCCCCTTAATGGAAATAGCCACCCTAATTTATCTTGGAATGCTCAATGCTAGCAAGGTGACACACCTTTGGTAAGTACCTACATTCTTTTGTGTGTGTGTGATTAATTTTTTTTAAATGAAAGTGCAGGACTACATTTTCAAACTCTTCAGGTTCTGAGCTAAAGAAATATCAGAACACTTGATAGCAGCCAGCTCTACCGAACTAAAGTAAAACTGAGGGAAAAGGAATAAAATTGAAAGCACACCTGTCTGTTGTACCTGGGTCCTAGGTAGGTGAGGACACGGCCAACAGGGACTGTGTGTGGAGAACACACCAGACTCACATGTCCTGCAGCATTTGTAGCTGGATTTCCACATGGTGCCATTAGCGGTGAATCTTGTGAGTGACAAAACATATGTGGAACCAAAAGATGTACCCACACACATTGCGATGGTGGCACTAGAAATACTGGGAGCTATCACCCTGCTCAAGAACGCTTAACAGAAAAGATGAACAACCAAAAGCAAGAACCATTCCGCCATCTCCTCCGCAAGTTTCATGTCAGTCGGTATTCAAATGGCTTCAAATCGATGCCCTCTTGTGTCACCTTGTACACGGAATACTCATCAGGGACTGCAAAAGGCTATTACAATAGAAAGAGACTTCAAGAAGTTGAATTACTAGAAAGTCTGTTACTGAGACACATTTTTTCCCTGCTAAGCCTCTAATTTCTCTGCTCACAGTGATGTCCCCAGAGCTCCCACTGCACAATCTTCACTGCTTTGGAAAGTGCTATATTTTCTGAGTCAACCAGGGTTGGATAATTCCTTTGTGGAAGCTTACAAACAAAACTTTTGATATTTTGAAAACAAACATGGAAGAAAGAAGGACATGCTTGTAAGATACCACGGTTTCACTTTAAGTATCACTTCATCTTCAGATGCGTGAGAGTGGATGGGAAGACCACCTGGGGACTCGCGGAGATTGCGTTCATCTCTGGGTGGCCCCAAGACGCCCACTTTCTGGTACTCATACTTTTGCTCTTATAGAATCTCCTCCCCTTGAGGATGGACCAGACTTGGGGCTTCCTTTTAACCTGTAGGATACAGCAGAGGTGACAGGCCAGATGTGATTCTAGGACATAAGATTATAAGAGTTGTCTGGCTAGGACACATTCTCCCCTTTGCTGCCTTTGTGTCGTGCTGTGAGCTAGCCCATGGAGAGGACCCCATGGCAGGCACCTGAGGGCGGTCTCTGTGCACCAGCCAGCAGAAAGTCGCAGCCCTCAATCTGAATTCTTCTAACCACCACACGAGCTTGCCTGGGGACCCTTCCCCACTTGAGCCTCGGTGGGACTGACAGCTTAGTTAGCCACTAACCGGAGGAGCCATCCAAGCCATTCCTGGACTCATACAGAAAATGTGAGATAATACTTGGATGTTGTGTTAAGCAATATCTAATATACTGGTTTTCAAAACCAACCTTTTAACGGCGAAGGCTGAGAAAAGTTTCCTAATACAAACTGTTGGCTCATATATCTTCATTAAACACTAACTCATGAGCAATGACATCGGTTGCCTCATTAGGATACTGCATCCATGAACTCCTGGCTGACAGCAGAAGCCTGCCTGTCTAAGGGGTTTTAAGACTGTATCTGAAAAGTTAGTTTTGTATTCAACTTAAGTACCCATGTTATTTAATTTGCTGTCAAGAATTCTCATCTCTTTCTTCTTCTTTTTTTTTTATCTCAGCTATACTGAATCACCAAACCAAGCAGGTTCACATCCCACATACGTCTAAAACTCCTTGGGTTCTTTTTATTCCTAACCCCAAGCCCTGGTTCGGGCGCCACAGCCTCCCATCTCCTGGCTGAGTTAGCTTCCCTCCGGTCTCATCACCAGGCACTGCTCCCCTCCCTCCATTTTCACCTGTAGCTTGAGTAATATTTCCTACACAAACACAAGATTATGGCAACTCGATTCTTTAAATCCTTCCCAAAGCCTTTGAACAAAGGCTAAACTCTTCAGTATAACTCATGCCCCAGTTTTTATTTCAAACACCTGGCTGACAAAGCACATTTTGCTTTCCTAAGGATAGGGATTGTGTGAGTCTTATTTTATTCTCAGCATCCTGCGTGTTTGATTCAAGCCTGAAACACATCTGGCAGTTAATATTAGTTGAAGGAATACATGAAACAATAAATAATATTTTTGTAAAAGGATAGATCTCATGGTAAGTATCCTTAGCGTGTGCGTGCACACACACACACACACACACACACACACACACACAGAGGGAGAGAGGGGGGGGAGAGAGAGAAAAAGAGAGAGAGAGAGAGAGAGAGAGAACGAACATGAGCAAAGCAAAGCAAGAAATCTATTGGAGGTGATGGATATGTTACTACCTTGTTTGTGGTGATATATCCAAGCTCATCAAATGTATATGTTAACTCTGTGCAGTTTTTATTATACTAAGTATAATTAAAAGATAAATTGAAGATCTTTTTATTTTTTTTAATCCTCACCCAAGGACATTTTTCCATTTTAGTTCATACAGAGTGAGAGGGAGAGAGAGGAAGAGAAACATCAACATGAAAGGGACATATTGAGTGGCTGCCTCCTGCATGACCCCGGCCAGGGCCAGGGACAAACCACAACTAAGGTACATGCCCTTGACTGGAATCAAACCCGAGACTCATTGGTCCATGGTCTGATGCTCTAACTGCTGAGCCAAATCGGCCAGGGTAAAAATATCTTTACATTTCTAAAATAGAATGTGCTTCTCTAAAAAATCTCATACATATCAGCCTGCGGACTAGAGAGTCCCGGGTTCAGTTCCCGCTAAGGGCATATACCTCGGTTGCAGTTTGTCCCCAGCCCCGGTTGGGGTTGTGTGGGTGGCAACCAGTTGATGTCTCTCTCTCCCCCCACCTCTCTCCCTCCGGCTCTATCTGATGATAAATCCAAAAATGTCCTTGAGTAAGGATAAAAACAATAAAAATGAAAAAATTTTAAATCTCATACACATTTTGTACACTTATTTCCTGAAATGGATACCTATTCTTATGAAACCTTTTTTGCAACATCTAATAGGCATCTGTTTTTACACATGTTCATAATCGGGTGTTTATATCTCATATATATACGCAGGTGTTTCTCCTTACATGCACCACTGGGAAGGAGAAGAGGTGAGAGGAAGCAGGATCCAGACAGTGGCAGGGTCATAACAACCACAGAGTCAAGAATGACGGCAAGCAACCGTACTCTGTAGTGCTGTGTGCTATGCAGTTTCAGCCGAGATTTAGCTTTCCAGTGGTCATAGACAATGCAAAAAGCACATATTTTATAAACATACCAACAAGTAAATGCAAATCTCCAACAGTTATCTGCATAGCTGTCATCTTCACAGGAAGCCTCTGGCCAATGCAACAGAACTAGATTGGTTAGCGAACCTGCCCATTGGGTTTCTCTCCAGCTCTGGATTTGCTAATCCCCGTGGTCTGTACTCTCTTCGGAGCTCAGTCAAGATAACAGATTTATAGACATTGCAGAAAGATATGAACACACCCGTCTCTTTGGCCATTTCCATATGCTGAATGATTGGATTGTACCATAGAATTGTATCCAAACATTTCATTCAGACTTTCCTCCATCTCTCAAACACTCTGAAAGCCACACAAAGAAATAAAATGAAATTAACAAAAGTTAGTGGTTTGCTTGAGGGTAATAAGAATTTCCAGAAAAAGTAAAATGAGGCTCTTTCACAGGCCGTGCTGGAAATGAGGCAGAAGATGCTTGCGAAGCAAAGAAGCCACCTTCCTGTTAGCTGCAGACGCTCACTTAAAATGACAGGCTCCACAGCACCTTTGTCTGTGCTCGTAGTTTGAGGAGCTTTGAAACTCCATTGAGTGAGTCTCTCCTTCAGCCAATCATCAGTCTCTCAAAGCATGAAAATTAAGAGTAGCTGAAAGAAAGTGGGTTGCTATTCCCACTGGTGGCTCTGTGTCTGTGGGCCAGCTGCCTGCAGTGTCGGAGGATGAGAAATGTAGCTGATCCGAGTTACGATGCGCTATCAATAGAAAATACACACTGCCCTGGCCAGTTTGGCTCAGCGGTTAGAGCGTCGGCCTGCGGTCCGGAGAGACCCGGGTTCGGTTCCCGCTAAGAGCATGTACTTCGGTTGCAGTTTGTCCCCGGCCCTGGTTGGTCGTGCGGGTGGCAGCCACTCGATGTGTCCCTTCACGTCGATGTTTCTCTCTCTCTCTCTCTTCCTCTCTCTCCCTCCCACTCTATCTGTACAAAATATGGAAAAATGTCCTCGGGTGAGGATAAAAAAAAAAAAAAGAAAATACACACTAAATTTTCAACACGATATGATTTTAAAAGAATGTAAAATATCTTGTGTATGCACTTTGTTTCCTTATTACATATTGAAATAACATTTGGATATCTCAGATTAAATAAAAAATATATATTAAAGTCAGTCTCATTTCTTTTTACTTTAAGTGTGGTTATCAGAAATTTTAAAATTATGTCTTTGGCTCACAGGCTACTTGGGTTGGTCAGAGATGCTCTCTGTAGTGTTATTGTTCAACAGTAAAAAGGGAGAAGCTTAGTGCCCATCTCAACTCTTTTCTCATGGGTAGAGACTCCATTACCTCCTCTCTTCTTCATAAGTCCTCAGATACCAAGTCATGGCTACAGATGAATGGTTAATCTTTACGTGTTTCCTAGTTTACTTTAAATATAATTTTAGCTCTTCTTTTTGCTCTAAAACCCCTAATATTTATCCTGCAAAACACATGTTGTAGCTATAACTAACATCCGTTTCCTAATGATTAATTTGCATGTACACAAGACCATTTCATGGTAGTATCTCATCATTATATTACTTCTACCAGTAAAGCTTCTTGGTCACAAGCGACAGAACACAACTCTGGACTATTTAAGTAGAAGAAGAATGCACTGGAAGGGTATCTGAGAGCTGTGCCTAAAGGTTGGAGAATAAGGCTGAGTCAACCAGCAGAAGTGGAGACCAAGGACAGGCAATGGGAAACACAATCAAGGCCACTCCTTGGATTTTGATACCCCTCCACTGAGTAATTAATGATGGTGGTGTCTCCACTATCTCTGTACTTAGAACCCTCCTTCACGTCCCACATGGGAGCATTTGATTGACAGAGCCCAGGAATCCATGCCCATTCCCTTCCCACCACAGGAGGCTTAAGCCAACCTCTTGCAGGTTGGAAGGCAGGTGCCTGCCCACCACCATGACTCACACGGTAGAGCTTGTAATTCATTTGAGAAAGGTGTTCAGATTCTGGGTAATGTTTTTAAAGACACATATCCCTACAAATCCCTCCAAAAATATCACTTCTACAATATATAATAGCAGATCGTGAGTTTAGCATGAGGGTTAACAGAGAAATTTGAAAATTTTTGTTGGTAGTGAAAAAGATGCTAGCATGCTAAATGCAAAATGGTGTTAAATACTCCATCAGTTTATGGAAATAAACTTTGTGATTTAAATTGAACAAAAATGGCCCAGCCAGTATGGCTCAGTGGATTGCACAACATCCCATGGACTGAGAGGCCCTGGTTCAATTCCCAGTCAGGGCACATGCCTGAGTTGCGGGCTCGATCCTAGGTGGGGGGCATGCAGGAGGCAGCCAGTTGATATCTCTTTGTCTCTTCCTCTCTCTCTAAAAAAAAAAAAAAAAAAATCAATAAAAACATCTTTTAATAATAAATAAATGAATAAATTAATTAATTGAACAAAAATGTCCTCTTCTTGCCAAAATTAAACTGGCCCTCTCAATGTGCCCCTAGTGAGAATTAAATCTTCATTTCAGAACCTTTCAATCTTTTCAATCTACAGACATTTATTGACCTATTAGTCTTCGTTCGGCCTCTAAGGATGAAAGATTAAGGAACAGCAGATAATTGCATATAGACGTTTCCATTAGAGGGGACCATGTAGGTCTCTTTCCAGTTGTTAATGGTCTGTTGACACTCACTCTGAGAGTAACTCATTACAGTCCGGACTTTATGTAGACTATGCCTGTAATTAGCTATTTCTAGCTTAGAGTCATCATTTAATTGAAATTATCAAATTAAAAACATTCCCCTCTTCTTTACCTAAAAATATATACCCAACAGAGCAATCCATGTACATGTTAACAAACAATGCCCAAGGACTCACCACAAAAAGCAAAACACTTTCAACCTGTCATTTTTTCCCCTCAGCCTCACCCATTTTAACCATCTTTTGGTTTCAATTATCCTGGAGGTTAGTCCCATAACTTTAAACAAATTCTTCATTCTGCAACTTTAAAAATCTATTATCTAGACCCACAGCACTGAAGGACAACACTCCCACTTTGTATTTCACAGCCTATTGATTCCATACCGTCGCAAACAACTGTAATTGGTAGAGACAAAGTAAAAGTAATTAGATGAATCACAAGGGAAGATTAAAAAGGACTGAATCAGAGGTTTTCTGGTGATTATTTTCTAGTCCGATTTGGCCTTCCTCTGTCTCTTAATGCAAGGGGAAAGTTGGGGGTGAATTGTTAGGATGCCGGGGCACTCACTGGAGTCCTTCTGGGACACTGGGGCGGCCACACCCTTCCTGGCAGCAGTGCCCAGGAGGCCTGAGCGCAGGTTGGCCTGGGCTGTTGGCCACCCACCCCTGTGCAGCCACTGGAGCAAGGGCACCTGTCTCCTGTCTTAGTTCTGTTGACAGCTCAGCAGGCAGAATGCAGCTGCTGTGTGCAGCTCAGTTGTTCTCCCCCAGTAAACTCGAGCCAAGAGAAAAATGTTAAGGAAGCAGAAGAGTTATTCTGGGCACTTGTGCATCTATTCAAGGCTTTAACGTCAATGTCGTGAGTTGGAAGAATCTCAACGACAGGACATACAAGCACCATGGTGTGGATGTCAGAAATCAACTCAGGGGGGTAGTCATCTATTATCTAAAGGGGAAACTGGAACTTCTCTAATTCTAATTGCTTTTTGTTGGGTGTGTGTGTGTGTGTGTGTGTGTTATTGGTGAGCGTGCGCGTACACACACAAACACTCACGTTATTGGTACAGATAGTCTCCTAAAGTTAAATTCGTGTTGTAATGGTAGTTTTAAAAACTCCTATATTAATATGACTTCCAAATATTAGATTAGCTACTTAGTAATTTAGGTGGGAAAGCTCAGATAATGGTAAAAATTCTGCCTGGTCACACAAAACCTGATTTCTTGCAGTATCTCCAATCCTAATAAATGGTAGTGCCATCCTTTTGGTTGCTTTGGTCAAAAACATGGAAATGACCACCACTGGTTCACAGGCAAGTTTCTGCCCCAGAGTCCTGGCTCCGGGAGGTCGTGACTCCCTGTGTCCACCAGTAAGTCTCTCTGGTCTCAGGAGCAGAGGTTTGCCCTGTGCCCTCGTCTCTCTTACAGAACCAAGAAGATTGATTGATTTCCAGTCTGCTGTTAGGATGAAGTGACAAATTCTAAGCTCCGAACACTCAGAACCAGAAATGGAAATCCTCTTGGACGAGGAAATGCTTTTAAATTTCACACATCTCTTTCCATTGAATTCAAGTCTCAAAGCATGTGGGAACTGGAACCCGTTGGTAGTTCTGGGCCCCAAATCTACCTCCTTTTATTGTTAATTTCTTAGAAGAGAAACTTACACACAGTGGCCTCCACTTCCTTGATGTTGATAGCCACTCCAACCTGGCTATCAAATTCAGACACCTGCCCTGGCCGGTTTGGCTCAGCCGTTAGAGCGTTGGCCTGAGGTCTGGAGAGATCCGGGTTCGGTTCCTGCTAAGGGCACGTACCTCGGTTGCAGTTTGTCCCCGGCCCTGGTTGGGTCATGTGGGTGGCGGCCACTCGAAGTGTCCCTTTCACATCGATGTTTCTCTCTCTCTCTCTCCCCCTCCCACTCTATCTGAACAAAATATCGAAAAATGTCCTCGGGTGAGGATAAAAAAAAAAAAATTCAGACACCCACTTTGCAAATCCAAGAGACATCTCGCCCGTGTTTGACTCATTGCGCCCATCCTCCAACTTCTCTCCTCTCTTGGCTTTCATGGCACCACCCTAACCACCGCTCCTCCTATAACTCAAACACCTCTCTGTCTCTCTTCGCGTCTCCCTTTTCATATGATCTCCCAAATATTGACTTTCTCTCAAGGAACAGTCTAAGATCTTTTTCCCCCCTCTATTCCATTCCTAGATGATGGTGACCATTCTCGTGGTTTTACATGCTACCCACGTGGCAATAATCCCCAGGGGACATTTCCAGTCCCGAGGAGCTCACAGCTCATTTGGCCAGATGTCCATTCAACAATCTCACAGATACTCAATGTGACATGCCCAGGACTAAACCTGAGTGTTCTTGATATTCTGATACTGATTTCAAAAATTAATAAATAAATAATTTCCACTCACCCAGTTGTTCAAGTAACAAATAACAAACAAACTAAAAACAGGTTTTGATTTCCTCCTTTTGAGCAACTGTGTTTCATGAATATATAACTATCTCCAAACTTATCAAGTTTTATACATTAACTATGTACAGATTTTTGTAGGTCAGTCATACCTCAATAAAGTCATTTAGAAACAAAAGGGAAAAAAACATGGAGTCATTCTTCACAATTTCCTTACTCTCCTCAATTCCTGCACCCAGCTAATCAGAGAAAACCTTGCCTTCCACATCAACAGTATCTTCCACTCACTGGATTCTCTCCTCCCTAATGCCACATTCTTATTACTTTAATTTTTTTTTCTTTATTGATATTAGAGAGAGAGAGAGAGACGAAGGGAGAAAGAGAAAGTCTAAGGGAGAGAGAGAGAGAGATAGAAACATCGATGAGAGAGAACATTGATTGGCCGCCTCCTGCATGCCCCCCACTGGCGATTGGGCCCACAACCTGGGCATGTGCCCTGACCAGGAATCAAACCAGCGACCTCTTGGTGCCTGGGTCAAGGCTCAACCACTGAGCCACACCGACTGGGCACTGATGCCACATTCTTCTTCTCTTCTTCTTTTTTATCCTCACCTGAGAACATTTTCCACCTTTTGTTCAGATAGAGTGGGAGAGGGAGAGGGAGAGAGGGGGAGAGGGAGAGAGGAGGGGGAGAGGGAGAGAGGGAGAGAGAGGGAGAGAGAGAAACATCGATGTAAAAGGGACACACGGAGTGGCTGCCACCCACACAACCCAACCAGGGCCAAGGACAAACTGCAACCAAGGTACACGCCCTTAGCAGGAACCGAACCCGGGTCTTTCTGGACCGCAGGCTGACACTCTAACCGCTGAGCAAAACTGGCCAGGGCTGATGCCACATTCTTAATCCAAGCTGGCCTCCTCTCTTAACAGCTGTTCTGGCCAGTTGTGCTGTTCCTCATTCCTGCCCATTTTCCACACACTGCATAGATCCAGATTTAATATGTGAATCAGGTAGGCCATAACCCTGCTTAAAAACCCCATTACGAGCATCCCATTCCATGGGTGATAGAATGGCTGTATCCTCCATGTATATTCATACGATGCAGTACTCTAGAGCCATAAGAGAAAATCCATTCATATCACATACAACATGGATATATAGCTCAGAAACATAATGTAAGGTGAAACAAACCGAAAGTAAAGAGCCCTCGTGGTGTGATTCCATTCACATGATGTTAATGAAAGAAGCAACACTGATCAATGGTGGTAGAAGTCAGAACAGAGGTTCCACGTGGATGAGTCATCACTGGAAGAATGAGACTGGGAACTTTCGGCAGCTGCCTGCATGTCATCACTTTGTAAAAATTCACTGAATTGCACAGTAATGACTCACGCATTTTTCTTCGTGCATATTACATCTCAATATAAAACTTAAGAGTGTTTGGGTGTTTTCATTGTTTTTTGTTTTGTTTGTTTGTTTTTTGTCTTCACCCGAGGACATTTTTCCATTTTTTGTTCGGGTAGAGTGGGAGGGAGAGAGAGACATCGACATGAAAGGACACATCAAGTGGCTGCCACCTGCACGACCCAACTAGGGCCGGGGACAAACTGCAACCGAGGTACGTGCCCTTAGCGGGAACCGAATCCGGGTCTCTCTGGACCGCAAACTGACCCTCTAACCGCTGAGCCAAACCGGCCAGGGCTGTTTTTGTTTTTGTTTTTGTTTTTGAGTTACAACTCTGGGTATGATAAAACTAAGAAATTTTCTGCTTGGCAATTATTGTGTATTTGGAAAAATCCCTAATTATACATTCATCTGATACACCAGCATGCTTTCGGAAAGCCTTGGCTAATACAAAAAGTATGTGTTCTGAATAAACACTATCCTGTTGTTAGAAAAGTAAACATCAGGCCTGTGATTAAATAATGTTAATACAACTGCGGTAAAGAAAAGAAATTCAAAACCACGAACAAAGTCTAGAAATACAACATCACGCATTCTATTCGGTTGTGAGGGTGACAGGAATGGAGTCTTCTGTTTGAACAGGAAAGTGGCAGCAGGAGCGGTAAGAATCCCCCTCTACAAATCCAATTTAAAACACAATGATGGCCCCGCCCCTTCCGTCGTGAGGTGACTTTCCCAGCGGTGGGTAGGGTGTCTGTACCGCAGGTGTCTCCATCAGAAAGAACTACTACACTGATTTCAGCTTTAGAACTCTGGAGTTACTTATACACATATTTCCTTTTTCATAGTTTTCTAAGGTGAGATTTTTTTTTTTGAGATACACAATAACATGCATTCATGGGTAAAAACTATCAAAGCCAGTAAATAGGACATAGTCTGTTAGTAACAACTCACAATGATATATTGATTTTGAATTTACAAGACTAAATGGCAGTATCAGCTTTCAGAACAAATGCTGTATCTTGAAACTTCTCAATCACAAAATAGAAGGTGAACTATAAAAGAGAAATAACGATTTAACAAGTAATGTAAATTACAGCATTAATTATGTTCTTTCAACTTGAGAGTTATGTTTACCTAGGCCAGACTAGAACACTGAAGACTAGACATTTGAATGTGTGAGGTGAATATTATTAATATGATTAGGCAGTTAATTTGCATTTTTATAAATCATTGACTACCCTTGAAATGTCAGTTAACCTAAACCATTAAAAGTCCCGTATATGAAATTCAGGGACAATATTACAACTATCTATACTATAGATAGTTGTCATCTTATTATCGGAACAAAAGGCTACATTTCTATATTAGAGCAACTTTCCTTTTGTCCCTCTTTTATGATTTTTCATAAACTTTCATGACAATTTCTGCAGAAAAATCTAAATTTTTGCTTATTCTATCAACTTCTCTATAGGGATTCAAACGTATTTACATGCAGTTTTTAATAGGTAATATTTTATAATATTTCAATGTTCCCTTTGTGGGAAAAGAATCTCGAAAACAAATAGAAGCTTCATTACCAGTCTAAAAACAACTTCATTTTTCTCTTCTCAAGTGATTAACTCCATTTTACAGCATCAGATGAACATTCGCCTGAATGATGTCTTCTGCGTGAGGGTGGGGGCGGGAGAGGGAGTCAGGCAGATGGGTGTCGAAGTCAGTCACGAGCTGGGAGCGCGACCCCTTCAGATTTCAATTCACGACTCACTTCATATTCAGAGCTGAATTTACATGAATATCAAATTCATAAACTCAGTCACAGCTTTGATCAGGAATTTTGTGGTTGTTACTGTTCTTTCTGAATTGTTGTAAAAGTCCTGGCAGATGGTAATGTCTCTTGAAATGTCTGTTGATACTTGCTTCCTTTTTTCTCCCACCGTAGCACAGCCCTAGAAAATCCTTAGTGCTTCCCAGGATCACACCCCCGTAGAGCCCGGCGGGTCCTTGGACCGAAGTCCTTCATTTCATAGGTGAAATGCAGCTACAACCTGAAACGGACCTCTGGCCTCTGAC